>NW_027509193.1:0-600000 GCF_051911475.1 Siphateles boraxobius
TGTGTGTGTGTGTGAGAGAGACAGTTGTCTCTGCAGAAGTAAATTCAGACAGAGAAATATACATATTTTATTTTATACCCAGGCAATGGACAAATGTCTGCTCAGGTATTTTTATTATTGCAAATGAAAGGTTACAGACATTAACAGTGAGAAGAAAATAAATAAATAAAACAGAACAGGGGGGTATACTGACATCATAAGTCTGCTCAGGTCATTGTTTCAGAATGAATTAATTGGTCTGCTATTTCTTTGCACAGTAGCTAGGTGTCACTAGTGAGCAATGCTGAATGAAGCTTCGAGTAATGAACCTTTGGGTGAAGCAATGGTCTGTGAGGTCTCAGTGGTTCAGGAAGCCTCATTTTGCCATCACTAGGTGTAGGAGTTTAGTCCAACTTGTAACTTGTGGTAGAACTCTGACCTGTACCACCTGACCAATGCAGAATCATTCGGCATTGATAGTGTTGCCATACAAACGCTCAATCATCTCCTAATCACGGCAATTATTACGACATCCAACCCTAATCAAACACACCTGAACAAGCTAATCAAAGTCTTCAAGATTAGGCTATATTAGAAAGCTACAGGCAGGTGATTTTCATTATGGTTGGAGTTACGCGGGCCTCCAATTGGAACTTTAAAAACGCGTTCAAAAAGCACTTTAAACTGCTTTGACAGCGTTTTTTTTTTGTGTGTGTGGGACTCAGCAACGGGGTTTTTCTTTGTAGGTTTGTGTTCCTCGCTGTCTGCCCCTCCTGACTCACTAATTCACAGTGTTGTGCAAGTTACTTCCAAACTGTAATACATTATATATTACTTGTTACTGTTATTTAAAAGTAATTCATTACCTTACAATATTACTGTCTCAGAATTGTAATGCGTTACATTACTCCTGTATTACTTTTGAGTTACTTTCACCAAAATAACTATACAGAAGTAGAACTTAACATTCTAAAATGACTAGGGCTGTAACGATATGCGATATGAAACCGAAATCGCGACACTCAGATCCACGAACCTGCAGAATCGCGACACACCCCTTCCAATTCACAGCGTTATCCATACCGTCCAGATCCAATGCTACCACATCTTTAAATTACTATTAGTATTATTTGAAGTTAACTTAACATTATAAAATATGTAGACCTACACCACAAAACTAGTTGAGGATAAATTATTTAAAATTTGGGAATTCCAGCGTTATGGACATGACATTTGCAGACTTGCAGTTAACTTATATAATTATATAAATTCTCAGAAAATGCATTAATACCAAAATATTGAAACGTCTGTTTATCCATAGGCTCCTCCCAGAAAGGAGTCCAGACATTAGAAAAATATCAGTCTACACATGCGTTTTATATTTAATATTAGGGAAATCGACAGTCATGTGTGACAAAAAAAAATCTTTAACTTTTAGGAGGCAACGATTTTTTGTTGTTGTAATTCTGTGAATTACACTGCGCAAATCTAATGAAGAAGGGTTGGATCTCCACAGAACATAAAATATTCATTTTATTTTATTTTTCGTGTTCGCATTTATGAGGAAAAAATAATGTTACAGACGTGACAGTTCTCCGTTACGGACGCGACCGCTCTGAAGCGGCACTAAAAGACTGCTTTAAAACTTTCACAGACACCTTACACAGAAGACACGAAGCCTTTCTTTAAAGTGAATTTCGTTTTGTTTTAATTGTACGGACCTGAAAAATATATCTATATTGAAATGTCTACTTGTAAACAGAACAATTCAAAACGAAAGAAAACAGACTGCTCTCTGCTTATGAAATGAAATGTGCATTTCTCTCTGGTGCATTCACTACGGCGAAGATCGCGAGTCAGCATCGTCAACTTCATCTTGACTTTATTAATAAACAATCAACATGTCTCCTTGCTATATTTGACATATTCATAATCATTGCTTTTGCCGGTTCTTTGTGACAGCTTTTAGGTGCTTTATCGGCAGCGCCGCCGCCCTTACATGAACGCGTCACCACGGCATCAAAAACATGATTGCGTGATGAAAACATGAAAAATACCACATAAACATAGCCTAACTGTTTAGAAAGAAAACAGAACGAATAGCCTAATGCTCATACGTCCATCTCGCGAATGTATAGTCTTCTTCATCATGCCATCTTCACCATTAGCCGCTTTTCCACTGGCCAGCGTGAGCACAGAGGCCGAAATCATACCTCACGGCACTCCTGTAAAAAAGAAATCGCTGTACAAATATATCAGACGCTGCCATTTAGTCTTTAATTACAGACTTGGACCTCACACGCGGATATTGACTGACCACGAACAGTTAATTTAGCCTACTTGCATCTTTCATTCGTAATGTCTGGCGGTCTTGCTGGTTTTTTTGTTTGTTTGTTTGTTTTACAATTAAAACTAAAAGTCTGTTGTAACGCAAGCCTTACCGAACATGTACCGAGTAAAATATTACTGAAAATTGATTAGTAATGCCTTACACTACTGCGTTACAGCAAAACGTAATATGTTACTGTAATGCATTACTTTTGTAACGCGTTACTCCCAACACTGCTAATTCAGCACATCTTCCTGCAGAGTTGATTGTGAGATTGCAGGTCGAGAGGATGACCGCTCGAGTGTACTGCTCGTTTAGTGCCGTTTTATTGTGTCTGTCTGCATGTTTGAGCACAACAGACGCTGGAGTTGTAGGTGAGAAGTTATTTTAGCTTCATTACACAGCCCGAAGAAGTGCATAAATAAAGTGCCTAACAAAATTTGACTTTAGATGAATCTCAGCACATAGGCTTACAAAAATACAGTACAGATGTCAAGTGGAAGTTCAACTTTGTATGTTGGTTTAGTTTTAATAAGCAAAGTATAAATATGCAAACTGTCATCTGTTTTTCATTGTACAAGTAAAACCCATATAATCACTAATACAAGCCTTTTTGTTTAATGTAAAACAAGAACATTAGTCTTATAACATGGCTACAAAATTACCAATCCGGAGTTTAAACTTTTGCCTAAACTTTTTGTTTTAGCAACTAAATAAGCCTACAATATAACATGGGGAGCTAATTATAACCGGTTGCTCTGCGTTGTGTATATGTAGTGCATTTCTATATTTATGTCTTCTGAGTAGCCTATTAAAATGCTTAAAAGGAAATTAGGGTGGTCATGGGGATGGCATAAATTGACGATGTACACCGGTAAATTTGTATACAACATATTAACTGATGTCCATGTTTTCTATCAGCATTGCACTATTACTCCCTCTACTTTAGTGGGATGGGTTGTAACGGCACTCTCCGTCTCTGAAACCGATTGATGCAGATTATTGAAAAATTGTAGATTTCTAAGCTACTTTGAATTGAAGCAGATGAATGTGTGAATATTGTAAAGTTTGAGACTCATTGCAATACCCCTGACTTGCAAAAGCTGAATCAAACTATTACAGCACTTCCTGGTCTACACAAATTATCCTCTTCTGCAGTGTCCGGTCAGTGTCCGGCGACGCTGACGGTCGAGCCGTCCCGTCGCGGATGCACTTCTGATAGAGACTGCTTTGGAGGACACAAATGCTGTAAATTTCCCTGTGGCCCCGTGTGTGTGCCGCCTGTTTTCAGTGAGTTTTTATTAATGATGGATGCTACACGCCTTCCAAAAACACTGAAAAAATGTTTTGACTCAGAAATTGCTAGTAAGTTTCACAAATAATTGCAAAGAAACCGCAAGCAACACATTGAACTAAACGTGAAACTATGAAGTAGATAGACTGAATATTCCGGTAAAACCTCCTACTATCATCTTATGACAACTTTCTTTTTTTTTTCATACAGTGAATGAGACATTCATTGATGTGGTTTCTGTCATGTGTCTGTATAACAGCAAAGCCAGGAGAGTGTCCAAGCACAAATTTTGGACCAGGAATGTGTGCCGAGATGTGTTGCTATGACAGTGACTGTCCGAACAATGAGAAATGCTGCAGCAATGGTTGTGGACATCAGTGTATGGCTCCATTTGCAGGTGTGTGTTGTATTAGTGTTTGGCTCAGCTTCCTCGTTATTTCAGTTTGTCTTGTTTTCTAATAAGTCGTTCTCAATGTAAAATATTTAGCCAACTAGCATGGTTTCAAGCACAAGATGGCTTTACAAAATTAACAGAAGATTAATACGGAGTAAAACTTGCAATTTGGTTTTTGTGCTGTATCTGAGACTGAATGCCGCTAAATGGATCGACTAATCTGTATCTCTCCAGTGAAGCCTGCAGCCGAACCCCCGAAGCCTCCAGGGAGGGAACCCCCGAAGCCTCCAGGGAGGCCTGGAGCTGAACCCCCGAAGCCTCCAGGGTGGTCTGGAGCTGAACCCCCGAAGCCTCCAGGGTGGCCTGGAGCTGAACCCCCGAAGCCTCCAGGGTGGCCTGGAGCTGAACCCCCGAAGCTTCCAGGGTGGCCTGGAGCCGAACCCCCGAAGCCTCCAGGAAGGCCTGGAGCCGAACCCCCGAAGCCTCCAGGAAGGCCTGGAGCCGAACCCCCGAAGCCTCCAGGGAGCGAACCCCCGAAGCCTCCAGGGAGGCCTGGAGCCGAACCCCCGAAGCCTCCAGGGAGGCCTGGAGCCGAACCCCCGAAGCCTCCAGGGAGGCCTGGAGCCGAACCCCCGAAGCCTCCAGGGAGGCCTGGAGCCGAACCCCCGAAGCCTCCAGGGAGGCCTGGAGCCGAACCCCCGAAGCCTCCAGGGAGGCCTGGAGCCGAACCCCCGAAGCCTCCAGGGAGGCCTGGAGCCGAACCCCCAAAACAACCAGGGAGGCCTGGAGCCGAACCCCCGAAGCCTTCCACTGAACTGCTTGAGCCTGAACCGGAGCCTTCCGTCGAACTGCCGGAGCCCTCCACCGAACTCCCAGAGCCGCCTGCAACTGAACCTCCGGTTAAGCCTACAGCCGAACCCCCGATGCCTCCAGGGAGGCCTGGAGCCGGACCCCCGATGCCTCCAGGGAGGCCTGGAGCCGGACCCCCGATGCCTCCAGGGAGGCCTGGAGCCGGACCCCCGATGCCTCCAGGGAGGCCTGGAGCCGGACCCCCGATGCCTCCAGGGAGGCCTGGAGCCGGACCCCCGATGCCTCCAGGGAGGCCTGGAGCCGGACCCCCGATGCCTCCAGGGAGGCCTGGAGCCGGACCCCCCAAGCCTCCAGGGAGGCCTGGAGCCGGACCCCCGAAGCCTCCAGTGTGTGCTGAAAACTGTCGCCAAACTAACCCTTATGGCCAATGTTCAGGTCATAAGTAATGTGGCTATGCATGCAGGTAACTGTGCTGATTTAACCATTGGATGTATGGTATATTTTCCCTGTTATCACCAAATAAATCTCACACTTGTAAGACTACTTTCTCTTTTATATTTCTTTAAGTGTGATAACAAAGTTGGTGTTTTTTGTGTGCCAGCGTTAGTTTGGCTGTTCTCTCACATAATGGCTGTTCTCTCACATAATGGCTGTTCTCTCACATAATGGCTGTTCTCTCACATAATGGCTGTTCTCTCACATAATGGCTGTTCTCTCACATAATGGCTCATTGGAATTCCTGCTTTAGGAATGTGTAAGTTCCCCTCCTGAAGACCCAAACACATTCAAAACGGTTTCAGAGAGGCTAGCAATATTAAGCTAGCTTTGAATGCATCCAAAGCCATGCCTCCTTCAAAACGCATGAATGCACAAAGCAGAGTCTACAAAGTGTCATGAGATGAAAGACTGTTAAATTGCCTCATGTCTCAAAACGCATAACATTACAGTGATAATGAACGTAAACATCTTACAGTGCTCTAGTTGCACCATCTGACTAATCCAGATTCATTTCGGCGTTAATGGTGTTGACATGAAAACGAATAAATCCAAATCTGAATACGAATGCAACGATTGGACTGACTTTTTTTTTTTTTTTTTTTGGGTCCTGAGACCTTTACAGAAGGTATGTTCATTTTACCATTTAGAACACTTCTAATATTGATTGCTATCAGGATATGAAGAGTTTCAACCAGTATTGCCTATAGACCAATAGTCTTCTGCTGCATTCTGAAGCATTTGCTACAAAGTATAGTGGTCACATATATTGGTTGTCGTTGAACAATGTTCGATTGGTCCGTCAGAAATTGTTTTGGGATGGTATGATATGTGCATACAGACAAGTACTTTATGGCCGTGCAAGCTTCAAAGAGATTAGCCTAGCTAAAGGAGGAACGCTCTCAACGTTAGGCAAAATCTGCACGATTAGGGACTCCAGTATGTGAGCATGAAACATGGACAACTTTACGTGTGACATGAACAAGACTTTAAGTAGACTAAACATACTCTAACGTACACATACATGCATGCATACATGTTTACCTAGGGAAAGAGAGCTGAAGCAGAATACAGGAAAGCAAGAAGTTATAGCATTGCTTAAAATTCAGCAGATTATTAGACTTGAGCAAACCATCAGTTTAGTTCTAACACGCCCTTCTTTAAAATGGGTAAGGATACATAATGTATCAAATAATGAGACTTAAGTTTGATACTTGCATGCCTTGCCCTTTTGAATTAAACTGTCCTGATGCAGTTTGTTGAGGGCTCCAGTTGATCTTTGCTGATGTTGTCTTGATGAGAGAGAACCAGTAGGGGTCAGAGGATCTTTGGTGAATGGAAGTCAAGGCCTAGCCTGGCACAAGGTTGGGGGTCCTTAGAAGACTTCTAGTTCAGCATCGTCTTCACAGTCGGTACTGAAATTTAAAAAATGTGACGCTTTGAGCACTGTTGAGCAGAATCATAAACACCTCTGATTGGCCATTGTGTTCATGAGCTCATCGGATATGTCTACGATTGGCTACAATGATCAACGCACCGGAGCGTTTGAGAGCACACCAACTTGGTATCCAAGTCGGTACTTTTGACAACACTAGTTTATACATTTCTCAAGTGGTTATATATAGAATATATAGGATTAAAAGGGTTTATTTCTCCTTCTCAGCAAGAACACACAACTCTCTGCAAATTCCTTCTGGGTCATATTTGTCTTATCAGATAATAGGAATCATGTCTAAACTGTACTCTCTGTACTCTCTGCTAGAGTTGGAAAGAGATCACAGAGATAACGCAAGACTAAATTACGACGGGAGCAGAAATAACAGCCACCTCTAATCTAAAGGCAGTGTCTAATTGGTCAGAACTCATCCAGGAGGCTGGACAAACATTTGAGTTTAAAATCTTAGGACACGAACAAAGCATTAGAGTAGCCATGACATTTTAGACCAGCCAGACGAGTAAACTTGTAGGCGAGCAGACGCAATAACCCAAATCAAGATCAGAAGAACATAGGTTAAACAGCTTCATTCAAGCCATCGAACGTGAACATTCAAGCTCGTCTCACTTTTCTTTCTCTTACTTAGTTTGTTTTCTGTTCCATTGAGAGTCTCGGTTCTAAGTTAAGTTTTGCTGTAAAGTTTCGGTCAACGATTTGACTGCAAAGCCCGCTTCCAACTTCAAAGACTTTCCATCCAACCGCCAACACACCACGTGTTTGGGTTAAATTAATGATTGATGGTTCGTTCAGGTCATGTCTTATAAGTGCATATAATGCTAGAACCTTGGGATTTCGTCAACTCATTCTTTCACTCTCTTTCTTTCTGTAACTCGTATGAATGTGTGTGAGCATGTGTTTGTGTTAGATATCAGTTTGATCTGTTAGGGTAATCAATAAAAACTTGTCTGTATTTTAAAGAGAAGTGTTCTTGTGTTATGTGCTTACGAATTTAATGTCTTAAACTGCTGATCTAAGTTACCTTGCTAATAAATAGTGTTTTCACTATAGTTTGTATATTTATAATTGCTCGGCCGCCCTATGAATTAATTAATAATTCCCTTCGAGCTAAATTGACCTGTTTGACCCTTACAGCACCATATGACTAGGAAGTCAAAGCTCAAATCACAGTCTTTGTTCTACCCACTTAATTGATAGAAGTGCGAGTGTATTACATTATATAAAATGTGCCAATTTCTCGATAAGTGAAGTCAAACAATGCATTTACTGTAGGATCTAGAAAAAAATCTGATCGTGATTAAACCGGAAAACCTCATAATTAGTGAACAAAAACAATTTCTAAAGGTAGTTCTCCTAAACATTCCATCGCTCACACCCAGGGTGCGATTTGCAGGGGGGGATGGGTTTAAGTTACGATCCTATTTGCAGTGGCCTTAATCCAAGCACAGATTTTCAAAATGTCACAAAGCGTTTTGTGATTGTTTTGTATGAAATATTAAAGTTTATAAATACATATTTTGGCACACCTGGCCGAGTGGCGCTACGAATTCTTCTACTATCGGATTTTAATTCTGGCATGTTAAATTAACATTCGACAAACGCAAACAAACTTTTATTTAAGTGCACTCACAATAACAATTAAATGTTGCGCTTTTGTAAAACAGAGAAAACAAACAGGGTGCGCTTTCTGCCGCCTCGGTCTCCGTGAACTGGAGCGAGTCACAGAAACGAACCAAAACTCTATAGAGATCGCTAAGAAATGCGACCAACTGGGCGGCAACGTCATCAGAACACACTGAATTATGGGTATGTTTTTCTCGTTTACATGGGCTGGCATTGCAGGCTTGTGTTCTGGCATGAAAATAATGAAAAATTAGCGTGAAAAACAGAATATAATCCTACAAAATGCAGCAGGCTGGGTTGTGGTGCTTTTGCAGACAGCCTGAAGTTCTGGGAGTCTCCCGCATATTGATAGCGGCTCCCTGATGCCCGCAAATTAGTTCAAATCTCCCGGAATCTAGAGCTCGCGAGCTCCAAACCGTGTAGCGCGCGCACGGCAGAGAGGGAGAGAGGGAGAAACCTTCAGCGTATTCACAAATGTACGTGTGCGTCATGAAGTGCATGTAAGTGCACAATTCTTCCTTAATACAGATAAAGGAGGCAGAATTTCATTCAGTCTTTGTTTATTTTATTTAAAGCAATGGCTAAAAATCATTACATGTGAGAAGTAACATTAAACAATCTTTAAGTTTGCATTAAGTTGGCTGTGCAGTTATTGCAGTTTATAACACAGCAGGTAGACGGCATCTTGAACACTGCGTTCTTCCCTCCATGCAATCCGTGGATTCCCAAAATGCTTTGCGTTCACCACTGTTAATACGTCATGATGACGACACATTAGCAATCTCTATAGGCTACTTGCCTCAGTCACGATGAGAAATATGTCTATAGAAAGCTTGAGTGAACAAGTATTCTCTGATTGTGTAATCCATATGAAACCATCCATCATTAAATTATATTCACTATAGTGGCTGGAAACATTGTTGTCAGTGACTAAAAATTTCAGATTCAAATTCTAGACATGCCCCTGTGTAAATAGCCTGGTTAAAACCAGACCCTTCTCAGTCGTAACTGAGTTAGGGTCTGGAGAAAGTTCATTGACAGCTCATTTCCAAAGGGACGTCGCTCAAATGCCTCTGGGCGCAATTGGATAGACCTTAAAACCAATCAGATCGATCGTCATCTTGTAAAGCCCGCCTCAACGTTTGTGATTGCTGCCTCGATTTGGAAATATTGGAAATGAGCTTGAATGAACTCTTCGCCAGACTAACTTGCAGAGCAAATCTAAATTTGCCGGAAGTTCGTCTGGGTTTTCCCAGGCTACTGTGTCTGTGCTGTGTCTCTTGATGTTCTATGCAGATTTATGCCAGCCTCCAGTAGAGATCCATTTCCTGGAGAGTTTAGGTGTAGGTAGTGATGTGACATTTGAAGCGAGGCGTCGGAGCTTGTGTCGAGCAAAAATGGGCGTGCCAGATGAAGCCGCGATTCGAGGCTTGTGTTGTTAACGTGAAAATCACGTGACTAATGACAAACGAGGCCTCGGTTTGTGTGGATAAGTCATCGGTTCGGTCTGAGTGTCGTTTCCGGATAAAGGGGGTTCGAAACTCGCGCCTCCTTGTGGGTGTTGCAGGAGTAGTAGAATCAGTTGTAGTAGTGTCAGAGAGTCAGAGAGTTAGAGTTAGAGAGTTGGAGTTAGAGAGTTGTTTCATCGTCGTTATTGTGCAATATATGTGTTAGGGTTAATATATGTGTTAGTAATATATGTGTATATTATTACATTATATCAGGTTAGATTAGTTATAGTATATTGTTAGTATTAATTATAGTAGCTATATTATAGTATTGTTATATTAATTAGATAAGATTATTTGGATTGCTTTGGATTTTTGGATTTGGACTGGACTGCTTTTTGATTTGGATTGCCCTTTTGGAATTGTTTGCTTTTTGTGACCTCTTCCTTTTTCCTTGTAATGGAGCCAGCAAGAAAGAGGAAATCCTCCCCTGTCTGGGAGTTTTTTGAAATGGTTGCTCACAATAAGGTACAAACACAATTTGTATTAATATTGTTATTATTATTATTTTACTGTCTTTATATAATAATCCTCACTATATGGCTGTATTATATTTAATGTCTATTAATTTATGTTTCAAGGTGAAATGCTTGCTGTGCCTAAAGGAGCTGACATACAGCAATAACACGTCCTCCATGCTCAGGCATTATCGAGCACTGCACGAGCATGCACAGACTACTAACAATCCACACAGTAGTCAAAGTAATTGATAATAATCATTAAAAAACATTATTTAAATAATGTTTTAGGCTCCTACAATACACCTGCATTTTATTTTATTATAGATTCCAAAAAAGAAATGGTGAATGAGGCCCTGGTGAACATGGTCATCAAGGACTCCCAACCCTTTTCCATTGTGGATGATGATGGATTTAGGGAGCTCCTGCATGTGTTGGATCCCACTTACGTGATCCCAACTAGAAAGGTATGTGATTAATAAAGTGGTTCATCATTATTTAAGAAGTTAAAAGTAAGAGTAACTGCATTTATTTCTATCCACAGGCTTTGAAGGTCATGGTTGATCATAAGTACAAGGAGGCTAAGGAGAAGGCAAGAGAGCAGTTGCAGAACGTTCAGGCTATAAGCCTTACCTCTGACATGTGGACATCGCTAAACATGGATGCCTACCTAGCAGTGACTTGCCATTTTATTGACAATGACAAGCTCTGCACTATTTTACTAGGTGTACAGCATTTCCCTAAGAGCCATACTGCTGAGAAATTGGCTACTGGACATATCAAGCTCATGGAGGAGTGGGGCATAAAGGATAAAGTTAAGTGCCTGGTAACTGATGCAGCAGCCAACATGATAGCATGTGTACGATCACTGAATGTTAGGCATGCGGTATGCATTGCACATGCACTAAACCTTATTGTGGGGAAATCTTTTGATGACATCAGTAGCTTCAACGACATTCGAACCAAATGTAGGAAACTTGTGACCTATTTCCGAACAAGAACTACAGCAAAAGAGAGACTGGCCCAAGTACAGGAGCAGATGGGGAGACCAGTTCTGAAAATGATAATTGAAGTGGACACTCGCTGGAACAGCACTTACAACATGCTGGAACGTCTCTATCAGCTGAGAGAGCCAGTGGGGGCAGCCCTGGCCTCTCTAAAGACCGTCATCACCCCTCCTACAGCCCTGGAGTATGAGGCAGTCCAGGATGCTTTACATGTTCTTGCCCCTTTCCGCCAGGCTACAGTAGAGCTTTCAGGAGAGAAAAGGGTGTCTGCCTCCAAAGTGATTCCTTTGATGAAGATGCTTAATCACGCTGTAACGAGTAAGCTAGAGGGCCTCAAGTCCAATCCGGCAAGGCAGCTGGGTGACAGCCTTGTACGGAGGGTCAGGGAACAAGCAGTACATTTAGAATCAATAAGTGTGATGACCATACCCACGTTATTGGATCCCAGATTCAAAAAACTGGGATTCTTAAGTCAAGGGAAACTGCAAGAAGGCATATCAAGATTAAAATCTGAATGCGCTACTGTAATCAGAAGTTCTGCTCTCCATTCTGCTTCCACCAATATACCCCCAACTCAGCTGCCAGCCTCTTCAGAAGCAGGCCAATCCACAGACAACAGTAAGTACTATATGTGTTTGTTGTGTGAATGTTCACATTAGTGATTTAGTAATGTGAACCATTGTTAATGGAGTATTTTTTCTTTGTACCTCTATTATTAGGTGACCTTTGGCATCTGCTGGATAGCACGGTTGAACACGGTAGAAGGAGCTCAAGTGCAACAGCAGATGCTACTGTAGAAGTGGACCGATATTTATCTGAAGTGAATCTCACAAGATCTGAGGATCCACTGGTATATTGGGCTCAACATAAACATCAGTATCCTCATTTATACCATCTGGCCCTGGCATTTTTATGTTCCCCCACATCCTCTGTTCCATGTGAAAGGATCTTTTCCAAGGCTGGAGAGGTTCTGTCCAAGAAGAGGAATCGTCTAAGCCCCAACACACTTGAAAAAATTCTGTTCCTCAATAAAAATAATTTTTAATCCTTCCTTCGTTCCTCTACGTCCCCAGTCCCATAAGCACAACACTGCACAAAAATAGTAACAGTTCAATGCACAAATCACCAGAAACAATTCTTAACCTTTACCACCCCACACTTTTCTGTTGCACTTTACTTTATTACACTCCCTCCACCATAAGCACTGCACTCAACACAGTGTCACTTTTGTTGTTCATACTGTCACTATCCAAACCATTTATGAATAATTAATTAACTGTGTGTGTGTGTGTGTGTGTGTGTGTGTGTGTGTGTGTGTGTGTGTGTGTGTGTGTGTGTGTGTGTGTGTGAGAGACAGTTGTCTCTGCAGAAGTAAATTCAGACAGAGAAATATACATATTTTATTTTATACCCAGGCAATGGACAAATGTCTGCTCAGGTATTTTTATTATTGCAAATGAAAGGTTACAGACATTAACAGTGAGAAGAAAATAAATAAATAAAACAGAACAGGGGGGTATACTGACATCATAAGTCTGCTCAGGTCATTGTTTCAGAATGAATTAATTGGTCTGCTATTTCTTTGCACAGTAGCTAGGTGTCACTAGTGAGCAATGCTGAATGAAGCTTCGAGTAATGAACCTTTGGGTGAAGCAATGGTCTGTGAGGTCTCAGTGGTTCAGGAAGCCTCATTTTGCCATCACTAGGTGTAGGAGTTTAGTCCAACTTGTAACTTGTGGTAGAACTCTGACCTGTACCACCTGACCAATGCAGAATCATTCGGCATTGATAGTGTTGCCATACAAACGCTCAATCATCTCCTAATCACAGCAATTATTACGACATCCAACCCTAATCAAACACACCTGAACAAGCTAATCAAAGTCTTCAAGATTAGGCTATATTAGAAAGCTACAGGCAGGTGATTTTCATTATGGTTGGAGTTACACGGGCCTCCAATTGGAACTTTAAAAACGCGTTCAAAAAGCACTTTAAACTGCTTTGACAGCGTTTTTTTTGTGTGTGTGTGGGACTCAGCAACGGGGTTTTTCTTTGTAGGTTTGTGTTCCTCGCTGTCTGCCCCTCCTGACTCACTAATTCAGCACATCTTCCTGCAGAGTTGATTGTGAGATTGCAGGTCGAGAGGATGACCGCTCGAGTGTACTGCTCGTTTAGTGCCGTTTTATTGTGTCTGTCTGCATGTTTGAGCACAACAGACGCTGGAGTTGTAGGTGAGAAGTTGTTTTAGCTTGATTACACAGCCCGAAGAAGTGCATAAATAAAGTGCCTAACAAAATTTGACTTTAGATGAATCTCAGCACATAGGCTTACAAAAATACAGTACAGATGTCAAGTGGAAGTTCAACTTTGTATGTTGGTTTAGTTTTAATAAGCAAAGTATAAATATGCAAACTGTCATCTGTTTTTCATTGTACAAGTAAAACCCATATAATCACTAATATAAGCCTTTTTGTTTAATGTAAAACAAGAACATTAGTCTTATAACATGGCTACAAAATTACCAATCCGGAGTTTAAACTTTTGCCTAAACTTTTTGTTTTAGCAACTAAATAAGCCTACAATATAACATGGGGAGCTAATTATAACCGGTTGCTCTGCGTTGTGTATATGTAGTGCATTTCTATATTTATGTCTTCTGAGTAGCCTATTAAAATGCTTAAAAGGAAATTAGGGTGGTCATGGGGATGGCATAAATTGATGATGTACACTGGTAAATTTGTATACAACATATTAACTGATGTCCATGTTTTCTATCAGCATTGCACTATTACTCCCTCTACTTTAGTGGGATGGGTTGTAACAGCACTCTCCGTCTCTGAAACCGATTGATGCAGATTATTGAAAAATTGTAGATTTCTAAGCTACTTTGAATTGAAGCAGATGAATGTGTGAATATTGTAAAGTTTGAGACTCATTGCAATACCCCTGACTTGCAAAAGCTGAATCAAACTATTACAGCACTTCCTGGTCTACACAAATGATCCTCTTGAATCCTCTTCTGCAGTGTCCGGTCAGTGTCCGGCGACGCTGACGGTCGAGCCGTCCCGTCGCGGATGCACTTCTGATAGAGACTGCTTTGGAGGACACAAATGCTGTAAATTTCCCTGTGGCCCCGTGTGTGTGCCGCCTGTTTTCAGTGAGTTTTTATTAATGATGGATGCTACACGCCTTCCAAAAACGCTGAAAAAACGTTTTGACTCAGAAATTGCTAGTAAGTTTCACAAATAATTGCAAAGAAACCGCAATCAACACATTGAACTAAACGTGAAACTATGAAGTAGATAGACTGAATATTCCGGTAAAACCTCCTACTATCATCTTATGACAACTTTCTTTTTTTTTTTTCATACAGTGAATGAGACATTCATTGATGTGGTTTCTGTCATGTGTCTGTATAACAGCAAAGCCAGGAGAGTGTCCAAGCACAAATTTTGGACCAGGAATGTGTGCCGAGATGTGTTGCTATGACAGTGACTGTCCGAACAATGAGAAATGCTGCAGCAATGGTTGTGGACATCAGTGTATGGCTCCATTTGCAGGTGTGTGTTGTATTAGTGTTTGGCTCAGCTACCTCGTTATTTCAGTTTGTCTTGTTTTCTAATAAGTCGTTCTCAATGTAAAGTATTTAGCCAACTAGCATGGTTTCAAGCACAAGATGGCTTTACAAAATTAACAGAAGATTAATACGGAGTAAAACTTGCAATTTGGTTTTTGTGCTGTATCTGAGACTGAATGCCGCTAAATGGATCGACTAATCTGTATCTCTCCAGTGAAGCCTGCAGCCGAACCCCCGAAGCCTCCAGGGTGGCCTGGAGCTGAACCCCCGAAGCCTCCAGGGTGGCCTGGAGCTGAACCCCCGAAGCCTCCAGGGTGGCCTGGAGCTGAACCCCCGAAGCCTCCAGGGTGGCCTGGAGCTGAACCCCCGAAGCCTCCAGGGTGGCCTGGAGCTGAACCCCCGAAGCCTCCAGGGTGGCCTGGAGCTGAACCCCCGAAGCCTCCAGGGAGGCCTGGAGCCGAACCCCCAAAGCCTCCAGGGAGCGAACGCCCAAAGCTTCCAGAAAGGCCTGGAGCCGAACCCCCGATGCCTCCAGGGAGGCCTGGAGCCGAACCCCCGATGCCTCCAGGGAGGCCTGGAGCCGAACCCCCGATGCCTCCAGGGAGGCCTGGAGCCGAACCCCCGAAGCCTCCAGGGAGGCCTGGAGCCGAACCCCCGAAGCCTTCTACTGAACTGCTTGAGCCTGAACCGGAGCCTTCCGTCGAACTGCCTGAGCCGGAGCCCTCCACCGAACTGCCAGAGCCGCCTGCAACTGAACCTCCGGTTAAGCCTGCAGCCGAACCCCCGATGGCTCCAGGGAGGCCTGGAGCCGGACCCCCGATGGCTCCAGGGAGGCCTGGAGCCGGACCCCCGATGGCTCCAGGGAGGCCTGGAGCCGGACCCCCGATGGCTCCAGGGAGGCCTGGAGCCGGACCCCCGATGGCTCCAGGGAGGCCTGGAGCCGGACCCCCGATGGCTCCAGGGAGGCCTGGAGCCGGACCCCCGATGGCTCCAGGGAGGCCTGGAGCCGGACCCCCGATGGCTCCAGGGAGGCCTGGAGCCGGACCCCCGATGGCTCCAGGGAGGCCTGGAGCCGGACCCCCGATGGCTCCAGGGAGGCCTGGAGCCGAACCCCCGAAGCGACCAGGGAGGCCTGGAGCCGAACCCCCGAAGCGACCAGGGAGGCCTGGAGCCGAACCCCCGAAGCGACCAGGGAGGCCTGGAGCCGAACCCCCGAAGCCTCCAGTGTGTGCTGAAAACTGTCGCCAAACTAACCCTTATGGCCAATGTTCAGGTCATAAGTAATGTGGCTATGCATGCAGGTAACTGTGCTGATTTAACCATTGGATGTATGGTATATTTTCCCTGTTATCACCAAATAAATCTCACACTTGTAAGACTACTTTCTCTTTTATATTTCTTTAAGTGTGATAACAAAGTTGGTGTTTTTTGTGTGCCAGCGTTAGTTTGGCTGTTCTCTCACATAATGGCTGTTCTCTCACATAATGGCTGTTCTCTCACATAATGGCTGTTCTCTCACATAATGGCTGTTCTCTCACATAATGGCTGTTCTCTCACATAATGGCTGTTCTCTCACATAATGGCTCATTGGAATTCCTGCTTTAGGAATGTGTAAGTTCCCCTCCTGAAGACCCAAACACATTCAAAACGGTTTCAGAGAGGCTAGCAATATTAAGCTAGCTTTGAATGCATCCAAAGCCATGCCTCCTTCAAAACGCATGAATGCACAAAGCAGAGTCTACAAAGTGTCATGAGATGAAAGACTGTTAAATTGTCTCATGTCTCAAAACGCATAACATTACAGTGATAATGAACGTAAACATCTTACAGTGCTCTAGTTGTACCATCTGACTAATCCAGATTCATTTCGGCGTTAATGGTGTTGACATGAAAACGAATACATCCAAATCTGAATACGAATGCAACGATTGGACTGACTTTTTTTTTTTTTTTTGGGTCCTGAGACCTTTACAGAAGCTATGTTCATTTTACCATTTAGAACACTTCTAATATTTATTGCTATCAGGATATGAAGAGTTTCAACCAGTATTGCCTATAGACCAATAGTCTTCTGCTGCATTCTGAAGCATTTGCTACAAAGTATAGTGGTCACATATATTGGTTGTCGTTGAACAATGTTCGATTGGTCCGTCAGAAATTGTTTTGGGATGGTATGATATGTGCATACAGACAAGTACTTTATGGCCGTGCAAGCTTCAAAGAGATTAGCCTAGCTAAAGGAGGAACGCTCTCTACGTTAGGCCAAATCTGCACGATTAGGGACTCCAGTATGTGAGCATGAAACATGGAAAACTTTACGTGTGACATGAACAAGACTTTAAGTAGACTAAACATACTCTAACGTACACATACATGCATGCATACATGTTTACCTAGGGAAAGAGAGCTGAAGCAGAATACAGGAAAGCAAGAAGTTATAGCATTGCTTAAAATTCAGCAGATCAGCAGCCTTGAGCAAACCATCAGTTTAGTTCTAACACGCCCTTCTTTAAAATGGGTAAGGATACATAATGTATCAAATAATGAGACTTAAGTTTGATTCTTGCATGCCTTCCCCTTTTGAATTAAACTGTCCTGATGCAGTTTGTTGAGGGCTCCAGTTGATCTTTGCTGATGTTGTCTTGATGAGAGAGAACCAGTAGGAGTCAGAGGATCTTTGGTGAATGGAAGTCAAGGCCTAGCCTGGCACAAGGTTGGGGGTCCTTAGAAGACTTCTAGTTCAGCATCGTCTTCACAGTCGGTACTGAAATTTAAAAAATGTGACGCTTTGAGCACTGTTGAGCAGAATCATAAACACCTCTGATTGGCCATTGTGTTCATGAGCTCATCGGATATGTCTACGATTGGCTACAATGATCAACGCACCGGAGCGTTTGAGAGCACAAACGAATATATAGGATTAAAAGGGTTTATTTCTCCTTCTCAGCAAGAACACACAACTCTCTGCAAATTCCTTCTGGGTCATATTTGTCTTATCAGATAATAGGAATCATGTCTAAACTGTACTCTCTGTACTCTCTGCTAGAGTTGGAAAGAGATCACAGAGATAACGCATGACTAAATTACGACGAGAGCAGAAATAACAGCCACCTCTAATCTAAAGGCAGTGTCTGATTGGTCAGAACTCATCCAGGAGGCTGGACAAACATTTGAGTTTAAAATCTTAGGACACGAACAAAGCATTAGAGTAGCCATGACATTTTAGACCAGCCAGACGAGTAAACTTTTTTTTCGGCGAGCAGACGCAATAACCCAAATCAAGATCAGAAGAAAATAGGTTAAATAGCTTCATTCAAGCCATCGAACGTGAACATTCAAGCTCGTCTCACTTTTCTTTCTCTTACTTAGTTTGTTTTCTGTTCCGTTGAGAGTCTCGGTTCTAAGTTAAGTTTTGCTGTAAAGTTTCGGTCAACGATTTGACTGCAAAGCCCGCTTCCAACTTCAAAGACTTTCCATCCAACCGCCAACACACCACGTGTTTGGGTTAAATTAATGATTGATGGTTCGTTCAGGTCATGTCTTATAAGTGCATATAATTCTAGAACCTTGGGATTTCATCAACTCATTCTTTCACTCTCTTTCTTTCTGTAACTCATATGAATGTGTGTGAGCATGTGTTTGTGTTAGATATCAGTTTTATCTGTTAGGGTAATCAATAAAAACTTGTCTGTATTTTAAAGAGAAGTGTTCTTGTGTTATGTGCTTACGAATTTAATGTCTTAAACTGCTGATCTAAGTTACCTTGCTAATAAATAGTGTTTTCACTATAGTTTGGATATTTATAATTGCTCGGCCGCCCTATGAATTAATTCATTATTCCCTTTGAGCTAAATTGACCTGTTTGACCCTTACAGCACCATATGACTAGGAAGTCAAAGCTCAAATCACAGTCTTTGTTCTACCCACTTAATTGATAGAAGTGCGAGTGTATTACATTATATAAAATGTGCCAATTTCTCGATAAGTGACGTCAAACAATGCATTTACTGTAGGATCTAGAAAAAAATCTGATCGTGATTAAACCGGAAAACCTCATAATTAGTGAACAAAAACAATTTCTAAAGGTAGTTCTCCTAAACATTCCATCGCTCACACCCAGGGTGCGATTTGCAGGGGGGGATGGGTTTAAGTTACGATCCTATTTGCAGTGGCCTTAATCCAAGCACTGTTTTTCAAAATGTCACAAAGCGTTTTGTGATTGTTTTGTATGAAATATTGAAGTTTATAAATACATATTTTGGCACACCTGGCCGAGTGGCGCTACGAATTCTTCTACAATCGGATTTGAATTCTGGCATGTTAAATTAACATTCGACAAACGCAAACAAACTTTTATTTAAGTGCACTCACAATAACAATTAAATGTTGCGCTTTTGTAAAACAGAGAAAACAAACAGGGTTCGCTTTCTGCCGCCTCGGTCTCCGTGAACTGGAGCGAGTCACAGAAACGAACCAAAACTCTATAGAGATCGCTAAGAAATTTGACCAACTGGGCGGCAACGTCATCAGAACACACTGAATTATGAGTATGTTTTTCTCGTTTACATGGGCTGGCATTGCAGGCTTGTGTTCTGGCATGAAAATAATGAAAAATTAGCGTGAAAAACAGAATATAATCCTACAAAATGCAGCAGGCTGGGATGTGGTGCTTTTGCAGACAGCCTGAAGTTCTGGGAGTCTCCCGCATATTGATAGCGGCTCCCTGATGCCCGCAAATTAGTTCAAATCTCCCGGAATCTAGAGCTCGCGAGCTCCAAACCGTGTAGCGCGCGCACGGCAGAGAGGGAGAGAAGGAGAAACCTTCAGCGTATTCACAAATGTACGTGTGCGTCATGAAGTTCATGTAAGTGCACAATTCTTCCTTAATACAGATAAAGGAGGCAGAATTTCATTCAGTCTTTGTTTATTTTATTTAAAGCGATGGCTAAAAATCATTACATGTGAGAAGTAACATTTAACAATCTTTAAGTTTGCATTAAGTTGGCTGTGCAGTTATTGCAGTTTATAACACAGCAGGTAGACGGCATCTTGAACACTGCGTTCTTCCCTCCATGCAATCCGCGGATTCCCAAAATGCTTTGCGTTCACCACTGTTAATACGTCATGATGATGACACATTAGCAATCTCTATAGGCTACTTGCCTCAGTCACGATGAGAAATATGTCTATAGAAAGCTTGAGTGAACAAGTATTCTCTGATTGTGTAATCCATATGAAACCATCCATCATTAAATTATATTCACTATAGTGGCTGGAAACATTGTTGTCAGTGACTAAAAAATTCAGATTCAAATTCTAGACATGCCCCTGTGTAAATAGCCTGGTTAAAACCAGACCCTTCTCAGTCGTAACTGAGTTAGGGTCTGGAGAAAGTTCATTGACAGCTCACTTCCAAAGGGACGTCGCTCAAATGCCTCTGGGCGCAATTGGATAGACCTTAAAACCAATCAGATCGATCGTCATCTTGTAAAGCCCGCCTCAACGTTTGTGATTGCTGCCTCGATTTGGAAATAATGGAAATGAGCCTGAATGGACTCTTCGCCAGACTAACTTGCAGAGCAAATCTAAATTTGCCGGAAGTTCATCTGGGTTTTCCCAGGCTACTGTGTCTGTGCTGTGTCTCTTGATGTTCTATGCAGATTTATGCCAGCCTCCAGTAGAGATCCATTTCCTGGAGAGTTTAGGTGTAGGTAGTGATGTGAGATTTGAAGCGAGGCGTCGGATCTTGTGTCGAGCAAAAATGGGCGTGCCAGATGAAGCCGCGATTCGAGGCTTGTGTTGTTAACGTGAAAATCACGTGACTAATGACAAACGAGGCCTCGGTTTGTGTGGATACGTCATCGGTTCGGTCTGGGTGTCGTTTCCGGATAAAGGGGGTTCGAAACTCGCGCCTCCTTGTGGGTGTTGCAGGAGTAGTAGAATCAGTTGTAGTAGTGTCAGAGAGTCAGAGAGTTAGAGTTAGAGAGTTGGAGTTAGAGAGTTGTTTCATCGTCGTTATTGTGCAATATATGTGTTAGGGCTGTATATTATTACATTATATCAGGTTAGATTAGTTATAGTATATTGTTAGTATTAATTATAGTAGCTATATTATAGTATTGTTATATTAATTAGATAAGATTATTTGGATTGCTTTGGATTTTTGGATTTGGACTGGACTGCTTTTTGATTTGGATTGCCCTTTTGGAATTGTTTGCTTTTTGTGACCTCTTCCTTTTTCCTTGTAATGGAGCCAGCAAGAAAGAGGAAATCCTCCCCTGTCTGGGAGTTTTTTTAAATGGTTGCTCACAATAAGGTACAAACACAATTTGTATTATTATTGTTATTATTATTATTTTACTGTCTTTATATAATAATCCTCACTATATGGCTGTATTATATTTAATGTCTATTCATTTATGTTTCAAGGTGAAATGCTTGCTGTGCCTAAAGGAGCTGACATACAGCAATAACACGTCCTCCATGCTCAGGCATTATCGAGCACTGCACGAGCATGCACAGACTACTAACAATCCACACAGTAGTCAAAGTAATTGATAATAATCATTAAAAAAACATTATTTAAATAATGTTTTAGGCTCCTACAATACACCTTCATTTTATTTTATTATAGATTCCAAAAAAGAAATGGTGAATGAGGCCCTGGTGAACATGGTCATCAAGGACTCCCAACCCTTTTCCATTGTGGATGATGATGGATTTAGGGAGCTCCTGCATGTGTTGGATCCCACTTACGTGATCCCAACTAGAAAGGTATGTGATTAATAAAGTGGTTCATCATTATTTAAGAAGTTAAAAGTAAGAGTAACTGCATTTATTTCTAACCACAGGCTTTGAAGGTCATGGTTGATCATAAGTACAAGGAGGCTAAGGAGAAGGCAAGAGAGCAGTTGCAGAACGTTCAGGCTATAAGCCTTACCTCTGACATGTGGACATCGCTAAACATGGATGCCTACCTAGCAGTGACTTGCCATTTTATAGACAATGACAAGCTCTGCACTATTTTACTAGGTGTACAGCATTTCCCTAAGAGCCATACTGCTGAGAACTTGGCTACTGGACATATCAAGCTCATGGAGGAGTGGGGCATAAAGGATAAAGTTAAGTGCCTGGTAACTGATGCAGCAGCCAACATGATAGCATGTGTACGATCACTGAATGTTAGGCATGCGGTATGCATTGCACATGCACTAAACCTTATTGTGGGGAAATCTTTTGATGACATCAGTAGCTTCAACGACATTCGAACCAAATGTAGGAAACTTGTGACCTATTTCCGAACAAGAACTACAGCAAAAGAGAGACTGGCCCAAGTACAGGAGCAGATGGGGAGACCAGTTCTGAAAATGATAATTGAAGTGGACACTCGCTGGAACAGCACTTACAACATGCTGGAACGTCTCTATCAGCTGAGAGAGCCAGTGGGGGCAGCCCTGGCCTCTCTAAAGACCGACATCACCCCTCCTACAGCCCTGGAGTATGAGGCAGTCCAGGATGCTTTACATGTTCTTGCCCCTTTCCGCCAGGCTACAGTAGAGCTTTCAGGAGAGAAAAGGGTGTCTGCCTCCAAAGTGATTCCTTTGATGAAGATGCTTAATCACGCTGTAACGAGTAAGCTAGAGGGCCTCAAGTCCAATCCGGCAAGGCAGCTGGGTGACAGCCTTGTACGGAGGGTCAGGGAACAAGCAGTACATTTAGAATCAATAAGTGTGATGACCATACCCACGTTATTGGATCCCAGATTCAAAAAACTGGGATTCTTAAGTCAAGGGAAACTGCAAGAAGGCATATCAAGATTAAAATCTGAATGCGCTACTGTAATCAGAAGTTCTGCTCTCCATTCTGCTTCCACCAATATACCCCCAACTCAGCTGCCAGCCTCTTCAGAAGCAGGCCAATCCACAGACAACAGTAAGTACTATATGTGTTTGTTGTGTGAATGTTCACATTAGTGATTTAGTAATGTGAACCATTGTTAATGGAGTATTTTTTCTTTGTACCTCTATTATTAGGTGACCTTTGGCATCTGCTGGATAGCACGGTTGAACACGGTAGAAGGAGCTCAAGTGCAACAGCAGATGCTACTGTAGAAGTGGACCGATATTTATCTGAAGTGAATCTCACAAGATCTGAGGATCCACTGGTATATTGGGCTCAACATAAACATCAGTATCCTCATTTATACCATCTGGCCCTGGCATTTTTATGTTCCCCCGCATCCTCTGTTCCATGTGAAAGGATCTTTTCCAAGGCTGGAGAGGTTCTGTCCAAGAAGAGGAATCGTCTAAGCCCCAACACACTTGAAAAAATTCTGTTCCTCAATAAAAATAATTTTTAATCCTTCCTTCGTTCCTCTACGTCCCCAGTCCCATAAGCACAACACTGCACAAAAATAGTAACAGTTCAATGCACAAATCACCAGAAACAATTCTTAACCTTTACCACCCCACACTTTTCTGTTGCACTTTACTTTATTACACTCCCTCCACCATAAGCACTGCACTCAACACAGTGTCACTTTTGTTGTTCATACTGTCACTATCCAAACCATTTATGAATAATTAATTAACTGTGTGTGTGTGTGTGTGTGTGTGTGTGTGTGTGTGTGTGTGTGTGTGTGTGTGTGTGTGTGTGTGTGTGTGTGTGTGTGTGTGTGTGTGTGTGAGAGAGACAGTTGTCTCTGCAGAAGTAAATTCAGACAGAGAAATATACATATTTTATTTTATACCCAGGCAATGGACAAATGTCTGCTCAGGTATTTTTATTATTGCAAATGAAAGGTTACAGACATTAACAGTGAGAAGAAAATAATAAACAAAACAGAACAGGGGGGTATACTGACATCATAAGTCTGCTCAGGTCATTGTTTCAGAATGAATTAATTGGTCTGCTATTTCTTTGCACAGTAGCTAGGTGTCACTAGTGAGCAATGCTGAATGAAGCTTCGAGTAATGAACCTTTGGGTGAAGCAATGGTCTGTGAGGTCTCAGTGGTTCAGGAAGCCTCATTTTGCCATCACTAGGTGTAGGAGTTTAGTCCAACTTGTAACTTGTGGTAGAACTCTGACCTGTACCACCTGACCAATGCAGAATCATTCGGCATTGATAGTGTTGCCATACAAACGCTCAATCATCTCCTAATCACAGCAATTATTACGACATCCATTAACCCTAATCAAACACACCTGAACAAGCTAATCAAAGTCTTCAAGATTAGGCTATATTAGAAAGCTACAGGCAGGTGATTTTCATTATGGTTGGAGTTACACGGGCCTCCAATTGGAACTTTAAAAACGCGTTCAAAAAGCACTTTAAACTGCTTTGACAGCGTTTTTTTTGTGTGTGTGTGGGACTCAGCAACGGGGTTTTTCTTTGTAGGTTTGTGTTCCTCGCTGTCTGCCCCTCCTGACTCACTAATTCAGCACATCTTCCTGCAGAGTTGATTGTGAGATTGCAGGTCGAGAGGATGACCGCTCGAGTGTACTGCTCGTTTAGTGCCGTTTTATTGTGTCTGTCTGCATGTTTGAGCACAACAGACGCTGGAGTTGTAGGTGAGAAGTTGTTTTAGCTTGATTACACAGCCCGAAGAAGTGCATAAATAAAGTGCCTAACAAAATTTGACTTTAGATGAATCTCAGCACATAGGCTTACAAAAATACAGTACAGATGTCAAGTGGAAGTTCAACTTTGTATGTTGGTTTAGTTTTAATAAGCAAAGTATAAATATGCAAACTGTCATCTGTTTTTCATTGTACAAGTAAAACCCATATAATCACTAATATAAGCCTTTTTGTTTAATGTAAAACAAGAACATTAGTCTTATAACATGGCTACAAAATTACCAATCCGGAGTTTAAACTTTTGCCTAAACTTTTTGTTTTAGCAACTAAATAAGCCTACAATATAACATGGGGAGCTAATTATAACCGGTTGCTCTGCGTTGTGTATATGTAGTGCATTTCTATATTTATGTCTTCTGAGTAGCCTATTAAAATGCTTAAAAGGAAATTAGGGTGGTCATGGGGATGGCATAAATTGATGATGTACACCGGTAAATTTGTATACAACATATTAACTGATGTCCATGTTTTCTATCAGCATTGCACTATTACTCCCTCTACTTTAGTGGGATGGGTTGTAACAGCACTCTCCGTCTCTGAAACCGATTGATGCAGATTATTGAAAAATTGTAGATTTCTAAGCTACTTTGAATTGAAGCAGATGAATGTGTGAATATTGTAAAGTTTGAGACTCATTGCAATACCCCTGACTTGCAAAAGCTGAATCAAACTATTACAGCACTTCCTGGTCTACACAAATGATCCTCTTGAATCCTCTTCTGCAGTGTCCGGTCAGTGTCCGGCGACGCTGACGGTCGAGCCGTCCCGTCGCGGATGCACTTCTGATAGAGACTGCTTTGGAGGACACAAATGCTGTAAATTTCCCTGTGGCCCCGTGTGTGTGCCGCCTGTTTTCAGTGAGTTTTTATTAATGATGGATGCTACACGCCTTCCAAAAACGCTGAAAAAACGTTTTGACTCAGAAATTGCTAGTAAGTTTCACAAATAATTGCAAAGAAACCGCAATCAACACATTGAACTAAACGTGAAACTATGAAGTAGATAGACTGAATATTCCGGTAAAACCTCCTACTATCATCTTATGACAACTTTCTTTTTTTTTTTTCATACAGTGAATGAGACATTCATTGATGTGGTTTCTGTCATGTGTCTGTATAACAGCAAAGCCAGGAGAGTGTCCAAGCACAAATTTTGGACCAGGAATGTGTGCCGAGATGTGTTGCTATGACAGTGACTGTCCGAACAATGAGAAATGCTGCAGCAATGGTTGTGGACATCAGTGTATGGCTCCATTTGCAGGTGTGTGTTGTATTAGTGTTTGGCTCAGCTACCTCGTTATTTCAGTTTGTCTTGTTTTCTAATAAGTCGTTCTCAATGTAAAGTATTTAGCCAACTAGCATGGTTTCAAGCACAAGATGGCTTTACAAAATTAACAGAAGATTAATACGGAGTAAAACTTGCAATTTGGTTTTTGTGCTGTATCTGAGACTGAATGCCGCTAAATGGATCGACTAATCTGTATCTCTCCAGTGAAGCCTGCAGCCGAACCCCCGAAGCCTCCAGGGAGGGAACCCCCGAAGCCTCCAGGGTGGCCTGGAGCTGAACCCCCGAAGCCTCCAGGGTGGCCTGGAGCTGAACCCCCGAAGCCTCCAGGGTGGCCTGGAGCTGAACCCCCGAAGCCTCCAGGGAGGCCTGGAGCCGAACCCCCGAAGCCTCCAGGGAGCGAACGCCCAAAGCTTCCAGAAAGGCCTGGAGCCGAACCCCCGATGCCTCCAGGGAGGCCTGGAGCCGAACCCCCGATGCCTCCAGGGAGGCCTGGAGCCGAACCCCCGAAGCCTCCAGGGAGGCCTGGAGCCGAACCCCCGAAGCCTTCCACTGAACTGCTTGAGCCTGAACCGGAGCCTTCCGTCGAACTGCCTGAGCCGGAGCCCTCCACCGAGCTGCCAGAGCCGCCTGCAACTGAACCTCCGGTTAAGCCTGCAGCCGAACCCCCGATGGCTCCAGAGAGGCCTGGAGCCGGACCCCCGATGGCTCCAGGGAGGCCTGGAGCCGGACCCCCGATGGCTCCAGGGAGGCCTGGAGCCGGACCCCCGATGGCTCCAGGGAGGCCTGGAGCCGGACCCCCGATGGCTCCAGGGAGGCCTGGAGCCGGACCCCCGATGGCTCCAGGGAGGCCTGGAGCCGGACCCCCGATGGCTCCAGGGAGGCCTGGAGCCGGACCCCCGATGGCTCCAGGGAGGCCTGGAGCCGGACCCCCGATGGCTCCAGGGAGGCCTGGAGCCGGACCCCCGATGGCTCCAGGGAGGCCTGGAGCCGAACCCCCGAAGCGACCAGGGAGGCCTGGAGCCGAACCCCCGAAGCGACCAGGGAGGCCTGGAGCCGAACCCCCGAAGCGACCAGGGAGGCCTGGAGCCGAACCCCCGAAGCCTCCAGTGTGTGCTGAAAACTGTCGCCAAACTAACCCTTATGGCCAATGTTCAGGTCATAAGTAATGTGGCTATGCATGCAGGTAACTGTGCTGATTTAACCATTGGATGTATGGTATATTTTCCCTGTTATCACCAAATAAATCTCACACTTGTAAGACTACTTTCTCTTTTATATTTCTTTAAGTGTGATAACAAAGTTGGTGTTTTTTGTGTGCCAGCGTTAGTTTGGCTGTTCTCTCACATAATGGCTGTTCTCTCACATAATGGCTGTTCTCTCACATAATGGCTGTTCTCTCACATAATGGCTGTTCTCTCACATAATGGCTGTTCTCTCACATAATGGCTGTTCTCTCACATAATGGCTGTTCTCTCACATAATGGCTGTTCTCTCACATAATGGCTCATTGGAATTCCTGCTTTAGGAATGTGTAAGTTCCCCTCCTGAAGACCCAAACACATTCAAAACGGTTTCAGAGAGGCTAGCAATATTAAGCTAGCTTTGAATGCATCCAAAGGCATGCCTCCTTCAAAACGCATGAATGCACAAAGCAGAGTCTACAAAGTGTCATGAGATGAAAGACTGTTAAATTGTCTCATGTCTCAAAATGCATAACATTACAGTGATAATGAACGTAAACATCTTACAGTGCTCTAGTTGTACCATCTGACTAATCCAGATTCATTTCGGCGTTAATGGTGTTGACATGAAAACGAATACATCCAAATCTGAATACGAATGCAACGATTGGACTGACTTTTTTTTTTTTTTTTTTGGGTCCTGAGACCTTTACAGAAGCTATGTTCATTTTACCATTTAGAACACTTCTAATATTGATTGCTATCAGGATATGAAGAGTTTCAACCAGTATTGCCTATAGACCAATAGTCTTCTGCTGCATTCTGAAGCATTTGCTACAAAGTATAGTGGTCACATATATTGGTTGTCGTTGAACAATGTTCGATTGGTCCGTCAGAAATTGTTTTGGGATGGTATGATATGTGCATACAGACAAGTACTTTATGGCCGTGCAAGCTTCAAAGAGATTAGCCTAGCTAAAGGAGGAACGCTCTCAACGTTAGGCAAAATCTGCACGATTAGGGACTCCAGTATGTGAGCATGAAACATGGACAACTTTACGTGTGACATGAACAAGACTTTAAGTAGACTAAACATACTCTAACGTACACATACATGCATGCATACATGTTTACCTAGGGAAAGAGAGCTGAAGCAGAATACAGGAAAGCAAGAAGTTATAGCATTGCTTAAAATTCAGCAGATTAGCAGACTTGAGCAAACCATCAGTTTAGTTCTAACACGCCCTTCTTTAAAATGGGTAAGGATACATAATGTATCAAATAATGAGACTTAAGTTTGATACTTGCATGCCTTGCCCTTTTGAATTAAACTGTCCTGATGCAGTTTGTTGAGGGCTCCAGTTGATCTTTGCTGATGTTGTCTTGATGAGAGAGAACCAGTAGGAGTCAGAGGATCTTTGGGGAATGGAAGTCAAGGCCTAGCCTGGCACAAGGTTGGGGGTCCTTAGAAGACTTCTAGTTCAGCATAGTCTTCACAGTCGGTACTGAAATTTAAAAAATGTGACGCTTTGAGCACTGTTGAGCAGAATCATAAACACCTCTGATTGGCCATTGTGTTCATGAGCTCATCGGATATGTCTACGATTGGCTACAATGATCAACGCACCGGAACGTTTGAGAGCACACCAACTTGGTACCCAAGTCGGTACTTTTGACAACACTAGTTTATACATTTCTCAAGTGGTTATATATAGAATATATAGGATTAAAAGGGTTTATTTCTCCTTCTCAGCAAGAACACACAACTCTCTGCAAATTCCTTCTGGGTCATATTTGTCTTATCAGATAATAGGAATCATGTCTAAACTGTACTCTCTGTACTCTCTGCTAGAGTTGGAAAGAGATCACAGAGATAACGCAAGACTAAATTACGACGAGAGCAGAAATAACAGCCACCTCTAATCTAAAGGCAGTGTCTAATTGGTCAGAACTCATCCAGGAGGCTGGACAAACATTTGAGTTTAAAATCTTAGGACACGAACAAAGCATTAGAGTAGCCATGACATTTTAGACCAGCCAGACGAGTAAACTTGTAGGCGAGCAGACGCAATAACCCAAATCAAGATCAGAAGAACATAGGTTAAACAGCTTCATTCAAGCCATCGAACATGAACATTCAAGCTCGTCTCAATTTTCTTTCTCTTACTTAGTTTGTTTTCTGTTCCATTGAGAGTCTCGGTTCTAAGTTAAGTTTTGCTGTAAAGTTTCGGTCAACGATTTGACTGCAAAGCCCGCTTCCAACTTCAAAGACTTTCCATCCAACCGCCAACACACCACGTGTTTGGGTTAAATTAATGATTGATGGTTCGTTCAGGTCATGTCTTATAAGTGCATATAATGCTAGAACCTTGGGATTTCATCAACTCATTCTTTCACTCTCTTTCTTTCTGTAACTCGTATGAATGTGTGTGAGCATGTGTTTGTGTTAGATATCAGTTTGATCTGTTAGGGTAATCAATAAAAACTTGTCTGTATTTTAAAGAGAAGTGTTCTTGTGTTATGTGCTTACGAATTTAATGTCTTAAACTGCTGATCTAAGTTACCTTGCTAATAAATAGTGTTTTCACTATAGTTTATATATTTATAATTGCTCGGCCGCCCTATGAATTAATTAATAATTCCCTTCGAGCTAAATTGACCTGTTTGACCCTTACAGCACCATATGACTAGGAAGTCAAAGCTCAAATCACAGTCTTTGTTCTACCCACTTACCCAGATAGCAATGAGTCGGCGGACCACCGTCGGTCCTCCGGCGCCAGTAGAAGCGTCAGAATGGCGACATCGCAAACACGTTGGACGGCGCACCGCCGGCGGCAGCCGCTTTTTAAAAGCGGCAGCCGCCTTCATACCGCCTTCGTTAAGCGGCCGGCCCGCGGGCCAACCACCGTTCCGCCGCCTTTATATTGAAGGCCGTCCTTCCGCGGCCCGCCGGAGGCAAACGCTATTTTCGAGCGCTCTGCCGCCGCTTATTCTGGCTATATATATATTTTTTTATTTATAGCATGCAGTTTAGCAAGAATAATGATTGCTCAAACCAGACAAATTTACAATTGGCATTTTTATTCCACATTTCAAAGTACAGTAACTGTCATTTAAACAAGATATTTCAGATCACTGAAACATAACAGAAAAATAAATAAATCAATATACTAACATGCAGGTTTCCAATTCAATTTTGGTTAAACAGCCTTACAAGCAAATTACAACACTTACAATAAGTGTTCATATAAAAAGGACAGCTCTAGGGTAAAAAATTACCAGTAAACATTATGACAAGTAAAGAGGATATTTGATACCAAATAATGTGCAAGATACCAAATAAATAAAAGTATAACTACATTTACAAGCCATTTCTAACAATATGATAAGTGGTAGTAATTTATAGTAAAGCTCTGGAGTAGAATAGGCCATTATAACGGCAATGCTGACCTGTGGCACAAGGATTTACAAGCTTTATTTGAAAAAGAAAAAAAGAAAGTAATTTCCACAGTGAGTGAGTGTAGTCTGACACTTCTGACTTCTTTAGGGGTCTTGATTCTACTGACTGCAAGATAAAGAAAGGATTCCAGTTGTCAGTGATTCTGGGGTGTCAGTAGTCAGTCTAGTTTTAAGACTAGAGTCCCTCTCAGCTGTGCGGCGCCTTTTTCTGCCTTCACGGTCAGATGCTCCTTTCAGTTAACGCGTAACGTTAACCTGGACCGCCTCATCAGTGCATCCTGGGTTGCCGGGTCCTTCCGGATGGCTAATATAGAAAATACAGATCTGTCATTTAATTTGAATTGCATGAGGACAATAGGACATACACATCTACTTAAATCTAAAAAAAATATCCAACTTACTTTGAACAATGGTCTTCAGGAACATGTCTCTAAAACATGCTTTATCCCCTACACCAAGCTGAAAATCCAAAAAAGTGTTACAAATTACATTTCTCTGAAGCTTCTCATAAATAAATAAAAAATGTGAAAGGCTAAGGATTCAGACTGTAATATATGCAGTATACAATCTTAAATTTTACTTTATATCTAGGTCTACTACATGTACAGGTAGCCCCAGTGGGAATTAAACCGACAACCACAGGTGCTGTTTGCAAGTTGTGCCTAATTGCTCAGTGCAAGCAAACGTCTTCAACATTGTTTGTTGAACTTGTTTCACCTGCTCTTGAAGTAAGATTTTACAATTCGTATTTTTATATGTAATATTGTAGTGTTTATTATAAATGATTTATCTGTGCACTTCATTCTTTTAAAATTCATGTAGCCTTATAATCTTTAATCAAATACGTTACCCTTCCCTCCCCCCTCGAAACGACTTCTCTTCTCTTCCGGTCATGTGCTATGGTGCGAGGGCGTGGCAACTCCCCTCAAACCGTGCTATGAGCAGAGATGGAGAAGAGGAGCGCTAGAGTAAAACCCTGCCCTCCGTTCAATTTACCGTTTCACTTTTAAATACGTCACAACACTGGAGAAAAGTCGTTTGTAACTTCCGGTTCATGCCGACATCAAATAGAAGCAATAGTTTCCAAGACAAAAAAACTTCACAATTAACATCACTTACTTGTACTCAAACTCTTGGCTCTGTGAAGTGGAGTCTGGATTACTGGGGAGAAACCTGGTTGCGAGAAAGAGGAAACAGAAATTTGAAAATCTAACAAATGGTATAGTTTAGTGGCAGGATCACAAATCCAGCATCACAGCAATAGATTTTACATACCAGTTCAGCATTTTTCTGGTTTTCTGGAATCGATGCATCTTTCTAGAGTTTTTTTTTTTTTCTTGAGACTTCCAAGATTCTAGAGTAGGGAATAATGAATGAAAGAGTCAGTTATCCACAATAAACAGAAAATAAATTACACAGATGAAATACAGGAAAATCAAATACACAAGTCAGACCCATTTACCTGCTCCCTTCATGAACTTAAAATGATGTTTCTCCCAGGTGCTGTGTGGAGGTGTGCAGAGGATGGCTAAATTGTTGCCTTCCTCTTTTTGCTGAGGTTAAATGGGGGCCAATGGCACATGCTCTCGCTGAGCCACTCTTGCGGAACCACTGCAAATGGCAGATCCTCCTCGTTGAAAACTGAACAATGTGAACCATCTAAAATAGAAGAACATTTTGCATAAAGTATACTTTTTGATTAATTTCCAGGCAAAATCAATAACATTAAAATGCTCACCCCTTCAAAAAAACGAGTCATTTTCACAAGTGGATCAACAGAAAACCATGTTCAGACAAACACAATCATATACACACACATTTATACATATAAACACATATATACACATTATATATATATATTATATATATATATATATATATATATATATATACATACATACACACATATATATATATATATATATATATATATATATATATATATATATATATATATATATATATATATATAAACACCAAAAGTTAAACTTTCTAGATGTAAAGCTTTCTTTCTAGATGTAAAGCATTGGCGATTTACTGTAGCTAGATACATTTCAACATGTCGAACATGCTTGAATTCAGTGAGTAAAAAAGGCGAAGCAGCATGTGTTAGCTAACACTGTAAGTTAAACTAGACTAGCAGCATGGTTGTCGAATCAAACAAAACATCATTATGTTTAGTTAGAAAACAACACAAGTTATACTGATCAGTCTTTCTTGTCGTAAAGATTTTGCTAACGTTACCATTCCCACGTGGGCGGGAGAATTGTCCTTCAGGATTTGGTTACGTAAGTTAGTTAATTATTCGACTGACCAATACTATCTTAAACCACATACTGTAGTACTCACACTGGCATAAACATACGTAAATATAGTTAAAAGAAGAAAAGAAAAAACTAACGCCAGGAAGAAACTAAGTAACGTTAGCCTAACTAACGTTAGCTATGTCAGATCCATGACGGAAACTTTGTAAACAAGGCTAACTTACTAGCTTGACTAGTAAGGCAAGAACATATTTGAAAAAGATGAACTAAAAATGTAAAAAATGAACATAATATTGCGTTACACAAAAAGGAAAAATGTACTTACTTTAAAGATCGTAGTCAATGACTAGATAGGATATCCTCTCCAAATACTGAAATCGTGTGACGAGGGGCCACTGTTGTGTTGGTAAATCTGCTTCCGTTTTTTAGGTACTGCCCCTCTCGGCCGGTGGAGGTACTTCTCTGTTTGTGCTTTAATACTTTCTTAAACATTTGTACAGATTGCAAAACTCGCAATTGCAAATTAATCCCTTATACCTGTAAAAGGTCAAATAAATAAAAAAATCGAGCTTGTAAAAAAATGAAAGACATAAACGAAATTTCCTGGTGTGACAGAGAGACAAAATATTTCTAAATATTTCACTTTATCTTTCAGGTCAAAACAGGGATTTTCATGTTTATTATAAATATTACCATGGTTGCAAATTAATAAAAAAATCTAAAGCATACCCAAGCTTTTGGCCAAGTTGCAGATGTCTTTCACTGTTCACTGATTTCAGGCATTGGTGAAAAGTCTAACTTCATCCATTTATTCTGCTAAATTGTTCATACCATGAATGAAATATTTATTTTAAAACCTAATCAGAAAGATATTTATTGCCAAGTAAGTTTTACAAAAGGAATTCTTTTTGGACTATTTGTGCATCTCAATTGTGCATAAATCAAAGAAATGTAAAGAATTGTCACCTTAAGTGACTAAAATAATTCTATATATTTTACATAGGCATATCACTGAATGGCTTCAGAGTTTCAACGTAATTTAAATGTATTTTCCTAAACCTTATCATGGAATCAGACTGAGTCAAATCTGTTATAAACCCTAATGACTTTGGAGCAACAACAACAACAAAATTTGATATAATTCACATAATAATTATAATCGCTTTAAATGTGAAAGTTAAAATGCTGTTAGTTCCACTCATGCCAATGACATGGCTGGTCGATTTCAAAGCGGCTTGCCGCCAGCCGGCCGCGGTTCATTTAGACGGCGGCAACCGCCAGAGAGAATGAAGTCGGCGGCCCGGCGGCTGTTCGCCGGCGGCATCTCGCAAGAAATGGGAGTGACGTATTCGGCGGCAAACGTTTCATCTCCGCCAGCGGGGCGCACCTATAGCCGACAGTTTGGGGCCGGCGGCAAAAAGAAGCCGTGCCGATATTTTTTGCTATCTGGGTAATTGATAGAAGTGCGAGTGTATTACATTATATAAAATGTGCCAATTTCTCGATAAGTGAAGTCAAACAATGCATTTACTGTAGGATCTAGAAAAAAATCTGATCGTGATTAAACCGGAAAACCTCATAATTAGTGAACAAAAACAATTTCTAAAGGTAGTTCTCCTAAACATTCCATCGCTCACACCCAGGGTGCGATTTGCAGGGGGGGATGGGTTTAAGTTACGATCCTATTTGCAGTGGCCTTAATCCAAGCACAGATTTTCAAAATGTCACAAAGCGTTTTGTGATTGTTTTGTATGAAATATTAAAGTTTATAAATACATATTTTGGCACACCTGGCCGAGTGGCGCTACGAATTCTTCTACTATCGGATTTTAATTCTGGCATGTTAAATTAACATTCGACAAACGCAAACAAACTTTTATTTAAGTGCACTCACAATAACAATTAAATGTTGCGCTTTTGTAAAACAGAGAAAACAAACAGGGTGCGCTTTCTGCCGCCTCGGTCTCCGTGAACTGGAGCGAGTCACAGAAACGAACCAAAACTCTATAGAGATCGCTAAGAAATGCGACCAACTGGGCGGCAACGTCATCAGAACACACTGAATTATGGGTATGTTTTTCTCGTTTACATGGGCTGGCATTGCAGGCTTGTGTTCTGGCATGAAAATAATGAAAAATTAGCGTGAAAAACAGAATATAATCCTACAAAATGCAGCAGGCTGGGTTGTGGTGCTTTTGCAGACAGCCTGAAGTTCTGGGAGTCTCCCGCATATTGATAGCGGCTCCCTGATGCCCGCAAATTAGTTCAAATCTCCCGGAATCTAGAGCTCGCGAGCTCCAAACCGTGTAGCGCGCGCACGGCAGAGAGGGAGAGAGGGAGAAACCTTCAGCGTATTCACAAATGTACGTGTGCGTCATGAAGTGCATGTAAGTGCACAATTGTTCCTTAATACAGATAAAGGAGGCAGAATTTCATTCAGTCTTTGTTTATTTTATTTAAAGCAATGGCTAAAAATCATTACATGTGAGAAGTAACATTAAACAATCTTTAAGTTTGCATTAAGTTGGCTGTGCAGTTATTGCAGTTTATAACACAGCAGGTAGACGGCATCTTGAACACTGCGTTCTTCCGTCCATGCAATCCGCGGATTCCCAAAATGCTTTGCGTTCACCACTGTTAATACGTCATGATGACGACACATTAGCAATCTCTATAGGTTACTTGCCTCAGTCACAATGAGAAATATGTCTATAGAAAGCTTGAGTGAACAAGTATTCTCTGATTGTGTAATCCATATGAAACCATCCATCATTAAATTATATTCACTATAGTGTCTGGAAACATTGTTGTCAGTGACTAAAAATTTCAGATTCAAATTCTAGACATGCCCCTGTGTAAATAGCCTGGTTAAAACCAGACCCTTCTCAGTCGTAACTGAGTTAGGGTCTGGAGAAAGTTCATTGACAGCTCACTTCCAAAGGGACGTCGCTCAAATGCCTCTGGGCGCAATTGGATAGACCTTAAAACCAATCAGATCGATCGTCATCTTGTAAAGCCCGCCTCAACGTTTGTGATTGCTGCCTCGATTTGGAAATATTGGAAATGAGCTTGAATGAACTCTTCGCCAGACTAACTTGCAGAGCAAATCTAAATTTGCCGGAAGTTCGTCTGGGTTTTCCCAGGCTACTGTGTCTGTGCTGTGTCTCTTGATGTTCTATGCAGATTTATGCCAGCCTCCAGTAGAGATCCATTTCCTGGAGAGTTTAGGTGTAGGTAGTGATGTGACATTTGAAGCGAGGCGTCGGAGCTTGTGTCGAGCAAAAATGGGCGTGCCAGATGAAGCCGCGATTCGAGGCTTGTGTTGTTAACGTGAAAATCACGTGACTAATGACAAACGAGGCCTCGGTTTGTGTGGATAAGTCATCGGTTCGGTCTGAGTGTCGTTTCTGGATAAAGGGGGTTCGAAACTCGCGCCTCCTTGTGGGTGTTGCAGGAGTAGTAGAATCAGTTGTAGTAGTGTCAGAGAGTCAGAGAGTTAGAGTTAGAGAGTTGGAGTTAGAGAGTTGTTTCATCGTCGTTATTGTGCAATATATGTGTTAGGGTTAATATATGTGTTAGTAATATATGTGTATATTATTACATTATATCAGGTTAGATTAGTTATAGTATATTGTTAGTATTAATTATAGTAGCTATATTATAGTATTGTTATATTAATTAGATAAGATTATTTGGATTGCTTTGGATTTTTGGATTTGGACTGGACTGCTTTTTGATTTGGATTGCCCTTTTGGAATTGTTTGCTTTTTGTGACCTCTTCCTTTTTCCTTGTAATGGAGCCAGCAAGAAAGAGGAAATCCTCCCCTGTCTGGGAGTTTTTTGAAATGGTTGCTCACAATAAGGTACAAACACAATTTGTATTAATATTGTTATTATTATTATTTTACTGTCTTTATATAATAATCCTCACTATATGGCTGTATTATATTTAATGTCTATTAATTTATGTTTCAAGGTGAAATGCTTGCTGTGCCTAAAGGAGCTGACATACAGCAATAACACGTCCTCCATGCTCAGGCATTATCGAGCACTGCACGAGCATGCACAGACTACTAACAATCCACACAGTAGTCAAAGTAATTGATAATAATCATTAAAAAACATTATTTAAATAATGTTTTAGGCTCCTACAATACACCTGCATTTTATTTTATTATAGATTCCAAAAAAGAAATGGTGAATGAGTGTGATGACCATACCCACGTTATTGGATCCCAGATTCAAAAAACTGGGATTCTTAAGTCAAGGGAAACTGCAAGAAGGCATATCAAGATTAAAATCTGAATGCGCTACTGTAATCAGAAGTTCTGCTCTCCATTCTGCTTCCACCAATATACCCCCAACTCAGCTGCCAGCCTCTTCAGAAGCAGGCCAATCCACAGACAACAGTAAGTACTATATGTGTTTGTTGTGTGAATGTTCACATTAGTGATTTAGTAATGTGAACCATTGTTAATGGAGTATTTTTTCTTTGTACCTCTATTATTAGGTGACCTTTGGCATCTGCTGGATAGCACGGTTGAACACGGTAGAAGGAGCTCAAGTGCAACAGCAGATGCTACTGTAGAAGTGGACCGATATTTATCTGAAGTGAATCTCACAAGATCTGAGGATCCACTGGTATATTGGGCTCAACATAAACATCAGTATCCTCATTTATACCATCTGGCCCTGGCATTTTTATGTTCCCCCGCATCCTCTGTTCCATGTGAAAGGATCTTTTCCAAGGCTGGAGAGGTTCTGTCCAAGAAGAGGAATCGTCTAAGCCCCAACACACTTGAAAAAATTCTGTTCCTCAATAAAAATAATTTTTAATCCTTCCTTCGTTCCTCTACGTCCCCAGTCCCATAAGCACAACACTGCACAAAAATAGTAACAGTTCAATGCACAAAATCACCATAAACAATTCTTAACCTTTACCACCCCCAACTTTTCTGTTGCACTTTACTTTATTACACTCCCTCCACCATAAGCACTGCACTCAAAACAGTGTCACTTTTGTTGTTCATACTGTCACTATCCAAACCATTTATGAATAATTAATTAACTGTGTGTGTGTGTGTGTGTGTGTGTGTGTGTGTGTGTGTGTGTGTGTGTGTGTGTGTGTGTGTGTGTGTGTGTGTGTGTGTGTGTGTGTGAGAGACAGTTGTCTCTGCAGAAGTAAATTCAGACAGAGAAATATACATATTTTATTTTATACCCAGGCAATGGACAAATGTCTGCTCAGGTATTTTTATTATTGCAAATGAAAGGTTACAGACATTAACAGTGAGAAGAAAATAAATAAATAAAACAGAACAGGGGGGTATACTGACATCATAAGTCTGCTCAGGTCATTGTTTCAGAATGAATTAATTGGTCTGCTATTTCTTTGCACAGTAGCTAGGTGTCACTAGTGAGCAATGCTGAATGAAGCTTCGAGTAATGAACCTTTGGGTGAAGCAATGGTCTGTGAGGTCTCAGTGGTTCAGGAAGCCTCATTTTGCCATCACTAGGTGTAGGAGTTTAGTCCAACTTGTAACTTGTGGTAGAACTCTGACCTGTACCACCTGACCAATGCAGAATCATTCGGCATTGATAGTGTTGCCATACAAACGCTCAGGCTGCGTTCCAAACCGCATACTCAATGAGTAGGTACTTAATTTCAATGAGTACTTACTTAACGAGCGCTAAAAGAGTAGGTACTTTATAGCCAAATCTCGTTGAGTATGAATGCGATCCGGACATCATCCGCCATGTTGACGTTATCATGTGACCTACGACACGTTATCACAAACGCAACAACTTAAAAGATGAACGACACGTTTAATTCATCTATCTGTAAATATCTTGATATTGATGAAACTTGCTCATTTTGTGGTATTGTTGAAGAAACAGCTGCCAATTTATTTTGTGAATACATTTAGTGTTGATTTAAGTTGTTATATTTTAAACCCTTCTAATGTGACCCACAGTTCCTTATAACGATTTTTTAAGAAACCCCAAAATCGTTATCTCTTGAATATGTTGTTAATTTCTTTATTTTATACACAAAAAGTTTCTCCTTCAAGTTTTCCTCTTTTCTTGATGAATTTACCTCTCGTTTCATCCCTCAGACAATAACAACAAAACTATTTTTTAATGTATTATGAAGAACTATTTATATTTAAAGATATTTAGCCTTGTTATTGTTCTTTCCTGTGTATAAATATCATATTATGATGTACACAAACCAATGATCTTTATGTCTTCTGTTTTGTCATTATGATTGTTCATTGTTAGATACAACTAGTATCTTTCCATGATCTTTATGTAATAAGTTTATAAGTTTAAATTATATGAGCGACAGGTGCACTAACACTTCATAACATCAGTAACTCGACAGCAGAACCTAGAACAGTTTTCCTCTGCGTTTACTGTCTGCAGTGCACAAGGAGACGGGCCGCTGCTCGAAGATCTCCTTTGGAGAAACTGTTGACTTTATACTCGAAAAATGCAAGTATCGCTCATAAAAAATTAATATTACCTCAGAATGAATTGCATTGTTAGCCCACCCCAAAACTTAAACAAAATAATATTAAATGCTGACCAATACTTAATTATATTACTTTTTTTTATATACTAAAAATGATATAATTTAATAAAACAAGCAAAATGTAATTTGTTTTGTCATACATCACTCAGATGTCTTTTTCATGTTGTGATGTGCTCATCTGCAATATGTCAATACTTACAATATTTTCCTTTCAGATGTAAATAGACATTTTAAATAAGCGTGTTTAAGATGTATATGGTTATGTAAATCCAATTTAGAGACGTTACGTGTGCTTAGAGCTCCCCTGTTAGCTAGCTATACAAAGCATGTTTTTACAGCAAAATCACAACTATACTATACTGTCTAACTACTTTACACCTTCAACAGTTAAAACGTCTACTCTATTGTAGTTTAACAGATAAGGAACCGTGTTTACTCACATTTGAAAACCCCCGGCGTCGCTGATCTCCGTGATGTTTGATAATGACGTATGCTCTCGCGTGGCCTCCTGGGATAGAAGAGTATCCATCGGTTTAGCACTCAAAAATCGGGCCGGAAGCAGTAAGCCATCCGGGAACTTCTCCCCTACTCTTTTATGAATACTGATATTTCGAACGTACTGCTTCCTTCACGTACTGTTTTCGCCTACTATATAGTAGGAAAGTAGGCACATTAGAACGCACTTAAGTCCAAATCTCGCGATAATTGGTACGTCACCCAGGTAATTCCCGCCTACTCTTTTGGATTAATACATACTTTTTCGCTCGCCTACTCTTTTCCCATACTAAATAGTAGGGAAGTATGCGGTTTGGAACGCAGAATCAATCATCTCCTAATCACAGCAATTATTACGACATCCAACCCTAATCAAACACACCTGAACAAGCTAATCAAAGTCTTCAAGATTAGGCTATATTAGAAAGCTACAGGCAGGTGATTTTCATTATGGTTGGAGTTACACGGGCCTCCAATTGGAACTTTAAAAACGCGTTCAAAAAGCACTTTAAACTGCTTTGACAGCGTTTTTTTTTTTTGTGTGTGTGGGACTCAGCAACGGGGTTTTTCTTTGTAGGTTTGTGTTCCTCGCTGTCTGCCCCTCCTGACTCACTAATTCAGCACATCTTCCTGCAGAGTTGATTGTGAGATTGCAGGTCGAGAGGATGACCGCTCGAGTGTACTGCTCGTTTAGTGCCGTTTTATTGTGTCTGTCTGCATGTTTGAGCACAACAGACGCTGGAGTTGTAGGTGAGAAGTTATTTTAGCTTCATTACACAGCCCGAAGAAGTGCATAAATAAAGTGCCTAACAAAATTTGACTTTAGATGAATCTCAGCACATAGGCTTACAAAAATACAGTACAGATGTCAAGTGGAAGTTCAACTTTGTATGTTGGTTTAGTTTTAATAAGCAAAGTATAAATATGCAAACTGTCATCTGTTTTTCATTGTACAAGTAAAACCCATATAATCACTAATATAAGCCTTTTTGTTTAATGTAAAACAAGAACATTAGTCTTATAACATGGCTACAAAATTACAAATCCGGAGTTTAAACTTTTGCCTAAACTTTTTGTTTTAGCAACTAAATAAGCCTACAATATAACATGGGGAGCTAATTATAACCGGTTGCTCTGCGTTGTGTATATGTAGTGCATTTCTATATTTATGTCTTCGGAGTAGCCTATTAAAATGCTTAAAAGGAAATTAGGGTGGTCATGGGGATGGCATAAATTGACGATGTACACCGGTAAATTTGTATACAACATATTAACTGATGTCCATGTTTTCTATCAGCATTGCACTATTACTCCCTCTACTTTAGTGGGATGGGTTGTAACAGCACTCTCCGTCTCTGAAACCGATTGATGCAGATTATTGAAAAATTGTAGATTTCTAAGCTACTTTGAATTGAAGCAGATGAATGTGTGAATATTGTAAAGTTTGAGACTCATTGCAATACCCCTGACTTGCAAAAGCTGAATCAAACTATTACAGCACTTCCTGGTCTACACAAATGATCCTCTTGAATCCTCTTCTGCAGTGTCCGGTCAGTGTCCGGCGACGCTGACGGTCGAGCCGTCCCGTCGCGGATGCACTTCTGATAGAGACTGCTTTGGAGGACACAAATGCTGTAAATTTCCCTGTGGCCCCGTGTGTGTGCCGCCTGTTTTCAGTGAGTTTTTATTAATGATTGATGCTACACGCCTTCCAAAAACACTGAAAAAACGTTTTGACTCAGAAATTGCTAGTAAGTTTCACAAATAATTGCAAAGAAACCGCAATCAACACATTGAACTAAACGTGAAACTATGAAGTAGATAGACTGAATATTCCGGTAAAACCTCCTACTATCATCTTATGACAACTTTCTTTTTTTTTTCATACAGTGAATGAGACATTCATTGATGTGGTTTCTGTCATGTGTCTGTATAACAGCAAAGCCAGGAGAGTGTCCAAGCACAAATTTTGGACCAGGAATGTGTGCCGAGATGTGTTGCTATGACAGTGACTGTCCGAACAATGAGAAATGCTGCAGCAATGGTTGTGGACATCAGTGTATGGCTCCATTTGCAGGTGTGTGTTGTATTAGTGTTTGGCTCAGCTTCCTCGTTATTTCAGTTTGTCTTGTTTTCTAATAAGTCGTTCTCAATGTAAAGTATTTAGCCAACTAGCATGGTTTCAAGCACAAGATGGCTTTACAAAATTAACAGAAGATTAATACGGAGTAAAACTTGCAATTTGGTTTTTGTGCTGTATCTGAGACTGAATGCCGCTAAATGGATCGACTAATCTGTATCTCTCCAGTGAAGCCTGCAGCCGAACCCCCGAAGCCTCCAGGGAGGGAACCCCCGAAGCCTCCAGGGAGGGAACCCCCGAAGCCTCCAGGGAGGGAACCCCCGAAGCCTCCAGGGAGGGAACCCCCGAAGCCTCCAGGGAGGGAACCCCCGAAGCCTCCAGGGAGGGAACCCCCGAAGCCTCCAGGGAGGGAACCCCCGAAGCCTCCAGGGAGGGAACCCCCGAAGCCTCCAGGGAGGGAACCCCCGAAGCCTCCAGGGAGGGAACCCCCGAAGCCTCCAGGGAGGGAACCCCCGAAGCCTCCAGGGAGGGAACCCCCGAAGCCTCCAGGGAGGGAACCCCCGAAGCCTCCAGGGAGGGAACCCCCGAAGCCTCCAGGGAGGGAACCCCCGAAGCCTCCAGGGAGGGAACCCCCGAAGCCTCCAGGGAGGGAACCCCCGAAGCCTCCAGGGAGGGAACCCCCGAAGCCTCCAGGGAGGGAACCCCCGAAGCCTCCAGGGAGGGAACCCCCGAAGCCTCCAGGGAGGGAACCCCCGAAGCCTCCAGGGAGGGAACCCCCGAAGCCTCCAGGGAGGGAACCCCCGAAGCCTCCAGGGAGGGAACCCCCGAAGCCTCCAGGGAGGGAACCCCCGAAGCCTCCAGGGAGGGAACCCCCGAAGCCTCCAGGGAGGGAACCCCCGAAGCCTCCAGGGAGGGAACCCCCGAAGCCTCCAGGGAGGGAACCCCCGAAGCCTCCAGGGAGGCCTGGAGCTGAACCCCCGAAGCCTCCAGGGTGGCCTGGAGCTGAACCCCCGAAGCCTCCAGGGTGGCCTGGAGCTGAACCCCCGAAGCCTCCAGGGTGGCCTGGAGCTGAACCCCCGAAGCCTCCAGGGAGGCCTGGAGCCGAACCCCCGAAGCCTCCAGGGAGCGAACGCCCAAAGCTTCCAGAAAGGCCTGGAGCCGAACCCCCGATGCCTCCAGGGAGGCCTGGAGCCGAACCCCCGAAGCCTCCAGGGTGGCCTGGAGCCGAACCCCCGAAGCCTCCAGGGTGGCCTGGAGCCGAACCCCCGAAGCCTCCAGGGTGGCCTGGAGCCGAACCCCCGAAGCCTCCAGGGTGGCCTGGAGCCGAACCCCCGAAGCCTCCAGGGAGGCCTGGAGCCGAACCCCCAAAACAACCAGGGAGGCCTGGAGCCGAACCCCCAAAGCACCCAGGGAGGGAACCCCCGAAGCCTCCAGGGAGGCCTGGAGCTGAACCCCCAATGCCTCCAGGGAGGCCTGGAGCCGAACCCCCGAAGCCTTCCACTGAACTGCTTGAGCCTGAACCGGAGCCTTCCGTCGAACTGCCTGAGCCGTAGCCCTCCACCGAACTGCCAGAGCCGCCTGCAACTGAACCTCCGGTTAAGCCTGCAGCCGAACCCCCGATGGCTCCAGGGAGGCCTGGAGCCGGACCCCCGATGGCTCCAGGGAGGCCTGGAGCCGGACCCCCGATGGCTCCAGGGAGGCCTGGAGCCGGACCCCCGATGGCTCCAGGGAGGCCTGGAGCCGAACCCCCGAAGCGACCAGGGAGGCCTGGAGCCGAACCCCCGAAGCGACCAGGGAGGCCTGGAGCCGAACCCCCGAAGCCTCCAGTGTGTGCTGAAAACTGTCGCCAAACTAACCCTTATGGCCAATGTTCAGGTCATAAGTAATGTGGCTATGCATGCAGGTAACTGTGCTGATTTAACCATTGGATGTATGGTATATTTTCCCTGTTATCACCAAATAAATCTCTCACTTGTAAGACTACTTTCTCTTTTATATTTCTTTAAGTGTGATAACAAAGTTGGTGTTTTTTGTGTGCCAGCGTTAGTATGGCTGTTCTCTCACATAATGGCTGTTCTCTCACATAATGGCTGTTCTCTCACATAATGGCTGTTCTCTCACATAATGGCTGTTCTCTCACATAATGGCTCATTGGAATTCCTGCTTTAGGAATGTGTAAGTTCCCCTCCTGAAGACCCAAACACATTCAAAACGGTTTCAGAGAGGCTAGCAATATTAAGCTAGCTTTGAATGCATCCAAAGCCATGCCTCCTTCAAAACGCTTGAATGCACAAAGCAGAGTCTACAAAGTGTCATGAGATGAAAGACTGTTAAATTGTCTCATGTCTCAAAACGCATAACATTACAGTGATAATGAACGTAAACATCTTACAGTGCTCTAGTTGTACCATCTGACTAATCCAGATTCATTTCGGCGTTAATGGTGTTGACATGAAAACGAATAAATCCAAATCTGAATACGAATGCAACGATTGGACTGACTTTTTTTTTTTTTTTTGGGTCCTGAGACCTTTACAGAAGGTATGTTCATTTTACCATTTAGAACACTTCTAATATTGATTGCTATCAGGATATGAAGAGTTTCAACCAGTATTGCCTATAGACCAATAGTCTTCTGCTGCATTCTGAAGCATTTGCTACAAAGTATAGTGGTCACATATATTGGTTGTCGTTGAACAATGTTCGATTGGTCCGTCAGAAATTGTTTTGGGATGGTATGATATGTGCATACAGACAAGTACTTTATGGCCGTGCAAGCTTCAAAGAGAATAGCCTAGCTAAAGGAGGAACGCTCTCAACGTTAGGCAAAATCTGCACGATTAGGGACTCCAGTATGTGAGCATGAAACATGGACAACTTTACGTGTGACATGAACAAGACTTTAAGTAGACTAAACATACTCTAACGTACACATACATGCATGCATACATGTTTACCTAGGGAAAGAGAGCTGAAGCAGAATACAGGAAAGCAAGAAGTTATAGCATTGCTTAAAATTCAGCAGATTAGCAGACTTGAGCAAACCATCAGTTTAGTTCTAACACGCCCTTCTTTAAAATGGGTAAGGATACATAATGTATCAAATAATGAGACTTAAGTTTGATACTTGCATGCCTTGCCCTTTTGAATTAAACTGTCCTGATGCAGTTTGTTGAGGGCTCCAGTTGATCTTTGCTGATGTTGTCTTGATGAGAGAGAACCAGTAGGAGTCAGAGGATCTTTGGTGAATGGAAGTCAAGGCCTAGCCTGGCACAAGGTTGGGGGTCCTTAGAAGACTTCTAGTTCAGCATCGTCTTCACAGTCGGTACTGAAATTTAAAAAATGTGACGCTTTGAGCACTGTTGAGCAGAATCATAAACACCTCTGATTGGCCATTGTGTTCATGAGCTCATCGGATATGTCTACGATTGGCTACAATGATCAACGCACCGGAGCGTTTGAGAGCACACCAACTTGGTACCCAAGTCGGTACTTTTGACAACACTAGTTTATACATTTCTCAAGTGGTTATATATAGAATATATAGGATTAAAAGGGTTTATTTCTCCTTCTCAGCAAGAACACACAACTCTCTGCAAATTCCTTCTGGGTCATATTTGTCTTATCAGATAATAGGAATCATGTCTAAACTGTACTCTCTGTACTCTCTGCTAGAGTTGGAAAGAGATCCCAGAGATAACGCATGACTAAATTACGACGAGAGCAGAAATAACAGCCACCTCTAATCTAAAGGCAGTGTCTAATTGGTCAGAACTCATCCAGGAGGCTGGACAAACATTTGAGTTTAAAATCTTAGGACACGAACAAAGCATTAGAGTAGCCATGACATTTTAGACCAGCCAGACGAGTAAACTTGTAGGCGAGCAGACGCAATAACCCAAATCAAGATCAGAAGAACATAGGTTAAACAGCTTCATTCAAGCCATCGAACGTGAACATTCAAGCTCGTCTCACTTTTCTTTCTCTTACTTAGTTTGTTTTCTGTTCCATTGAGAGTCTCGGTTCTAAGTTAAGTTTTGCTGTAAAGTTTCGGTCAACGATTTGACTGCAAAGCCCGCTTCCAACTTCAAAGACTTTCCATCCAACCGCCAACACACCACGTGTTTGGGTTAAATTAATGATTGATGGTTCATTCAGGTCATGTCTTATAAGTGCATATAATGCTAGAACCTTGGGATTTCATCAACTCATTCTTTCACTCTCTTTCTTTCTGTAACTCGTATGAATGTGTGTGAGCATGTGTTTGTGTTAGATATCAGTTTTATCTGTTAGGGTAATCAATAAAAACTTGTCTGTATTTTAAAGAGAAGTGTTCTTGTGTTATGTGCTTACGAATTTAATGTCTTAAACTGCTGATCTAAGTTACCTTGCTAATAAATAGTGTTTTCACTATAGTTTGTATATTTATAATTGCTCGGCCGCCCTATGAATTAATTAATAATTCCCTTCGAGCTAAATTGACCTGTTTGACCCTTACAGCACCATATGACTAGGAAGTCAAAGCTCAAATCACAGTCTTTGTTCTACCCACTTAATTGATAGAAGTGCGAGTGTATTACATTATATAAAATGTGCCAATTTCTCGATAAGTGAAGTCAAACAATGCATTTACTGTAGGATCTAGAAAAAAATCTGATCGTGATTAAACCGGAAAACCTCATAATTAGTGAACAAAAACAATTTCTAAAGGTAGTTCTCCTAAACATTCCATCGCTCACACCCAGGGTGCGATTTGCAGGGGGGGATGGGTTTAAGTTACGATCCTATTTGCAGTGGCCTTAATCCAAGCACAGATTTTCAAAATGTCACAAAGCGTTTTGTGATTGTTTTGTATGAAATATTAAAGTTTATAAATACATATTTTGGCACACCTGGCCGAGTGGCGCTACGAATTCTTCTACTATCGGATTTTAATTCTGGCATGTTAAGTTAACATTCGACAAATGCAAACAAACTTTTATTTAAGTGCACTCACAATAACAATTAAATGTTGCGCTTTTGTAAAACAGAGAAAACAAACAGGGTGCGCTTTCTGCCGCCTCGGTCTCCGTGAACTGGAGCGAGTCACAGAAACGAACCAAAACTCTATAGAGATCGCTAAGAAATGCGACCAACTGGGCGGCAACGTCATCAGAACACACTGAATTATGGGTATGTTTTTCTCGTTTACATGGGCTGGCATTGCAGGCTTGTGTTCTGGCATGAAAATAATGAAAAATTAGCGTGAAAAACAGAATATAATCCTACAAAATGCAGCAGGCTGGGTTGTGGTGCTTTTGCAGACAGCCTGAAGTTCTGGGAGTCTCCCGCATATTGATAGCGGCTCCCTGATGCCCGCAAATTAGTTCAAATCTCCCTGAATCTAGAGCTCGCGAGCTCCAAACCGTGTAGCGCGCGCACGGCAGAGAGGGAGAGAGGGAGAAACCTTCAGCGTATTCACAAATGTACGTGTGCGTCATGAAGTGCATGTAAGTGCACAATTCTTCCTTAATACAGATAAAGGAGGCAGAATTTCATTCAGTCTTTGTTTATTTTATTTAAAGCGATGGCTAAAAATCATTACATGTGAGAAGTAACATTAAACAATCTTTAAGTTTGCATTAAGTTGGCTGTGCAGTTATTGCAGTTTATAACACAGCAGGTAGACGGTATCTTGAACACTGCGTTCTTCCCTCCATGCAATCCGCGGATTCCCAAAATGCTTTGCGTTCACCACTGTTAATACGTCATGATGACGACACATTAGCAATCTCTATAGGCTACTTGCCTCAGTCACGATGAGAAATATGTCTATAGAAAGCTTGAGTGAACAAGTATTCTCTGATTGTGTAATCCATATGAAACCATCCATCATTAAATTATATTCACTATAGTGGCTGGAAACATTGTTGTCAGTGACTAAAAATTTCAGATTCAAATTCTAGACATGCCCCTGTGTAAATAGCCTGGTTAAAACCAGACCCTTCTCAGTCGTAACTGAGTTAGGGTCTGGAGAAAGTTCATTGACAGCTCACTTCCAAAGGGACGTCGCTCAAATGCCTCTGGGCGCAATTGGATAGACCTTAAAACCAATCAGATCGATCGTCATCTTGTAAAGCCCGCCTCAACGTTTGTGATTGCTGCCTCGATTTGGAAATATTGGAAATGAGCTTGAATGAACTCTTCGCCAGACTAACTTGCAGAGCAAATCTAAATTTGCCGGAAGTTCGTCTGGGTTTTCCCAGGCTACTGTGTCTGTGCTGTGTCTCTTGATGTTCTATGCAGATTTATGCCAGCCTCCAGTAGAGATCCATTTCCTGGAGAGTTTAGGTGTAGGTAGTGATGTGACATTTGAAGCGAGGCGTCGGAGCTTGTGTCGAGCAAAAATGGGCGTGCCAGATGAAGCCGCGATTCGAGGCTTGTGTTGTTAACGTGAAAATCACGTGACTAATGACAAACGAGGCCTCGGTTTGTGTGGATAAGTCATCGGTTCGGTCTGAGTGTCGTTTCCGGATAAAGGGGGTTCGAAACTCGCGCCTCCTTGTGGGTGTTGCAGGAGTAGTAGAATCAGTTGTAGTAGTGTCAGAGAGTCAGAGAGTTAGAGTTAGAGAGTTGGAGTTAGAGAGTTGTTTCATCGTCGTTATTGTGCAATATATGTGTTAGGGCTGTATATTATTACATTATATCAGGTTAGATTAGTTATAGTATATTGTTAGTATTAATTATAGTAGCTATATTATAGTATTGTTATATTAATTAGATAAGATTATTTGGATTGCTTTGGATTTTTGGATTTGGACTGGACTGCTTTTTGATTTGGATTGCCCTTTTGGAATTGTTTGCTTTTTGTGACCTCTTCCTTTTTCCTTGTAATGGAGCCAGCAAGAAAGAGGAAATCCTCCCCTGTCTGGGAGTTTTTTTAAATGGTTGCTCACAATAAGGTACAAACACAATTTGTATTATTATTGTTATTATTATTATTTTACTGTCTTTATATAATAATCCTCACTATATGGCTGTATTATATTTAATGTCTATTCATTTATGTTTCAAGGTGAAATGCTTGCTGTGCCTAAAGGAGCTGACATACAGCAATAACACGTCCTCCATGCTCAGGCATTATCGAGCACTGCACGAGCATGCACAGACTACTAACAATCCACACAGTAGTCAAAGTAATTGATAATAATCATTAAAAAACATTATTTAAATAATGTTTTAGGCTCCTACAATACACCTTCATTTTATTTTATTATAGATTCCAAAAAAGAAATGGTGAATGAGGCCCTGGTGAACATGGTCATCAAGGACTCCCAACCCTTTTCCATTGTGGATGATGATGGATTTAGGGAGCTCCTGCATGTGTTGGATCCCACTTACGTGATCCCAACTAGAAAGGTATGTGATTAATAAAGTGGTTCATCATTATTTAAGAAGTTAAAAGTAAGAGTAACTGCATTTATTTCTAACCACAGGCTTTGAAGGTCATGGTTGATCATAAGTACAAGGAGGCTAAGGAGAAGGCAAGAGAGCAGTTGCAGAACGTTCAGGCTATAAGCCTTACCTCTGACATGTGGACATCGCTAAACATGGATGCCTACCTAGCAGTGACTTGCCATTTTATAGACAATGACAAGCTCTGCACTATTTTACTAGGTGTACAGCATTTCCCTAAGAGCCATACTGCTGAGAACTTGGCTACTGGACATATCAAGCTCATGGAGGAGTGGGGCATAAAGGATAAAGTTAAGTGCCTGGTAACTGATGCAGCAGCCAACATGATAGCATGTGTACGATCACTGAATGTTAGGCATGCGGTATGCATTGCACATGCACTAAACCTTATTGTGGGGAAATCTTTTGATGACATCAGTAGCTTCAACGACATTCGAACCAAATGTAGGAAACTTGTGACCTATTTCCGAACAAGCACTACAGCAAAAGAGAGACTGGCCCAAGTACAGGAGCAGATGGGGAGACCAGTTCTGAAAATGATAATTGAAGTGGAAACTCGCTGGAACAGCACTTACAACATGCTGGGACGTCTCTATCAGCTGAGAGAGCCAGTGGGGGCAGCCCTGGCCTCTCTAAAGACCGACATCACCCCTCCTACAGCCCTGGAGTATCAGGCAGTCCAGGATGCTTTACATGTTCTTGCCCCTTTCCGCCAGGCTACAGTAGAGCTTTCAGGAGAGAAAAGGGTGTCTGCCTCCAAAGTGATTCCTTTGATGAAGATGCTTAATCACGCTGTAACGAGTAAGCTAGAAGGCCTCAAGTCCAATCCAGCAAGGCAGCTGGGTGACAGCCTTGTACGGAGGGTCAGGGAACAAGCAGTACATTTAGAATCAATAAGTGTGATGACCATACCCACGTTTTTGGATCCCAGATTCAAAAAACTGGGATTCTTAAGTCAAGGGAAACTGCAAGAAGGCATATCAAGATTAAAATCTGAATGCGCTACTGTAATCAGAAGTTCTGGTCTCCATTCTGCATTCCACCAATATATCCCCAACTCAGCTGCCAGCCTCTTCAGAAGCAGGCCAATCCACAGACAACAGTAAGTACTATATGTGTTTGTTGTGTGAATGTTCACATTAGTGATTTAGTAATGTGAACCATTGTTAATGGAGTATTTTTTCTTTGTAACTCTATTATTAGGTGACCTTTGGCATCTGCTGGATAGCACGGTTGAACAAGGTAGAAGGAGCTCAAGTGCAACAGCAGATGCTACTGTAGAAGTGGACCGATATTTATCTGAAGTGAATCTCACAAGATCTGAGGATCCACTGGTATATTGGGCTCAACATAAACATCAGTATCCTCATTTATACCATCTGGCCCTGGCATTTTTATGTTCCCCCGCATCCTCTGTTCCATGTGAAAGGATCTTTTCCAAGGCTGGAGAGGTTCTGTCCAAGAAGAGGAATCGTCTAAGCCCCAACACACTTGAAAAAATTCTGTTCCTCAATAAAAATAATTTTTAATCCTTCCTTCGTTCCTCTACGTCCCCAGTCCCATAAGCACAACACTGCACAAAAATAGTAACAGTTCAATGCACAAAATCACCAGAAACAATTCTTAACCTTTACCACCCCACACTTTTCTGTTGCACTTTACTTTATTACACTCCCTCCACCATAAGCACTGCACTCAACACAGTGTCACTTTTGTTGTTCATACTGTCACTATCCAAACCATTTATGAATAATTAATTAACTGTGTGTGTGTGTGTGTGTGTGTGTGTGTGTGTGTGTGTGTGTGTGTGTGTGTGTGTGTGTGTGTGTGAGAGAGACAGTTGTCTCTGCAGAAGTAAATTCAGACAGAGAAATATACATATTTTATTTTATACCCAGGCAATGGACAAATGTCTGCTCAGGTATTTTTATTATTGCAAATGAAAGGTTACAGACATTAACAGTGAGAAGAAAATAAATAAATAAAACAGAACAGGGGGGTATACTGACATCATAAGTCTGCTCAGGTCATTGTTTCAGAATGAATTAATTGGTCTGCTATTTCTTTGCACAGTAGCTAGGTGTCACTAGTGAGCAATGCTGAATGAAGCTTCGAGTAATGAACCTTTGGGTGAAGCAATGGTCTGTGAGGTCTCAGTGGTTCAGGAAGCCTCATTTTGCCATCACTAGGTGTAGGAGTTTAGTCCAACTTGTAACTTGTGGTAGAACTCTGACCTGTACCACCTGACCAATGCAGAATCATTCGGCATTGATAGTGTTGCCATACAAACGCTCAATCATCTCCTAATCACGGCAATTATTACGACATCCAACCCTAATCAAACACACCTGAACAAGCTAATCAAAGTCTTCAAGATTAGGCTATATTAGAAAGCTACAGGCAGGTGATTTTCATTATGGTTGGAGTTACACGGGCCTCCAATTGGAACTTTAAAAACGCGTTCAAAAAGCACTTTAAACTGCTTTGACAGCGTTTTTTTTTTTGTGTGTGTGGGACTCAGCAACGGGGTTTTTCTTTGTAGGTTTGTGTTCCTCGCTGTCTGCCCCTCCTGACTCACTAATTCAGCACATCTTCCTGCAGAGTTGATTGTGACATTGCAGGTCGAGAGGATGACCGCTCGAGTGTACTGCTCGTTTAGTGCCGTTTTATTGTGTCTGTCTGCATGTTTGAGCACAACAGACGCTGGAGTTGTAGGTGAGAAGTTATTTTAGCTTCATTACACAGCCCGAAGAAGTGCATAAATAAAGTGCCTAACAAAATTTGACTTTAGATGAATCTCAGCACATAGGCTTACAAAAATACAGTACAGATGTCAAGTGGAAGTTCAACTTTGTATGTTGGTTTAGTTTTAATAAGCAAAGTATAAATATGCAAACTGTCATCTGTTTTTCATTGTACAAGTAAAACCCATATAATCACTAATACAAGCCTTTTTGTTTAATGTAAAACAAGAACATTAGTCTTATAACATGGCTACAAAATTACCAATCCGGAGTTTAAACTTTTGCCTAAACTTTTTGTTTTAGCAACTAAATAAGCCTACAATATAACATGGGGAGCTAATTATAACCGGTTGCTCTGCGTTGTGTATATGTAGTGCATTTCTATATTTATGTCTTCTGAGTAGCCTATTAAAATGCTTAAAAGGAAATTAGGGTGGTCATGGGGATGGCATAAATTGACGATGTACACCGGTAAATTTGTATACAACATATTAACTGATGTCCATGTTTTCTATCAGCATTGCACTATTACTCCCTCTACTTTAGTGGGATGGGTTGTAACGGCACTCTCCGTCTCTGAAACCGATTGATGCAGATTATTGAAAAATTGTAGATTTCTAAGCTACTTTGAATTGAAGCAGATGAATGTGTGAATATTGTAAAGTTTGAGACTCATTGCAATACCCCTGACTTGCAAAAGCTGAATCAAACTATTACAGCACTTCCTGGTCTACACAAATTATCCTCTTCTGCAGTGTCCGGTCAGTGTCCGGCGACGCTGACGGTCGAGCCGTCCCGTCGCGGATGCACTTCTGATAGAGACTGCTTTGGAGGACACAAATGCTGTAAATTTCCCTGTGGCCCCGTGTGTGTGCCGCCTGTTTTCAGTGAGTTTTTATTAATGATGGATGCTACACGCCTTCCAAAAACACTGAAAAAATGTTTTGACTCAGAAATTGCTAGTAAGTTTCACAAATAATTGCAAAGAAACCGCAAGCAACACATTGAACTAAACGTGAAACTATGAAGTAGATAGACTGAATATTCCGGTAAAACCTCCTACTATCATCTTATGACAACTTTCTTTTTTTTTTCATACAGTGAATGAGACATTCATTGATGTGGTTTCTGTCATGTGTCTGTATAACAGCAAAGCCAGGAGAGTGTCCAAGCACAAATTTTGGACCAGGAATGTGTGCCGAGATGTGTTGCTATGACAGTGACTGTCCGAACAATGAGAAATGCTGCAGCAATGGTTGTGGACATCAGTGTATGGCTCCATTTGCAGGTGTGTGTTGTATTAGTGTTTGGCTCAGCTTCCTCGTTATTTCAGTTTGTCTTGTTTTCTAATAAGTCGTTCTCAATGTAAAATATTTAGCCAACTAGCATGGTTTCAAGCACAAGATGGCTTTACAAAATTAACAGAAGATTAATACGGAGTAAAACTTGCAATTTGGTTTTTGTGCTGTATCTGAGACTGAATGCCGCTAAATGGATCGACTAATCTGTATCTCTCCAGTGAAGCCTGCAGCCGAACCCCCGAAGCCTCCAGGGAGGGAACCCCCGAAGCCTCCAGGGAGGCCTGGAGCTGAACCCCCGAAGCCTCCAGGGTGGCCTGGAGCTGAACCCCCGAAGCCTCCAGGGAGCGAACCCCCGAAGCCTCCAGGGAGGCCTGGAGCTGAACCCCCGAAGCCTCCAGGGTGGCCTGGAGCTGAACCCCCGAAGCCTCCAGGGTGGCCTGGAGCTGAACCCCCGAAGCCTCCAGGGTGGCCTGGAGCTGAACCCCCGAAGCCTCCAGGGTGGCCTGGAGCTGAACCCCCGAAGCCTCCAGGAAGGCCTGGAGCCGAACCCCCGAAGCCTCCAGGGAGCGAACCCCCGAAGCCTCCAGGGAGGCCTGGAGCCGAACCCCCGAAGCCTCCAGGGAGGCCTGGAGCCGAACCCCCAAAGCCTCCAGGGAGGCCTGGAGCCGAACCCCCGAAGCCTCCAGGGAGGCCTGGAGCCGAACCCCCGAAGCCTCCAGGGAGGCCTGGAGCCGAACCCCCGAAGCCTCCAGGGAGGCCTGGAGCCGAACCCCCAATGCCTCCAGGGAGGCCTGGAGCCGAACCCCCGAAGCCTTCCACTGAACTGCTTGAGCCTGAACCGGAGCCTTCCGTCGAACTGCCGGAGCCCTCCACCGAACTGCCAGAGCCGCCTGCAACTGAACCTCCGGTTAAGCCTACAGCCGAACCCCCGATGCCTCCAGGGAGGCCTGGAGCCGGACCCCCGATGCCTCCAGGGAGGCCTGGAGCCGGACCCCCGATGCCTCCAGGGAGGCCTGGAGCCGGACCCCCGATGCCTCCAGGGAGGCCTGGAGCCGGACCCCCGATGCCTCCAGGGAGGCCTGGAGCCGGACCCCCGATGCCTCCAGGGAGGCCTGGAGCCGGACCCCCGATGCCTCCAGGGAGGCCTGGAGCCGGACCCCCGATGCCTCCAGGGAGGCCTGGAGCCGGACCCCCGATGCCTCCAGGGAGGCCTGGAGCCGGACCCCCGATGCCTCCAGGGAGGCCTGGAGCCGGACCCCCGATGCCTCCAGGGAGGCCTGGAGCCGGACCCCCGATGCCTCCAGGGAGGCCTGGAGCCGGACCCCCGAAGCCTCTAGGGAGGCCTGGAGCCGAACCCCCGAAGCGACCAGGGAGGCCTGGAGCCGAACCCCCGAAGCCTCCAGTGTGTGCTGAAAACTGTCGCCAAACTAACCCTTATGGCCAATGTTCAGGTCATAAGTAATGTGGCTATGCATGCAGGTAACTGTGCTGATTTAACCATTGGATGTATGGTATATTTTCCCTGTTATCACCAAATAAATCTCACACTTGTAAGACTACTTTCTCTTTTATATTTCTTTAAGTGTGATAACAAAGTTGGTGTTTTTTGTGTGCCAGCGTTAGTTTGGCTGTTCTCTCACATAATGGCTGTTCTCTCACATAATGGCTGTTCTCTCACATAATGGCTGTTCTCTCACATAATGGCTGTTCTCTCACATAATGGCTGTTCTCTCACATAATGGCTGTTCTCTCACATAATGGCTCATTGGAATTCCTGCTTTAGGAATGTGTAAGTTCCCCTCCTGAAGACCCAAACACATTCAAAACGGTTTCAGAGAGGCTAGCAATATTAAGCTAGCTTTGAATGCATCCAAAGCTATGCCTCCTTCAAAACGCATGAATGCACAAAGCAGAGTCTACAAAGTGTCATGAGATGAAAGACTGTTAAATTGCCTCATGTCTCAAAACGCTTAACATTACAGTGATAATGAACGTAAACATCTTACAGTGCTCTAGTTGCACCATCTGACTAATCCAGATTCATTTCGGCGTTAATGGTGTTGACATGAAAACGAATAAATCCAAATCTGAATACGAATGCAACGATTGGACTGACTTTTTTTTTTTTTTGGGGGTCCTGAGACCTTTACAGAAGGTATGTTCATTTTACCATTTAGAACACTTCTAATATTGATTGCTATCAGGATATGAAGAGTTTCAACCAGTATTGCCTATAGACCAATAGTCTTCTGCTGCATTCTGAAGCATTTGCTACAAAGTATAGTGGTCACATATATTGGTTGTCGTTGAACAATGTTCGATTGGTCCGTCAGAAATTGTTTTGGGATGGTATGATATGTGCATACAGACAAGTACTTTATGGCCGTGCAAGCTTCAAAGAGAATAGCCTAGCTAAAGGAGGAACGCTCTCAACGTTAGGCAAAATCTGCACGATTAGGGACTCCAGTATGTGAGCATGAAACATGGACAACTTTACGTGTGACATGAACAAGACTTTAAGTAGACTAAACATACTCTAACGTACACATACATGCATGCATACATGTTTACCTAGGGAAAGAGAGCTGAAGCAGAATACAGGAAAGCAAGAAGTTATAGCATTGCTTAAAATTCAGCAGATTAGCAGACTTGAGCAAACCATCAGTTTAGTTCTAACACGCCCTTCTTTAAAATGGGTAAGGATACATAATGTATCAAATAATGAGACTTAAGTTTGATACTTGCATGCCTTGCCCTTTTGAATTAAACTGTCCTGATGCAGTTTGTTGAGGGCTCCAGTTGATCTTTGCTGATGTTGTCTTGATGAGAGAGAACCAGTAGGAGTCAGAGGATCTTTGGTGAATGGAAATCAAGGCCTAGCCTGGCACAAGGTTGGGGGTCCTTAGAAGACTTCTAGTTCAGCATCGTCTTCACAGTCGGTACTGAAATTTAAAAAATGTGACGCTTTGAGCACTGTTGAGCAGAATCATAAACACCTCTGATTGGCCATTGTGTTCATGAGCTCATCGGATATGTCTACGATTGGCTACAATGATCAACGCACCGGAGCGTTTGAGAGCACACCAACTTGGTACCCAAGTCGGTACTTTTGACAACACTAGTTTATACATTTCTCAAGTGGTTATATATAGAATATATAGGATTAAAAGGGTTTATTTCTCCTTCTCAGCAAGAACACACAACTCTCTGCAAATTCCTTCTGGGTCATATTTGTCTTATCAGATAATAGGAATCATGTCTAAACTGTACTCTCTGTACTCTCTGCTAGAGTTGGAAAGAGATCCCAGAGATAACGCATGACTAAATTACGACGAGAGCAGAAATAACAGCCACCTCTAATCTAAAGGCAGTGTCTAATTGGTCAGAACTCATCCAGGAGGCTGGACAAACATTTGAGTTTAAAATCTTAGGACACGAACAAAGCATTAGAGTAGCCATGACATTTTAGACCAGCCAGACGAGTAAACTTGTAGGCGAGCAGACGCAATAACCCAAATCAAGATCAGAAGAACATAGGTTAAACAGCTTCATTCAAGCCATCGAACGTGAACATTCAAGCTCGTCTCACTTTTCTTTCTCTTACTTAGTTTGTTTTCTGTTCCATTGAGAGTCTCGGTTCTAAGTTAAGTTTTGCTGTAAAGTTTCGGTCAACGATTTGACTGCAAAGCCCGCTTCCAACTTCAAAGACTTTCCATCCAACCGCCAACACACCACGTGTTTGGGTTAAATTAATGATTGATGGTTCATTCAGGTCATGTCTTATAAGTGCATATAATGCTAGAACCTTGGGATTTCATCAATTCATTCTTTCACTCTCTTTCTTTCTGTAACTCGTATGAATGTGTGTGAGCATGTGTTTGTGTTAGATATCAGTTTTATCTGTTAGGGTAATCAATAAAAACTTGTCTGTATTTTAAAGAGAAGTGTTCTTGTGTTATGTGCTTACGAATTTAATGTCTTAAACTGCTGATCTAAGTTACCTTGCTAATAAATAGTGTTTTCACTATAGTTTGTATATTTATAATTGCTCGGCCGCCCTATGAATTAATTAATAATTCCCTTCGAGCTAAATTGACCTGTTTGACCCTTACAGCACCATATGACTAGGAAGTCAAAGCTCAAATCACAGTCTTTGTTCTACCCACTTAATTGATAGAAGTGCGAGTGTATTACATTATATAAAATGTGCCAATTTCTCGATAAGTGAAGTCAAACAATGCATTTACTGTAGGATCTAGAAAAAAATCTTATCGTGATTAAACCGGAAAACCTCATAATTAGTGAACAAAAACAATTTCTAAAGGTAGTTCTCCTAAACATTCCATCGCTCACACCCAGGGTGCGATTTGCAGGGGGGGATGGGTTTAAGTTACGATCCTATTTGCAGTGGCCTTAATCCAAGCACAGATTTTCAAAATGTCACAAAGCGTTTTGTGATTGTTTTGTATGAAATATTAAAGTTTATAAATACATATTTTGGCACACCTGGCCGAGTGGCGCTACGAATTCTTCTACTATCGGATTTTAATTCTGGCATGTTAAATTAACATTCGACAAACGCAAACAAACTTTTATTTAAGTGCACTCACAATAACAATTAAATGTTGCGCTTTTGTAAAACAGAGAAAACAAACAGGGTGCGCTTTCTGCCGCCTCGGTCTCCGTGAACTGGAGCGAGTCACAGAAACGAACCAAAACTCTATAGAGATCGCTAAAAAATGTGAACAACTGGGCGGCAACGTCATCAGAACACACTGAATTATGGGTATGTTTTTCTCGTTTACATGGGCTGGCATTGCAGGCTTGTGTTCTGGCATGAAAATAATGAAAAATTAGCGTGAAAAACAGAATATAATCCTACAAAATGCAGCAGGCTGGGTTGTGGTGCTTTTGCAGACAGCCTGAAGTTCTGGGAGTCTCCCGCATATTGATAGCGGCTCCCTGATGCCCGCAAATTAGTTCAAATCTCCCGGAATCTAGAGCTCGCGAGCTCCAAACCGTGTAGCGCGCGCACGGCAGAGAGGGAGAGAGGGAGAAACCTTCAGCGTTTTCACAAATGTACGTGTGCGTCATGAAGTGCATGTAAGTGCACAATTCTTCCTTAATACAGATAAAGGAGGCAGAATTTCATTCAGTCTTTGTTTATTTTATTTAAAGCAATGGCTAAAAATCATTACATGTGAGAAGTAACATTAAACAATCTTTAAGTTTGCATTAAGTTGGCTGTGTAGTTATTGCAGTTTATAACACAGCAGGTAGACGGCATCTTGAACACTGCGTTCTTCCCTCCATGCAATCCGCGGATTCCCAAAATGCTTTGCGTTCACCACTGTTAATACGTCATGATGACGACACATTAGCAATCTCTATAGGCTACTTGCCTCAGTCACGATGAGAAATATGTCTATAGAAAGCTTGAGTGAACAAGTATTCTCTGATTGTGTAATCCATATGAAACCATCCATCATTAAATTATATTCACTATAGTGGCTGGAAACATTGTTGTCAGTGACTAAAAATTTCAGATTCAAATTCTAGAGATGCCCCTGTGTAAATAGCCTGGTTAAAACCAGACCCTTCTCAGTCGTAACTGAGTTAGGGTCTGGAGAAAGTTCATTGACAGCTCACTTCCAAAGGGACGTCGCTCAAATGCCTCTGGGCGCAATTGGATAGACCTTAAAACCAATCAGATCGATCGTCATCTTGTAAAGCCCGCCTCAACGTTTGTGATTGCTGCCTCGATTTGGAAATATTGGAAATGAGCTTGAATGGACTCTTCGCCAGACTAACTTGCAGAGCAAATCTAAATTTGCCGGAAGTTCGTCTGGGTTATCCCAGGCTACTGTGTCTGTGCTGTGTCTCTTGATGTTCTATGCAGATTTATGCCAGCCTCCAGTAGAGATCCATTTCCTGGAGAGTTTAGGTGTAGGTAGTGATGTGACATTTGAAGCGAGGCGTCGGAGCTTGTGTCGAGCAAAAATGGGCGTGCCAGATGAAGCCGCGATTCGAGGCAGATAAGATTATTTGGATTGCTTTGGATTTTTGGATTTGGACTGGACTGCTTTTTGATTTGGATTGCCCTTTTGGAATTGTTTGCTTTTTGTGACCTCTTCCTTTTTCCTTTAATGGAGCCAGCAAGAAAGAGGAAATCCTCCCCTGTCTGGGAGTTTTTTGAAATGGTTGCTCACAATAAGGTACAAACACAATTTGTATTAATATTGTTATTATTATTATTTTACTGTCTTTATATAATAATCCTCACTATATGGCTGTATTATATTTAATGTCTATTAATTTATGTTTCAAGGTGAAATGCTTGCTGTGCCTAAAGGAGCTGACATACAGCAATAACACGTCCTCCATGCTCAGGCATTATCAAGCACTGCACGAGCATGCACAGACTACTAACAATCCACACAGTAGTCAAAGTAATTGATAATAATCATTAAAAAACATTATTTAAATAATGTTTTAGGCTCCTACAATACACCTGCATTTTATTTTATTATAGATTCCAAAAAAGAAATGGTGAATGAGGCCCTGGTGAACATGGTCATCAAGGACTCCCAACCCTTTTCCATTGTGGATAATGATGGATTTAGGGAGCTCCTGCATGTGTTGGATCCCACTTACGTGATCCCAACTAGAAAGGTATGTGATTAATAAAGTGGTTCATCATTATTTAAGAAGTTAAAAGTAAGAGTAACTGCATTTATTTCTATCCACAGGCTTTGAAGGTCATGGTTGATCATAAGTACAAGGAGGCTAAGGAGAAGGCAAGAGAGCAGTTGCAGAACGTTCAGGCTATAAGCCTTACCTCTGACATGTGGACATCGCTAAACATGGATGCCTACCTAGCAGTGACTTGCCATTTTATTGACAATGACAAGCTCTGCACTATTTTACTAGGTGTACAGCATTTCCCTAAGAGCCATACTGCTGAGAAATTGGCTACTGGATATATCAAGCTCATGGAGGAGTGGGGCATAAAGGATAAAGTTAAGTGCCTGGTAACTGATGCAGCAGCCAACATGATAGCATGTGTACGATCACTGAATGTTAGGCATGCGGTATGCATTGCACATGCACTAAACCTTATTGTGGGGAAATCTTTTGATGACATCAGTAGCTTCAACGACATTCGAACCAAATGTAGGAAACTTGTGACCTATTTCCGAACAAGAACTACAGCAAAAGAGAGACTGGCCCAAGTACAGGAGCAGATGGGGAGACCAGTTCTGAAAATGATAATTGAAGTGGACACTCGCTGGAACAGCACTTACAACATGCTGGAACGTCTCTATCAGCTGAGAGAGCCAGTGGGGGCAGCCCTGGCCTCTCTAAAGACCGACATCACCCCTCCTACAGCCCTGGAGTATGAGGCAGTCCAGGATGCTTTACATGTTCTTGCCCCTTTCCGCCAGGCTACAGTAGAGCTTTCAGGAGAGAAAAGGGTGTCTGCCTGCAAAGTGATTCCTTTGATGAAGATGCTTAATCACGCTGTAACGAGTAAGCTAGAGGGCCTCAAGTCCAATCCGGCAAGGCAGCTGGGTGACAGCCTTGTACGGAGGGTCAGGGAACAAGCAGTACATTTAGAATCAATAAGTGTGATGACCATACCCACGTTATTGGATCCCAGATTCAAAAAACTGGGATTCTTAAGTCAAGGGAAACTGCAAGAAGGCATATCAAGATTAAAATCTGAATGCGCTACTGTAATCAGAAGTTCTGCTCTCCATTCTGCTTCCACCAATATACCCCCAACTCAGCTGCCAGCCTCTTCAGAAGCAGGCCAATCCACAGACAACAGTAAGTACTATATGTGTTTGTTGTGTGAATGTTCACATTAGTGATTTAGTAATGTGAACCATTGTTAATGGAGTATTTTTTCTTTGTACCTCTATTATTAGGTGACCTTTGGCATCTGCTGGATAGCACGGTTGAACACGGTAGAAGGAGCTCAAGTGCAACAGCAGATGCTACTGTAGAAGTGGACCGATATTTATCTGAAGTGAATCTCACAAGATCTGAGGATCCACTGGTATATTGGGCTCAACATAAACATCAGTATCCTCATTTATACCATCTGGCCCTGGCATTTTTATGTTCCCCCGCATCCTCTGTTCCATGTGAAAGGATCTTTTCCAAGGCTGGAGAGGTTCTGTCCAAGAAGAGGAATCGTCTAAGCCCCAACACACTTGAAAAAATTCTGTTCCTCAATAAAAATAATTTTTAATCCTTCCTTCGTTCCTCTACGTCCCCAGTCCCATAAGCACAACACTGCACAAAAATAGTAACAGTTCAATGCACAAATCACCAGAAACAATTCTTAACCTTTACCACCCCACACTTTTCTGTTGCACTTTACTTTATTACACTCCCTCCACCATAAGCACTGCACTCAACACAGTGTCACTTTTGTTGTTCATACTGTCACTATCCAAACCATTTATGAATAATTAATTAACTGTGTGTGTGTGTGTGTGTGTGTGTGTGTGTATGTGTGTGTGTGTGTGTGTGTGTGTGTGTGTGTGTGTGTGTGTGTGTGTGTGTGTGTGTGTGTGTGTGTGTGTGAGAGACAGTTGTCTCTGCAGAAGTAAATTCAGACAGAGAAATATACATATTTTATTTTATACCCAGGCAATGGACAAATGTCTGCTCAGGTATTTTTATTATTGCAAATGAAAGGTTACAGACATTAACAGTGAGAAGAAAATAATAAACAAAACAGAACAGGGGGGTATACTGACATCATAAGTCTGCTCAGGTCATTGTTTCAGAATGAATTAATTGGTCTGCTATTTCTTTGCACAGTAGCTAGGTGTCACTAGTGAGCAATGCTGAATGAAGCTTCGAGTAATGAACCTTTGGGTGAAGCAATGGTCTGTGAGGTCTCAGTGGTTCAGGAAGCCTCATTTTGCCATCACTAGGTGTAGGAGTTTAGTCCAACTTGTAACTTGTGGTAGAACTCTGACCTGTACCACCTGACCAATGCAGAATCATTCGGCATTGATAGTGTTGCCATACAAACGCTCAATCATCTCCTAATCACAGCAATTATTACGACATCCATTAACCCTAATCAAACACACCTGAACAAGCTAATCAAAGTCTTCAAGATTAGGCTATATTAGAAAGCTACAGGCAGGTGATTTTCATTATGGTTGGAGTTACACGGGCCTCCAATTGGAACTTTAAAAACGCGTTCAAAAAGCACTTTAAACTGCTTTGACAGCGTTTTTTTTGTGTGTGTGTGGGACTCAGCAACGGGGTTTTTCTTTGTAGGTTTGTGTTCCTCGCTGTCTGCCCCTCCTGACTCACTAATTCAGCACATCTTCCTGCAGAGTTGATTGTGAGATTGCAGGTCGAGAGGATGACCGCTCGAGTGTACTGCTCGTTTAGTGCCGTTTTATTGTGTCTGTCTGCATGTTTGAGCACAACAGACGCTGGAGTTGTAGGTGAGAAGTTATTTTAGCTTCATTACACAGCCCGAAGAAGTGCATAAATGAAGTGCCTAACAAAATTTGACTTTAGATGAATCTCAGCACATAGGCTTACAAAATACAGTACAGATGTCAAGTGGAAGTTCAACTTTGTATGTTGGTTTAGTTTTAATAAGCAAAGTATAAATATGCAAACTGTCATCTGTTTTTCATTGTACAAGTAAAACCCATATAATCACTAATATAAGCCTTTTTGTTTAATGTAAAACAAGAACATTAGTCTTATAACATGGCTACAAAATTACCAATCCGGAGTTTAAACTTTTGCCTAAACTTTTTGTTTTAGCAACTAAATAAGCCTACAATATAACATGGGGAGCTAATTATAACCGGTTGCTCTGCGTTGTGTATATGTAGTGCATTTCTATATTTATGTCTTCTGAGTAGCCTATTAAAATGCTTAAAAGGAAATTAGGGTGGTCATGGGGATGGCATAAATTGATGATGTACACCGGTAAATTTGTATACAACATATTAACTGATGTCCATGTTTTCTATCAGCATTGCACTATTACTCCCTCTACTTTAGTGGGATGGGTTGTAACAGCACTCTCCGTCTCTGAAACCGATTGATGCAGATTATTGAAAAATTGTAGATTTCTAAGCTACTTTGAATTGAAGCAGATGAATGTGTGAATATTGTAAAGTTTGAGACTCATTGCAATACCCCTGACTTGCAAAAGCTGAATCAAACTATTACAGCACTTCCTGGTCTACACAAATGATCCTCTTGAATCCTCTTCTGCAGTGTCCGGTCAGTGTCCGGCGACGCTGACGGTCGAGCCGTCCCGTCGCGGATGCACTTCTGATAGAGACTGCTTTGGAGGACACAAATGCTGTAAATTTCCCTGTGGCCCCGTGTGTGTGCCGCCTGTTTTCAGTGAGTTTTTATTAATGATGGATGCTACACGCCTTCCAAAAACACTGAAAAAACGTTTTGACTCAGAAATTGCTAGTAAGTTTCACAAATAATTGCAAAGAAACCGCAAGCAACACATTGAACTAAACGTGAAACTATGAAGTAGATAGACTGAATATTCCGGTAAAACCTCCTACTATCATCTTATGACAACTTTCTTTTTTTTTTCATACAGTGAATGAGACATTCATTGATGTGGTTTCTGTCATGTGTCTGTATAACAGCAAAGCCAGGAGAGTGTCCAAGCACAAATTTTGGACCAGGAATGTGTGCCGAGATGTGTTGCTATGACAGTGACTGTCCGAACAATGAGAAATGCTGCAGCAATGGTTGTGGACATCAGTGTATGGCTCCATTTGCAGGTGTGTGTTGTATTAGTGTTTGGCTCAGCTTCCTCGTTATTTCAGTTTGTCTTGTTTTCTAATAAGTCGTTCTCAATGTAAAGTATTTAGCCAACTAGCATGGTTTCAAGCACAAGATGGCTTTACAAAATTAACAGAAGATTAATACGGAGTAAAACTTGCAATTTGGTTTTTGTGCTGTATCTGAGACTGAATGCCACTAAATGGATCGACTAATCTGTATCTCTCCAGTGAAGCCTGCAGCCGAACCCCCGAAGCCTCCAGTGAAGCCTCCAGGGAGGCCTGGAGCCGAACCCCCGATGCCTCCAGGGAGGTCTGGAGCCGAACCTCTGAAGCCTCCAGGGAGGCCTGGAGCTGAACCCCCAATGCCTCCAGGGAGGCCTGGAGCCGAACCCCCAAAGCCTTCCACTGAACTGCTTGAGCCTGAACCGGAGCCCTCCACCGAACTGCCAGAGCCGCCTGCAACTGAACCTCCGGTGAAGCCTGCAGCCAAACCAGGGAGGCCTGGAGCCGAACCCCCGAATCCTCCAGGGAGGCCTGGAGCCGAACCCCCGAAGCCTCCAGGGAGGCCTGGAGCCGAACCCCCGAAGCCTCCAGGGAGGCCTGGAGCCGAACCCCCGAAGCCTCCAGGGAGGCCTGGAGCCGAACCCCCGAAGCCTCCAGGGTGGCCTGGAGCCGAACCCCCGAAGCCTCCAGGGAGCGAACGCCCAAAGCTTCCAGAGAGGCCTGGAGCCGAACCCCCGATGCCTCCAGGGAGGCCTGGAGCCGAACCCCCGATGCCTCCAGGGAGGCCTGGAGCCGAACCCCCGATGCCTCCAGGGAGGCCTGGAGCCGAACCCCCGATGCCTCCAGGGAGGCCTGGAGCCGAACCCCCGATGCCTCCAGGGAGGCCTGGAGCCGAACCCCCGATGCCTCCAGGGAGGCCTGGAGCCGAACCCCCGATGCCTCCAGGGAGGCCTGGAGCCGAACCCCCGATGCCTCCAGGGAGGCCTGGAGCCGAACCCCCGATGCCTCCAGGGAGGCCTGGAGCCGAACCCCCGATGCCTCCAGGGAGGCCTGGAGCCGAACCCCCGATGCCTCCAGGGAGGCCTGGAGCCGAACCCCCGATGCCTCCAGGGAGGCCTGGAGCCGAACCCCCGATGCCTCCAGGGAGGCCTGGAGCCGAACCCCCGATGCCTCCAGGGAGGCCTGGAGCCGAACCCCCGATGCCTCCAGGGAGGCCTGGAGCCGAACCCCCGATGCCTCCAGGGAGGCCTGGAGCCGAACCCCCGATGCCTCCAGGGAGGCCTGGAGCCGAACCCCCGATGCCTCCAGGGAGGGAGGCCTGGAGCCGAACCCCCGATGCCTCCAGGGAGGGAACCCCCGAAGCCTCCAGGGAGGCCTGGAGCTGAACCCCCAATGCCTCCAGGGAGGCCTGGAGCCGAACCCCCGAAGCCTTCCACTGAACTGCTTGAGCCTGAACCGGAGCCCTCCACCGAACTGCCAGAGCCGCCTTCAACTGAACCTCTGGTTAACCCTGCAGCCGAACCCCCGAAGCCTCCAGGGAGGCCAGGAGCCGAACCCCCGAAGCCTCCAGGGAGGCCTGGAGCCGAACCCCCGAAGCCTCCAGGGAGGCCTGGAGCCGGACCCCCGAAGCCTCCAGGGAGGCCTGGAGCCGGACCCCCGAAGCCTCCAGGGAGGCCTGGAGCCGGACCCCCGAAGCCTCCAGGGAGGCCTGGAGCCGGACCCCCGATGCCTCCAGGGAGGCCTGGAGCCGGGCCCCCGATGGCTCCAGGGAGGCCTGGAGCCGGGCCCCCGATGGCTCCAGGGAGGCCTGGAGCCGGACCCCCGATGGCTCCAGGGAGGCCTGGAGCCGAACCCCCGATGCCTCCAGGGAGGCCTGGAGCCGAACCCCCGAAGCGACCAGGGAGGCCTGGAGCCGAACCCCCGAAGCCTCCAGTGTGTGCTGAAAACTGTCGCCAAACTAACCCTTATGGCCAATGTTCAGGTCATAAGTAATGTGGCAATGCATGCAGGTAACTGTGCTGATTTAACCATTGGATGTATGGTATATTTTCCCTGTTATCACCAAATAAATCTCACACTTGTAAGACTACTTTCTCTTTTATATTTCTTTAAGTGTGATAAAGTTGGTGTTTTTTGTGTGCCAGCGTTAGTTTGGCTGTTCTCTCACATAATGGCTGTTCTCTCACATAATGGCTGTTCTCTTACAATAATGGCTGTTCTCTTACATAATGGCTCATTGGAATTCCTGCTTTAGGAATGTGTAAGTTCCCCTCCTGAAGACCCAAACACATTCAAAACGGTTTCAGAGAGGCTAGCAATATTAAGCTAGCTTTGAATGCATCCAAAGCCATGCCTCCTTCAAAACGCATGAATGCACAAAGCAGAGTCTACAAAGTGTCATGAGATGAAAGACTGTTAAATTGCCTCATGTCTCAAAACGCATAACATTAAAAGTGATAATGAACGTAAACATCTTACAGTGCTCTAGTTGTACTATCTGACTAATCCAGATTCATTTCGGCGTTAATGGCGTTGACATGAAAACGAATAAATCCAAATCTGAATCCGAATGAAATGATTGGACTGACTTTTTTTTTTTTTTGGGTCCTGAGACCTTTACAGAAGGTATGTACATTTTACTATTTAGAACACTTCTAATATTGATTGCTATCAGGATATGAAGAGTTTCAACCAGTATTGCCTATAGACCAATAGTCTTCTGCTGCATTCTGAAGCATTTGCTACAAAGCATAGTGGTCACATATATTGGTTGTCGTTGAACAATGTTCGATTGGTCCGTCAGAAATTGTTTTGGGATGGTATGATATGTTCATACAGACAAGTACTTTATGGCCGTGCAAGCTTCAAAGAGATTAGCCTAGCTAAAGGAGGAACGCTCTCAACGTTAGGCCAAATCTGCACGATTAGGGACTCCAGTATGTGAGCATGAAACATGGAAAACTTTACGTGTGACATGAACAAGACTTTAAGTAGACTAAACATACTCTAACGTACACATACATGCATGCATACATGTTTACCTAGGGAAAGAGAGCTGAAGCAGAATACAGGAAAGCAAGAAGTTATAGCATTGCTTAAAATTCAGCAGATCAGCAGCCTTGAGCAAACCATCAGTTTAGTTCTAACACGCCCTTCTTTAAAATGGGTAAGGATACATAATGTATCAAATAATGAGACTTAAGTTTGATTCTTGCATGCCTTCCCCTTTTGAATTAAACTGTCCTGATGCAGTTTGTTGAGGGCTCCAGTTGATCTTTGCTGATGTTGTCTTGATGAGAGAGAACCAGTAGGAGTCAGAGGATCTTTGGTGAATGGAAGTCAAGGCCTAGCCTGGCACAAGGTTGGGGGTGCTTAGAAGACTTCTAGTTCAGCATCGTCTTCACAGTCGGTACTGAAATTTAAAAAATGTGACGCTTTGAGCACTGTTGAGCAGAATCATAAACACCTCTGATTGGCCATTGTGTTCATGAGCTCATCGGATATGTCTACGATTGGCTACAATGATCAACGCACCGGAGCGTTTGAGAGCACAAACGAATATATAGGATTAAAAGGGTTTATTTCTCCTTCTCAGCAAGAACACACAACTCTCTGCAAATTCCTTCTGGGTCATATTTGTCTTATCAGATAATAGGAATCATGTCTAAACTGTACTCTGTACTCTCTGCTAGAGTTGGAAAGAGATCACAGAGATAACGCATGACTAAATTACGACGAGAGCAGAAATAACAGCCACCTCTAATCTAAAGGCAGTGTCTGATTGGTCAGAACTCATCCAGGAGGCTGGACAAACATTTGAGTTTAAAATCTTAGGACACGAACAAATTAGAGTAGCCATGACATTTTAGACCAGCCAGACGAGTAAACTTTTTTTTCGGCGAGCAGACGCAATAACCCAAATCAAGATCAGAAGAACATAGGTTAAATAGCTTCATTCAAGCCATCGAACGTGAACATTCAAGCTCGTCTCACTTTTCTTTCTCTTACTTAGTTTGTTTTCTGTTCCGTTGAGAGTCTCGGTTCTAAGTTAAGTTTTGCTGTAAAGTTTCGGTCAACGATTTGACTGCAAAGCCCGCTTCCAACTTCAAAGACTTTCCATCCAACCGCCAACACACCACGTGTTTGGGTTAAATTAATGATTGATGGTTCGTTCAGGTCATGTCTTATAAGTGCATATAATTCTAGAACCTTGGGATTTCATCAACTCATTCTTTCACTCTCTTTCTTTCTGTAACTCATATGAATGTGTGTGAGCATGTGTTTGTGTTAGATATCAGTTTTATCTGTTAGGGTAATCAATAAAAACTTGTCTGTATTTTAAAGAGAAGTGTTCTTGTGTTATGTGCTTACGAATTTAAAGTCTTAAACTGCTGATCTAAGTTACCTTGCTAATAAATAGTGTTTTCACTATAGTTTGGATATTTATAATTGCTCGGCCGCCCTATGAATTAATTCATTATTCCCTTTGAGCTAAATTGACCTGTTTGACCCTTACAGCACCATATGACTAGGAAGTCAAAGCTCAAATCACAGTCTTTGTTCTACCCACTTAATTGATAGAAGTGCGAGTGTATTACATTATATAAAATGTGCCAATTTCTCGATAAGTGACGTCAAACAATGCATTTACTGTAGGATCTAGAAAAAAATCTGATCGTGATTAAACCGGAAAACCTCATAATTAGTGAACAAAAACAATTTCTAAAGGTAGTTCTCCTAAACATTCCATCGCTCACACCCAGGGTGCGATTTGCAGGGGGGGATGGGTTTAAGTTACGATCCTATTTGCAGTGGCCTTAATCCAAGCACTGTTTTTCAAAATGTCACAAAGCGTTTTGTGATTGTTTTGTATGAAATATTGAAGTTTATAAATACATATTTTGGCACACCTGGCCGAGTGGCGCTACGAATTCTTCTACAATCGGATTTGAATTCTGGCATGTTAAATTAACATTCGACAAACGCAAACAAACTTTTATTTAAGTGCACTCACAATAACAATTAAATGTTGCGCTTTTGTAAAACAGAGAAAACAAACAGGGTGCGCTTTCTGCCGCCTCGGACTCCGTGAACTGGAGCGAGTCACAGAAACGAACCAAAACTCTATAGAGATCGCTAAGAAATGCGACCAACTGGGCGGCAACGTCATCAGAACACACTGAATTATGGGTATGTTTTTCTCGTTTACATGGGCTGGCATTGCAGGCTTGTGTTCTGGCATGAAAATAATGAAAAATTAGCGTGAAAAACAGAATATAATCCTACAAAATGCAGCAGGCTGGGTTGTGGTGCTTTTGCAGACAGCCTGAAGTTCTGGGAGTCTCCCGCATATTGATAGCGTCTCCCTGATGCCCGCAAATTAGTTCAAATCTCCCGGAATCTAGAGCTCGCGAGCTCCAAACCGTGTAGCGCGCGCACGGCAGAGAGGGAGAGAAGGAGAAACCTTCAGCGTATTCACAAATGTACGTGTGCGTCATGAAGTGCATGTAAGTGCACAATTCTTCCTTAATACAGATAAAGGAGGCAGAATTTCATTCAGTCTTTGTTTATTTTATTTAAAGCGATGGCTAAAAATCATTACATGTGAGAAGTAACATTTAACAATCTTTAAGTTTGCATTAAGTTGGCTGTGCAGTTATTGCAGTTTATAACACAGCAGGTAGACGGCATCTTGAACACTGCGTTCTTCCCTCCATGCAATCCGCGGATTCCCAAAATGCTTTGCGTTCACCACTGTTAATACGTCATGATGATGACACATTAGCAATCTCTATAGGCTACTTGCCTCAGTCACGATGAGAAATATGTCTATAGAAAGCTTGAGTGAACAAGTATTCTCTGATTGTGTAATCCATATGAAACCATCCATCATTAAATTATATTCACTATAGTGGCTGGAAACATTGTTGTCAGTGACTAAAAAATTCAGATTCAAATTCTAGACATGCCCCTGTGTAAATAGCCTGGTTAAAACCAGACCCTTCTCAGTCGTAACTGAGTTAGGGTCTGGAGAAAGTTCATTGACAGCTCACTTCCAAAGGGACGTCGCTCAAATGCCTCTGGGCGCAATTGGATAGACCTTAAAACCAATCAGATCGATCGTCATCTTGTAAAGCCCGCCTCAACGTTTGTGATTGCTGCCTCGATTTGGAAATAATGGAAATGAGCCTGAATGGACTCTTCGCCAGACTAACTTGCAGAGCAAATCTAAATTTGCCGGAAGTTCATCTGGGTTTTCCCAGGCTACTGTGTCTGTGCTGTGTCTCTTGATGTTCTATGCAGATTTATGCCAGCCTCCAGTAGAGATCCATTTCCTGGAGAGTTTAGGTGTAGGTAGTGATGTGAGATTTGAAGCGAGGCGTCGGATCTTGTGTCGAGCAAAAATGGGCGTGCCAGATGAAGCCGCGATTCGAGGCTTGTGTTGTTAACGTGAAAATCACGTGACTAATGACAAACGAGGCCTCGGTTTGTGTGGATACGTCATCGGTTCGGTCTGGGTGTCGTTTCCGGATAAAGGGGGTTCGAAACTCGCGCCTCCTTGTGGGTGTTGCAGGAGTAGTAGAATCAGTTGTAGTAGTGTCAGAGAGTCAGAGAGTTAGAGTTAGAGAGTTGGAGTTAGAGAGTTGTTTCATCGTCGTTATTGTGCAATATATGTGTTAGGGCTGTATATTATTACATTATATCAGGTTAGATTAGTTATAGTATATTGTTAGTATTAATTATAGTAGCTATATTATAGTATTGTTATATTAATTAGATAAGATTATTTGGATTGCTTTGGATTTTTGGATTTGGACTGGACTGCTTTTTGATTTGGATTGCCCTTTTGGAATTGTTTGCTTTTTGTGACCTCTTCCTTTTTCCTTGTAATGGAGCCAGCAAGAAAGAGGAAATCCTCCCCTGTCTGGGAGTTTTTTTAAATGGTTGCTCACAATAAGGTACAAACACAATTTGTATTATTATTGTTATTATTATTATTTTACTGTCTTTATATAATAATCCTCACTATATGGCTGTATTATATTTAATGTCTATTCATTTATGTTTCAAGGTGAAATGCTTGCTGTGCCTAAAGGAGCTGACATACAGCAATAACACGTCCTCCATGCTCAGGCATTATCGAGCACTGCACGAGCATGCACAGACTACTAACAATCCACACAGTAGTCAAAGTAATTGATAATAATCATTAAAAAAACATTATTTAAATAATGTTTTAGGCTCCTACAATACACCTTCATTTTATTTTATTATAGATTCCAAAAAAGAAATGGTGAATGAGGCCCTGGTGAACATGGTCATCAAGGACTCCCAACCCTTTTCCATTGTGGATGATGATGGATTTAGGGAGCTCCTGCATGTGTTGGATCCCACTTACGTGATCCCAACTAGAAAGGTATGTGATTAATAAAGTGGTTCATCATTATTTAAGAAGTTAAAAGTAAGAGTAACTGCATTTATTTCTAACCACAGGCTTTGAAGGTCATGGTTGATCATAAGTACAAGGAGGCTAAGGAGAAGGCAAGAGAGCAGTTGCAGAACGTTCAGGCTATAAGCCTTACCTCTGACATGTGGACATCGCTAAACATGGATGCCTACCTAGCAGTGACTTGCCATTTTATAGACAATGACAAGCTCTGCACTATTTTACTAGGTGTACAGCATTTCCCTAAGAGCCATACTGCTGAGAACTTGGCTACTGGACATATCAAGCTCATGGAGGAGTGGGGCATAAAGGATAAAGTTAAGTGCCTGGTAACTGATGCAGCAGCCAACATGATAGCATGTGTACGATCACTGAATGTTAGGCATGCGGTATGCATTGCACATGCACTAAACCTTATTGTGGGGAAATCTTTTGATGACATCAGTAGCTTCAACGACATTCGAACCAAATGTAGGAAACTTGTGACCTATTTCCGAACAAGCACTACAGCAAAAGAGAGACTGGCCCAAGTACAGGAGCAGATGGGGAGACCAGTTCTGAAAATGATAATTGAAGTGGAAACTCGCTGGAACAGCACTTACAACATGCTGGGACGTCTCTATCAGCTGAGAGAGCCAGTGGGGGCAGCCCTGGCCTCTCTAAAGACCGACATCACCCCTCCTACAGCCCTGGAGTATGAGGCAGTCCAGGATGCTTTACATGTTCTTGCCCCTTTCCGCCAGGCTACAGTAGAGCTTTCAGGAGAGAAAAGGGTGTCTGCCTCCAAAGTGATTCCTTTGATGAAGATGCTTAATCACGCTGTAACGAGTAAGCTAGAAGGCCTCAAGTCCAATCCAGCAAGGCAGCTGGGTGACAGCCTTGTACGGAGGGTCAGGGAACAAGCAGTACATTTAGAATCAATAAGTGTGATGACCATACCCACGTTATTGGATCCCAGATTCAAAAAACTGGGATTCTTAAGTCAAGGGAAACTGCAAGAAGGCATATCAAGATTAAAATCTGAATGCGCTACTGTAATCAGAAGTTCTGGTCTCCATTCTGCATTCCACCAATATATCCCCAACTCAGCTGCCAGCCTCTTCAGAAGCAGGCCAATCCACAGACAACAGTAAGTACTATATGTGTTTGTTGTGTGAATGTTCACATTAGTGATTTAGTAATGTGAACCATTGTTAATGGAGTATTTTTTCTTTGTAACTCTATTATTAGGTGACCTTTGGCATCTGCTGGATAGCACGGTTGAACAAGGTAGAAGGAGCTCAAGTGCAACAGCAGATGCTACTGTAGAAGTGGACCGATATTTATCTGAAGTGAATCTCACAAGATCTGAGGATCCACTGGTATATTGGGCTCAACATAAACATCAGTATCCTCATTTATACCATCTGGCCCTGGCATTTTTATGTTCCCCCGCATCCTCTGTTCCATGTGAAAGGATCTTTTCCAAGGCTGGAGAGGTTCTGTCCAAGAAGAGGAATCGTCTAAGCCCCAACACACTTGAAAAAATTCTGTTCCTCAATAAAAATAATTTTTAATCCTTCCTTCGTTCCTCTACGTCCCCAGTCCCATAAGCACAACACTGCACAAAAATAGTAACAGTTCAATGCACAAAATCACCAGAAACAATTCTTAACCTTTACCACCCCACACTTTTCTGTTGCACTTTACTTTATTACACTCCCTCCACCATAAGCACTGCACTCAACACAGTGTCACTTTTGTTGTTCATACTGTCACTATCCAAACCATTTATGAATAATTAATTAACTGTGTGTGTGTGTGTGTGTGTGTGTGTGTGTGTGTGTGTGTGTGTGTGTGTGTGTGTGTGTGTGTGTGTGTGTGTGTGTGAGAGAGACAGTTGTCTCTGCAGAAGTAAATTCAGACAGAGAAATATACATATTTTATTTTATACCCAGGCAATGGACAAATGTCTGCTCAGGTATTTTTATTATTGCAAATGAAAGGTTACAGACATTAACAGTGAGAAGAAAATAAATAAATAAAACAGAACAGGGGGGTATACTGACATCATAAGTCTGCTCAGGTCATTGTTTCAGAATGAATTAATTGGTCTGCTATTTCTTTGCACAGTAGCTAGGTGTCACTAGTGAGCAATGCTGAATGAAGCTTCGAGTAATGAACCTTTGGGTGAAGCAATGGTCTGTGAGGTCTCAGTGGTTCAGGAAGCCTCATTTTGCCATCACTAGGTGTAGGAGTTTAGTCCAACTTGTAACTTGTGGTAGAACTCTGACCTGTACCACCTGACCAATGCAGAATCATTCGGCATTGATAGTGTTGCCATACAAACGCTCAATCATCTCCTAATCACGGCAATTATTACGACATCCAACCCTAATCAAACACACCTGAACAAGCTAATCAAAGTCTTCAAGATTAGGCTATATTAGAAAGCTACAGGCAGGTGATTTTCATTATGGTTGGAGTTACGCGGGCCTCCAATTGGAACTTTAAAAACGCGTTCAAAAAGCTGTAACGATATGCGATATGAAACCGAAATCGCGACACTCAGATCCACGAACCTGCAGAATCGCGACACACCCCTTCCAATTCACAGCGTTATCCATACCGTCCAGATCCAATGCTACCACATCTTTAAATTACTATTAGTATTATTTGAAGTTAACTTAACATTATAAAATATGTAGACCTACACCACAAAACTAGTTGAGGATAAATTATTTAAAATTTGGGAATTCCAGCGTTATGGACATGACATTTGCAGACTTGCAGTTAACTTATATAATTATATAAATTCTCAGAAAATGCATTAATACCAAAATATTGTAACGTCTGTTTATCCATAGGCTCCTCCCAGAAAGGAGTCCAGACATTAGAAAAATATCAGTCTACACATGCGTTTTATATTTAATATTAGGGAAATCGACAGTCATGTGTGACAAAAAAAAATCTTTAACTTTTAGGAGGCAACGATTTTTTGTTGTTGTAATTCTGTGAATTACACTGCGCAAATCTAATGAAGAAGGGTTGGATCTCCACAGAACATAAAATATTCATTTTATTTTATTTTTCGTGTTCGCATTTATGAGGAAAAAATAATGTTACAGACGTGACAGTTCTCCGTTACGGACGCGACCGCTCTGAAGCGGCACTAAAAGACTGCTTTAAAACTTTCACAGACACCTTACACAGAAGACACGAAGCCTTTCTTTAAAGTGAATTTCGTTTTGTTTTAATTGTACGGACCTGAAAAATATATCTATATTGAAATGTCTACTTGTAAACAGAACAATTCAAAACGAAAGAAAACAGACTGCTCTCTGCTTATGAAATGAAATGTGCATTTCTCTCTGGTGCATTCACTACGGCGAAGATCGCGAGTCAGCATCGTCAACTTCATCTTGACTTTATTAATAAACAATCAACATGTCTCCTTGCTATATTTGACATATTCATAATCATTGCTTTTGCCGGTTCTTTGTGACAGCTTTTAGGTGCTTTATCGGCAGCGCCGCCGCCCTTACATGAACGCGCGTCACCACGGCATCAAAAACATGATTGCGTGATGAAAACATGAAAAATACCACATAAACATAGCCTAACTGTTTAGAAAGAAAACAGAACGAATAGCCTAATGCTCATACGTCCATCTCGCGAATGTATAGTCTTCTTCATCATGCCATCTTCACCATTAGCCGCTTTTCCACTGGCCAGCGTGAGCACAGAGGCCGAAATCATACCTCACGGCACTCCTGTAAAAAAGAAATCGCTGTACAAATATATCAGACGCTGCCATTTAGTCTTTAATTACAGACTTGGACCTCACACGCGGATATTGACTGACCACGAACAGTTAATTTAGCCTACTTGCATCTTTCATTCGTAATGTCTGGCGGTCTTGCTGGTTTTTTTGTTTGTTTGTTTGTTTTACAATTAAAACTAAAAGTCTGTTGTAACGCAAGCCTTACCGAACATGTACCGAGTAAAATATTACTGAAAATTGATTAGTAATGCCTTACACTACTGCGTTACAGCAAAACGTAATATGTTACTGTAATGCATTACTTTTGTAACGCGTTACTCCCAACACTGCTAATTCAGCACATCTTCCTGCAGAGTTGATTGTGAGATTGCAGGTCGAGAGGATGACCGCTCGAGTGTACTGCTCGTTTAGTGCCGTTTTATTGTGTCTGTCTGCATGTTTGAGCACAACAGACGCTGGAGTTGTAGGTGAGAAGTTATTTTAGCTTCATTACACAGCCCGAAGAAGTGCATAAATAAAGTGCCTAACAAAATTTGACTTTAGATGAATCTCAGCACATAGGCTTACAAAAATACAGTACAGATGTCAAGTGGAAGTTCAACTTTGTATGTTGGTTTAGTTTTAATAAGCAAAGTATAAATATGCAAACTGTCATCTGTTTTTCATTGTACAAGTAAAACCCATATAATCACTAATACAAGCCTTTTTGTTTAATGTAAAACAAGAACATTAGTCTTATAACATGGCTACAAAATTACCAATCCGGAGTTTAAACTTTTGCCTAAACTTTTTGTTTTAGCAACTAAATAAGCCTACAATATAACATGGGGAGCTAATTATAACCGGTTGCTCTGCGTTGTGTATATGTAGTGCATTTCTATATTTATGTCTTCTGAGTAGCCTATTAAAATGCTTAAAAGGAAATTAGGGTGGTCATGGGGATGGCATAAATTGACGATGTACACCGGTAAATTTGTATACAACATATTAACTGATGTCCATGTTTTCTATCAGCATTGCACTATTACTCCCTCTACTTTAGTGGGATGGGTTGTAACGGCACTCTCCGTCTCTGAAACCGATTGATGCAGATTATTGAAAAATTGTAGATTTCTAAGCTACTTTGAATTGAAGCAGATGAATGTGTGAATATTGTAAAGTTTGAGACTCATTGCAATACCCCTGACTTGCAAAAGCTGAATCAAACTATTACAGCACTTCCTGGTCTACACAAATTATCCTCTTCTGCAGTGTCCGGTCAGTGTCCGGCGACGCTGACGGTCGAGCCGTCCCGTCGCGGATGCACTTCTGATAGAGACTGCTTTGGAGGACACAAATGCTGTAAATTTCCCTGTGGCCCCGTGTGTGTGCCGCCTGTTTTCAGTGAGTTTTTATTAATGATGGATGCTACACGCCTTCCAAAAACACTGAAAAAATGTTTTGACTCAGAAATTGCTAGTAAGTTTCACAAATAATTGCAAAGAAACCGCAAGCAACACATTGAACTAAACGTGAAACTATGAAGTAGATAGACTGAATATTCCGGTAAAACCTCCTACTATCATCTTATGACAACTTTCTTTTTTTTTTCATACAGTGAATGAGACATTCATTGATGTGGTTTCTGTCATGTGTCTGTATAACAGCAAAGCCAGGAGAGTGTCCAAGCACAAATTTTGGACCAGGAATGTGTGCCGAGATGTGTTGCTATGACAGTGACTGTCCGAACAATGAGAAATGCTGCAGCAATGGTTGTGGACATCAGTGTATGGCTCCATTTGCAGGTGTGTGTTGTATTAGTGTTTGGCTCAGCTTCCTCGTTATTTCAGTTTGTCTTGTTTTCTAATAAGTCGTTCTCAATGTAAAATATTTAGCCAACTAGCATGGTTTCAAGCACAAGATGGCTTTACAAAATTAACAGAAGATTAATACGGAGTAAAACTTGCAATTTGGTTTTTGTGCTGTATCTGAGACTGAATGCCGCTAAATGGATCGACTAATCTGTATCTCTCCAGTGAAGCCTGCAGCCGAACCCCCGAAGCCTCCAGGGAGGGAACCCCCGAAGCCTCCAGGGAGGCCTGGAGCTGAACCCCCGAAGCCTCCAGGGTGGTCTGGAGCTGAACCCCCGAAGCCTCCAGGGTGGCCTGGAGCTGAACCCCCGAAGCCTCCAGGGTGGCCTGGAGCTGAACCCCTGAAGCCTCCACGGTGGCCTGGAGCCGAACCCCCGAAGCCTCCAGGAAGGCCTGGAGCCGAACCCCCGAAGCCTCCAGGAAGGCCTGGAGCCGAACCCCCGAAGCCTCCAGGGAGCGAACCCCCGAAGCCTCCAGGGAGGCCTGGAGCCGAACCCCCGAAGCCTCCAGGGAGGCCTGGAGCCGAACCCCCGAAGCCTCCAGGGAGGCCTGGAGCCGAACCCCCGAAGCCTCCAGGGAGGCCTGGAGCCGAACCCCCGAAGCCTCCAGGGAGGCCTGGAGCCGAACCCCCGAAGCCTCCAGGGAGGCCTGGAGCCGAACCCCCGAAGCCTCCAGGGAGGCCTGGAGCCGAACCCCCAAAACAACCAGGGAGGCCTGGAGCCGAACCCCCAATGCCTCCAGGGAGGCCTGGAGCCGAACCCCCGAAGCCTTCCACTGAACTGCTTGAGCCTGAACCGGAGCCTTCCGTCGAACTGCCGGAGCCCTCCACCGAACTCCCAGAGCCGCCTGCAACTGAACCTCCGGTTAAGCCTACAGCCGAACCCCCGATGCCTCCAGGGAGGCCTGGAGCCGGACCCCCGATGCCTCCAGGGAGGCCTGGAGCCGGACCCCCGATGCCTCCAGGGAGGCCTGGAGCCGGACCCCCGATGCCTCCAGGGAGGCCTGGAGCCGGACCCCCGATGCCTCCAGGGAGGCCTGGAGCCGGACCCCCGAAGCCTCCAGGGAGGCCTGGAGCCGGACCCCCGAAGCCTCCAGTGTGTGCTGAAAACTGTCGCCAAACTAACCCTTATGGCCAATGTTCAGGTCATAAGTAATGTGGCTATGCATGCAGGTAACTGTGCTGATTTAACCATTGGATGTATGGTATATTTTCCCTGTTATCACCAAATAAATCTCACACTTGTAAGACTACTTTCTCTTTTATATTTCTTTAAGTGTGATAACAAAGTTGGTGTTTTTTGTGTTCCAGCGTTAGTTTGGCTGTTCTCTCACATAATGGCTGTTCTCTCACATAATGGCTGTTCTCTCACATAATGGCTGTTCTCTCACATAATGGCTGTTCTCTCACATAATGGCTGTTCTCTCACATAATGGCTGTTCTCTCACATAATGGCTGTTCTCTCACATAATGGCTCATTGGAATTCCTGCTTTAGGAATGTGTAAGTTCCCCTCCTGAAGACCCAAACACATTCAAAACGGTTTCAGAGAGGCTAGCAATATTAAGCTAGCTTTGAATGCATCCAAAGCCATGCCTCCTTCAAAACGCATGAATGCACAAAGCAGAGTCTACAAAGTGTCATGAGATGAAAGACTGTTAAATTGCCTCATGTCTCAAAACGCATAACATTACAGTGATAATGAACGTAAACATCTTACAGTGCTCTAGTTGCACCATCTGACTAATCCAGATTCATTTCGGCGTTAATGGTGTTGACATGAAAACGAATAAATCCAAATCTGAATACGAATGCAACGATTGGACTGACTTTTTTTTTTTTTTTTTGGGTCCTGAGACCTTTACAGAAGGTATGTTCATTTTACCATTTAGAACACTTCTAATATTGATTGCTATCAGGATATGAAGAGTTTCAACCAGTATTGCCTATAGACCAATAGTCTTCTGCTGCATTCTGAAGCATTTGCTACAAAGTATAGTGGTCACATATATTGGTTGTCGTTGAACAATGTTCGATTGGTCCGTCAGAAATTGTTTTGGGATGGTATGATATGTGCATACAGACAAGTACTTTATGGCCGTGCAAGCTTCAAAGAGATTAGCCTAGCTAAAGGAGGAACGCTCTCAACGTTAGGCAAAATCTGCACGATTAGGGACTCCAGTATGTGAGCATGAAACATGGACAACTTTACGTGTGACATGAACAAGACTTTAAGTAGACTAAACATACTCTAACGTACACATACATGCATGCATACATGTTTACCTAGGGAAAGAGAGCTGAAGCAGAATACAGGAAAGCAAGAAGTTATAGCATTGCTTAAAATTCAGCAGATTATTAGACTTGAGCAAACCATCAGTTTAGTTCTAACACGCCCTTCTTTAAAATGGGTAAGGATACATAATGTATCAAATAATGAGACTTAAGTTTGATACTTGCATGCCTTGCCCTTTTGAATTAAACTGTCCTGATGCAGTTTGTTGAGGGCTCCAGTTGATCTTTGCTGATGTTGTCTTGATGAGAGAGAACCAGTAGGGGTCAGAGGATCTTTGGTGAATGGAAGTCAAGGCCTAGCCTGGCACAAGGTTGGGGGTCCTTAGAAGACTTCTAGTTCAGCATCGTCTTCACAGTCGGTACTGAAATTTAAAAAATGTGACGCTTTGAGCACTGTTGAGCAGAATCATAAACACCTCTGATTGGCCATTGTGTTCATGAGCTCATCGGATATGTCTACGATTGGCTACAATGATCAACGCACCGGAGCGTTTGAGAGCACACCAACTTGGTATCCAAGTCGGTACTTTTGACAACACTAGTTTATACATTTCTCAAGTGGTTATATATAGAATATATAGGATTAAAAGGGTTTATTTCTCCTTCTCAGCAAGAACACACAACTCTCTGCAAATTCCTTCTGGGTCATATTTGTCTTATCAGATAATAGGAATCATGTCTAAACTGTACTCTCTGTACTCTCTGCTAGAGTTGGAAAGAGATCACAGAGATAACGCAAGACTAAATTACGACGGGAGCAGAAATAACAGCCACCTCTAATCTAAAGGCAGTGTCTAATTGGTCAGAACTCATCCAGGAGGCTGGACAAACATTTGAGTTTAAAATCTTAGGACACGAACAAAGCATTAGAGTAGCCATGACATTTTAGACCAGCCAGACGAGTAAACTTGTAGGCGAGCAGACGCAATAACCCAAATCAAGATCAGAAGAACATAGGTTAAACAGCTTCATTCAAGCCATCGAACGTGAACATTCAAGCTCGTCTCACTTTTCTTTCTCTTACTTAGTTTGTTTTCTGTTCCATTGAGAGTCTCGGTTCTAAGTTAAGTTTTGCTGTAAAGTTTCGGTCAACGATTTGACTGCAAAGCCCGCTTCCAACTTCAAAGACTTTCCATCCAACCGCCAACACACCACGTGTTTGGGTTAAATTAATGATTGATGGTTCGTTCAGGTCATGTCTTATAAGTGCATATAATGCTAGAACCTTGGGATTTCATCAACTCATTCTTTCACTCTCTTTCTTTCTGTAACTCGTATGAATGTGTGTGAGCATGTGTTTGTGTTAGATATCAGTTTGATCTGTTAGGGTAATCAATAAAAACTTGTCTGTATTTTAAAGAGAAGTGTTCTTGTGTTATGTGCTTACGAATTTAATGTCTTAAACTGCTGATCTAAGTTACCTTGCTAATAAATAGTGTTTTCACTATAGTTTGTATATTTATAATTGCTCGGCCGCCCTATGAATTAATTAATAATTCCCTTCGAGCTAAATTGACCTGTTTGACCCTTACAGCACCATATGACTAGGAAGTCAAAGCTCAAATCACAGTCTTTGTTCTACCCACTTAATTGATAGAAGTGCGAGTGTATTACATTATATAAAATGTGCCAATTTCTCGATAAGTGAAGTCAAACAATGCATTTACTGTAGGATCTAGAAAAAAATCTGATCGTGATTAAACCGGAAAACCTCATAATTAGTGAACAAAAACAATTTCTAAAGGTAGTTCTCCTAAACATTCCATCGCTCACACCCAGGGTGCGATTTGCAGGGGGGGATGGGTTTAAGTTACGATCCTATTTGCAGTGGCCTTAATCCAAGCACAGATTTTCAAAATGTCACAAAGCGTTTTGTGATTGTTTTGTATGAAATATTAAAGTTTATAAATACATATTTTGGCACACCTGGCCGAGTGGCGCTACGAATTCTTCTACTATCGGATTTTAATTCTGGCATGTTAAATTAACATTCGACAAACGCAAACAAACTTTTATTTAAGTGCACTCACAATAACAATTAAATGTTGCGCTTTTGTAAAACAGAGAAAACAAACAGGGTGCGCTTTCTGCCGCCTCGGTCTCCGTGAACTGGAGCGAGTCACAGAAACGAACCAAAACTCTATAGAGATCGCTAAGAAATGCGACCAACTGGGCGGCAACGTCATCAGAACACACTGAATTATGGGTATGTTTTTCTCGTTTACATGGGCTGGCATTGCAGGCTTGTGTTCTGGCATGAAAATAATGAAAAATTAGCGTGAAAAACAGAATATAATCCTACAAAATGCAGCAGGCTGGGTTGTGGTGCTTTTGCAGACAGCCTGAAGTTCTGGGAGTCTCCCGCATATTGATAGCGGCTCCCTGATGCCCGCAAATTAGTTCAAATCTCCCGGAATCTAGAGCTCGCGAGCTCCAAACCGTGTAGCGCGCGCACGGCAGAGAGGGAGAGAGGGAGAAACCTTCAGCGTATTCACAAATGTACGTGTGCGTCATGAAGTGCATGTAAGTGCACAATTCTTCCTTAATACAGATAAAGGAGGCAGAATTTCATTCAGTCTTTGTTTATTTTATTTAAAGCAATGGCTAAAAATCATTACATGTGAGAAGTAACATTAAACAATCTTTAAGTTTGCATTAAGTTGGCTGTGCAGTTATTGCAGTTTATAACACAGCAGGTAGACGGCATCTTGAACACTGCGTTCTTCCCTCCATGCAATCCGTGGATTCCCAAAATGCTTTGCGTTCACCACTGTTAATACGTCATGATGACGACACATTAGCAATCTCTATAGGCTACTTGCCTCAGTCACGATGAGAAATATGTCTATAGAAAGCTTGAGTGAACAAGTATTCTCTGATTGTGTAATCCATATGAAACCATCCATCATTAAATTATATTCACTATAGTGGCTGGAAACATTGTTGTCAGTGACTAAAAATTTCAGATTCAAATTCTAGACATGCCCCTGTGTAAATAGCCTGGTTAAAACCAGACCCTTCTCAGTCATAACTGAGTTAGGGTCTGGAGAAAGTTCATTGACAGCTCATTTCCAAAGGGACGTCGCTCAAATGCCTCTGGGCGCAATTGGATAGACCTTAAAACCAATCAGATCGATCGTCATCTTGTAAAGCCCGCCTCAACGTTTGTGATTGCTGCCTCGATTTGGAAATATTGGAAATGAGCTTGAATGAACTCTTCGCCAGACTAACTTGCAGAGCAAATCTAAATTTGCCGGAAGTTCGTCTGGGTTTTCCCAGGCTACTGTGTCTGTGCTGTGTCTCTTGATGTTCTATGCAGATTTATGCCAGCCTCCAGTAGAGATCCATTTCCTGGAGAGTTTAGGTGTAGGTAGTGATGTGACATTTGAAGCGAGGCGTCGGAGCTTGTGTCGAGCAAAAATGGGCGTGCCAGATGAAGCCGCGATTCGAGGCTTGTGTTGTTAACGTGAAAATCACGTGACTAATGACAAACGAGGCCTCGGTTTGTGTGGATAAGTCATCGGTTCGGTCTGAGTGTCGTTTCCGGATAAAGGGGGTTCGAAACTCGCGCCTCCTTGTGGGTGTTGCAGGAGTAGTAGAATCAGTTGTAGTAGTGTCAGAGAGTCAGAGAGTTAGAGTTAGAGAGTTGGAGTTAGAGAGTTGTTTCATCGTCGTTATTGTGCAATATATGTGTTAGGGTTAATATATGTGTTAGTAATATATGTGTATATTATTACATTATATCAGGTTAGATTAGTTATAGTATATTGTTAGTATTAATTATAGTAGCTATATTATAGTATTGTTATATTAATTAGATAAGATTATTTGGATTGCTTTGGATTTTTGGATTTGGACTGGACTGCTTTTTGATTTGGATTGCCCTTTTGGAATTGTTTGCTTTTTGTGACCTCTTCCTTTTTCCTTGTAATGGAGCCAGCAAGAAAGAGGAAATCCTCCCCTGTCTGGGAGTTTTTTGAAATGGTTGCTCACAATAAGGTACAAACACAATTTGTATTAATATTGTTATTATTATTATTTTACTGTCTTTATATAATAATCCTCACTATATGGCTGTATTATATTTAATGTCTATTAATTTATGTTTCAAGGTGAAATGCTTGCTGTGCCTAAAGGAGCTGACATACAGCAATAACACGTCCTCCATGCTCAGGCATTATCGAGCACTGCACGAGCATGCACAGACTACTAACAATCCACACAGTAGTCAAAGTAATTGATAATAATCATTAAAAAACATTATTTAAATAATGTTTTAGGCTCCTACAATACACCTGCATTTTATTTTATTATAGATTCCAAAAAAGAAATGGTGAATGAGGCCCTGGTGAACATGGTCATCAAGGACTCCTAACCCTTTTCCATTGTGGATGATGATGGATTTAGGGAGCTCCTGCATGTGTTGGATCCCACTTACGTGATCCCAACTAGAAAGGTATGTGATTAATAAAGTGGTTCATCATTATTTAAGAAGTTAAAAGTAAGAGTAACTGCATTTATTTCTATCCACAGGCTTTGAAGGTCATGGTTGATCATAAGTGCAAGGAGGCTAAGGAGAAGGCAAGAGAGCAGTTGCAGAACGTTCAGGCTATAAGCCTTACCTCTGACATGTGGACATCGCTAAACATGGATGCCTACCTAGCAGTGACTTGCCATTTTATTGACAATGACAAGCTCTGCACTATTTTACTAGGTGTACAGCATTTCCCTAAGAGCCATACTGCTGAGAAATTGGCTACTGGACATATCAAGCTCATGGAGGAGTGGGGCATAAAGGATAAAGTTAAGTGCCTGGTAACTGATGCAGCAGCCAACATGATAGCATGTGTACGATCACTGAATGTTAGGCATGCGGTATGCATTGCACATGCACTAAACCTTATTGTGGGGAAATCTTTTGATGACATCAGTAGCTTCAACGACATTCGAACCAAATGTAGGAAACTTGTGACCTATTTCCGAACAAGAACTACAGCAAAAGAGAGACTGGCCCAAGTACAGGAGCAGATGGGGAGACCAGTTCTGAAAATGATAATTGAAGTGGACACTCGCTGGAACAGCACTTACAACATGCTGGAACGTCTCTATCAGCTGAGAGAGCCAGTGGGGGCAGCCCTGGCCTCTCTAAAGACCGACATCACCCCTCCTACAGCCCTGGAGTATGAGGCAGTCCAGGATGCTTTACATGTTCTTGCCCCTTTCCGCCAGGCTACAGTAGAGCTTTCAGGAGAGAAAAGGGTGTCTGCCTCCAAAGTGATTCCTTTGATGAAGATGCTTAATCACGCTGTAACGAGTAAGCTAGAGGGCCTCAAGTCCAATCCGGCAAGGCAGCTGGGTGACAGCCTTGTACGGAGGGTCAGGGAACAAGCAGTACATTTAGAATCAATAAGTGTGATGACCATACCCACGTTATTGGATCCCAGATTCAAAAAACTGGGATTCTTAAGTCAAGGGAAACTGCAAGAAGGCATATCAAGATTAAAATCTGAATGCGCTACTGTAATCAGAAGTTCTGCTCTCCATTCTGCTTCCACCAATATACCCCCAACTCAGCTGCCAGCCTCTTCAGAAGCAGGCCAATCCACAGACAACAGTAAGTACTATATGTGTTTGTTGTGTGAATGTTCACATTAGTGATTTAGTAATGTGAACCATTGTTAATGGAGTATTTTTTCTTTGTACCTCTATTATTAGGTGACCTTTGGCATCTGCTGGATAGCACGGTTGAACACGGTAGAAGGAGCTCAAGTGCAACAGCAGATGCTACTGTAGAAGTGGACCGATATTTATCTGAAGTGAATCTCACAAGATCTGAGGATCCACTGGTATATTGGGCTCAACATAAACATCAGTATCCTCATTTATACCATCTGGCCCTGGCATTTTTATGTTCCCCCGCATCCTCTGTTCCATGTGAAAGGATCTTTTCCAAGGCTGGAGAGGTTCTGTCCAAGAAGAGGAATCGTCTAAGCCCCAACACACTTGAAAAAATTCTGTTCCTCAATAAAAATAATTTTTAATCCTTCCTTCGTTCCTCTACGTCCCCAGTCCCATAAGCACAACACTGCACAAAAATAGTAACAGTTCAATGCACAAATCACCAGAAACAATTCTTAACCTTTACCACCCCACACTTTTCTGTTGCACTTTACTTTATTACACTCCCTCCACCATAAGCACTGCACTCAACACAGTGTCACTTTTGTTGTTCATACTGTCACTATCCAAACCATTTATGAATAATTAATTAACTGTGTGTGTGTGTGTGTGTGTGTGTGTGTGTGTGTGTGTGTGTGTGTGTGTGTGTGTGTGTGTGTGTGTGTGTGTGTGTGTGTGTGTGTGTGAGAGACAGTTGTCTCTGCAGAAGTAAATTCAGACAGAGAAATATACATATTTTATTTTATACCCAGACAATGGACAAATGTCTGCTCAGGTATTTTTATTATTGCAAATGAAAGGTTACAGACATTAACAGTGAGAAGAAAATAATAAATAAAACAGAACAGGGGGGTATACTGACATCATAAGTCTGCTCAGGTCATTGTTTCAGAATGAATTAATTGGTCTGCTATTTCTTTGCACAGTAGCTAGGTGTCACTAGTGAGCAATGCTGAATGAAGCTTCGAGTAATGAACCTTTGGGTGAAGCAATGGTCTGTGAGGTCTCAGTGGTTCAGGAAGCCTCATTTTGCCATCACTAGGTGTAGGAGTTTAGTCCAACTTGTAACTTGTGGTAGAACTCTGACCTGTACCACCTGACCAATGCAGAATCATTCGGCATTGATAGTGTTGCCATACAAACGCTCAATCATCTCCTAATCACAGCAATTATTACGACATCCAACCCTAATCAAACACACCTGAACAAGCTAATCAAAGTCTTCAAGATTAGGCTATATTAGAAAGCTACAGGCAGGTGATTTTCATTATGGTTGGAGTTACACGGGCCTCCAATTGGAACTTTAAAAACGCGTTCAAAAAGCACTTTAAACTGCTTTGACAGCGTTTTTTTTGTGTGTGTGTGGGACTCAGCAACGGGGTTTTTCTTTGTAGGTTTGTGTTCCTCGCTGTCTGCCCCTCCTGACTCACTAATTCAGCACATCTTCCTGCAGAGTTGATTGTGAGATTGCAGGTCGAGAGGATGACCGCTCGAGTGTACTGCTCGTTTAGTGCCGTTTTATTGTGTCTTTCTGCATGTTTGAGCACAACAGACGCTGGAGTTGTAGGTGAGAAGTTGTTTTAGCTTGATTACACAGCCCGAAGAAGTGCATAAATAAAGTGCCTAACAAAATTTGACTTTAGATGAATCTCAGCACATAGGCTTACAAAAATACAGTACAGATGTCAAGTGGAAGTTCAACTTTGTATGTTGGTTTAGTTTTAATAAGCAAAGTATAAATATGCAAACTGTCATCTGTTTTTCATTGTACAAGTAAAACCCATATAATCACTAATATAAGCCTTTTTGTTTAATGTAAAACAAGAACATTAGTCTTATAACATGGCTACAAAATTACCAATCCGGAGTTTAAACTTTTGCCTAAACTTTTTGTTTTAGCAACTAAATAAGCCTACAATATAACATGGGGAGCTAATTATAACCGGTTGCTCTGCGTTGTGTATATGTAGTGCATTTCTATATTTATGTCTTCTGAGTAGCCTATTAAAATGCTTAAAAGGAAATTAGGGTGGTCATGGGGATGGCATAAATTGATGATGTACACTGGTAAATTTGTATACAACATATTAACTGATGTCCATGTTTTCTATCAGCATTGCACTATTACTCCCTCTACTTTAGTGGGATGGGTTGTAACAGCACTCTCCGTCTCTGAAACCGATTGATGCAGATTATTGAAAAATTGTAGATTTCTAAGCTACTTTGAATTGAAGCAGATGAATGTGTGAATATTGTAAAGTTTGAGACTCATTGCAATACCCCTGACTTGCAAAAGCTGAATCAAACTATTACAGCACTTCCTGGTCTACACAAATGATCCTCTTGAATCCTCTTCTGCAGTGTCCGGTCAGTGTCCGGCGACGCTGACGGTCGAGCCGTCCCGTCGCGGATGCACTTCTGATAGAGACTGCTTTGGAGGACACAAATGCTGTAAATTTCCCTGTGGCCCCGTGTGTGTGCCGCCTGTTTTCAGTGAGTTTTTATTAATGATGGATGCTACACGCCTTCCAAAAACGCTGAAAAATGTTTTGACTCAGAAATTGCTAGTAAGTTTCACAAATAATTGCAAAGAAACCGCAATCAACACATTGAACTAAACGTGAAACTATGAAGTAGATATACTGAATATTCCGGTAAAACCTCCTACTATCATCTTATGACAACTTTCTTTTTTTTTTTTTCATACAGTGAATGAGACATTCATTGATGTGGTTTCTGTCATGTGTCTGTATAACAGCAAAGCCAGGAGAGTGTCCAAGCACAAATTTTGGACCAGGAATGTGTGCCGAGATGTGTTGCTATGACAGTGACTGTCCGAACAATGAGAAATGCTGCAGCAATGGTTGTGGACATCAGTGTATGGCTCCATTTGCAGGTGTGTGTTGTATTAGTGTTTGGCTCAGCTACCTCGTTATTTCAGTTTGTCTTGTTTTCTAATAAGTCGTTCTCAATGTAAAGTATTTAGCCAACTAGCATGGTTTCAAGCACAAGATGGCTTTACAAAATTAACAGAAGATTAATACAGAGTAAAACTTGCAATTTGGTTTTTGTGCTGTATCTGAGACTGAATGCCGCTAAATGGATCGACTAATCTGTATCTCTCCAGTGAAGCCTGCAGCCGAACCCCCGAAGCCTCCAGGGTGGCCTGAAGCTGAACCCCCGAAGCCTCCAGGGTGGCCTGGAGCTGAACCCCCGAAGCCTCCAGGGTGGCCTGGAGCTGAACCCCCGAAGCCTCCAGGGTGGCCTGGAGCTGAACCCCCGAAGCCTCCAGGGTGGCCTGGAGCTGAACCCCCGAAGCCTCCAGGGAGGCCTGGAGCCGAACCCCCGAAGCCTCCAGGGAGCGAACGCCCAAAGCTTCCAGAAAGGCCTGGAGCCGAACCCCCGATGCCTCCAGGGAGGCCTGGAGCCGAACCCCCGATGCCTCCAGGGAGGCCTGGAGCCGAACACCCGATGCCTCCAGGGAGGCCTGGAGCCGAACCCCCGATGCCTCCAGGGAGGCCTGGAGCCGAACCCCCGATGCCTCCAGGGAGGCCTGGAGCCGAACCCCCGAAGCCTCCAGGGAGGCCTGGAGCCGAACCCCCGAAGCCTTCCACTGAACTGCTTGAGCCTGAACCGGAGCCTTCCGTCGAACTGCCTGAGCCGGAGCCCTCCACCGAACTGCCAGAGCCGCCTGCAACTGAACCTCCGGTTAAGCCTGCAGCCGGACCCCCGATGGCTCCAGGGAGGCCTGGAGCCGGACCCCCGATGGCTCCAGGGAGGCCTGGAGCCGGACCCCCGATGGCTCCAGGGAGGCCTGGAGCCGGACCCCCGATGGCTCCAGGGAGGCCTGGAGCCGGACCCCCGATGGCTCCAGGGAGGCCTGGAGCCGGACCCCCGATGGCTCCAGGGAGGCCTGGAGCCGGACCCCCGATGGCTCCAGGGAGGCCTGGAGCCGGACCCCCGATGGCTCCAGGGAGGCCTGGAGCCGGACCCCCGATGGCTCCAGGGAGGCCTGGAGCCGAACCCCCGATGCGACCAGGGAGGCCTGGAGCCGAACCCCCGAAGCGACCAGGGAGGCCTGGAGCCGAACCCCCGAAGCGACCAGGGAGGCCTGGAGCCGAACCCCCGAAGCCTCCAGTGTGTGCTGAAAACTGTCGCCAAACTAACCCTTATGGCCAATGTTCAGGTCATAAGTAATGTGGCTATGCATGCAGGTAACTGTGCTGATTTAACCATTGGATGTATGGTATATTTTCCCTGTTATCACAAAATAAATCTCACACTTGTAAGACTACTTTCTCTTTTATATTTCTTTAAGTGTGATAACAAAGTTGGTGTTTTTTGTGTGCCAGCGTTAGTTTGGCTGTTCTCTCACATAATGGCTGTTCTCTCACATAATGGCTGTTCTCTCACATAATGGCTGTTCTCTCACATAATGGCTGTTCTCTCACATAATGGCTGTTCTCTCACATAATGGCTCATTGGAATTCCTGCTTTAGGAATGTGTAAGTTCCCCTCCTGAAGACCCAAACACATTCAAAACGGTTTCAGAGAGGCTAGCAATATTAAGCTAGCTTTGAATGCATCCAAAGCCATGCCTCCTTCAAAACGCATGAATGCACAAAGCAGAGTCTACAAAGTGTCATGAGATGAAAGACTGTTAAATTGTCTCATGTCTCAAATCGCATAACATTACAGTGATAATGAACGTAAACATCTTACAGTGCTCTAGTTGTACCATCTGACTAATCCAGATTCATTTCGGCGTTAATGGTGTTGACATGAAAACGAATACATCCAAATCTGAATACGAATGCAACGATTGGACTGACTTTTTTTTGGGTCCTGAGACCTTTACAGAAGCTATGTTCATTTTACCATTTAGAACACTTCTAATATTGATTGCTATCAGGATATGAAGAGTTTCAACCAGTATTGCCTATAGACCAATAGTCTTCTGCTGCATTCTGAAGCATTTGCTACAAAGTATAGTGGTCACATATATTGGTTGTCGTTGAACAATGTTCGATTGGTCCGTCAGAAATTGTTTTGGGATGGTATGATATGTGCATACAGACAAGTACTTTATGGCCGTGCAAGCTTCAAAGAGATTAGCCTAGCTAAAGGAGGAACGCTCTCTACGTTAGGCCAAATCTGCACGATTAGGGACTCCAGTATGTGAGCATGAAACATGGAAAACTTTACGTGTGACATGAACAAGACTTTAAGTAGACTAAACATACTCTAACGTACACATACATGCATGCATACATGTTTACCTAGGGAAAGAGAGCTGAAGCAGAATACAGGAAAGCAAGAAGTTATAGCATTGCTTAAAATTCAGCAGATCAGCAGCCTTGAGCAAACCATCAGTTTAGTTCTAACACGCCCTTCTTTAAAATGGGTAAGGATACATAATGTATCAAATAATGAGACTTAAGTTTGATTCTTGCATGCCTTCCCCTTTTGAATTAAACTGTCCTGATGCAGTTTGTTGAGGGCTCCAGTTGATCTTTGCTGATGTTGTCTTGATGAGAGAGAACCAGTAGGAGTCAGAGGATCTTTGGTGAATGGAAGTCAAGGCCTAGCCTGGCACAAGGTTGGGGGTCCTTAGAAGACTTCTAGTTCAGCATCGTCTTCACAGTCGGTACTGAAATTTAAAAAATGTGACGCTTTGAGCACTGTTGAGCAGAATCATAAACACCTCTGATTGGCCATTGTGTTCATGAGCTCATCGGATATGTCTACGATTGGCTACAATGATCAACGCACCGGAGCGTTTGAGAGCACAAACGAATATATAGGATTAAAAGGGTTTATTTCTCCTTCTCAGCAAGAACACACAACTCTCTGCAAATTCCTTCTGGGTCATATTTGTCTTATCAGATAATAGGAATCATGTCTAAACTGTACTCTCTGTACTCTCTGCTAGAGTTGGAAAGAGATCACAGAGATAACGCATGACTAAATTACGACGAGAGCAGAAATAACAGCCACCTCTAATCTAAAGGCAGTGTCTGATTGGTCAGAACTCATCCAGGAGGCTGGACAAACATTTGAGTTTAAAATCTTAGGACACGAACAAAGCATTAGAGTAGCCATGACATTTTAGACCAGCCAGACGAGTAAACTTTTTTTTCGGCGAGCAGACGCAATAACCCAAATCAAGATCAGAAGAAAATAGGTTAAATAGCTTCATTCAAGCCATCGAACGTGAACATTCAAGCTCGTCTCACTTTTCTTTCTCTTACTTAGTTTGTTTTCTGTTCCGTTGAGAGTCTCGGTTCTAAGTTAAGTTTTGCTGTAAAGTTTCGGTCAACGATTTGACTGCAAAGCCCGCTTCCAACTTCAAAGACTTTCCATCCAACCGCCAACACACCACGTGTTTGGGTTAAATTAATGATTGATGGTTCGTTCAGGTCATGTCTTATAAGTGCATATAATTCTAGAACCTTGGGATTTCATCAACTCATTCTTTCACTCTCTTTCTTTCTGTAACTCATATGAATGTGTGTGAGCATGTGTTTGTGTTAGATATCAGTTTTATCTGTTAGGGTAATCAATAAAAACTTGTCTGTATTTTAAAGACAAGTGTTCTTGTGTTATGTGCTTACGAATTTAATGTCTTAAACTGCTGATCTAAGTTACCTTGCTAATAAATAGTGTTTTCACTATAGTTTGGATATTTATAATTGCTCGGCCGCCCTATGAATTAATTCATTATTCCCTTTGAGCTAAATTGACCTGTTTGACCCTTACAGCACCATATGACTAGGAAGTCAAAGCTCAAATCACAGTCTTTGTTCTACCCACTTAATTGATAGAAGTGCGAGTGTATTACATTATATAAAATGTGCCAATTTCTCGATAAGTGACGTCAAACAATGCATTTACTGTAGGATCTAGAAAAAAATCTGATCGTGATTAAACCGGAAAACCTCATAATTAGTGAACAAAAACAATTTCTAAAGGTAGTTCTCCTAAACATTCCATCGCTCACACCCAGGGTGCGATTTGCAGGGGGGGATGGGTTTAAGTTACGATCCTATTTGCAGTGGCCTTAATCCAAGCACTGTTTTTCAAAATGTCACAAAGCGTTTTGTGATTGTTTTGTATGAAATATTGAAGTTTATAAATACATATTTTGGCACACCTGGCCGAGTGGCGCTACGAATTCTTCTACAATCGGATTTGAATTCTGGCATGTTAAATTAACATTCGACAAACGCAAACAAACTTTTATTTAAGTGCACTCACAATAACAATTAAATGTTGCGCTTTTGTAAAACAGAGAAAACAAACAGGGTTCGCTTTCTGCCGCCTCGGTCTCCGTGAACTGGAGCGAGTCACAGAAACGAACCAAAACTCTATAGAGATCGCTAAGAAATTTGACCAACTGGGCGGCAACGTCATCAGAACACACTGAATTATGAGTATGTTTTTCTCGTTTACATGGGCTGGCATTGCAGGCTTGTGTTCTGGCATGAAAATAATGAAAAATTAGCGTGAAAAACAGAATATAATCCTACAAAATGCAGCAGGCTGGGTTGTGGTGCTTTTGCAGACAGCCTGAAGTTCTGGGAGTCTCCCGCATATTGATAGCGGCTCCCTGATGCCCGCAAATTAGTTCAAATCTCCCGGAATCTAGAGCTCGCGAGCTCCAAACCGTGTAGCGCGCGCACGGCAGAGAGGGAGAGAAGGAGAAACCTTCAGCGTATTCACAAATGTACGTGTGCGTCATGAAGTTCATGTAAGTGCACAATTCTTCCTTAATACAGATAAAGGAGGCAGAATTTCATTCAGTCTTTGTTTATTTTATTTAAAGCGATGGCTAAAAATCATTACATGTGAGAAGTAACATTTAACAATCTTTAAGTTTGCATTAAGTTGGCTGTGCAGTTATTGCAGTTTATAACACAGCAGGTAGACGGCATCTTGAACACTGCGTTCTTCCCTCCATGCAATCCGCGGATTCCCAAAATGCTTTGCGTTCACCACTGTTAATACGTCATGATGATGACACATTAGCAATCTCTATAGGCTACTTGCCTCAGTCACGATGAGAAATATGTCTATAGAAAGCTTGAGTGAACAAGTATTCTCTGATTGTGTAATCCATATGAAACCATCCATCATTAAATTATATTCACTATAGTGGCTGGAAACATTGTTGTCAGTGACTAAAAAATTCAGATTCAAATTCTAGACATGCCCCTGTGTAAATAGCCTGGTTAAAACCAGACCCTTCTCAGTCGTAACTGAGTTAGGGTCTGGAGAAAGTTCATTGACAGCTCACTTCCAAAGGGACGTCGCTCAAATGCCTCTGGGCGCAATTGGATAGACCTTAAAACCAATCAGATCGATCGTCATCTTGTAAAGCCCGCCTCAACGTTTGTGATTGCTGCCTCGATTTGGAAATAATGGAAATGAGCCTGAATGGACTCTTCGCCAGACTAACTTGCAGAGCAAATCTAAATTTGCCGGAAGTTCATCTGGGTTTTCCCAGGCTACTGTGTCTGTGCTGTGTCTCTTGATGTTCTATGCAGATTTATGCCAGCCTCCAGTAGAGATCCATTTCCTGGAGAGTTTAGGTGTAGGTAGTGATGTGAGATTTGAAGCGAGGCGTCGGATCTTGTGTCGAGCAAAAATGGGCGTGCCAGATGAAGCCGCGATTCGAGGCTTGTGTTGTTAACGTGAAAATCACGTGACTAATGACAAACGAGGCCTCGGTTTGTGTGGATACGTCATCGGTTCGGTCTGGGTGTCGTTTCCGGATAAAGGGGGTTCGAAACTCGCGCCTCCTTGTGGGTGTTGCAGGAGTAGTAGAATCAGTTGTAGTAGTGTCAGAGAGTCAGAGAGTTAGAGTTAGAGAGTTGGAGTTAGAGAGTTGTTTCATCGTCGTTATTGTGCAATATATGTGTTAGGGCTGTATATTATTACATTATATCAGGTTAGATTAGTTATAGTATATTGTTAGTATTAATTATAGTAGCTATATTATAGTATTGTTATATTAATTAGATAAGATTATTTGGATTGCTTTGGATTTTTGGATTTGGACTGGACTGCTTTTTGATTTGGATTGCCCTTTTGGAATTGTTTGCTTTTTGTGACCTCTTCCTTTTTCCTTGTAATGGAGCCAGCAAGAAAGAGGAAATCCTCCCCTGTCTGGGAGTTTTTTTAAATGGTTGCTCACAATAAGGTACAAACACAATTTGTATTATTATTGTTATTATTATTATTTTACTGTCTTTATATAATAATCCTCACTATATGGCTGTATTATATTTAATGTCTATTCATTTATGTTTCAAGGTGAAATGCTTGCTGTGCCTAAAGGAGCTGACATACAGCAATAACACGTCCTCCATGCTCAGGCATTATCGAGCACTGCACGAGCATGCACAGACTACTAACAATCCACACAGTAGTCAAAGTAATTGATAATAATCATTAAAAAAACATTATTTAAATAATGTTTTAGGCTCCTACAATACACCTTCATTTTATTTTATTATAGATTCCAAAAAAGAAATGGTGAATGAGGCCCTGGTGAACATGGTCATCAAGGACTCCCAACCCTTTTCCATTGTGGATGATGATGGATTTAGGGAGCTCCTGCATGTGTTGGATCCCACTTACGTGATCCCAACTAGAAAGGTATGTGATTAATAAAGTGGTTCATCATTATTTAAGAAGTTAAAAGTAAGAGTAACTGCATTTATTTCTAACCACAGGCTTTGAAGGTCATGGTTGATCATAAGTACAAGGAGGCTAAGGAGAAGGCAAGAGAGCAGTTGCAGAACGTTCAGGCTATAAGCCTTACCTCTGACATGTGGACATCGCTAAACATGGATGCCTACCTAGCAGTGACTTGCCATTTTATAGACAATGACAAGCTCTGCACTATTTTACTAGGTGTACAGCATTTCCCTAAGAGCCATACTGCTGAGAACTTGGCTACTGGACATATCAAGCTCATGGAGGAGTGGGGCATAAAGGATAAAGTTAAGTGCCTGGTAACTGATGCAGCAGCCAACATGATAGCATGTGTACGATCACTGAATGTTAGGCATGCGGTATGCATTGCACATGCACTAAACCTTATTGTGGGGAAATCTTTTGATGACATCAGTAGCTTCAACGACATTCGAACCAAATGTAGGAAACTTGTGACCTATTTCCGAACAAGCACTACAGCAAAAGAGAGACTGGCCCAAGTACAGGAGCAGATGGGGAGACCAGTTCTGAAAATGATAATTGAAGTGGAAACTCGCTGGAACAGCACTTACAACATGCTGGGACGTCTCTATCAGCTGAGAGAGCCAGTGGGGGCAGCCCTGGCCTCTCTAAAGACCGACATCACCCCTCCTACAGCCCTGGAGTATCAGGCAGTCCAGGATGCTTTACATGTTCTTGCCCCTTTCCGCCAGGCTACAGTAGAGCTTTCAGGAGAGAAAAGGGTGTCTGCCTCCAAAGTGATTCCTTTGATGAAGATGCTTAATCACGCTGTAACGAGTAAGCTAGAAGGCCTCAAGTCCAATCCAGCAAGGCAGCTGGGTGACAGCCTTGTACGGAGGGTCAGGGAACAAGCAGTACATTTAGAATCAATAAGTGTGATGACCATACCCACGTTATTGGATCCCAGATTCAAAAAACTGGGATTCTTAAGTCAAGGGAAACTGCAAGAAGGCATATCAAGATTAAAATCTGAATGCGCTACTGTAATCAGAAGTTCTGGTCTCCATTCTGCATTCCACCAATATATCCCCAACTCAGCTGCCAGCCTCTTCAGAAGCAGGCCAATCCACAGACAACAGTAAGTACTATATGTGTTTGTTGTGTGAATGTTCACATTAGTGATTTAGTAATGTGAACCATTGTTAATGGAGTATTTTTTCTTTGTAACTCTATTATTAGGTGACCTTTGGCATCTGCTGGATAGCACGGTTGAACAAGGTAGAAGGAGCTCAAGTGCAACAGCAGATGCTACTGTAGAAGTGGACCGATATTTATCTGAAGTGAATCTCACAAGATCCGAGGATCCACTGGTATATTGGGCTCAACATAAACATCAGTATCCTCATTTATACCATCTGGCCCTGGCATTTTTATGTTCCCCCGCATCCTCTGTTCCATGTGAAAGGATCTTTTCCAAGGCTGGAGAGGTTCTGTCCAAGAAGAGGAATCGTCTAAGCCCCAACACACTTGAAAAAATTCTGTTCCTCAATAAAAATAATTTTTAATCCTTCCTTCTTTCCTCTACGTCCCCAGTCCCATAAGCACAACACTGCACAAAAATAGTAACAGTTCAATGCACAAAATCACCAGAAACAATTCTTAACCTTTACCACCCCACACTTTTCTGTTGCACTTTACTTTATTAGACTCCCTCCACCATAAGCACTGCACTCAACACAGTGTCACTTTTGTTGTTCATACTGTCACTATCCAAACCATTTATGAATAATTAATTAACTGTGTGTGTGTGTGTGTGTGTGTGTGTGTGTGTGTGTGTGTGTGTGTGTGTGTGTGTGTGTGTGTGTGTGTGTGTGTGTGTGAGAGAGACAGTTGTCTCTGCAGAAGTAAATTCAGACAGAGAAATATACATATTTTATTTTATACCCAGGCAATGGACAAATGTCTGCTCAGGTATTTTTATTATTGCAAATGAAAGGTTACAGACATTAACAGTGAGAAGAAAATAAATAAATAAAACAGAACAGGGGGGTATACTGACATCATAAGTCTGCTCAGGTCATTGTTTCAGAATGAATTAATTGGTCTGCTATTTCTTTGCACAGTAGCTAGGTGTCACTAGTGAGCAATGCTGAATGAAGCTTCGAGTAATGAACCTTTGGGTGAAGCAATGGTCTGTGAGGTCTCAGTGGTTCAGGAAGCCTCATTTTGCCATCACTAGGTGTAGGAGTTTAGTCCAACTTGTAACTTGTGGTAGAACTCTGACCTGTACCACCTGACCAATGCAGAATCATTCGGCATTGATAGTGTTGCCATACAAACGCTCAATCATCTCCTAATCACAGCAATTATTACGACATCCAACCCTAATCAAACACACCTGAACAAGCTAATCAAAGTCTTCAAGATTAGGCTATATTAGAAAGCTACAGGCAGGTGATTTTCATTATGGTTGGAGTTACACGGGCCTCCAATTGGAACTTTAAAAACGCGTTCAAAAAGCACTTTAAACTGCTTTGACAGCGTTTTTTTTTGTGTGTGTGTGGGACTCAGCAACGGGGTTTTTCTTTGTAGGTTTGTGTTCCTCGCTGTCTGCCCCTCCTGACTCACTAATTCAGCACATCTTCCTGCAGAGTTGATTGTGAGATTGCAGGTCGAGAGGATGACCGCTCGAGTGTACTGCTCGTTTAGTGCCGTTTTATTGTGTCTGTCTGCATGTTTGAGCACAACAGACGCTGGAGTTGTAGGTGAGAAGTTGTTTTAGCTTGATTACACAGCCCGAAGAAGTGCATAAATAAAGTGCCTAACAAAATTTGACTTTAGATGAATCTCAGCACATAGGCTTACAAAAATACAGTACAGATGTCAAGTGGAAGTTCAACTTTGTATGTTGGTTTAGTTTTAATAAGCAAAGTATAAATATGCAAACTGTCATCTGTTTTTCATTGTACAAGTAAAACCCATATAATCACTAATATAAGCCTTTTTGTTTAATGTAAAACAAGAACATTAGTCTTATAACATGGCTACAAAATTACCAATCCGGAGTTTAAACTTTTGCCTAAACTTTTTGTTTTAGCAACTAAATAAGCCTACAATATAACATGGGGAGCTAATTATAACCGGTTGCTCTGCGTTGTGTATATGTAGTGCATTTCTATATTTATGTCTTCTGAGTAGCCTATTAAAATGCTTAAAAGGAAATTAGGGTGGTCATGGGGATGGCATAAATTGATGATGTACACTGGTAAATTTGTATACAACATATTAACTGATGTCCATGTTTTCTATCAGCATTGCACTATTACTCCCTCTACTTTAGTGGGATGGGTTGTAACAGCACTCTCCGTCTCTGAAACCGATTGATGCAGATTATTGAAAAATTGTAGATTTCTAAGCTACTTTGAATTGAAGCAGATGAATGTGTGAATATTGTAAAGTTTGAGACTCATTGCAATACCCCTGACTTGCAAAAGCTGAATCAAACTATTACAGCACTTCCTGGTCTACACAAATGATCCTCTTGAAATCCTCTTCTGCAGTGTCCGGTCAGTGTCCGGCGACGCTGACGGTCGAGCCGTCCCGTCGCGGATGCACTTCTGATAGAGACTGCTTTGGAGGACACAAATGCTGTAAATTTCCCTGTGGCCCCGTGTGTGTGCCGCCTGTTTTCAGTGAGTTTTTATTAATGATGGATGCTACACGCCTTCCAAAAACGCTGAAAAAACGTTTTGACTCAGAAATTGCTAGTAAGTTTCACAAATAATTGCAAAGAAACCGCAATCAACACATTGAACTAAACGTGAAACTATGAAGTAGATAGACTGAATATTCCGGTAAAACCTCCTACTATCATCTTATGACAACTTTCTTTTTTTTTTTTCATACAGTGAATGAGACATTCATTGATGTGGTTTCTGTCATGTGTCTGTATAACAGCAAAGCCAGGAGAGTGTCCAAGCACAAATTTTGGACCAGGAATGTGTGCCGAGATGTGTTGCTATGACAGTGACTGTCCGAACAATGAGAAATGCTGCAGCAATGGTTGTGGACATCAGTGTATGGCTCCATTTGCAGGTGTGTGTTGTATTAGTGTTTGGCTCAGCTACCTCGTTATTTCAGTTTGTCTTGTTTTCTAATAAGTCGTTCTCAATGTAAAGTATTTAGCCAACTAGCATGGTTTCAAGCACAAGATGGCTTTACAAAATTAACAGAAGATTAATACGGAGTAAAACTTGCAATTTGGTTTTTGTGCTGTATCTGAGACTGAATGCCGCTAAATGGATCGACTAATCTGTATCTCTCCAGTGAAGCCTGCAGCCGAACCCCCGAAGCCTCCAGGGAGGGAACCCCCGAAGCCTCCAGGGTGGCCTGGAGCTGAACCCCCGAAGCCTCCAGGGTGGCCTGGAGCTGAACCCCCGAAGCCTCCAGGGTGGCCTGGAGCTGAACCCCCGAAGCCTCCAGGGTGGCCTGGAGCTGAACCCCCGAAGCCTCCAGGGTGGCCTGGAGCTGAACCCCCGAAGCCTCCAGGGTGGCCTGGAGCTGAACCCCCGAAGCCTCCAGGGTGGCCTGGAGCTGAACCCCCGAAGCCTCCAGGGTGGCCTGGAGCCGAACCCCCGAAGCCTCCAGGGATCGAACGCCCAAAGCTTCCAGAAAGGCCTGGAGCCGAACCCCCGATGCCTCCAGGGAGGCCTGGAGCCGAACCCCCGATGCCTCCAGGGAGGCCTGGAGCCGAACCCCCGATGCCTCCAGGGAGGCCTGGAGCCGAACCCCCGATGCCTCCAGGGAGGCCTGGAGCCGAACCCCCGAAGCCTCCAGGGAGGCCTGGAGCCGAACCCCCGAAGCCTTCCACTGAACTGCTTGAGCCTGAACCGGAGCCTTCCGTCGAACTGCCTGAGCCGGAGCCCTCCACCGAACTGCCAGAGCCGCCTGCAACTGAACCTCCGGTTAAGCCTGCAGCCGAACCCCCGATGGCTCCAGGGAGGCCTGGAGCCGGACCCCCGATGGCTCCAGGGAGGCCTGGAGCCGGACCCCCGATGGCTCCAGGGAGGCCTGGAGCCGGACCCCCGATGGCTCCAGGGAGGCCTGGAGCCGGACCCCCGATGGCTCCAGGGAGGCCTGGAGCCGGACCCCCGATGGCTCCAGGGAGGCCTGGAGCCGGACCCCCGAAGCGACCAGGGAGGCCTGGAGCCGAACCCCCGAAGCGACCAGGGAGGCCTGGAGCCGAACCCCCGAAGCGACCAGGGAGGCCTGGAGCCGAACCCCCGAAGCGACCAGGGAGGCCTGGAGCCGAACCCCCGAAGCGACCAGGGAGGCCTGGAGCCGAACCCCCGAAGCGACCAGGGAGGCCTGGAGCCGAACCCCCGAAGCGACCAGGGAGGCCTGGAGCCGAACCCCCGAAGCCTCCAGTGTGTGCTGAAAACTGTCGCCAAACTAACCCTTATGGCCAATGTTCAGGTCATAAGTAATGTGGCTATGCATGCAGGTAACTGTGCTGATTTAACCATTGGATGTATGGTATATTTTCCCTGTTATCACCAAATAAATCTCACACTTGTAAGACTACTTTCTCTTTTATATTTCTTTAAGTGTGATAACAAAGTTGGTGTTTTTTGTGTGCCAGCGTTAGTTTGGCTGTTCTCTCACATAATGGCTGTTCTCTCACATAATGGCTGTTCTCTCACATAATGGCTGTTCTCTCACATAATGGCTGTTCTCTCACATAATGGCTGTTCTCTCACATAATGGCTCATTGGAATTCCTGCTTTAGGAATGTGTAAGTTCCCCTCCTGAAGACCCAAACACATTCAAAACGGTTTCAGAGAGGCTAGCAATATTAAGCTAGCTTTGAATGCATCCAAAGCCATGCCTCCTTCAAAACGCATGAATGCACAAAGCAGAGTCTACAAAGTGTCATGAGATGAAAGACTGTTAAATTGTCTCATGTCTCAAAACGCATAACATTACAGTGATAATGAACGTAAACATCTTACAGTGCTCTAGTTGTACCATCTGACTAATCCAGATTCATTTCGGCGTTAATGGTGTTGACATGAAAACGAATACATCCAAATCTGAATACGAATGCAACGATTGGACTGACTTTTTTTTTTTTTTTTGGGTCCTGAGACCTTTACAGAAGCTATGTTCATTTTACCATTTAGAACACTTCTAATATTGATTGCTATCAGGATATGAAGAGTTTCAACCAGTATTGCCTATAGACCAATAGTCTTCTGCTGCATTCTGAAGCATTTGCTACAAAGTATAGTGGTCACATATATTGGTTGTCGTTGAACAATGTTCGATTGGTCCGTCAGAAATTGTTTTGGGATGGTATGATATGTGCATACAGACAAGTACTTTATGGCCGTGCAAGCTTCAAAGAGATTAGCCTAGCTAAAGGAGGAACGCTCTCAACGTTAGGCAAAATCTGCACGATTAGGGACTCCAGTATGTGAGCATGAAACATGGACAACTTTACGTGTGACATGAACAAGACTTTAAGTAGACTAAACATACTCTAACGTACACATACATGCATGCATACATGTTTACCTAGGGAAAGAGAGCTGAAGCAGAATACAGGAAAGCAAGAAGTTATAGCATTGCTTAAAATTCAGCAGATTAGCAGACTTGAGCAAACCATCAGTTTAGTTCTAACACGCCCTTCTTTAAAATGGGTAAGGATACATAATGTATCAAATAATGAGACTTAAGTTTGATACTTGCATGCCTTGCCCTTTTGAATTAAACTGTCCTGATGCAGTTTGTTGAGGGCTCCAGTTGATCTTTGCTGATGTTGTCTTGATGAGAGAGAACCAGTAGGAGTCAGAGGATCTTTGGTGAATGGAAGTCAAGGCCTAGCCTGGCACAAGGTTGGGGGTCCTTAGAAGACTTCTAGTTCAGCATCGTCTTCACAGTCGGTACTGAAATTTAAAAAATGTGACGCTTTGAGCACTGTTGAGCAGAATCATAAACACCTCTGATTGGCCATTGTGTTCATGAGCTCATCGGATATGTCTACGATTGGCTACAATGATCAACGCACCGGAGCGTTTGAGAGCACACCAACTTGGTACCCAAGTCGGTACTTTTGACAACACTAGTTTATACATTTCTCAAGTGGTTATATATAGAATATATAGGATTAAAAGGGTGTATTTCTCCTTCTCAGCAAGAACACACAACTCTCTGCAAATTCCTTCTGGGTCATATTTGTCTTATCAGATAATAGGAATCATGTCTAAACTGTACTCTCTGTACTCTCTGCTAGAGTTGGAAAGAGATCACAGAGATAACGCAAGACTAAATTACGACGAGAGCAGAAATAACAGCCACCTCTAATCTAAAGGCAGTGTCTAATTGGTCAGAACTCATCCAGGAGGCTGGACAAACATTTGAGTTTAAAATCTTAGGACACGAACAAAGCATTAGAGTAGCCATGACATTTTAGACCAGCCAGACGAGTAAACTTGTAGGCGAGCAGACGCAATAACCCAAATCAAGATCAGAAGAACATAGGTTAAACAGCTTCATTCAAGCCATCGAACGTGAACATTCAAGCTCGTCTCACTTTTCTTTCTCTTACTTAGTTTGTTTTCTGTTCCATTGAGAGTCTCGGTTCTAAGTTAAGTTTTGCTGTAAAGTTTCGGTCAACGATTTGACTGCAAAGCCCGCTTCCAACTTCAAAGACTTTCCATCCAACCGCCAACACACCACGTGTTTGGGTTAAATTAATGATTGATGGTTCGTTCAGGTCATGTCTTATAAGTGCATATAATGCTAGAACCTTGGGATTTCATCAACTCATTCTTTCACTCTCTTTCTTTCTGTAACTCGTATGAATGTGTGTGAGCATGTGTTTGTGTTAGATATCAGTTTGATCTGTTAGGGTAATCAATAAAAACTTGTCTGTATTTTAAAGAGAAGTGTTCTTGTGTTATGTGCTTACGAATTTAATGTCTTAAACTGCTGATCTAAGTTACCTTGCTAATAAATAGTGTTTTCACTATAGTTTATATATTTATAATTGCTCGGCCGCCCTATGAATTAATTAATAATTCCCTTCGAGCTAAATTGACCTGTTTGACCCTTACAGCACCATATGACTAGGAAGTCAAAGCTCAAATCACAGTCTTTGTTCTACCCACTTACCCAGATAGCAATGAGTCGGCGGACCACCGTCGGTCCTCCGGCGCCAGTAGAAGCGTCAGAATGGCGACATCGCAAACACGTTGGACGGCGCACCGCCGGCGGCAGCCGCTTTTTAAAAGCGGCAGCCGCCTTCATACCGCCTTCGTTAAGCGGGCGGCCCGCGGGCCAACCACCGTTCCGCCGCCTTTATATTGAAGGCCGTCCTTCCGCGGCCCGCCGGAGGCAAACGCTATTTTCGAGCGCTCTGCCGCCGCTTATTCTGGCTATATATATTTTTTTTTATTTATAGCATGCAGTTTAGCAAGAATAATGATTGCTCAAACCAGACAAATTTACAATTGGCATTTTTATTCCACATTTCAAAGTACAGTAACTGTCATTTAAACAAGATATTTCAGATCACTGAAACATAACAGAAAAATAAATAAATCAATATACTAACATGCAGGTTTCCAATTCAATTTTGGTTAAACAGCCTTACAAGCAAATTACAACACTTACAATAAGTGTTCATATAAAAAGGACAGCTCTAGGGTAAAAAATTACCAGTAAACATTATGACAAGTAAAGAGGATATTTGATACCAAATAATGTGCAAGATACCAAATAAATAAAAGTATAACTACAATTACAAGCCATTTCTAACAATATGATAAGTGGTAGTAATTTATAGTAAAGCTCTGGAGTAGAATAGGCCATTATAACGGCAATGCTGACCTGTGGCACAAGGATTTACAAGCTTTATTTGAAAAAGAAAAAAAGAAAGTAATTTCCACAGTGAGTGAGTGTAGTCTGACACTTCTGACTTCTTTAGGGGTCTTGATTCTACTGACTGCAAGATAAAGAAAGGATTCCAGTTGTCAGTGATTCTGGGGTGTCAGTAGTCAGTCTAGTTTTAAGTGGTCGGCTGTGGGTCCCTCTCAGCTGTGCGGCGCCTTTTTCTGCCTTCACGGTCAGATGCTCCTTTCAGTTAACGCGTAACGTTAACCTGGACCGCCTCATCAGTGCATCCTGGGTTGCCGGGTCCTTCCGGATGGCTAATATAGAAAATACAGATCTGTCATTTAATTTGAATTGCATGAGGACAATAGGACATACACATCTACTTAAATCTAAAAAAAATATCCAACTTACTTTGAACAATGGTCTTCAGGAACATGTCTCTAAAACATGCTTTATCCCCTACACCAAGCTGAAAATCCAAAAAAGTGTTACAAATTACATTTCTCTGAAGCTTCTCATAAATAAATAAAAAATGTGAAAGGCTAAGGATTCAGACTGTAATATATGCAGTATACAATCTTAAATTTTACTTTATATCTAGGTCTACTACATGTACAGGTAGCCCCAGTGGGAATTAAACCGACAACCACAGGTGCTGTTTGCAAGTTGTGCCTAATTGCTCAGTGCAAGCAAACGTCTTCAACATTGTTTGTTGAACTTGTTTCACCTGCTCTTGAAGTAAGATTTTACAATTCGTATTTTTATATGTAATATTGTAGTGTTTATTATAAATGATTTATCTGTGCACTTCATTCTTTTAAAATTCATGTAGCCTTATAATCTTTAATCAAATACGTTACCCTTCCCTCCCCCCTCGAAACGACTTCTCTTCTCTTCCGGTCATGTGCTATGGTGCGAGGGCGTGGCAACTCCCCTCAAACCGTGCTATGAGCAGAGATGGAGAAGAGGAGCGCTAGAGTAAAACCCTGCCCTCCGTTCAATTTACCGTTTCACTTTTAAATACGTCACAACAGTGGAGAAAAGTCGTTTGTAACTTCCGGTTCATGCCGACATCAAATAGAAGCAATAGTTTCCAAGACAAAAAAACTTCACAATTAACATCACTTACTTGTACTCAAACTCTTGGCTCTGTGAAGTGGAGTCTGGATTACTGGGGAGAAACCTGGTTGCGAGAAAGAGGAAACAGAAATTTGAAAATCTAACAAATGGTATAGTTTAGTGGCAGGATCACAAATCCAGCATCACAGCAATAGATTTTACATACCAGTTCAGCATTTTTCTGGTTTTCTGGAATCGATGCATCTTTCTAGAGTTTTTTTTTTTCTTGAGACTTCCAAGATTCTAGAGTAGGGAATAATGAATGAAAGAGTCAGTTATCCACAATAAACAGAAAATAAATTACACAGATGAAATACAGGAAAATCAAATACACAAGTCAGACCCATTTACCTGCTCCCTTCATGAACTTAAAATGATGTTTCTCCCAGGTGCTGTGTGGAGGTGTGCAGAGGATGGCTAAATTGTTGCCTTCCTCTTTTTGCTGAGGTTAAATGGGGGCCAATGGCACATGCTCTCGCTGAGCCACTCTTGCGGAACCACTGCAAATGGCAGATCCTCCTCGTTGAAAACTGAACAATGTGAACCATCTAAAATAGAAGAACATTTTGCATAAAGTATACTTTTTGATTAATTTCCAGGCAAAATCAATAACATTAAAATGCTCACCCCTTCAAAAAAACGAGTCATTTTCACAAGTGGATCAACAGAAAACCATGTTCAGACAAACACAATCATATACACACACATTTATACATATAAACACATATATACACATTATATATATATATATATATATATATATATATATATATATACACACATATATATATATATATAAACACCAAAAGTTAAACTTTCTAGATGTAAAGCTTTCTTTCTAGATGTAAAGCATTGGCGATTTACTGTAGCTAGATACATTTCAACATGTCGAACATGCTTGAATTCAGTGAGTAAAAAAGGCGAAGCAGCATGTGTTAGCTAACACTGTAAGTTAAACTAGACTAGCAGCATGGTTGTCGAATCAAACAAAACATCATTATGTTTAGTTAGAAAACAACACAAGTTATACTGATCAGTCTTTCTTGTCGTAAAGATTTTGCTAACGTTACCATTCCCACGTGGGCGGGAGAATTGTCCTTCAGGATTTGGTTACGTAAGTTAGTTAATTATTCGACTGACCAATACTATCTTAAACCACATACTGTAGTACTCACACTGGCATAAACATACGTAAATATAGTTAAAAGAAGAAAAGAAAAAACTAACGCCAGGAAGAAACTAAGTAACGTTAGCCTAACTAACGTTAGCTATGTCAGATCCATGACGGAAACTTTGTAAACAAGGCTAACTTACTAGCTTGACTAGTAAGGCAAGAACATATTTGAAAAAGATGAACTAAAAATGTAAAAAATGAACATAATATTGCGTTACACAAAAAGGAAAAATGTACTTACTTTAAAGATCGTAGTCAATGACTAGATAGGATATCCTCTCCAAATACTGAAATCGTGTGACGAGGGGCCACTGTTGTGTTGGTAAATCTGCTTCCGTTTTTTAGGTACTGCCCCTCTCGGCCGGTGGAGGTACTTCTCTGTTTGTGCTTTAATACTTTCTTAAACATTTGTACAGATTGCAAAACTCGCAATTGCAAATTAATCCCTTATACCTGTAAAAGGTCAAATAAATAAAAAAATCGAGCTTGTAAAAAAATGAAAGACATAAACGAAATTTCCTGGGGTGACAGAGAGACAAAATATTTCTAAATATTTCACTTTATCTTTCAGGTCAAAACAGGGATTTTCATGTTTATTATAAATATTACCATGGTTGCAAATTAATAAAAAAATCTAAAGCATACCCAAGCTTTTGGCCAAGTTGCAGATGTCTTTCACTGTTCACTGATTTCAGGCATTGGTGAAAAGTCTAACTTCATCCATTTATTCTGCTAAATTGTTCATACCATGAATGAAATATTTATTTTAAAACCTAATCAGAAAGATATTTATTGCCAAGTAAGTTTTACAAAAGGAATTCTTTTTGGACTATTTGTGCATCTCAATTGTGCATAAATCAAAGAAATGTAAAGAATTGTCACCTTAAGTGACTAAAATAATTCTATATATTTTACATAGGCATATCACTGAATCGCTTCAGAGTTTCAACGTAATTTAAATGTATTTTCCTAAACCTTATCATGGAATCAGACTGAGTCAAATCTGTTATAAACCCTAATGACTTTGGAGCAACAACAACAACAAAATTTGATATAATTCACATAATAATTATAATCGCTTTAAATGTGAAAGTTAAAATGCTGTCAGTTCCACTCATGCCAATGACATGGCTGGTCGATTTCAAAGCGGCTTGCCGCCAGCCGGCCGCGGTTCATTTAGACGGCGGCAACCGCCAGAGAGAATGAAGTCGGCGGCCCGGCGGCTGTTCGCCGGCGGCATCTCGCAAGAAATGGGAGGGACGTATTCGGCGGCAAACGTTTCATCTCCGCCAGCGGGGCGCACCTATAGCCGACAGTTTGGGGCCGGCGGCAAAAAGAAGCCGTGCCGATATTTTTTGCTATCTGGGTAATTGATAGAAGTGCGAGTGTATTACATTATATAAAATGTGCCAATTTCTCGATAAGTGAAGTCAAACAATGCATTTACTGTAGGATCTAGAAAAAAATCTGATCGTGATTAAACCGGAAAACCTCATAATTAGTGAACAAAAACAATTTCTAAAGGTAGTTCTCCTAAACATTCCATCGCTCACACCCAGGGTGCGATTTGCAGGGGGGGATGGGTTTAAGTTACGATCCTATTTGCAGTGGCCTTAATCCAAGCACATATTTTCAAAATGTCACAAAGCGTTTTGTGATTGTTTTGTATGAAATATTAAAGTTTATAAATACATATTTTGGCACACCTGGCCGAGTGGCGCTACGAATTCTTCTACTATCGGATTTTAATTCTGGCATGTTAAATTAACATTCGACAAACGCAAACAAACTTTTATTTAAGTGCACTCACAATAACAATTAAATGTTGCGCTTTTGTAAAACAGAGAAAACAAACAGGGTTCGCTTTCTGCCGCCTCGGTCTCCGTGAACTGGAGCGAGTCACAGAAACGAACCAAAACTCTATAGAGATCGCTAAGAAATGCGACCAACTGGGCGGCAACGTCATCAGAACACACTGAATTATGGGTATGTTTTTCTCGTTTACATGGGCTGGCATTGCAGGCTTGTGTTCTGGCATGAAAATAATGAAAAATTAGCGTGAAAAACAGAATATAATCCTACAAAATGCAGCAGGCTGGGTTGTGGTGCTTTTGCAGACAGCCTGAAGTTCTGGGAGTCTCCCGCATATTGATAGCGGCTCCCTGATGCCCGCAAATTAGTTCAAATCTCCCGGAATCTAGAGCTCGCGAGCTCCAAACCGTGTAGCGCGCGCACGGCAGAGAGGGAGAGAGGGAGAAACCTTCAGCGTATTCACAAATGTACGTGTGCGTCATGAAGTTCATGTAAGTGCACAATTCTTCCTTAATACAGATAAAGGAGGCAGAATTTCATTCAGTCTTTGTTTATTTTATTTAAAGCGATGGCTAAAAATCATTACATGTGAGAAGTAACATTTAACAATCTTTAAGTTTGCATTAAGTTGGCTGTGCAGTTATTGCAGTTTATAACACAGCAGGTAGACGGCATCTTGAACACTGCGTTCTTCCCTCCATGCAATCCGTGGATTCCCAAAATGCTTTGCGTTCACCACTGTTAATACGTCATGATGACGACACATTAGCAATCTCTATAGGCTACTTGCCTCAGTCACGATGAGAAATATGTCTATAGAAAGCTTGAGTGAACAAGTATTCTCTGATTGTGTAATCCATATGAAACCATCCATCATTAAATTATATTCACTATAGTGGCTGGAAACATTGTTGTCAGTGACTAAAAAATTCAGATTCAAATTCTAGACATGCCCCTGTGTAAATAGCCTGGTTAAAACCAGACCCTTCTCAGTCGTAACTGAGTTAGGGTCTGGAGAAAGTTCATTGACAGCTCATTTCCAAAGGGACGTCGCTCAAATGCCTCTGGGCGCAATTGGATAGACCTTAAAACCAATCAGATCGATCGTCATCTTGTAAAGCCCGCCTCAACGTTTGTGATTGCTGCCTCGATTTGGAAATATTGGAAATGAGCTTGAATGAACTCTTCGCCAGACTAACTTGCAGAGCAAATCTAAATTTGCCGGAAGTTCGTCTGGGTTTTCCCAGGCTACTGTGTCTGTGCTGTGTCTCTTGATGTTCTATGCAGATTTATGCCAGCCTCCAGTAGAGATCCATTTCCTGGAGAGTTTAGGTGTAGGTAGTGATGTGACATTTGAAGCGAGGCGTCGGAGCTTGTGTCGAGCAAAAATGGGCGTGCCAGATGAAGCCGCGATTCGAGGCTTGTGTTGTTAACGTGAAAATCACGTGACTAATGACAAACGAGGCCTCGGTTTGTGTGGATAAGTCATCGGTTCGGTCTGAGTGTCGTTTCCGGATAAAGGGGGTTCGAAACTCGCGCCTCCTTGTGGGTGTTGCAGGAGTAGTAGAATCAGTTGTAGTAGTGTCAGAGAGTCAGAGAGTTAGAGTTAGAGAGTTGGAGTTAGAGAGTTGTTTCATCGTCGTTATTGTGCAATATATGTGTTAGGGTTAATATATGTGTTAGTAATATATGTGTATATTATTACATTATATCAGGTTAGATTAATTATAGTATATTGTTAGTATTAATTATAGTAGCTATATTATAGTATTGTTATATTAATTAGATAAGATTATTTGGATTGCTTTGGATTTTTGGATTTGGACTGGACTGCTTTTTGATTTGGATTGCCCTTTTGGAATTGTTTGCTTTTTGTGACCTCTTCCTTTTTCCTTGTAATGGAGCCAGCAAGAAAGAGGAAATCCTCCCCTGTCTGGGAGTTTTTTTAAATGGTTGCTCACAATAAGGTACAAACACAATTTGTATTAATATTGTTATTATTATTATTTTACTGTCTTTATATAATAATCCTCACTATATGGCTGTATTATATTTAATGTCTATTAATTTATGTTTCAAGGTGAAATGCTTGCTGTGCCTAAAGGAGCTGACATACAGCAATAACACGTCCTCCATGCTCAGGCATTATCGAGCACTGCACGAGCATGCACAGACTACTAACAATCCACACAGTAGTCAAAGTAATTGATAATAATCATTAAAAAACATTATTTAAATAATGTTTTAGGCTCCTACAATACACCTGCATTTTATTTTATTATAGATTCCAAAAAAGAAATGGTGAATGAGGCCCTGGTGAACATGGTCATCAAGGACTCCCAACCCTTTTCCATTGTGGATGATGATGGATTTAGGGAGCTCCTGCATGTGTTGGATCCCACTTACGTGATCCCAACTAGAAAGGTATGTGATTAATAAAGTGGTTCATCATTATTTAAGAAGTTAAAAGTAAGAGTAACTGCATTTATTTCTATCCACAGGCTTTGAAGGTCATGGTTGATCATAAGTACAAGGAGGCTAAGGAGAAGGCAAGAGAGCAGTTGCAGAACGTTCAGGCTATAAGCCTTACCTCTGACATGTGGACATCGCTAAACATGGATGCCTACCTAGCAGTGACTTGCCATTTTATTGACAATGACAAGCTCTGCACTATTTTACTAGGTGTACAGCATTTCCCTAAGAGCCATACTGCTGAGAAATTGGCTACTGGACATATCAAGCTCATGGAGGAGTGGGGCATAAAGGATAAAGTTAAGTGCCTGGTAACTGATGCAGCAGCCAACATGATAGCATGTGTACGATCACTGAATGTTAGGCATGCGGTATGCATTGCACATGCACTAAACCTTATTGTGGGGAAATCTTTTGATGACATCAGTAGCTTCAACGACATTCGAACCAAATGTAGGAAACTTGTGACCTATTTCCGAACAAGAACTACAGCAAAAGAGAGACTGGCCCAAGTACAGGAGCAGATGGGGAGACCAGTTCTGAAAATGATAATTGAAGTGGACACTCGCTGGAACAGCACTTACAACATGCTGGAACGTCTCTATCAGCTGAGAGAGCCAGTGGGGGCAGCCCTGGCCTCTCTAAAGACCGACATCACCCCTCCTACAGCCCTGGAGTATGAGGCAGTCCAGGATGCTTTACATGTTCTTGCCCCTTTCCGCCAGGCTACAGTAGAGCTTTCAGGAGAGAAAAGGGTGTCTGCCTCCAAAGTGATTCCTTTGATGAAGATGCTTAATCACGCTGTAACGAGTAAGCTAGAGGGCCTCAAGTCCAATCCGGCAAGGCAGCTGGGTGACAGCCTTGTACGGAGGGTCAGGGAACAAGCAGTACATTTAGAATCAATAAGTGTGATGACCATACCCACGTTATTGGATCCCAGATTCAAAAAACTGGGATTCTTAAGTCAAGGGAAACTGCAAGAAGGCATATCAAGATTAAAATCTGAATGCGCTACTGTAATCAGAAGTTCTGCTCTCCATTCTGCTTCCACCAATATACCCCCAACTCAGCTGCCAGCCTCTTCAGAAGCAGGCCAATCCACAGACAACAGTAAGTACTATATGTGTTTGTTGTGTGAATGTTCACATTAGTGATTTAGTAATGTGAACCATTGTTAATGGAGTATTTTTTCTTTGTACCTCTATTATTAGGTGACCTTTGGCATCTGCTGGATAGCACGGTTGAACACGGTAGAAGGAGCTCAAGTGCAACAGCAGATGCTACTGTAGAAGTGGACCGATATTTATCTGAAGTGAATCTCACAAGATCTGAGGATCCACTGGTATATTGGGCTCAACATAAACATCAGTATCCTCATTTATACCATCTGGCCCTGGCATTTTTATGTTCCCCCGCATCCTCTGTTCCATGTGAAAGGATCTTTTCCAAGGCTGGAGAGGTTCTGTCCAAGAAGAGGAATCGTCTAAGCCCCAACACACTTGAAAAAATTCTGTTCCTCAATAAAAATAATTTTTAATCCTTCCTTCGTTCCTCTACGTCCCCAGTCCCATAAGCACAACACTGCACAAAAATAGTAACAGTTCAATGCACAAATCACCAGAAACAATTCTTAACCTTTACCACCCCACACTTTTCTGTTGCACTTTACTTTATTACACTCCCTCCACCATAAGCACTGCACTCAACACAGTGTCACTTTTGTTGTTCATACTGTCACTATCCAAACCATTTATGAATAATTAATTAACTGTGTGTGTGTGTGTGTGTGTGTGTGTGTGTATGTGTGTGTGTGTGTGTGTGTGTGTGTGTGTGTGTGTGTGTGTGTGTGTGTGTGTGTGTGTGTGTGTGTGTGTGTGAGAGACAGTTGTCTCTGCAGAAGTAAATTCAGACAGAGAAATATACATATTTTATTTTATACCCAGGCAATGGACAAATGTCTGCTCAGGTATTTTTATTATTGCAAATGAAAGGTTACAGACATTAACAGTGAGAAGAAAATAATAAACAAAACAGAACAGGGGGGTATACTGACATCATAAGTCTGCTCAGGTCATTGTTTCAGAATGAATTAATTGGTCTGCTATTTCTTTGCACAGTAGCTAGGTGTCACTAGTGAGCAATGCTGAATGAAGCTTCGAGTAATGAACCTTTGGGTGAAGCAATGGTCTGTGAGGTCTCAGTGGTTCAGGAAGCCTCATTTTGCCATCACTAGGTGTAGGAGTTTAGTCCAACTTGTAACTTGTGGTAGAACTCTGACCTGTACCACCTGACCAATGCAGAATCATTCGGCATTGATAGTGTTGCCATACAAACGCTCAATCATCTCCTAATCACAGCAATTATTACGACATCCATTAACCCTAATCAAACACACCTGAACAAGCTAATCAAAGTCTTCAAGATTAGGCTATATTAGAAAGCTACAGGCAGGTGATTTTCATTATGGTTGGAGTTACACGGGCCTCCAATTGGAACTTTAAAAACGCGTTCAAAAAGCACTTTAAACTGCTTTGACAGCGTTTTTTTTGTGTGTGTGTGGGACTCAGCAACGGGGTTTTTCTTTGTAGGTTTGTGTTCCTCGCTGTCTGCCCCTCCTGACTCACTAATTCAGCACATCTTCCTGCAGAGTTGATTGTGAGATTGCAGGTCGAGAGGATGACCGCTCGAGTGTACTGCTCGTTTAGTGCCGTTTTATTGTGTCTGTCTGCATGTTTGAGCACAACAGACGCTGGAGTTGTAGGTGAGAAGTTGTTTTAGCTTGATTACACAGCCCGAAGAAGTGCATAAATAAAGTGCCTAACAAAATTTGACTTTAGATGAATCTCAGCACATAGGCTTACAAAAATACAGTACAGATGTCAAGTGGAAGTTCAACTTTGTATGTTGGTTTAGTTTTAATAAGCAAAGTATAAATATGCAAACTGTCATCTGTTTTTCATTGTACAAGTAAAACCCATATAATCACTAATATAAGCCTTTTTGTTTAATGTAAAACAAGAACATTAGTCTTATAACATGGCTACAAAATTACCAATCCGGAGTTTAAACTTTTGCCTAAACTTTTTGTTTTAGCAACTAAATAAGCCTACAATATAACATGGGGAGCTAATTATAACCGGTTGCTCTGCGTTGTGTATATGTAGTGCATTTCTATATTTATGTCTTCTGAGTAGCCTATTAAAATGCTTAAAAGGAAATTAGGGTGGTCATGGGGATGGCATAAATTGATGATGTACACCGGTAAATTTGTATACAACATATTAACTGATGTCCATGTTTTCTATCAGCATTGCACTATTACTCCCTCTACTTTAGTGGGATGGGTTGTAACAGCACTCTCCGTCTCTGAAACCGATTGATGCAGATTATTGAAAAATTGTAGATTTCTAAGCTACTTTGAATTGAAGCAGATGAATGTGTGAATATTGTAAAGTTTGAGACTCATTGCAATACCCCTGACTTGCAAAAGCTGAATCAAACTATTACAGCACTTCCTGGTCTACACAAATGATCCTCTTGAATCCTCTTCTGCAGTGTCCGGTCAGTGTCCGGCGACGCTGACGGTCGAGCCGTCCCGTCGCGGATGCACTTCTGATAGAGACTGCTTTGGAGGACACAAATGCTGTAAATTTCCCTGTGGCCCCGTGTGTGTGCCGCCTGTTTTCAGTGAGTTTTTATTAATGATGGATGCTACACGCCTTCCAAAAACGCTGAAAAAACGTTTTGACTCAGAAATTGCTAGTAAGTTTCACAAATAATTGCAAAGAAACCGCAATCAACACATTGAACTAAACGTGAAACTATGAAGTAGATAGACTGAATATTCCGGTAAAACCTCCTACTATCATCTTATGACAACTTTTTTTTTTTTTTTCATACAGTGAATGAGACATTCATTGATGTGGTTTCTGTCATGTGTCTGTATAACAGCAAAGCCAGGAGAGTGTCCAAGCACAAATTTTGGACCAGGAATGTGTGCCGAGATGTGTTGCTATGACAGTGACTGTCCGAACAATGAGAAATGCTGCAGCAATGGTTGTGGACATCAGTGTATGGCTCCATTTGCAGGTGTGTGTTGTATTAGTGTTTGGCTCAGCTACCTCGTTATTTCAGTTTGTCTTGTTTTCTAATAAGTCGTTCTCAATGTAAAGTATTTAGCCAACTAGCATGGTTTCAAGCACAAGATGGCTTTACAAAATTAACAGAAGATTAATACGGAGTAAAACTTGCAATTTGGTTTTTGTGCTGTATCTGAGACTGAATGCCGCTAAATGGATCGACTAATCTGTATCTCTCCAGTGAAGCCTGCAGCCGAACCCCCGAAGCCTCCAGGGAGGGAACCCCCGAAGCCTCCAGGGTGGCCTGGAGCTGAACCCCCGAAGCCTCCAGGGTGGCCTGGAGCTGAACCCCCGAAGCCTCCAGGGTGGCCTGGAGCTGAACCCCCGAAGCCTCCAGGGAGGCCTGGAGCTGAACCCCCGAAGCCTCCAGGGAGCCTGGAGCCGAAGCTTCCAGAAGCCTCCAGGGAGCGAACGCCCAAAGCTTCCAGAAAGGCCTGGAGCCGAACCCCCGATGCCTCCAGGGAGGCCTGGAGCCGAACCCCCGATGCCTCCAGGGAGGCCTGGAGCCGAACCCCCGAAGCCTCCAGGGAGGCCTGGAGCCGAACCCCCGAAGCCTTCCACTGAACTGCTTGAGCCTGAACCGGAGCCTTCCGTCGAACTGCCTGAGCCGGAGCCCTCCACCGAGCTGCCAGAGCCGCCTGCAACTGAACCTCCGGTTAAGCCTGCAGCCGAACCCCCGATGGCTCCAGAGAGGCCTGGAGCCGGACCCCCGATGGCTCCAGGGAGGCCTGGAGCCGGACCCCCGATGGCTCCAGGGAGGCCTGGAGCCGGACCCCCGATGGCTCCAGGGAGGCCTGGAGCCGGACCCCCGATGGCTCCAGGGAGGCCTGGAGCCGGACCCCCGATGGCTCCAGGGAGGCCTGGAGCCGGACCCCCGATGGCTCCAGGGAGGCCTGGAGCCGGACCCCCGATGGCTCCAGGGAGGCCTGGAGCCGAACCCCCGAAGCGACCAGGGAGGCCTGGAGCCGAACCCCCGAAGCGACCAGGGAGGCCTGGAGCCGAACCCCCGAAGCGACCAGGGAGGCCTGGAGCCGAACCCCCGAAGCCTCCAGTGTGTGCTGAAAACTGTCGCCAAACTAACCCTTATGGCCAATGTTCAGGTCATAAGTAATGTGGCTATGCATGCAGGTAACTGTGCTGATTTAACCATTGGATGTATGGTATATTTTCCCTGTTATCACCAAATAAATCTCACACTTGTAAGACTACTTTCTCTTTTATATTTCTTTAAGTGTGATAACAAAGTTGGTGTTTTTTGTGTGCCAGCGTTAGTTTGGCTGTTCTCTCACATAATGGCTGTTCTCTCACATAATGGCTGTTCTCTCACATAATGGCTGTTCTCTCACATAATGGCTGTTCTCTCACATAATGGCTGTTCTCTCACATAATGGCTCATTGGAATTCCTGCTTTAGGAATGTGTAAGTTCCCCTCCTGAAGACCCAAACACATTCAAAACGGTTTCAGAGAGGCTAGCAATATTAAGCTAGCTTTGAATGCATCCAAAGCCATGCCTCCTTCAAAACGCATGAATGCACAAAGCAGAGTCTACAAAGTGTCATGAGATGAAAGACTGTTAAATTGTCTCATGTCTCAAAATGCATAACATTACAGTGATAATGAACGTAAACATCTTACAGTGCTCTAGTTGTACCATCTGACTAATCCAGATTCATTTCGGCGTTAATGGTGTTGACATGAAAACGAATACATCCAAATCTGAATACGAATGCAACGATTGGACTGACTTTTTTTTTTTTTTTTTTGGGTCCTGAGACCTTTACAGAAGCTATGTTCATTTTACCATTTAGAACACTTCTAATATTGATTGCTATCAGGATATGAAGAGTTTCAACCAGTATTGCCTATAGACCAATAGTCTTCTGCTGCATTCTGAAGCATTTGCTACAAAGTATAGTGGTCACATATATTGGTTGTCGTTGAACAATGTTCGATTGGTCCGTCAGAAATTGTTTTGGGATGGTATGATATGTGCATACAGACAAGTACTTTATGGCCGTGCAAGCTTCAAAGAGATTAGCCTAGCTAAAGGAGGAACGCTCTCAACGTTAGGCAAAATCTGCACAATTAGGGACTCCAGTATGTGAGCATGAAACATGGACAACTTTACGTGTGACATGAACAAGACTTTAAGTAGACTAAACATACTCTAACGTACACATACATGCATGCATACATGTTTACCTAGGGAAAGAGAGCTGAAGCAGAATACAGGAAAGCAAGAAGTTATAGCATTGCTTAAAATTCAGCAGATTAGCAGACTTGAGCAAACCATCAGTTTAGTTCTAACACGCCCTTCTTTAAAATGGGTAAGGATACATAATGTATCAAATAATGAGACTTAAGTTTGATACTTGCATGCCTTGCCCTTTTGAATTAAACTGTCCTGATGCAGTTTGTTGAGGGCTCCAGTTGATCTTTGCTGATGTTGTCTTGATGAGAGAGAACCAGTAGGAGTCAGAGGATCTTTGGGGAATGGAAGTCAAGGCCTAGCCTGGCACAAGGTTGGGGGTCCTTAGAAGACTTCTAGTTCAGCATCGTCTTCACAGTCGGTACTGAAATTTAAAAAATGTGACGCTTTGAGCACTGTTGAGCAGAATCATAAACACCTCTGATTGGCCATTGTGTTCATGAGCTCATCGGATATGTCTACGATTGGCTACAATGATCAACGCACCGGAGCGTTTGAGAGCACACCAACTTGGTACCCAAGTCGGTACTTTTGACAACACTAGTTTATACATTTCTCAAGTGGTTATATATAGAATATATAGGATTAAAAGGGTTTATTTCTCCTTCTCAGCAAGAACACACAACTCTCTGCAAATTCCTTCTGGGTCATATTTGTCTTATCAGATAATAGGAATCATGTCTAAACTGTACTCTCTGTACTCTCTGCTAGAGTTGGAAAGAGATCACAGAGATAACGCAAGACTAAATTACGACGAGAGCAGAAATAACAGCCACCTCTAATCTAAAGGCAGTGTCTAATTGGTCAGAACTCATCCAGGAGGCTGGACAAACATTTGAGTTTAAAATCTTAGGACACGAACAAAGCATTAGAGTAGCCATGACATTTTAGACCAGCCAGACGAGTAAACTTGTAGGCGAGCAGACGCAATAACCCAAATCAAGATCAGAAGAACATAGGTTAAACAGCTTCATTCAAGCCATCGAACATGAACATTCAAGCTCGTCTCAATTTTCTTTCTCTTACTTAGTTTGTTTTCTGTTCCATTGAGAGTCTCGGTTCTAAGTTAAGTTTTGCTGTAAAGTTTCGGTCAACGATTTGACTGCAAAGCCCGCTTCCAACTTCAAAGACTTTCCATCCAACCGCCAACACACCACGTGTTTGGGTTAAATTAATGATTGATGGTTCGTTCAGGTCATGTCTTATAAGTGCATATAATGCTAGAACCTTGGGATTTCATCAACTCATTCTTTCACTCTCTTTCTTTCTGTAACTCGTATGAATGTGTGTGAGCATGTGTTTGTGTTAGATATCAGTTTGATCTGTTAGGGTAATCAATAAAAACTTGTCTGTATTTTAAAGAGAAGTGTTCTTGTGTTATGTGCTTACGAATTTAATGTCTTAAACTGCTGATCTAAGTTACCTTGCTAATAAATAGTGTTTTCACTATAGTTTATATATTTATAATTGCTCGGCCGCCCTATGAATTAATTAATAATTCCCTTCGAGCTAAATTGACCTGTTTGACCCTTACAGCACCATATGACTAGGAAGTCAAAGCTCAAATCACAGTCTTTGTTCTACCCACTTACCCAGATAGCAATGAGTCGGCGGACCACCGTCGGTCCTCCGGCGCCAGTCCAGTAGAAGCGTCAGAATGGCGACATCGCAAACACGTTGGACGGCGCACCGCCGGCGGCAGCCGCTTTTAAAAGCGGCAGCCGCCTTCATACCGCCTTCGTTAAGCGGCCGGCCCGCGGGCCAACCACCGTTCCGCCGCCTTTATATTGAAGGCCGTCCTTCCGCGGCCCGCCGGAGGCAAACGCTATTTTCGAGCGCTCTGCCGCCGCTTATTCTGGCTATATATATATTTTTTTATTTATAGCATGCAGTTTAGCAAGAATAATGATTGCTCAAACCAGACAAATTTACAATTGGCATTTTTATTCCACATTTCAAAGTACATTAACTGTCATTTAAACAAGATATTTCAGATCACTGAACATAACAGAAAAATAAATAAATCAATATACTAACATGCAGGTTTCCAATTCAATTTTGGTTAAACAGCCTTACAAGCAAATTACAACACTTACAATAAGTGTTCATATAAAAAGGACAGCTCTAGGGTAAAAAATTACCAGTAAACATTATGACAAGTAAAGAGGATATTTGATACCAAATAATGTGCAAGATACCAAATAAATAAAAGTATAACTACATTTACAAGCCATTTCTAACAATATGATAAGTGGTAGTAATTTATAGTAAAGCTCTGGAGTAGAATAGGCCATTATAACGGCAATGCTGACCTGTGGCACAAGGATTTACAAGCTTTATTTGAAAAAGAAAAAAAGAAAGTAATTTCCACAGTGAGTGAGTGTAGTCTGACACTTCTGACTTCTTTAGGGGTCTTGATTCTACTGACTGCAAGATAAAGAAAGGATTCCAGTTGTCAGTGATTCTGGGGTGTCAGTAGTCAGTCTAGTTTTAAGACTAGAGTCCCTCTCAGCTGTGCGGCGCCTTTTTCTGCCTTCACGGTCAGATGCTCCTTTCAGTTAACGCGTAACGTTAACCTGGACCGCCTCATCAGTGCATCCTGGGTTGCCGGGTCCTTCCGGATGGCTAATATAGAAAATACAGATCTGTCATTTAATTTGAATTGCATGAGGACAATAGGACATACACATCTACTTAAATCTAAAAAAAATATCCAACTTACTTTGAACAATGGTCTTCAGGAACATGTCTCTAAAACATGCTTTATCCCCTACACCAAGCTGAAAATCCAAAAAAGTGTTACAAATTACATTTCTCTGAAGCTTCTCATAAATAAATAAAAAATGTGAAAGGCTAAGGATTCAGACTGTAATATATGCAGTATACAATCTTAAATTTTACTTTATATCTAGGTCTACTACATGTACAGGTAGCCCCAGTGGGAATTAAACCGACAACCACAGGTGCTGTTTGCAAGTTGTGCCTAATTGCTCAGTGCAAGCAAACGTCTTCAACATTGTTTGTTGAACTTGTTTCACCTGCTCTTGAAGTAAGATTTTACAATTCGTATTTTTATATGTAATATTGTAGTGTTTATTATAAATGATTTATCTGTGCACTTCATTCTTTTAAAATTCATGTAGCCTTATAATCTTTAATCAAATACGTTACCCTTCCCTCCCCCCTCGAAACGACTTCTCTTCTCTTCCGGTCATGTGCTATGGTGCGAGGGCGTGGCAACTCCCCTCAAACCGTGCTATGAGCAGAGATGGAGAAGAGGAGCGCTAGAGTAAAACCCTGCCCTCCGTTCAATTTACCGTTTCACTTTTAAATACGTCACAACACTGGAGAAAAGTCGTTTGTAACTTCCGGTTCATGCCGACATCAAATAGAAGCAATAGTTTCCAAGACAAAAAAACTTCACAATTAACATCACTTACTTGTACTCAAACTCTTGGCTCTGTGAAGTGGAGTCTGGATTACTGGGGAGAAACCTGGTTGCGAGAAAGAGGAAACAGAAATTTGAAAATCTAACAAATGGTATAGTTTAGTGGCAGGATCACAAATCCAGCATCACAGCAATAGATTTTACATACCAGTTCAGCATTTTTCTGGTTTTCTGGAATCGATGCATCTTTCTAGAGTTTTTTTTTTTTTCTTGAGACTTCCAAGATTCTAGAGTAGGGAATAATGAATGAAAGAGTCAGTTATCCACAATAAACAGAAAATAAATTACACAGATGAAATACAGGAAAATCAAATACACAAGTCAGACCCATTTACCTGCTCCCTTCATGAACTTAAAATGATGTTTCTCCCAGGTGCTGTGTGGAGGTGTGCAGAGGATGGCTAAATTGTTGCCTTCCTCTTTTTGCTGAGGTTAAATGGGGGCCAATGGCACATGCTCTCGCTGAGCCACTCTTGCGGAACCACTGCAAATGGCAGATCCTCCTCGTTGAAAACTGAACAATGTGAACCATCTAAAATAGAAGAACATTTTGCATAAAGTATACTTTTTGATTAATTTCCAGGCAAAATCAATAACATTAAAATGCTCACCCCTTCAAAAAAACGAGTCATTTTCACAAGTGGATCAACAGAAAACCATGTTCAGACAAACACAATCATATACACACACATTTATACATATAAACACATATATACACTATATATATATATATATATATATATATATATATATATATATATATATACATACATACACACATATATATATATATATATATATATATATATATATATATATATAAACACCAAAAGTTAAACTTTCTAGATGTAAAGCTTTCTTTCTAGATGTAAAGCATTGGCGATTTACTGTAGCTAGATACATTTCAACATGTCGAACATGCTTGAATTCAGTGAGTAAAAAAGGCGAAGCAGCATGTGTTAGCTAACACTGTAAGTTAAACTAGACTAGCAGCATGGTTGTCGAATCAAACAAAACATCATTATGTTTAGTTAGAAAACAACACAAGTTATACTGATCAGTCTTTCTTGTCGTAAAGATTTTGCTAACGTTACCATTCCCACGTGGGCGGGAGAATTGTCCTTCAGGATTTGGTTACGTAAGTTAGTTAATTATTCGACTGACCAATACTATCTTAAACCACATACTGTAGTACTCACACTGGCATAAACATACGTAAATATAGTTAAAAGAAGAAAAGAAAAAACTAACGCCAGGAAGAAACTAAGTAACGTTAGCCTAACTAACGTTAGCTATGTCAGATCCATGACGGAAACTTTGTAAACAAGGCTAACTTACTAGCTTGACTAGTAAGGCAAGAACATATTTGAAAAAGATGAACTAAAAATGTAAAAAATGAACATAATATTGCGTTACACAAAAAGGAAAAATGTACTTACTTTAAAGATCGTAGTCAATGACTAGATAGGATATCCTCTCCAAATACTGAAATCGTGTGACGAGGGGCCACTGTTGTGTTGGTAAATCTGCTTCCGTTTTTTAGGTACTGCCCCTCTCGGCCGGTGGAGGTACTTCTCTGTTTGTGCTTTAATACTTTCTTAAACATTTGTACAGATTGCAAAACTCGCAATTGCAAATTAATCCCTTATACCTGTAAAAGGTCAAATAAATAAAAAAATCGAGCTTGTAAAAAAATGAAAGACATAAACGAAATTTCCTGGTGTGACAGAGAGACAAAATATTTCTAAATATTTCACTTTATCTTTCAGGTCAAAACAGGGATTTTCATGTTTATTATAAATATTACCATGGTTGCAAATTAATAAAAAAATCTAAAGCATACCCAAGCTTTTGGCCAAGTTGCAGATGTCTTTCACTGTTCACTGATTTCAGGCATTGGTGAAAAGTCTAACTTCATCCATTTATTCTGCTAAATTGTTCATACCATGAATGAAATATTTATTTTAAAACCTAATCAGAAAGATATTTATTGCCAAGTAAGTTTTACAAAAGGAATTCTTTTTGGACTATTTGTGCATCTCAATTGTGCATAAATCAAAGAAATGTAAAGAATTGTCACCTTAAGTGACTAAAATAATTCTATATATTTTACATAGGCATATCACTGAATGGCTTCAGAGTTTCAACGTAATTTAAATGTATTTTCCTAAACCTTATCATGGAATCAGACTGAGTCAAATCTGTTATAAACCCTAATGACTTTGGAGCAACAACAACAACAAAATTTGATATAATTCACATAATAATTATAATCGCTTTAAATGTGAAAGTTAAAATGCTGTTAGTTCCACTCATGCCAATGACATGGCTGGTCGATTTCAAAGCGGCTTGCCGCCAGCCGGCCGCGGTTCATTTAGACGGCGGCAACCGCCAGAGAGAATGAAGTCGGCGGCCCGGCGGCTGTTCGCCGGCGGCATCTCGCAAGAAATGGGAGTGACGTATTCGGCGGCAAACGTTTCATCTCCGCCAGCGGGGCGCACCTATAGCCGACAGTTTGGGGCCGGCGGCAAAAAGAAGCCGTGCCGATATTTTTTGCTATCTGGGTAATTGATAGAAGTGCGAGTGTATTACATTATATAAAATGTGCCAATTTCTCGATAAGTGAAGTCAAACAATGCATTTACTGTAGGATCTAGAAAAAAATCTGATCGTGATTAAACCGGAAAACCTCATAATTAGTGAACAAAAACAATTTCTAAAGGTAGTTCTCCTAAACATTCCATCGCTCACACCCAGGGTGCGATTTGCAGGGGGGGATGGGTTTAAGTTACGATCCTATTTGCAGTGGCCTTAATCCAAGCACAGATTTTCAAAATGTCACAAAGCGTTTTGTGATTGTTTTGTATGAAATATTAAAGTTTATAAATACATATTTTGGCACACCTGGCCGAGTGGCGCTACGAATTCTTCTACTATCGGATTTTAATTCTGGCATGTTAAATTAACATTCGACAAACGCAAACAAACTTTTATTTAAGTGCACTCACAATAACAATTAAATGTTGCGCTTTTGTAAAACAGAGAAAACAAACAGGGTGCGCTTTCTGCCGCCTCGGTCTCCGTGAACTGGAGCGAGTCACAGAAACGAACCAAAACTCTATAGAGATCGCTAAGAAATGCGACCAACTGGGCGGCAACGTCATCAGAACACACTGAATTATGGGTATGTTTTTCTCGTTTACATGGGCTGGCATTGCAGGCTTGTGTTCTGGCATGAAAATAATGAAAAATTAGCGTGAAAAACAGAATATAATCCTACAAAATGCAGCAGGCTGGGTTGTGGTGCTTTTGCAGACAGCCTGAAGTTCTGGGAGTCTCCCGCATATTGATAGCGGCTCCCTGATGCCCGCAAATTAGTTCAAATCTCCCTGAATCTAGAGCTCGCGAGCTCCAAACCGTGTAGCGCGCGCACGGCAGAGAGGGAGAGAGGGAGAAACCTTCAGCGTATTCACAAATGTACGTGTGCGTCATGAAGTGCATGTAAGTGCACAATTCTTCCTTAATACAGATAAAGGAGGCAGAATTTCATTCAGTCTTTGTTTATTTTATTTAAAGCAATGGCTAAAAATCATTACATGTGAGAAGTAACATTAAACAATCTTTAAGTTTGCATTAAGTTGGCTGTGCAGTTATTGCAGTTTATAACACAGCAGGTAGACGGTATCTTGAACACTGCGTTCTTCCCTCCATGCAATCCGCGGATTCCCAAAATGCTTTGCGTTCACCACTGTTAATACGTCATGATGACGACACATTAGCAATCTCTATAGGCTACTTGCCTCAGTCACGATGAGAAATATGTCTATAGAAAGCTTGAGTGAACAAGTATTCTCTGATTGTGTAATCCATATGAAACCATCCATCATTAAATTATATTCACTATAGTGGCTGGAAACATTGTTGTCAGTGACTAAAAATTTCAGATTCAAATTCTAGAGATGCCCCTGTGTAAATAGCCTGGTTAAAACCAGACCCTTCTCAGTCGTAACTGAGTTAGGGTCTGGAGAAAGTTCATTGACAGCTCACTTCCAAAGGGACGTCGCTCAAATGCCTCTGGGCGCAATTGGATAGACCTTAAAACCAATCAGATCGATCGTCATCTTGTAAAGCCCGCCTCAACGTTTGTGATTGCTGCCTCGATTTGGAAATATTGGAAATGAGCTTGAATGGACTCTTCGCCAGACTAACTTGCAGAGCAAATCTAAATTTGCCGGAAGTTCGTCTGGGTTTTCCCAGGCTACTGTGTCTGTGCTGTGTCTCTTGATGTTCTATGCAGATTTATGCCAGCCTCCAGTAGAGATCCATTTCCTGGAGAGTTTAGGTGTAGGTAGTGATGTGACATTTGAAGCGAGGCGTCGGAGCTTGTGTCGAGCAAAAATGGGCGTGCCAGATGAAGCCGCGATTCGAGGCTTGTGTTGTTAACGTGAAAATCACGTGACTAATGACAAACGAGGCCTCGGTTTGTGTGGATAAGTCATCGGTTCGGTCTGAGTGTCGTTTCCGGATAAAGGGGGTTCGAAACTCGCGCCTCCTTGTGGGTGTTGCAGGAGTAGTAGAATCAGTTGTAGTAGTGTCAGAGAGTCAGAGAGTTAGAGTTAGAGAGTTGGAGTTAGAGAGTTGTTTCATCGTCGTTATTGTGCAATATATGTGTTAGGGTTAATATATGTGTTAGTAATATATGTGTATATTATTACAGTATATCAGGTTAGATTAGTTATAGTATATTGTTAGTATTAATTATAGTAGCTATATTATAGTATTGTTATATTAATTAGATAAGATTATTTGGATTGCTTTGGATTTTTGGATTTGGACTGGACTGCTTTTTGATTTGGATTGCCCTTTTGGAATTGTTTGCTTTTTGTGACCTCTTCCTTTTTCCTTGTAATGGAGCCAGCAAGAAAGAGGAAATCCTCCCCTGTCTGGGAGTTTTTTGAAATGGTTGCTCACAATAAGGTACAAACACAATTTGTATTAATATTGTTATTATTATTATTTTACTGTCTTTATATAATAATCCTCACTATATGGCTGTATTATATTTAATGTCTATTAATTTATGTTTCAAGGTGAAATGCTTGCTGTGCCTAAAGGAGCTGACATACAGCAATAACACGTCCTCCATGCTCAGGCATTATCGAGCACTGCACGAGCATGCACAGACTACTAACAATCCACACAGTAGTCAAAGTAATTGATAATAATCATTAAAAAACATTATTTAAATAATGTTTTAGGCTCCTACAATACACCTGCATTTTATTTTATTATAGATTCCAAAAAAGAAATGGTGAATGAGGCCCTGGTGAACATGGTCATCAAGGACTCCCAACCCTTTTCCATTGTGGATGATGATGGATTTAGGGAGCTCCTGCATGTGTTGGATCCCACTTACGTGATCCCAACTAGAAAGGTATGTGATTAATAAAGTGGTTCATCATTATTTAAGAAGTTAAAAGTAAGAGTAACTGCATTTATTTCTATCCACAGGCTTTGAAGGTCATGGTTGATCATAAGTACAAGGAGGCTAAGGAGAAGGCAAGAGAGCAGTTGCAGAACGTTCAGGCTATAAGCCTTACCTCTGACATGTGGACATCGCTAAACATGGATGCCTACCTAGCAGTGACTTGCCATTTTATTGACAATGACAAGCTCTGCACTATTTTACTAGGTGTACAGCATTTCCCTAAGAGCCATACTGCTGAGAAATTGGCTACTGGACATATCAAGCTCATGGAGGAGTGGGGCATAAAGGATAAAGTTAAGTGCCTGGTAACTGATGCAGCAGCCAACATGATAGCATGTGTACGATCACTGAATGTTAGGCATGCGGTATGCATTGCACATGCACTAAACCTTATTGTGGGGAAATCTTTTGATGACATCAGTAGCTTCAACGACATTCGAACCAAATGTAGGAAACTTGTGACCTATTTCCGAACAAGAACTACAGCAAAAGAGAAACTGGCCCAAGTACAGGAGCAGATGGGGAGACCAGTTCTGAAAATGATAATTGAAGTGGACACTCGCTGGAACAGCACTTACAACATGCTGGAATGTCTCTATCAGCTGAGAGAGCCAGTGGGGGCAGCCCTGGCCTCTCTAAAGACCGACATCACCCCTCCTACAGCCCTGGAGTATGAGGCAGTCCAGGATGCTTTACATGTTCTTTCCCCTTTCCGCCAGGCTACAGTAGAGCTTTCAGGAGAGAAAAGGGTGTCTGCCTCCAAAGTTATTCCTTTGATGAAGATGCTTAATCAAGCTGTAACGAGTAAGCTAGAGGGCCTCAAGTCCAATCCGGCAAGGCAGCTGGGTGACAGCCTTGTACGGAGGGTCAGGGAACAAGCAGTACATTTAGAATCAATAAGTGTGATGACCATACCCACGTTATTGGATCCCAGATTAAAAAAACTGGGATTCTTAAGTCAAGGGAAACTGCAAGAAGGCATATCAAGATTGAAATCTGAATGCGCTACTGTAATCAGAAGTTCTGCTCTCCATTCTGCTTCCACCAATATACCCCCAACTCAGCTGCCAGCCTCTTCAGAAGCAGGCCAATCCACAGACAACAGTAAGTACTATATGTGTTTGTTGTGTGAATGTTCACATTAGTGATTTAGTAATGTGAACCATTGTTAATGGAGTATTTTTTCTTTGTACCTCTATTATTAGGTGACCTTTGGCATCTGCTGGATAGCACGGTTGAACACGGTAGAAGGAGCTCAAGTGCAACAGCAGATGCTACTGTAGAAGTGGACCGATATTTATCTGAAGTGAATCTCACAAGATCTGAGGATCCACTGGTATATTGGGCTCAACATAAACATCAGTATCCTCATTTATACCATCTGGCCCTGGCATTTTTATGTTCCCCCGCATCCTCTGTTCCATGTGAAAGGATCTTTTCCAAGGCTGGAGAGGTTCTGTCCAAGAAGAGGAATCGTCTAAGCCCCAACACACTTGAAAAAATTCTGTTCCTCAATAAAAATAATTTTTAATCCTTCCTTCGTTCCTCTACGTCCCCAGTCCCATAAGCACAACACTGCACAAAAATAGTAACAGTTCAATGCACAAATCACCAGAAACAATTCTTAACCTTTACCACCCCACACTTTTCTGTTGCACTTTACTTTATTACACTCCCTCCACCATAACCACTGCACTCAACACAGTGTCACTTTTGTTGTTCATACTGTCACTATCCAAACCATTTATGAATAATTAATTAACTGTGTGTGTGTGTGTGTGTGTGTGTGTGTGTGTGTGTGTGTGTGTGTGTGTGTGTGTGTGTGTGTGTGTGTGTGTGTGTGTGTGTGTGTGTGTGTGTGTGTGTGTGAGAGACAGTTGTCTCTGCAGAAGTAAATTCAGACAGAGAAATATACATATTTTATTTTATACCCAGGCAATGGACAAATGTCTGCTCAGGTATTTTTATTATTGCAAATGAAAGGTTACAGACATTAACAGTGAGAAGAAAATAAATAAATAAAACAGAACAGGGGGGTATACTGACATCATAAGTCTGCTCAGGTCATTGTTTCAGAATGAATTAATTGGTCTGCTATTTCTTTGCACAGTAGCTAGGTGTCACTAGTGAGCAATGCTGAATGAAGCTTCGAGTAATGAACCTTTGGGTGAAGCAATGGTCTGTGAGGTCTCAGTGGTTCAGGAAGCCTCATTTTGCCATCACTAGGTGTAGGAGTTTAGTCCAACTTGTAACTTGTGGTAGAACTCTGACCTGTACCACCTGACCAATGCAGAATCATTCGGCATTGATAGTGTTGCCATACAAACGCTCAGGCTGCGTTCCAAACCGCATACTCAATGAGTAGGTACTTAATTTCAATGAGTACTTACTTAACGAGCGCTAAAAGAGTAGGTACTTTATAGCCAAATCTCGTTGAGTATGAATGCGATCCGGACATCATCCGCCATGTTGACGTTATCATGTGACCTACGACACGTTATCACAAACGCAACAACTTAAAAGATGAACGACACGTTTAATTCATTTATCTGTAAATATCTTGATATTGATGAAACTTGCTCATTTTGTGGTATTGTTGAAGAAACAGCTGCCAATTTATTTTGTGAATACATTTAGTGTTGATTTAAGTTGTTATATTTTAAACCCTTCTAATGTGACCCACAGTTCCTTATAACGATTTTTTAAGAAACCCCAAAATCGTTATCTCTTGAATATATTGTTAATTTCTTTATTTTATACCCAAAAAGTTTCTCCTTCAAGTTTTCCTCTTTTCTTGATGAATTTACCTCTCGTTTCATCCCTCAGACAATAACAACAAAACTATTTTTTAATGTATTATGAAGAACTATTTATATTTAAAGATATTTAGCCTTGTTATTGTTCTTTCCTGTGTATAAATATCATATTATGATGTACACAAACCAATGATCTTTATGTCTTCTGTTTTGTCATTATGATTGTTCATTGTTAGATACAACTAGTATCTTTCCATGATCTTTATGTAATAAGTTTATAAGTTTAAATTATATGAGCGACAGGTGCACTAACACTTCATAACATCAGTAACTCGACAGCACAACCTAGAACAGTTTTCCTCTGCGTTTACTGTCTGCAGTGCACAAGGAGACGGGCCGCTGCTCGAAGATCTCCTTTGGAGAAACTGTTGACTTTATACTCGAAAAATGCAAGTATCGCTCATAAAAAATTAATATTACCTCAGAATGAATTGCATTGTTAGCCCACCCCAAAACTTAAACAAAATAATATTAAATGCTGACCAATACTTAATTATATTACTTTTTTTTATATACTAAAAATGATATAATTTAATAAAAAAAGCAAAATGTAATTTGTTTTGTCATATGAGTTATGCATGAATACAAGTGAACATCTCAATTGTCAGTCAAGCAATGAATTAATGCATACATTAAATAATTATATTTATATACTGACAACAATAAGAAACATGAATAAATGAGTAAAAGAACAAATAAAAGTAACCATCACACAATAAACAAATGCATGCACATGAAACAAATCTTTATTCAAACTACAAGCATGTATTTGGGCGCTGAAGCCCACATCCTACTGCCATCTCAACACAGCGGTTCCCATTCTGCGGCTTTATTCTGATGAATTCACCAGAGTTGACCGTGCCTTCGTGCCGGAGCTTGTAGCTGCGCTGCGCTTCGCTTCACAATCTGAGGCGATAAGGGCAGATGGAGAGATCTTATGACAGTCTCATCCATGGCACCGTTTCCAGGATTCAGCTCTGGGCTCCTCATCCTCAGTGCTCACACCAGTCTGAATAAAATCATGTTTAGTTACTTTATAGATTTGTTTATTTACCTTATTTACAGCACATTAGTCTAATGTCAACAGTGTTGACAACAGTGAATTAACGTTATCCTATCCTATGATAATGCCACACATACATCACTCAGATGTCTTTTTCATGTTGTGATGTGCTCATCTGCAATATGTCAATACTTACAATATTTTCCTTTCAGATGTAAATAGACATTTTAAATAAGCGTGTTTAAGATGTATATGGTTATGTAAATCCAATTTAGAGACGTTACGTGTGCTTAGAGCTCCCCTGTTAGCTAGCTATACAAAGCATGTTTTTACAGCAAAATCACAACTATACTATACTGTCTAACTACTTTACACCTTCAACAGTTAAAACGTCTACTCTATTGTAGTTTAACAGATAAGGAACCGTGTTTACTCACATTTGAAAACCCCCGGCGTCGCTGATCTCCGTGATGTTTGATAATGACGTATGCTCTCGCGTGGCCTCCTGGGATAGAAGAGTATCCATCGGTTTAGCACTCAAAAATCGGGCCGGAAGCAGTAAGCCATCCGGGAACTTCTCCCCTACTCTTTTATGAATACTGATATTTCGAACGTACTGCTTCCTTCACGTACTGTTTTCGCCTACTATATAGTAGGAAAGTAGGCACATTCGAACGCACTTAAGTCCAAATCTCGCGATAATTGGTACGTCACCCAGGTAATTCCCGCCTACTCTTTTGGATTAATACATACTTTTTCGCTCGCCTACTCTTTTCCCATACTAAATAATAGGGAAGTATGCGGTTTGGAACGCAGCATCAATCATCTCCTAATCACAGCAATTATTACGACATCCAACCCTAATCAAACACACCTGAACAAGCTAATCAAAGTCTTCAAGATTAGGCTATATTAGAAAGCTACAGGCAGGTGATTTTCATTATGGTTGGAGTTACACGGGCCTCCAATTGGAACTTTAAAAACGCGTTCAAAAAGCACTTTAAACTGCTTTGACAGCGTTTTTTTTTTTGTGTGTGTGGGACTCAGCAACGGGGTTTTTCTTTGTAGGTTTGTGTTCCTCGCTATCTGCCCCTCCTGACTCACTAATTCAGCACATCTTCCTGCAGAGTTGATTGTGAGATTGCAGGTCGAGAGGATGACCGCTCGAGTGTACTGCTCGTTTAGTGCCGTTTTATTGTGTCTGTCTGCATGTTTGAGCACAACAGACGCTGGAGTTGTAGGTGAGAAGTTATTTTAGCTTCATTACACAGCCCGAAGAAGTGCATAAATAAAGTGCCTAACAAAATTTGACTTTAGATGAATCTCAGCACATAGGCTTACAAAAATACAGTACAGATGTCAAGTGGAAGTTCAACTTTGTATGTTGGTTTAGTTTTAATAAGCAAAGTATAAATATGCAAACTGTCATCTGTTTTTCATTGTACAAGTAAAACCCATATAATCACTAATATAAGCCTATTTGTTTAATGTAAAACAAGAACATTAGTCTTATAACATGGCTACAAAATTACCAATCCGGAGTTTAAACTTTTGCCTAAACTTTTTGTTTTAGCAACTAAATAAGCCTACAATATAACATGGGGAGCTAATTATAACCGGTTGCTCTGCGTTGTGTATATGTAGTGCATTTCTATATTTATGTCTTCGGAGTAGCCTATTAAAATGCTTAAAAGGAAATTAGGGTGGTCATGGGGATGGCATAAATTGACGATGTACACCGGTAAATTTGTATACAACATATTAACTGATGTCCATGTTTTCTATCAGCATTGCACTATTACTCCCTCTACTTTAGTGGGATGGGTTGTAACAGCACTCTCCGTCTCTGAAACCGATTGATGCAGATTATTGAAAAATTGTAGATTTCTAAGCTACTTTGAATTGAAGCAGATGAATGTGTGAATATTGTAAAGTTTGAGACTCATTGCAATACCCCTGACTTGCAAAAGCTGAATCAAACTATTACAGCACTTCCTGGTCTACACAAATGATCCTCTTGAATCCTCTTCTGCAGTGTCCGGTCAGTGTCCGGCGACGCTGACGGTCGAGCCGTCCCGTCGCGGATGCACTTCTGATAGAGACTGCTTTGGAGGACACAAATGCTGTAAATTTCCCTGTGGCCCCGTGTGTGTGCCGCCTGTTTTCAGTGAGTTTTTATTAATGATGGATGCTACACGCCTTCCAAAAACACTGAAAAAACGTTTTGACTCAGAAATTGCTAGTAAGTTTCACAAATAATTGCAAAGAAACCGCAAGCAACACATTGAACTAAACGTGAAACTATGAAGTAGATAGACTGAATATTCCGGTAAAACCTCCTACTATCATCTTATGACAACTTTCTTTTTTTTTTTCATACAGTGAATGAGACATTCATTGATGTGGTTTCTGTCATGTGTCTGTATAACAGCAAAGCCAGGAGAGTGTCCAAGCACAAATTTTGGACCAGGAATGTGTGCCGAGATGTGTTGCTATGACAGTGACTGTCCGAACAATGAGAAATGCTGCAGCAATGGTTGTGGACATCAGTGTATGGCTCCATTTGCAGGTGTGTGTTGTATTAGTGTTTGGCTCAGCTTCCTCGTTATTTCAGTTTGTCTTGTTTTCTAATAAGTCGTTCTCAATGTAAAGTATTTAGCCAACTAGCATGGTTTCAAGCACAAGATGGCTTTACAAAATTAACAGAAGATTAATACGGAGTAAAACTTGCAATTTGGTTTTTGTGCTGTATCTGAGACTGAATGCCACTAAATGGATCGACTAATCTGTATCTCTCCAGTGAAGCCTGCAGCCGAAGCCTCCAGTGAAGCCTCCAGGGAGGCCTGGAGCCGAACCCCCAATGCCTCCAGGGAGGTCTGGAGCCGAACCTCTGAAGCCTCCAGGGAGGCCTGGAGCTGAACCCCCAATGCCTCCAGGGAGGCCTGGAGCCGAACCCCCGAAGCCTTCCACTGAACTGCTTGAGCCTGAACCGGAGCCCTCCACCGAACTGCCAGAGCCGCCTGCAACTGAACCTCCGGTGAAGCCTGCAGCCAAACCAGGGAGGCCTGGAGCCGAACCCCCGAATCCTCCAGGGAGGCCTGGAGCCGAACCCCCGAATCCTCCAGGGAGGCCTGGAGCCGAACCCCCGAATCCTCCAGGGAGGCCTGGAGCCGAACCCCCGAATCCTCCAGGGAGGCCTGGAGCCGAACCCCCGAAGCCTCCAGGGAGGCCTGGAGCCGAACCCCCGAAGCCTCCAGGGTGGCCTGGAGCCGAACCCCCGAAGCCTCCAGGGAGCGAACGCCCAAAGCTTCCAGAGAGGCCTGGAGCCGAACCCCCGATGCCTCCAGGGAGGCCTGGAGCCGAACCCCCGATGCCTCCAGGGAGGCCTGGAGCCGAACCCCCGATGCCTCCAGGGAGGCCTGGAGCCGAACCCCCGATGCCTCCAGGGAGGCCTGGAGCCGAACCCCCGATGCCTCCAGGGAGGCCTGGAGCCGAACCCCCGATGCCTCCAGGGAGGCCTGGAGCCGAACCCCCGAAGCCTCCAGGGAGGCCTGGAGCCGAACCCCCAAAACAACCAGGGAGGCCTGGAGCCGAACCCCCAAAGCACCCAGGGAGGGAACCCCCGAAGCCTCCAGGGAGGCCTGGAGCTGAACCCCCAATGCCTCCAGGGAGGCCTGGAGCCGAACCCCCGAAGCCTTCCACTGAACTGCTTGAGCCTGAACCGGAGCCCTCCACCGAACTGCCAGAGCCGCCTTCAACTGAACCTCTGGTTAACCCTGCAGCCGAACCCCCGAAGCCTCCAGGGAGGCCTGGAGCCGAACCCCCGAAGCCTCCAGGGAGGCCTGGAGCCGAACCCCCGAAGCCTCCAGGGAGGCCTGGAGCCGAACCCCCGAAGCCTCCAGGGAGGCCTGGAGCCGAACCCCCGAAGCCTCCAGGGAGGCCTGGAGCCGAACCCCCGAAGCCTCCAGGGAGGCCTGGAGCCGAACCCCCGAAGCCTCCAGGGAGGCCTGGAGCCGAACCCCCGAAGCCTCCAGGGAGGCCTGGAGCCGGACCCCCGATGCCTCCAGGGAGGCCTGGAGCCGGACCCCCGAAGCCTCCAGGGAGGCCTGGAGCCGGGCCCCCGATGGCTCCAGGGAGGCCTGGAGCCGGGCCCCCGATGGCTCCAGGGAGGCCTGGAGCCGGGCCCCCGATGGCTCCAGGGAGGCCTGGGGCCGAACCCCCGATGGCTCCAGGGAGGCCTGGGGCCGAACCCCCGATGGCTCCAGGGAGGCCTGGGGCCGAACCCCCGATGCCTCCAGGGAGGCCTGGAGCCGAACCCCCGAAGCGACCAGGGAGGCCTGGAGCCGAACCCCCGAAGCGACCAGGGAGGCCTGGAGCCGAACCCCCGAAGCCTCCAGTGTGTGCTGAAAACTGTCGCCAAACTAACCCTTATGGCCAATGTTCAGGTCATAAGTAATGTGGCAATGCATGCAGGTAACTGTGCTGATTTAACCATTGGATGTATGGTATATTTTCCCTGTTATCACCAAATAAATCTCACACTTGTAAGACTACTTTCTCTTTTATATTTCTTTAAGTGTGATAAAGTTGGTGTTTTTTGTGTGCCAGCGTTAGTTTGGCTGTTCTCTCACATAATGGCTGTTCTCTCACATAATGGCTGTTCTCTTACAATAATGGCTGTTCTCTCACATAATGGCTGTTCTCTCACATAATGGCTGTTCTCTCACATAATGGCTGTTCTCTCACATAATGGCTGTTCTCTCACATAATGGCTGTTCTCTCACATAATGGCTGTTCTCTTACAATAATGGCTGTTCTCTTACATAATGGCTCATTGGAATTCCTGCTTTAGGAATGTGTAAGTTCCCCTCCTGAAGACCCAAACACATTCAAAACGGTTTCAGAGAGGCTAGCAATATTAAGCTAGCTTTGAATGCATCCAAAGCCATGCCTCCTTCAAAACGCATGAATGCACAAAGCAGAGTCTACAAAGTGTCATGAGATGAAAGACTGTTAAATTGCCTCATGTCTCAAAACGCATAACATTAAAAGTGATAATGAACGTAAACATCTTACAGTGCTCTAGTTGTACTATCTGACTAATCCAGATTCATTTCGGCGTTAATGGCGTTGACATGAAAACGAATAAATCCAAATCTGAATCCGAATGCAATGATTGGACTGACTTTTTTTTTTTTGGGGTCCTGAGACCTTTACAGAAGGTATGTACATTTTACTATTTAGAACACTTCTAATATTGATTGCTATCAGGATATGAAGAGTTTCAACCAGTATTGCCTATAGACCAATAGTCTTCTGCTGCATTCTGAAGCATTTGCTACAAAGCATAGTGGTCACATATATTGGTTGTCGTTGAACAATGTTCGATTGGTCCGTCAGAAATTGTTTTGGGATGGTATGATATGTGCATACAGACAAGTACTTTATGGCCGTGCAAGCTTCAAAGAGATTAGCCTAGCTAAAGGAGGAACGCTCTCAACGTTAGGCCAAATCTGCACGATTAGGGACTCCAGTATGTGAGCATGAAACATGGAAAACTTTACGTGTGACATGAACAAGACTTTAAGTAGACTAAACATACTCTAACGTACACATACATGCATGCATACATGTTTACCTAGGGAAAGAGAGCTGAAGCAGAATACAGGAAAGCAAGAAGTTATAGCATTGCTTAAAATTCAGCAGATCAGCAGCCTTGAGCAAACCATCAGTTTAGTTCTGACACGCCCTTCTTTAAAATGGGTAAGGATACATAATGTATCAAATAATGAGACTTAAGTTTGATTCTTGCATGCCTTCCCCTTTTGAATTAAACTGTCCTGATGCAGTTTGTTGAGGGCTCCAGTTGATCTTTGCTGATGTTGTCTTGATGAGAGAGAACCAGTAGGAGTCAGAGGATCTTTGGTGAATGGAAGTCAAGGCCTAGCCTGGCACAAGGTTGGGGGTCCTTAGAAGACTTCTAGTTCAGCATCGTCTTCACAGTCGGTACTGAAATTTAAAAATGTGACGCTTTGAGCACTGTTGAGCAGAATCATAAACACCTCTGATTGGCCATTGTGTTCATGAGCTCATCGGATATGTCTACAATTGGCTACAATGATCAACGCACCGGAGCGTTTGAGAGCACAAACGAATATATAGGATTAAAAGGGTTTATTTCTCCTTCTCAGCAAGAACACACAACTCTCTGCAAATTCCTTCTGGGTCATATTTGTCTTATCAGATAATAGGAATCATGTCTAAACTGTACTCTCTGTACTCTCTGCTAGAGTTGGAAAGAGATCACAGAGATAACGCATGACTAAATTACGACGAGAGCAGAAATAACAGCCACCTCTAATCTAAAGGCAGTGTCTGATTGGTCAGAACTCATCCAGGAGGCTGGACAAACATTTGAGTTTAAAATCTTAGGACACGAACAAAGCATTAGAGTAGCCATGACATTTTAGACCAGCCAGACGAGTAAACTTTTTTTTCGGCGAGCAGACGCAATAACCCAAATCAAGATCAGAAGAACATAGGTTAAATAGCTTCATTCAAGCCATCGAACGTGAACATTCAAGCTCGTCTCACTTTTCTTTCTCTTACTCAGTTTGTTTTCTGTTCCGTTGAGAGTCTCGGTTCTAAGTTAAGTTTTGCTGTAAAGTTTCGGTCAACGATTTGACTGCAAAGCCCGCTTCCAACTTCAAAGACTTTCCATCCAACCGCCAACACACCACGTGTTTGGGTTAAATTAATGATTGATGGTTCGTTCAGGTCATGTCTTATAAGTGCATATAATTCTAGAACCTTGGGATTTCATCAACTCATTCTTTCACTCTCTTTCTTTCTGTAACTCATATGAATGTGTGTGAGCATGTGTTTGTGTTAGATATCAGTTTTATCTGTTAGGGTAATCAATAAAAACTTGTCTGTATTTTAAAGAGAAGTGTTCTTGTGTTATGTGCTTACGAATTTAAAGTCTTAAACTGCTGATCTAAGTTACCTTGCTAATAAATAGTGTTTTCACTATAGTTTGGATATTTATAATTGCTCGGCCGCCCTATGAATTAATTCATTATTCCCTTTGAGCTAAATTGACCTGTTTGACCCTTACAGCACCATATGACTAGGAAGTCAAAGCTCAAATCACAGTCTTTGTTCTACCCACTTAATTGATAGAAGTGCGAGTGTATTACATTATATAAAATGTGCCAATTTCTCGATAAGTGACGTCAAACAATGCATTTACTGTAGGATCTAGAAAAAAATCTGATCGTGATTAAACCGGAAAACCTCATAATTAGTGAACAAAAACAATTTCTAAAGGTAGTTCTCCTAAACATTCCATCGCTCACACCCAGGGTGCGATTTGCAGGGGGGGATGGGTTTAAGTTACGATCCTATTTGCAGTGGCCTTAATCCAAGCACTGTTTTTCAAAATGTCACAAAGCGTTTTGTGATTGTTTTGTATGAAATATTGAAGTTTATAAATACATATTTTGGCACACCTGGCCGAGTGGCGCTACGAATTCTTCTACAATCGGATTTGAATTCTGGCATGTTAAATTAACATTCGACAAACGCAAACAAACTTTTATTTAAGTGCACTCACAATAACAATTAAATGTTGCGCTTTTGTAAAACAGAGAAAACAAACAGGGTGCGCTTTCTGCCGCCTCGGACTCCGTGAACTGGAGCGAGTCACAGAAACGAACCAAAACTCTATAGAGATCGCTAAGAAATGCGACCAACTGGGCGGCAACGTCATCAGAACACACTGAATTATGGGTATGTTTTTCTCGTTTACATGGGCTGGCATTGCAGGCTTGTGTTCTGGCATGAAAATAATGAAAAATTAGCGTGAAAAACAGAATATAATCCTACAAAATGCAGCAGGCTGGGTTGTGGTGCTTTTGCAGACAGCCTGAAGTTCTGGGAGTCTCCCGCATATTGATAGCGTCTCCCTGATGCCCGCAAATTAGTTCAAATCTCCCGGAATCTAGAGCTCGCGAGCTCCAAACCGTGTAGCGCGCGCACGGCAGAGAGGGAGAGAAGGAGAAACCTTCAGCGTATTCACAAATGTACGTGTGCATCATGAAGTGCATGTAAGTGCACAATTCTTCCTTAATACAGATAAAGGAGGCAGAATTTCATTCAGTCTTTGTTTATTTTATTTAAAGCGATGGCTAAAAATCATTACATGTGAGAAGTAACATTTAACAATCTTTAAGTTTGCATTAAGTTGGCTGTGCAGTTATTGCAGTTTATAACACAGCAGGTAGACGGCATCTTGAACACTGCGTTCTTCCCTCCATGCAATCCGCGGATTCCCAAAATGCTTTGCGTTCACCACTGTTAATACGTCATGATGATGACACATTAGCAATCTCTATAGGCTACTTGCCTCAGTCACGATGAGAAATATGTCTATAGAAAGCTTGAGTGAACAAGTATTCTCTGATTGTGTAATCCATATGAAACCATCCATCATTAAATTATATTCACTATAGTGGCTGGAAACATTGTTGTCAGTGACTAAAAAATTCAGATTCAAATTCTAGACATGCCCCTGTGTAAATAGCCTGGTTAAAACCAGACCCTTCTCAGTCGTAACTGAGTTAGGGTCTGGAGAAAGTTCATTGACAGCTCACTTCCAAAGGGACGTCGCTCAAATGCCTCTGGGCGCAATTGGATAGACCTTAAAACCAATCAGATCGATCGTCATCTTGTAAAGCCCGCCTCAACGTTTGTGATTGCTGCCTCGATTTGGAAATAATGGAAATGAGCCTGAATGGACTCTTCGCCAGACTAACTTGCAGAGCAAATCTAAATTTGCCGGAAGTTCATCTGGGTTTTCCCAGGCTACTGTGTCTGTGCTGTGTCTCTTGATGTTCTATGCAGATTTATGCCAGCCTCCAGTAGAGATCCATTTCCTGGAGAGTTTAGGTGTAGGTAGTGATGTGAGATTTGAAGCGAGGCGTCGGATCTTGTGTCGAGCAAAAATGGGCGTGCCAGATGAAGCCGCGATTCGAGGCTTGTGTTGTTAACGTGAAAATCACGTGACTAATGACAAACGAGGCCTCGGTTTGTGTGGATACGTCATCGGTTCGGTCTGGGTGTCGTTTCCGGATAAAGGGGGTTCGAAACTCGCGCCTCCTTGTGGGTGTTGCAGGAGTAGTAGAATCAGTTGTAGTAGTGTCAGAGAGTCAGAGAGTTAGAGTTAGAGAGTTGGAGTTAGAGAGTTGTTTCATCGTCGTTATTGTGCAATATATGTGTTAGGGCTGTATATTATTACATTATATCAGGTTAGATTAGTTATAGTATATTGTTAGTATTAATTATAGTAGCTATATTATAGTATTGTTATATTAATTAGATAAGATTATTTGGATTGCTTTGGATTTTTGGATTTGGACTGGACTGCTTTTTGATTTGGATTGCCCTTTTGGAATTGTTTGCTTTTTGTGACCTCTTCCTTTTTCCTTGTAATGGAGCCAGCAAGAAAGAGGAAATCCTCCCCTGTCTGGGAGTTTTTTTAAATGGTTGCTCACAATAAGGTACAAACACAATTTGTATTATTATTGTTATTATTATTATTTTACTGTCTTTATATAATAATCCTCACTATATGGCTGTATTATATTTAATGTCTATTCATTTATGTTTCAAGGTGAAATGCTTGCTGTGCCTAAAGGAGCTGACATACAGCAATAACACGTCCTCCATGCTCAGGCATTATCGAGCACTGCACGAGCATGCACAGACTACTAACAATCCACACAGTAGTCAAAGTAATTGATAATAATCATTAAAAAAACATTATTTAAATAATGTTTTAGGCTCCTACAATACACCTTCATTTTATTTTATTATAGATTCCAAAAAAGAAATGGTGAATGAGGCCCTGGTGAACATGGTCATCAAGGACTCCCAACCCTTTTCCATTGTGGATGATGATGGATTTAGGGAGCTCCTGCATGTGTTGGATCCCACTTACGTGATCCCAACTAGAAAGGTATGTGATTAATAAAGTGGTTCATCATTATTTAAGAAGTTAAAAGTAAGAGTAACTGCATTTATTTCTAACCACAGGCTTTGAAGGTCATGGTTGATCATAAGTACAAGGAGGCTAAGGAGAAGGCAAGAGAGCAGTTGCAGAACGTTCAGGCTATAAGCCTTACCTCTGACATGTGGACATCGCTAAACATGGATGCCTACCTAGCAGTGACTTGCCATTTTATAGACAATGACAAGCTCTGCACTATTTTACTAGGTGTACAGCATTTCCCTAAGAGCCATACTGCTGAGAACTTGGCTACTGGACATATCAAGCTCATGGAGGAGTGGGGCATAAAGGATAAAGTTAAGTGCCTGGTAACTGATGCAGCAGCCAACATGATAGCATGTGTACGATCACTGAATGTTAGGCATGCGGTATGCATTGCACATGCACTAAACCTTATTGTGGGGAAATCTTTTGATGACATCAGTAGCTTCAACGACATTCGAACCAAATGTAGGAAACTTGTGACCTATTTCCGAACAAGCACTACAGCAAAAGAGAGACTGGCCCAAGTACAGAAGCAGATGGGGAGACCAGTTCTGAAAATGATAATTGAAGTGGAAACTCGCTGGAACAGCACTTACAACATGCTGGGACGTCTCTATCAGCTGAGAGAGCCAGTGGGGGCAGCCCTGGCCTCTCTAAAGACCGACATCACCCCTCCTACAGCCCTGGAGTATCAGGCAGTCCAGGATGCTTTACATGTTCTTGCCCCTTTCCGCCAGGCTACAGTAGAGCTTTCAGGAGAGAAAAGGGTGTCTGCCTCCAAAGTGATTCCTTTGATGAAGATGCTTAATCACGCTGTAACGAGTAAGCTAGAAGGCCTCAAGTCCAATCCAGCAAGGCAGCTGGGTGACAGCCTTGTACGGAGGGTCAGGGAACAAGCAGTACATTTAGAATCAATAAGTGTGATGACCATACCCACGTTTTTGGATCCCAGATTCAAAAAACTGGGATTCTTAAGTCAAGGGAAACTGCAAGAAGGCATATCAAGATTAAAATCTGAATGCGCTACTGTAATCAGAAGTTCTGGTCTCCATTCTGCATTCCACCAATATATCCCCAACTCAGCTGCCAGCCTCTTCAGAAGCAGGCCAATCCACAGACAACAGTAAGTACTATATGTGTTTGTTGTGTGAATGTTCACATTAGTGATTTAGTAATGTGAACCATTGTTAATGGAGTATTTTTTCTTTGTAACTCTATTATTAGGTGACCTTTGGCATCTGCTGGATAGCACGGTTGAACAAGGTAGAAGGAGCTCAAGTGCAACAGCAGATGCTACTGTAGAAGTGGACCGATATTTATCTGAAGTGAATCTCACAAGATCTGAGGATCCACTGGTATATTGGGCTCAACATAAACATCAGTATCCTCATTTATACCATCTGGCCCTGGCATTTTTATGTTCCCCCGCATCCTCTGTTCCATGTGAAAGGATCTTTTCCAAGGCTGGAGAGGTTCTGTCCAAGAAGAGGAATCGTCTAAGCCCCAACACACTTGAAAAAATTCTGTTCCTCAATAAAAATAATTTTTAATCCTTCCTTCGTTCCTCTACGTCCCCAGTCCCATAAGCACAACACTGCACAAAAATAGTAACAGTTCAATGCACAAAATCACCAGAAACAATTCTTAACCTTTACCACCCCACACTTTTCTGTTGCACTTTACTTTATTACACTCCCTCCACCATAAGCACTGCACTCAACACAGTGTCACTTTTGTTGTTCATACTGTCACTATCCAAACCATTTATGAATAATTAATTAACTGTGTGTGTGTGTGTGTGTGTGTGTGTGTGTGTGTGTGTGTGTGTGTGTGTGTGTGTGTGTGTGTGTGTGTGTGTGTGTGTGTGTGTGTGTGTGTGTGTGTGTGTGAGAGACAGTTGTCTCTGCAGAAGTAAATTCAGACAGAGAAATATACATATTTTATTTTATACCCAGGCAATGGACAAATGTCTGCTCAGGTATTTTTATTATTGCAAATGAAAGGTTACAGACATTAACAGTGAGAAGAAAATAAATAAATAAAACAGAACAGGGGGGTATACTGACATCATAAGTCTGCTCAGGTCATTGTTTCAGAATGAATTAATTGGTCTGCTATTTCTTTGCACAGTAGCTAGGTGTCACTAGTGAGCAATGCTGAATGAAGCTTCGAGTAATGAACCTTTGGGTGAAGCAATGGTCTGTGAGGTCTCAGTGGTTCAGGAAGCCTCATTTTGCCATCACTAGGTGTAGGAGTTTAGTCCAACTTGTAACTTGTGGTAGAACTCTGACCTGTACCACCTGACCAATGCAGAATCATTCGGCATTGATAGTGTTGCCATACAAACGCTCAATCATCTCCTAATCACGGCAATTATTACGACATCCAACCCTAATCAAACACACCTGAACAAGCTAATCAAAGTCTTCAAGATTAGGCTATATTAGAAAGCTACAGGCAGGTGATTTTCATTATGGTTGGAGTTACACGGGCCTCCAATTGGAACTTTAAAAACGCGTTCAAAAAGCACTTTAAACTGCTTTGACAGCGTTTTTTTTTTGTGTGTGTGGGACTCAGCAACGGGGTTTTTCTTTGTAGGTTTGTGTTCCTCGCTGTCTGCCCCTCCTGACTCACTAATTCAGCACATCTTCCTGCAGAGTTGATTGTGACATTGCAGGTCGAGAGGATGACCGCTCGAGTGTACTGCTCGTTTAGTGCCGTTTTATTGTGTCTGTCTGCATGTTTGAGCACAACAGACGCTGGAGTTGTAGGTGAGAAGTTATTTTAGCTTCATTACACAGCCCGAAGAAGTGCATAAATAAAGTGCCTAACAAAATTTGACTTTAGATGAATCTCAGCACATAGGCTTACAAAAATACAGTACAGATGTCAAGTGGAAGTTCAACTTTGTATGTTGGTTTAGTTTTAATAAGCAAAGTATAAATATGCAAACTGTCATCTGTTTTTCATTGTACAAGTAAAACCCATATAATCACTAATACAAGCCTTTTTGTTTAATGTAAAACAAGAACATTAGTCTTATAACATGGCTACAAAATTACCAATCCGGAGTTTAAACTTTTGCCTAAACTTTTTGTTTTAGCAACTAAATAAGCCTACAATATAACATGGGGAGCTAATTATAACCGGTTGCTCTGCGTTGTGTATATGTAGTGCATTTCTATATTTATGTCTTCTGAGTAGCCTATTAAAATGCTTAAAAGGAAATTAGGGTGGTCATGGGGATGGCATAAATTGACGATGTACACCGGTAAATTTGTATACAACATATTAACTGATGTCCATGTTTTCTATCAGCATTGCACTATTACTCCCTCTACTTTAGTGGGATGGGTTGTAACGGCACTCTCCGTCTCTGAAACCGATTGATGCAGATTATTGAAAAATTGTAGATTTCTAAGCTACTTTGAATTGAAGCAGATGAATGTGTGAATATTGTAAAGTTTGAGACTCATTGCAATACCCCTGACTTGCAAAAGCTGAATCAAACTATTACAGCACTTCCTGGTCTACACAAATTATCCTCTTCTGCAGTGTCCGGTCAGTGTCCGGCGACGCTGACGGTCGAGCCGTCCCGTCGCGGATGCACTTCTGATAGAGACTGCTTTGGAGGACACAAATGCTGTAAATTTCCCTGTGGCCCCGTGTGTGTGCCGCCTGTTTTCAGTGAGTTTTTATTAATGATGGATGCTACACGCCTTCCAAAAACACTGAAAAAATGTTTTGACTCAGAAATTGCTAGTAAGTTTCACAAATAATTGCAAAGAAACCGCAAGCAACACATTGAACTAAACGTGAAACTATGAAGTAGATAGACTGAATATTCCGGTAAAACCTCCTACTGTCATCTTATGACAACTTTCTTTTTTTTTTCATACAGTGAATGAGACATTCATTGATGTGGTTTCTGTCATGTGTCTGTATAACAGCAAAGCCAGGAGAGTGTCCAAGCACAAATTTTGGACCAGGAATGTGTGCCGAGATGTGTTGCTATGACAGTGACTGTCCGAACAATGAGAAATGCTGCAGCAATGGTTGTGGACATCAGTGTATGGCTCCATTTGCAGGTGTGTGTTGTATTAGTGTTTGGCTCAGCTTCCTCGTTATTTCAGTTTGTCTTGTTTTCTAATAAGTCGTTCTCAATGTAAAATATTTAGCCAACTAGCATGGTTTCAAGCACAAGATGGCTTTACAAAATTAACAGAAGATTAATACGGAGTAAAACTTGCAATTTGGTTTTTGTGCTGTATCTGAGACTGAATGCCGCTAAATGGATCGACTAATCTGTATCTCTCCAGTGAAGCCTGCAGCCGAACCCCCGAAGCCTCCAGGGAGGGAACCCCCGAAGCCTCCAGGGAGGCCTGGAGCTGAACCCCCGAAGCCTCCAGGGTGGCCTGGAGCTGAACCCCCGAAGCCTCCAGGGAGCGAACCCCCGAAGCCTCCAGGGAGGCCTGGAGCTGAACCCCCGAAGCCTCCAGGGAGGCCTGGAGCTGAATCCCCGAAGCCTCCAGGGTGGCCTGGAGCTGAACCCCCGAAGCCTCCAGGGTGGCCTGGAGCTGAACCCCCGAAGCCTCCAGGGTGGCCTGGAGCTGAACCCCCGAAGCCTCCAGGGTGGCCTGGAGCTGAACCCCCGAAGCCTCCAGGGTGGCCTGGAGCTGAACCCCCGAAGCCTCCAGGGTGGCCTGGAGCTGAACCCCCGAAGCCTCCAGGAAGGCCTGGAGCCGAACCCCCGAAGCCTCCAGGGAGCGAACCCCCGAAGCCTCCAGGGAGGCCTGGAGCCGAACCCCCGAAGCCTCCAGGGAGGCCTGGAGCCGAACCCCCGAAGCCTCCAGGGAGGCCTGGAGCCGAACCCCCGAAGCCTCCAGGGAGGCCTGGAGCCGAACCCCCAAAACAACCAGGGAGGCCTGGAGCCGAACCCCCAATGCCTCCAGGGAGGCCTGGAGCCGAACCCCCGAAGCCTTCCACTGAACTGCTTGAGCCTGAACCGGAGCCTTCCGTCGAACTGCCGGAGCCCTCCACCGAACTGCCAGAGCCGCCTGCAACTGAACCTCCGGTTAAGCCTACAGCCGAACCCCCGATGCCTCCAGGGAGGCCTGGAGCCGGACCCCCGATGCCTCCAGGGAGGCCTGGAGCCGGACCCCCGATGCCTCCAGGGAGGCCTGGAGCCGGACCCCCGATGCCTCCAGGGAGGCCTGGAGCCGGACCCCCGATGCCTCCAGGGAGGCCTGGAGCCGGACCCCCGATGCCTCCAGGGAGGCCTGGAGCCGGACCCCCGATGCCTCCAGGGAGGCCTGGAGCCGGACCCCCGATGCCTCCAGGGAGGCCTGGAGCCGGACCCCCGATGCCTCCAGGGAGGCCTGGAGCCGGACCCCCGATGCCTCCAGGGAGGCCTGGAGCCGGACCCCCGAAGCCTCCAGGGAGGCCTGGAGCCGAACCCCCGAAGCGACCAGGGAGGCCTGGAGCCGAACCCCCGAAGCCTCCAGTGTGTGCTGAAAACTGTCGCCAAACTAACCCTTATGGCCAATGTTCAGGTCATAAGTAATGTGGCTATGCATGCAGGTAACTGTGCTGATTTAACCATTGGATGTATGGTATATTTTCCCTGTTATCACCAAATAAATCTCACACTTGTAAGACTACTTTCTCTTTTATATTTCTTTAAGTGTGATAACAAAGTTGGTGTTTTTTGTGTGCCAGCGTTAGTTTGGCTGTTCTCTCACATAATGGCTGTTCTCTCACATAATGGCTGTTCTCTCACATAATGGCTGTTCTCTCACATAATGGCTCATTGGAATTCCTGCTTTAGGAATGTGTAAGTTCCCCTCCTGAAGACCCAAATACATTCAAAACGGTTTCAGAGAGGCTAGCAATATTAAGCTAGCTTTGAATGCATCCAAAGCCATGCCTCCTTCAAAACGCATGAATGCACAAAGCAGAGTCTACAAAGTGTCATGAGATGAAAGACTGTTAAATTGCCTCATGTCTCAAAACGCTTAACATTACAGTGATAATGAACGTAAACATCTTACAGTGCTCTAGTTGCACCATCTGACTAATCCAGATTCATTTCGGCGTTAATGGTGTTGACATGAAAACGAATAAATCCAAATCTGAATACGAATGCAACGATTGGACTGACTTTTTTTTTTTTTTTGGGGTCCTGAGACCTTTACAGAAGGTATGTTCATTTTACCATTTAGAACACTTCTAATATTGATTGCTATCAGGATATGAAGAGTTTCAACCAGTATTGCCTATAGACCAATAGTCTTCTGCTGCATTCTGAAGCATTTGCTACAAAGTATAGTGGTCACATATATTGGTTGTCGTTGAACAATGTTCGATTGGTCCGTCAGAAATTGTTTTGGGATGGTATGATATGTGCATACAGACAAGTACTTTATGGCCGTGCAAGCTTCAAAGAGAATAGCCTAGCTAAAGGAGGAACGCTCTCAACGTTAGGCAAAATCTGCACGATTAGGGACTCCAGTATGTGAGCATGAAACATGGACAACTTTACGTGTGACATGAACAAGACTTTAAGTAGACTAAACATACTCTAACGTACACATACATGCATGCATACATGTTTACCTAGGGAAAGAGAGCTGAAGCAGAATACAGGAAAGCAAGAAGTTATAGCATTGCTTAAAATTCAGCAGATTAGCAGACTTGAGCAAACCATCAGTTTAGTTCTAACACGCCCTTCTTTAAAATGGGTAAGGATACATAATGTATCAAATAATGAGACTTAAGTTTGATACTTGCATGCCTTGCCCTTTTGAATTAAACTGTCCTGATGCAGTTTGTTGAGGGCTCCAGTTGATCTTTGCTGATGTTGTCTTGATGAGAGAGAACCAGTAGGAGTCAGAGGATCTTTGGTGAATGGAAGTCAAGGCCTAGCCTGGCACAAGGTTGGGGGTCCTTAGAAGACTTCTAGTTCAGCATCGTCTTCACAGTCGGTACTGAAATTTAAAAAATGTGACGCTTTGAGCACTGTTGAGCAGAATCATAAACACCTCTGATTGGCCATTGTGTTCATGAGCTCATCGGATATGTCTACGATTGGCTACAATGATCAACGCACCGGAGCGTTTGAGAGCACACCAACTTGGTACCCAAGTCGGTACTTTTGACAACACTAGTTTATACATTTCTCAAGTGGTTATATATAGAATATATAGGATTAAAAGGGTTTATTTCTCCTTCTCAGCAAGAACACACAACTCTCTGCAAATTCCTTCTGGGTCATATTTGTCTTATCAGATAATAGGAATCATGTCTAAACTGTACTCTCTGTACTCTCTGCTAGAGTTGGAAAGAGATCCCAGAGATAACGCATGACTAAATTACGACGAGAGCAGAAATAACAGCCACCTCTAATCTAAAGGCAGTGTCTAATTGGTCAGAACTCATCCAGGAGGCTGGACAAACATTTGAGTTTAAAATCTTAGGACACGAACAAAGCATTAGAGTAGCCATGACATTTTAGACCAGCCAGACGAGTAAACTTGTAGGCGAGCAGACGCAATAACCCAAATCAAGATCAGAAGAACATAGGTTAAACAGCTTCATTCAAGCCATCGAACGTGAACATTCAAGCTCGTCTCACTTTTCTTTCTCTTACTTAGTTTGTTTTCTGTTCCATTGAGAGTCTCGGTTCTAAGTTAAGTTTTGCTGTAAAGTTTCGGTCAACGATTTGACTGCAAAGCCCGCTTCCAACTTCAAAGACTTTCCATCCAACCGCCAACACACCACGTGTTTGGGTTAAATTAATGATTGATGGTTCATTCAGGTCATGTCTTATAAGTGCATATAATGCTAGAACCTTGGGATTTCATCAACTCATTCTTTCACTCTCTTTCTTTCTGTAACTCGTATGAATGTGTGTGAGCATGTGTTTGTGTTAGATATCAGTTTTATCTGTTAGGGTAATCAATAAAAACTTGTCTGTATTTTAAAGAGAAGTGTTCTTGTGTTATGTGCTTACGAATTTAATGTCTTAAACTGCTGATCTAAGTTACCTTGCTAATAAATAGTGTTTTCACTATAGTTTGTATATTTATAATTGCTCGGCCGCCCTATGAATTAATTAATAATTCCCTTCGAGCTAAATTGACCTGTTTGACCCTTACAGCACCATATGACTAGGAAGTCAAAGCTCAAATCACAGTCTTTGTTCTACCCACTTAATTGATAGAAGTGCGAGTGTATTACATTATATAAAATGTGCCAATTTCTCGATAAGTGAAGTCAAACAATGCATTTACTGTAGGATCTAGAAAAAAATCTTATCGTGATTAAACCGGAAAACCTCATAATTAGTGAACAAAAACAATTTCTAAAGGTAGTTCTCCTAAACATTCCATCGCTCACACCCAGGGTGCGATTTGCAGGGGGGGATGGGTTTAAGTTACGATCCTATTTGCAGTGGCCTTAATCCAAGCACAGATTTTCAAAATGTCACAAAGCGTTTTGTGATTGTTTTGTATGAAATATTAAAGTTTATAAATACATATTTTGGCACACCTGGCCGAGTGGCGCTACGAATTCTTCTACTATCGGATTTTAATTCTGGCATGTTAAATTAACATTCGACAAACGCAAACAAACTTTTATTTAAGTGCACTCACAATAACAATTAAATGTTGCGCTTTTGTAAAACAGAGAAAACAAACAGGGTGCGCTTTCTGCCGCCTCGGTCTCCGTGAACTGGAGCGAGTCACAGAAACGAACCAAAACTCTATAGAGATCGCTAAGAAATGTGACCAACTGGGCGGCAACGTCATCAGAACACACTGAATTATGGGTATGTTTTTCTCGTTTACATGGGCTGGCATTGCAGGCTTGTGTTCTGGCATGAAAATAATGAAAAATTAGCGTGAAAAACAGAATATAATCCTACAAAATGCAGCAGGCTGGGTTGTGGTGCTTTTGCAGACAGCCTGAAGTTCTGGGAGTCTCCCGCATATTGATAGCGGCTCCCTGATGCCCGCAAATTAGTTCAAATCTCCCGGAATCTAGAGCTCGCGAGCTCCAAACCGTGTAGCGCGCGCACGGCAGAGAGGGAGAGAGGGAGAAACCTTCAGCGTTTTCACAAATGTACGTGTGCGTCATGAAGTGCATGTAAGTGCACAATTCTTCCTTAATACAGATAAAGGAGGCAGAATTTCATTCAGTCTTTGTTTATTTTATTTAAAGCAATGGCTAAAAATCATTACATGTGAGAAGTAACATTAAACAATCTTTAAGTTTGCATTAAGTTGGCTGTGTAGTTATTGCAGTTTATAACACAGCAGGTAGACGGCATCTTGAACACTGCGTTCTTCCCTCCATGCAATCCGCGGATTCCCAAAATGCTTTGCGTTCACCACTGTTAATACGTCATGATGACGACACATTAGCAATCTCTATAGGCTACTTGCCTCAGTCACGATGAGAAATATGTCTATAGAAAGCTTGAGTGAACAAGTATTCTCTGATTGTGTAATCCATATGAAACCATCCATCATTAAATTATATTCACTATAGTGGCTGGAAACATTGTTGTCAGTGACTAAAAATTTCAGATTCAAATTCTAGAGATGCCCCTGTGTAAATAGCCTGGTTAAAACCAGACCCTTCTCAGTCGTAACTGAGTTAGGGTCTGGAGAAAGTTCATTGACAGCTCACTTCCAAAGGGACGTCGCTCAAATGCCTCTGGGCGCAATTGGATAGACCTTAAAACCAATCAGATCGATCGTCATCTTGTAAAGCCCGCCTCAACGTTTGTGATTGCTGCCTCGATTTGGAAATATTGGAAATGAGCTTGAATGGACTCTTCGCCAGACTAACTTGCAGAGCAAATCTAAATTTGCCGGAAGTTCGTCTGGGTTTTCCCAGGCTACTGTGTCTGTGCTGTGTCTCTTGATGTTCTATGCAGATTTATGCCAGCCTCCAGTAGAGATCCATTTCCTGGAGAGTTTAGGTGTAGGTAGTGATGTGACATTTGAAGCGAGGCGTCGGAGCTTGTGTCGAGCAAAAATGGGCGTGCCAGATGAAGCCGCGATTCGAGGCAGATAAGATTATTTGGATTGCTTTGGATTTTTGGATTTGGACTGGACTGCTTTTTGATTTGGATTGCCCTTTTGGAATTGTTTGCTTTTTGTGACCTCTTCCTTTTTCCTTTAATGGAGCCAGCAAGAAAGAGGAAATCCTCCCCTGTCTGGGAGTTTTTTGAAATGGTTGCTCACAATAAGGTACAAACACAATTTGTATTAATATTGTTATTATTATTATTTTACTGTCTTTATATAATAATCCTCACTATATGGCTGTATTATATTTAATGTCTATTAATTTATGTTTCAAGGTGAAATGCTTGCTGTGCCTAAAGGAGCTGACATACAGCAATAACACGTCCTCCATGCTCAGGCATTATCAAGCACTGCACGAGCATGCACAGACTACTAACAATCCACACAGTAGTCAAAGTAATTGATAATAATCATTAAAAAACATTATTTAAATAATGTTTTAGGCTCCTACAATACACCTGCATTTTATTTTATTATAGATTCCAAAAAAGAAATGGTGAATGAGGCCCTGGTGAACATGGTCATCAAGGACTCCCAACCCTTTTCCATTGTGGATAATGATGGATTTAGGGAGCTCCTGCATGTGTTGGATCCCACTTACGTGATCCCAACTAGAAAGGTATGTGATTAATAAAGTGGTTCATCATTATTTAAGAAGTTAAAAGTAAGAGTAACTGCATTTATTTCTATCCACAGGCTTTGAAGGTCATGGTTGATCATAAGTACAAGGAGGCTAAGGAGAAGGCAAGAGAGCAGTTGCAGAACGTTCAGGCTATAAGCCTTACCTCTGACATGTGGACATCGCTAAACATGGATGCCTACCTAGCAGTGACTTGCCATTTTATTGACAATGACAAGCTCTGCACTATTTTACTAGGTGTACAGCATTTCCCTAAGAGCCATACTGCTGAGAAATTGGCTACTGGATATATCAAGCTCATGGAGGAGTGGGGCATAAAGGATAAAGTTAAGTGCCTGGTAACTGATGCAGCAGCCAACATGATAGCATGTGTACGATCACTGAATGTTAGGCATGCGGTATGCATTGCACATGCACTAAACCTTATTGTGGGGAAATCTTTTGATGACATCAGTAGCTTCAACGACATTCGAACCAAATGTAGGAAACTTGTGACCTATTTCCGAACAAGAACTACAGCAAAAGAGAGACTGGCCCAAGTACAGGAGCAGATGGGGAGACCAGTTCTGAAAATGATAATTGAAGTGGACACTCGCTGGAACAGCACTTACAACATGCTGGAACGTCTCTATCAGCTGAGAGAGCCAGTGGGGGCAGCCCTGGCCTCTCTAAAGACCGACATCACCCCTCCTACAGCCCTGGAGTATGAGGCAGTCCAGGATGCTTTACATGTTCTTGCCCCTTTCCGCCAGGCTACAGTAGAGCTTTCAGGAGAGAAAAGGGTGTCTGCCTCCAAAGAGATTCCTTTGATGAAGATGCTTAATCACGCTGTAACGAGTAAGCTAGAGGGCCTCAAGTCCAATCCGGCAAGGCAGCTGGGTGACAGCCTTGTACGGAGGGTCAGGGAACAAGCAGTACATTTAGAATCAATAAGTGTGATGACCATACCCACGTTATTGGATCCCAGATTCAAAAAACTGGGATTCTTAAGTCAAGGGAAACTGCAAGAAGGCATATCAAGATTAAAATCTGAATGCGCTACTGTAATCAGAAGTTCTGCTCTCCATTCTGCTTCCACCAATATACCCCCAACTCAGCTGCCAGCCTCTTCAGAAGCAGGCCAATCCACAGACAACAGTAAGTACTATATGTGTTTGTTGTGTGAATGTTCACATTAGTGATTTAGTAATGTGAACCATTGTTAATGGAGTATTTTTTCTTTGTACCTCTATTATTAGGTGACCTTTGGCATCTGCTGGATAGCACGGTTGAACACGGTAGAAGGAGCTCAAGTGCAACAGCAGATGCTACTGTAGAAGTGGACCGATATTTATCTGAAGTGAATCTCACAAGATCTGAGGATCCACTGGTATATTGGGCTCAACATAAACATCAGTATCCTCATTTATACCATCTGGCCCTGGCATTTTTATGTTCCCCCGCATCCTCTGTTCCATGTGAAAGGATCTTTTCCAAGGCTGGAGAGGTTCTGTCCAAGAAGAGGAATCGTCTAAGCCCCAACACACTTGAAAAAATTCTGTTCCTCAATAAAAATAATTTTTAATCCTTCCTTCGTTCCTCTACGTCCCCAGTCCCATAAGCACAACACTGCACAAAAATAGTAACAGTTCAATGCACAAAATCACCAGAAACAATTCTTAACCTTTACCACCCCACACTTTTCTGTTGCACTTTACTTTATTACACTCCCTCCACCATAAGCACTGCACTCAAAACAGTGTCACTTTTGTTGTTCATACTGTCACTATCCAAACCATTTATGAATAATTAATTAACTGTGTGTGTGTGTGTGTGTGTGTGTGTGTGTGTGTGTGTGTGTGTGTGTGTGTGTGTGTGTGTGTGTGTGTGTGTGTGAGAGACAGTTGTCTCTGCAGAAGTAAATTCAGACAGAGAAATATACATATTTTATTTTATACCCAGGCAATGGACAAATGTCTGCTCAGGTATTTTTATTATTGCAAATGAAAGGTTACAGACATTAACAGTGAGAAGAAAATAAATAAATAAAACAGAACAGGGGGGTATACTGACATCATAAGTCTGCTCAGGTCATTGTTTCAGAATGAATTAATTGGTCTGCTATTTATTTGCACAGTAGCTAGGTGTCACTAGTGAGCAATGCTGAATGAAGCTTCGAGTAATGAACCTTTGGGTGAAGCAATGGTCTGTGAGGTCTCAGTGGTTCAGGAAGCCTCATTTTGCCATCACTAGGGGTGCTTCTCAATATCCCTCCTCGTCTCCTCGCTCCTCTGTCCTCCATCCTATGACCCGGAAACCAATCAAGCACAGCCATCTTGAAGGACATCTCAAATCTCTAATTGCACTGCGAGGAGTCGAGGATCGAGGAGTGAGGAGGCTTTCAGAGGAGTTATGAGCGAGGATACACAGGTGTATCCTATGCGGAAGTGTTTTATTGACTAAACGTGACGCACGTATACATTCTCCTTCCCCTTCACATCGGTCACAATAATTTGAATTTATACGTTACCCTTGCTGTTTATATAAACTACACATCTCACATATTTCAACAGGGTATCTTGCTTTATTATTATTCATTATGCATTTCTTAAATAAAAAAACTTCAACAACATAAGGGCAGATCCTTTGAGCGCTGCTGATGACGCTATGAAGTGACGCACGAGTGATCAAGTATTCCAATGTATAAAAAAAGCTTTCATTCAATTCCTCCGTCCTCACTTTCTTTCCTTGCGTCCTTCCCTCACATCCTACAAGGGGAGGAGCTGAGGCGCTAGGAAAGGAGGCGAGGAAAGGAAACGAGGATGCACAAATAAGAAATGAGAAGCACCCAAGGTGTAGGAGTTTAGTCCAACTTGTAACTTGTGGTAGAACTCTGACTTGTACCACCTGACCAATGCAGAATCATTCGGCATTGATAGTGTTGCCATACAAACGCTCAATCATCTCCTAATCACGGCAATTATTACAACATCCAACCCTAATCAAACACACCTGAACAAGCTAATCAAAGTCTTCAAGATTAGGCTATATTAGAAAGCTACAGGCAGGTGATTTTCATTATGGTTGGAGTTACACGGGCCTCCAATTGGAACTTTAAAAACGCGTTCAAAAAGCACTTTAAACTGCTTTGACAGCGTTTTTTTTTGTGTTTGTGGGACTCAGCAACGGGGTTTTTCTTTGTAGGTTTGTGTTCCTCGCTGTCTGCCCCTCCTGACTCACTAATTCAGCACATCTTCCTGCAGAGTTGATTGTGAGATTGCAGGTCGAGAGGATGACCGCTCGAGTGTACTGCTCGTTTAGTGCCGTTTTATTGTGTCTGTCTGCATGTTTGAGCACAACAGACGCTGGAGTTGTAGGTGAGAAGTTATTTTAGCTTCATTACACAGCCCGAAGAAGTGCATAAATGAAGTGCCTAACAAAATTTGACTTTAGATGAATCTCAGCACATAGGCTTACAAAATACAGTACAGATGTCAAGTGGAAGTTCAACTTTGTATGTTGGTTTAGTTTTAATAAGCAAAGTATAAATATGCAAACTGTCATCTGTTTTTCATTGTACAAGTAAAACCCATATAATCACTAATATAAGCCTTTTTGTTTAATGTAAAACAAGAACATTAGTCTTATAACATGGCTACAAAATTACCAATCCGGAGTTTAAACTTTTGCCTAAACTTTTTGTTTTAGCAACTAAATAAGCCTACAATATAACATGGGGAGCTAATTATAACCGGTTGCTCTGCGTTGTGTATATGTAGTGCATTTCTATATTTATGTCTTCTGAGTAGCCTATTAAAATGCTTAAAAGGAAATTAGGGTGGTCATGGGGATGGCATAAATTGACGATGTACACCGGTAAATTTGTATACAACATATTAACTGATGTCCATGTTTTCTATCAGCATTGCACTATTACTCCCTCTACTTTAGTGGGATGGGTTGTAACAGCACTCTCCGTCTCTGAAACCGATGATGCAGATTATTGAAAAATTGTAGATTTCTAAGCTACTTTGAATTGAAGCAGATGAATGTGTGAATATTGTAAAGTTTGAGACTCATTGCAATACCCCTGACTTGCAAAAGCTGAATCAAACTATTACAGCACTTCCTGGTCTACACAAATGATCCTCTTGAATCCTCTTCTGCAGTGTCCGGTCAGTGTCCGGCGACGCTGACGGTCGAGCCGTCCCGTCGCGGATGCACTTCTGATAGAGACTGCTTTGGAGGACACAAATGCTGTAAATTTCCCTGTGGCCCCGTGTGTGTGCCGCCTGTTTTCAGTGAGTTTTTATTAATGATGGATGCTACACGCCTTCCAAAAACACTGAAAAAACGTTTTGACTCAGAAATTGCTAGTAAGTTTCACAAATAATTGCAAAGAAACCGCAAGCAACACATTGAACTAAACGTGAAACTATGAAGTAGATAGACTGAATATTCCGGTAAAACCTCCTACTATCATCTTATGACAACTTTCTTTTTTTTTTCATACAGTGAATGAGACATTCATTGATGTGGTTTCTGTCATGTGTCTGTATAACAGCAAAGCCAGGAGAGTGTCCAAGCACAAATTTTGGACCAGGAATGTGTGCCGAGATGTGTTGCTATGACAGTGACTGTCCGAACAATGAGAAATGCTGCAGCAATGGTTGTGGACATCAGTGTATGGCTCCATTTGCAGGTGTGTGTTGTATTAGTGTTTGGCTCAGCTTCCTCGTTATTTCAGTTTGTCTTGTGTTCTAATAAGTCGTTCTCAATGTAAAGTATTTAGCCAACTAGCATGGTTTCAAGCACAAGATGGCTTTACAAAATTAACAGAAGATTAATACGGAGTAAAACTTGCAATTTGGTTTTTGTGCTGTATCTGAGACTGAATCCCACTAAATGGATCGACTAATCTGTATCTCTCCAGTGAAGCCTGCAGCCGAACCCCCGAAGCCTCCAGTGAAGCCTCCAGGGAGGCCTGGAGCCGAACCCCCGATGCCTCCAGGGAGGTCTGGAGCCGAACCTCTGAAGCCTCCAGGGAGGCCTGGAGCTGAACCCCCAATGCCTCCAGGGAGGCCTGGAGCCGAACCCCCAAAGCCTTCCACTGAACTGCTTGAGCCTGAACCGGAGCCCTCCACCGAACTGCCAGAGCCGCCTGCAACTGAACCTCCGGTGAAGCCTGCAGCCAAACCAGGGAGGCCTGGAGCCGAACCCCCGAATCCTCCAGGGAGGCCTGGAGCCGAACCCCCGAAGCCTCCAGGGAGGCCTGGAGCCGAACCCCCGAAGCCTCCAGGGAGGCCTGGAGCCGAACCCCCGAAGCCTCCAGGGAGGCCTGGAGCCGAACCCCCGAAGCCTCCAGGGAGGCCTGGAGCCGAACCCCCGAAGCCTCCAGGGTGGCCTGGAGCCGAACCCCCGAAGCCTCCAGGGAGCGAACGCCCAAAGCTTCCAGAGAGGCCTGGAGCCGAACCCCCGATGCCTCCAGGGAGGCCAGGAGCCGAACCCCCGAAGCCTCCAGGGAGGCCAGGAGCCGAACCCCCGAAGCCTCCAGGGAGGCCTGGAGCCGAACCCCCGAAGCCTCCAGGGAGGCCTGGAGCCGAACCCCCGAAGCCTCCAGGGAGGCCTGGAGCCGAACCCCCGAAGCCTCCAGGGAGGCCTGGAGCCGAACCCCCGAAGCCTCCAGGGAGGCCTGGAGCCGAACCCCCGAAGCCTCCAGGGAGGCCTGGAGCCGGACCCCCGAAGCCTCCAGGGAGGCCTGGAGCCGGACCCCCGAAGCCTCCAGGGAGGCCTGGAGCCGGACCCCCGAAGCCTCCAGGGAGGCCTGGAGCCGGACCCCCGATGCCTCAAGGGAGGCCTGGAGCCGGGCCCCCGATGGCTCCAGGGAGGCCTGGAGCCGGGCCCCCGATGGCTCCAGGGAGGCCTGGAGCCGGGCCCCCGATGGCTCCAGGGAGGCCTGGAGCCGGGCCCCCGATGGCTCCAGGGAGGCCTGGAGCCGGACCCCCGATGCCTCCAGGGAGGCCTGGAGCCGAACCCCCGATGCCTCCAGGGAGGCCTGGAGCCGAACCCCCGAAGCGACCAGGGAGGCCTGGAGCCGAACCCCCGAAGCCTCCAGTGTGTGCTGAAAACTGTCGCCAAACTAACCCTTATGGCCAATGTTCAGGTCATAAGTAATGTGGCAATGCATGCAGGTAACTGTGCTGATTTAACCATTGGATGTATGGTATATTTTCCCTGTTATCACCAAATAAATCTCACACTTGTAAGACTACTTTCTCTTTTATATTTCTTTAAGTGTGATAAAGTTGGTGTTTTTTGTGTGCCAGCGTTAGTTTGGCTGTTCTCTCACATAATGGCTGTTCTCTCACATAATGGCTGTTCTCTCACATAATGGCTGTTCTCTCACATAATGGCTGTTCTCTTACAATAATGGCTGTTCTCTTACATAATGGCTCATTGGAATTCCTGCTTTAGGAATGTGTAAGTTCCCCTCCTGAAGACCCAAACACATTCAAAACGGTTTCAGAGAGGCTAGCAATATTAAGCTAGCTTTGAATGCATCCAAAGCCATGCCTCCTTCAAAACGCATGAATGCACAAAGCAGAGTCTACAAAGTGTCATGAGATGAAAGACTGTTAAATTGCCTCATGTCTCAAAACGCATAACATTAAAAGTGATAATGAACGTAAACATCTTACAGTGCTCTAGTTGTACTATCTGACTAATCCAGATTCATTTCGGCGTTAATGGCGTTGACATGAAAACGAATAAATCCAAATCTGAATCCGAATGAAATGATTGGACTGACTTTTTTTTTTTTTGGGGTCCTGAGACCTTTACAGAAGGTATGTACATTTTACTATTTAGAACACTTCTAATATTGATTGCTATCAGGATATGAAGAGTTTCAACCAGTATTGCCTATAGACCAATAGTCTTCTGCTGCATTCTGAAGCATTTGCTACAAAGCATAGTGGTCACATATATTGGTTGTCGTTGAACAATGTTCGATTGGTCCGTCAGAAATTGTTTTGGGATGGTATGATATGTGCATACAGACAAGTACTTTATGGCCGTGCAAGCTTCAAAGAGATTAGCCTAGCTAAAGGAGGAACGCTCTCAACGTTAGGCCAAATCTGCACGATTAGGGACTCCAGTATGTGAGCATGAAACATGGAAAACTTTACGTGTGACATGAACAAGACTTTAAGTAGACTAAACATACTCTAACGTACACATACATGCATGCATACATGTTTACCTAGGGAAAGAGAGCTGAAGCAGAATACAGGAAAGCAAGAAGTTATAGCATTGCTTAAAATTCAGCAGATCAGCAGCCTTGAGCAAACCATCAGTTTAGTTCTAACACGCCCTTCTTTAAAATGGGTAAGGATACATAATGTATCAAATAATGAGACTTAAGTTTGATTCTTGCATGCCTTCCCCTTTTGAATTAAACTGTCCTGATGCAGTTTGTTGAGGGCTCCAGTTGATCTTTGCTGATGTTGTCTTGATGAGAGAGAACCAGTAGGAGTCAGAGGATCTTTGGTGAATGGAAGTCAAGGCCTAGCCTGGCACAAGGTTGGGGGTGCTTAGAAGACTTCTAGTTCAGCATCGTCTTCACAGTCGGTACTGAAATTTAAAAAATGTGACGCTTTGAGCACTGTTGAGCAGAATCATAAACACCTCTGATTGGCCATTGTGTTCATGAGCTCATCGGATATGTCTACGATTGGCTACAATGATCAACGCACCGGAGCGTTTGAGAGCACAAACGAATATATAGGATTAAAAGGGTTTATTTCTCCTTCTCAGCAAGAACACACAACTCTCTGCAAATTCCTTCTGGGTCATATTTGTCTTATCAGATAATAGGAATCATGTCTAAACTGTACTCTGTACTCTCTGCTAGAGTTGGAAAGAGATCACAGAGATAACGCATGACTAAATTACGACGAGAGCAGAAATAACAGCCACCTCTAATCTAAAGGCAGTGTCTGATTGGTCAGAACTCATCCAGGAGGCTGGACAAACATTTGAGTTTAAAATCTTAGGACACGAACAAATTAGAGTAGCCATGACATTTTAGACCAGCCAGACGAGTAAACTTTTTTTTCGGCGAGCAGACGCAATAACCCAAATCAAGATCAGAAGAAAATAGGTTAAATAGCTTCATTCAAGCCATCGAACGTGAACATTCAAGCTCGTCTCACTTTTCTTTCTCTTACTTAGTTTGTTTTCTGTTCCGTTGAGAGTCTCGGTTCTAAGTTAAGTTTTGCTGTAAAGTTTCGGTCAACGATTTGACTGCAAAGCCCGCTTCCAACTTCAAAGACTTTCCATCCAACCGCCAACACACCACGTGTTTGGGTTAAATTAATGATTGATGGTTCGTTCAGGTCATGTCTTATAAGTGCATATAATTCTAGAACCTTGGGATTTCATCAACTCATTCTTTCACTCTCTTTCTTTCTGTAACTCATATGAATGTGTGTGAGCATGTGTTTGTGTTAGATATCAGTTTTATCTGTTAGGGTAATCAATAAAAACTTGTCTGTATTTTAAAGAGAAGTGTTCTTGTGTTATGTGCTTACGAATTTAATGTCTTAAACTGCTGATCTAAGTTACCTTGCTAATAAATAGTGTTTTCACTATAGTTTGGATATTTATAATTGCTCGGCCGCCCTATGAATTAATTCATTATTCCCTTTGAGCTAAATTGACCTGTTTGACCCTTACAGCACCATATGACTAGGAAGTCAAAGCTCAAATCACAGTCTTTGTTCTACCCACTTAATTGATAGAAGTGCGAGTGTATTACATTATATAAAATGTGCCAATTTCTCGATAAGTGACGTCAAACAATGCATTTACTGTAGGATCTAGAAAAAAATCTGATCGTGATTAAACCGGAAAACCTCATAATTAGTGAACAAAAACAATTTCTAAAGGTAGTTCTCCTAAACATTCCATCGCTCACACCCAGGGTGCGATTTGCAGGGGGGGATGGGTTTAAGTTACGATCCTATTTGCAGTGGCCTTAATCCAAGCACTGTTTTTCAAAATGTCACAAAGCGTTTTGTGATTGTTTTGTATGAAATATTGAAGTTTATAAATACATATTTTGGCACACCTGGCCGAGTGGCGCTACGAATTCTTCTACAATCGGATTTGAATTCTGGCATGTTAAATTAACATTCGACAAACGCAAACAAACTTTTATTTAAGTGCACTCACAATAACAATTAAATGTTGCGCTTTTGTAAAACAGAGAAAACAAACAGGGTTCGCTTTCTGCCGCCTCGGTCTCCGTGAACTGGAGCGAGTCACAGAAACGAACCAAAACTCTATAGAGATCGCTAAGAAATTTGACCAACTGGGCGGCAACGTCATCAGAACACACTGAATTATGAGTATGTTTTTCTCGTTTACATGGGCTGGCATTGCAGGCTTGTGTTCTGGCATGAAAATAATGAAAAATTAGCGTGAAAAACAGAATATAATCCTACAAAATGCAGCAGGCTGGGTTGTGGTGCTTTTGCAGACAGCCTGAAGTTCTGGGAGTCTCCCGCATATTGATAGCGGCTCCCTGATGCCCGCAAATTAGTTCAAATCTCCCGGAATCTAGAGCTCGCGAGCTCCAAACCGTGTAGCGCGCGCACGGCAGAGAGGGAGAGAAGGAGAAACCTTCAGCGTATTCACAAATGTACGTGTGCGTCATGAAGTTCATGTAAGTGCACAATTCTTCCTTAATACAGATAAAGGAGGCAGAATTTCATTCAGTCTTTGTTTATTTTATTTAAAGCGATGGCTAAAAATCATTACATGTGAGAAGTAACATTTAACAATCTTTAAGTTTGCATTAAGTTGGCTGTGCAGTTATTGCAGTTTATAACACAGCAGGTAGACGGCATCTTGAACACTGCGTTCTTCCCTCCATGCAATCCGCGGATTCCCAAAATGCTTTGCGTTCACCACTGTTAATACGTCATGATGATGACACATTAGCAATCTCTATAGGCTACTTGCCTCAGTCACGATGAGAAATATGTCTATAGAAAGCTTGAGTGAACAAGTATTCTCTGATTGTGTAATCCATATGAAACCATCCATCATTAAATTATATTCACTATAGTGGCTGGAAACATTGTTGTCAGTGACTAAAAAATTCAGATTCAAATTCTAGACATGCCCCTGTGTAAATAGCCTGGTTAAAACCAGACCCTTCTCAGTCGTAACTGAGTTAGGGTCTGGAGAAAGTTCATTGACAGCTCACTTCCAAAGGGACGTCGCTCAAATGCCTCTGGGCGCAATTGGATAGACCTTAAAACCAATCAGATCGATCGTCATCTTGTAAAGCCCGCCTCAACGTTTGTGATTGCTGCCTCGATTTGGAAATAATGGAAATGAGCCTGAATGGACTCTTCGCCAGACTAACTTGCAGAGCAAATCTAAATTTGCCGGAAGTTCATCTGGGTTTTCCCAGGCTACTGTGTCTGTGCTGTGTCTCTTGATGTTCTATGCAGATTTATGCCAGCCTCCAGTAGAGATCCATTTCCTGGAGAGTTTAGGTGTAGGTAGTGATGTGAGATTTGAAGCGAGGCGTCGGATCTTGTGTCGAGCAAAAATGGGCGTGCCAGATGAAGCCGCGATTCGAGGCTTGTGTTGTTAACGTGAAAATCACGTGACTAATGACAAACGAGGCCTCGGTTTGTGTGGATACGTCATCGGTTCGGTCTGGGTGTCGTTTCCGGATAAAGGGGGTTCGAAACTCGCGCCTCCTTGTGGGTGTTGCAGGAGTAGTAGAATCAGTTGTAGTAGTGTCAGAGAGTCAGAGAGTTAGAGTTAGAGAGTTGGAGTTAGAGAGTTGTTTCATCGTCGTTATTGTGCAATATATGTGTTAGGGCTGTATATTATTACATTATATCAGGTTAGATTAGTTATAGTATATTGTTAGTATTAATTATAGTAGCTATATTATAGTATTGTTATATTAATTAGATAAGATTATTTGGATTGCTTTGGATTTTTGGATTTGGACTGGACTGCTTTTTGATTTGGATTGCCCTTTTGGAATTGTTTGCTTTTTGTGACCTCTTCCTTTTTCCTTGTAATGGAGCCAGCAAGAAAGAGGAAATCCTCCCCTGTCTGGGAGTTTTTTTAAATGGTTGCTCACAATAAGGTACAAACACAATTTGTATTATTATTGTTATTATTATTATTTTACTGTCTTTATATAATAATCCTCACTATATGGCTGTATTATATTTAATGTCTATTCATTTATGTTTCAAGGTGAAATGCTTGCTGTGCCTAAAGGAGCTGACATACAGCAATAACACGTCCTCCATGCTCAGGCATTATCGAGCACTGCACGAGCATGCACAGACTACTAACAATCCACACAGTAGTCAAAGTAATTGATAATAATCATTAAAAAAACATTATTTAAATAATGTTTTAGGCTCCTACAATACACCTTCATTTTATTTTATTATAGATTCCAAAAAAGAAATGGTGAATGAGGCCCTGGTGAACATGGTCATCAAGGACTCCCAACCCTTTTCCATTGTGGATGATGATGGATTTAGGGAGCTCCTGCATGTGTTGGATCCCACTTACGTGATCCCAACTAGAAAGGTATGTGATTAATAAAGTGGTTCATCATTATTTAAGAAGTTAAAAGTAAGAGTAACTGCATTTATTTCTAACCACAGGCTTTGAAGGTCATGGTTGATCATAAGTACAAGGAGGCTAAGGAGAAGGCAAGAGAGCAGTTGCAGAACGTTCAGGCTATAAGCCTTACCTCTGACATGTGGACATCGCTAAACATGGATGCCTACCTAGCAGTGACTTGCCATTTTATAGACAATGACAAGCTCTGCACTATTTTACTAGGTGTACAGCATTTCCCTAAGAGCCATACTGCTGAGAACTTGGCTACTGGACATATCAAGCTCATGGAGGAGTGGGGCATAAAGGATAAAGTTAAGTGCCTGGTAACTGATGCAGCAGCCAACATGATAGCATGTGTACGATCACTGAATGTTAGGCATGCGGTATGCATTGCACATGCACTAAACCTTATTGTGGGGAAATCTTTTCATGACATCAGTAGCTTCAACGACATTCGAACCAAATGTAGGAAACTTGTGACCTATTTCCGAACAAGCACTACAGCAAAAGAGAGACTGGCCCAAGTACAGGAGCAGATGGGGAGACCAGTTCTGAAAATGATAATTGAAGTGGAAACTCGCTGGAACAGCACTTACAACATGCTGGGACGTCTCTATCAGCTGAGAGAGCCAGTGGGGGCAGCCCTGGCCTCTCTAAAGACCGACATCACCCCTCCTACAGCCCTGGAGTATCAGGCAGTCCAGGATGCTTTACATGTTCTTGCCCCTTTCCGCCAGGCTACAGTAGAGCTTTCAGGAGAGAAAAGGGTGTCTGCCTCCAAAGTGATTCCTTTGATGAAGATGCTTAATCACGCTGTAACGAGTAAGCTAGAAGGCCTCAAGTCCAATCCAGCAAGGCAGCTGGGTGACAGCCTTGTACGGAGGGTCAGGGAACAAGCAGTACATTTAGAATCAATAAGTGTGATGACCATACCCACGTTTTTGGATCCCAGATTCAAAAAACTGGGATTCTTAAGTCAAGGGAAACTGCAAGAAGGCATATCAAGATTAAAATCTGAATGCGCTACTGTAATCAGAAGTTCTGGTCTCCATTCTGCATTCCACCAATATATCCCCAACTCAGCTGCCAGCCTCTTCAGAAGCAGGCCAATCCACAGACAACAGTAAGTACTATATGTGTTTGTTGTGTGAATGTTCACATTAGTGATTTAGTAATGTGAACCATTGTTAATGGAGTATTTTTTCTTTGTAACTCTATTATTAGGTGACCTTTGGCATCTGCTGGATAGCACGGTTGAACAAGGTAGAAGGAGCTCAAGTGCAACAGCAGATGCTACTGTAGAAGTGGACCGATATTTATCTGAAGTGAATCTCACAAGATCTGAGGATCCACTGGTATATTGGGCTCAACATAAACATCAGTATCCTCATTTATACCATCTGGCCCTGGCATTTTTATGTTCCCCCGCATCCTCTGTTCCATGTGAAAGGATCTTTTCCAAGGCTGGAGAGGTTCTGTCCAAGAAGAGGAATCGTCTAAGCCCCAACACACTTGAAAAAATTCTGTTCCTCAATAAAAATAATTTTTAATCCTTCCTTCGTTCCTCTACGTCCCCAGTCCCATAAGCACAACACTGCACAAAAATAGTAACAGTTCAATGCACAAAATCACCAGAAACAATTCTTAACCTTTACCACCCCACACTTTTCTGTTGCACTTTACTTTATTACACTCCCTCCACCATAAGCACTGCACTCAACACAGTGTCACTTTTGTTGTTCATACTGTCACTATCCAAACCATTTATGAATAATTAATTAACTGTGTGTGTGTGTGTGTGTGTGTGTGTGTGTGTGTGTGTGTGTGTGTGTGTGTGTGTGTGTGTGTGTGTGTGTGTGTGTGTGTGTGTGTGAGAGAGAGACAGTTGTCTCTGCAGAAGTAAATTCAGACAGAGAAATATACATATTTTATTTTATACCCAGGCAATGGACAAATGTCTGCTCAGGTATTTTTATTATTGCAAATGAAAGGTTACAGACATTAACAGTGAGAAGAAAATAAATAAATAAAACAGAACAGGGGGGTATACTGACATCATAAGTCTGCTCAGGTCATTGTTTCAGAATGAATTAATTGGTCTGCTATTTCTTTGCACAGTAGCTAGGTGTCACTAGTGAGCAATGCTGAATGAAGCTTCGAGTAATGAACCTTTGGGTGAAGCAATGGTCTGTGAGGTCTCAGTGGTTCAGGAAGCCTCATTTTGCCATCACTAGGTGTAGGAGTTTAGTCCAACTTGTAACTTGTGGTAGAACTCTGACCTGTACCACCTGACCAATGCAGAATCATTCGGCATTGATAGTGTTGCCATACAAACGCTCAATCATCTCCTAATCACGGCAATTATTACGACATCCAACCCTAATCAAACACACCTGAACAAGCTAATCAAAGTCTTCAAGATTAGGCTATATTAGAAAGCTACAGGCAGGTGATTTTCATTATGGTTGGAGTTACACGGGCCTCCAATTGGAACTTTAAAAACGCGTTCAAAAAGCACTTTAAACTGCTTTGACAGCGTTTTTTTTTTTGTGTGTGTGGGACTCAGCAACGGGGTTTTTCTTTGTAGGTTTGTGTTCCTCGCTGTCTGCCCCTCCTGACTCACTAATTCAGCACATCTTCCTGCAGAGTTGATTGTGACATTGCAGGTCGAGAGGATGACCGCTCGAGTGTACTGCTCGTTTAGTGCCGTTTTATTGTGTCTGTCTGCATGTTTGAGCACAACAGACGCTGGAGTTGTAGGTGAGAAGTTATTTTAGCTTCATTACACAGCCCGAAGAAGTGCATAAATAAAGTGCCTAACAAAATTTGACTTTAGATGAATCTCAGCACATAGGCTTACAAAAATACAGTACAGATGTCAAGTGGAAGTTCAACTTTGTATGTTGGTTTAGTTTTAATAAGCAAAGTATAAATATGCAAACTGTCATCTGTTTTTCATTGTACAAGTAAAACCCATATAATCACTAATACAAGCCTTTTTGTTTAATGTAAAACAAGAACATTAGTCTTATAACATGGCTACAAAATTACCAATCCGGAGTTTAAACTTTTGCCTAAACTTTTTGTTTTAGCAACTAAATAAGCCTACAATATAACATGGGGAGCTAATTATAACCGGTTGCTCTGCGTTGTGTATATGTAGTGCATTTCTATATTTATGTCTTCTGAGTAGCCTATTAAAATGCTTAAAAGGAAATTAGGGTGGTCATGGGGATGGCATAAATTGACGATGTACACCGGTAAATTTGTATACAACATATTAACTGATGTCCATGTTTTCTATCAGCATTGCACTATTACTCCCTCTACTTTAGTGGGATGGGTTGTAACGGCACTCTCCGTCTCTGAAACCGATTGATGCAGATTATTGAAAAATTGTAGATTTCTAAGCTACTTTGAATTGAAGCAGATGAATGTGTGAATATTGTAAAGTTTGAGACTCATTGCAATACCCCTGACTTGCAAAAGCTGAATCAAACTATTACAGCACTTCCTGGTCTACACAAATTATCCTCTTCTGCAGTGTCCGGTCAGTGTCCGGCGACGCTGACGGTCGAGCCGTCCCGTCGCGGATGCACTTCTGATAGAGACTGCTTTGGAGGACACAAATGCTGTAAATTTCCCTGTGGCCCCGTGTGTGTGCCGCCTGTTTTCAGTGAGTTTTTATTAATGATGGATGCTACACGCCTTCCAAAAACACTGAAAAAATGTTTTGACTCAGAAATTGCTAGTAAGTTTCACAAATAATTGCAAAGAAACCGCAATCAACACATTGAACTAAACGTGAAACTATGAAGTAGATAGACTGAATATTCCGGTAAAACCTCCTACTATCATCTTATGACAACTTTCTTTTTTTTTTTTCATACAGTGAATGAGACATTCATTGATGTGGTTTCTGTCATGTGTCTGTATAACAGCAAAGCCAGGAGAGTGTCCAAGCACAAATTTTGGACCAGGAATGTGTGCCGAGATGTGTTGCTATGACAGTGACTGTCCGAACAATGAGAAATGCTGCAGCAATGGTTGTGGACATCAGTGTATGGCTCCATTTGCAGGTGTGTGTTGTATTAGTGTTTGGCTCAGCTTCCTCGTTATTTCAGTTTGTCTTGTTTTCTAATAAGTCGTTCTCAATGTAAAATATTTAGCCAACTAGCATGGTTTCAAGCACAAGATGGCTTTACAAAATTAACAGAAGATTAATACGGAGTAAAACTTGCAATTTGGTTTTTGTGCTGTATCTGAGACTGAATGCCGCTAAATGGATCGACTAATCTGTATCTCTCCAGTGAAGCCTGCAGCTGAACCCCCGAAGCCTCCAGGGAGGGAACCCCCGAAGCCTCCAGGGAGGCCTGGAGCTGAACCCCCGAAGCCTCCAGGGTGGCCTGGAGCTGAACCCCCGAAGCCTCCAGGGAGCGAACCCCCGAAGCCTCCAGGGAGGCCTGGAGCTGAACCCCCGAAGCCTCCAGGGAGGCCTGGAGCTGAACCCCCGAAGCCTCCAGGGTGGCCTGGAGCTGAACCCCCGAAGCCTCCAGGGTGGCCTGGAGCTGAACCCCCGAAGCCTCCAGGGTGGCCTGGAGCTGAACCCCCGAAGCCTCCAGGAAGGCCTGGAGCCGAACCCCCGAAGCCTCCAGGGAGCGAACCCCCGAAGCCTCCAGGGAGGCCTGGAGCCGAACCCCCGAAGCCTCCAGGGAGGCCTGGAGCCGAACCCCCGAAGCCTCCAGGGAGGCCTGGAGCCGAACCCCCGAAGCCTCCAGGGAGGCCTGGAGCCGAACCCCCAAAACAACCAGGGAGGCCTGGAGCCGAACCCCCAATGCCTCCAGGGAGGCCTGGAGCCGAACCCCCGAAGCCTTCCACTGAACTGCTTGAGCCTGAACCGGAGCCTTCCGTCGAACTGCCGGAGCCCTCCACCGAACTGCCAGAGCCGCCTGCAACTGAACCTCCGGTTAAGCCTACAGCCGAACCCCCGATGCCTCCAGGGAGGCCTGGAGCCGGACCCCCGATGCCTCCAGGGAGGCCTGGAGCCGGACCCCCGATGCCTCCAGGGAGGCCTGGAGCCGGACCCCCGATGCCTCCAGGGAGGCCTGGAGCCGGACCCCCGATGCCTCCAGGGAGGCCTGGAGCCGGACCCCCGATGCCTCCAGGGAGGCCTGGAGCCGGACCCCCGATGCCTCCAGGGAGGCCTGGAGCCGGACCCCCGATGCCTCCAGGGAGGCCTGGAGCCGGACCCCCGATGCCTCCAGGGAGGCCTGGAGCCGGACCCCCGATGCCTCCAGGGAGGCCTGGAGCCGAACCCCCGAAGCGACCAGGGAGGCCTGGAGCCGAACCCCCGAAGCCTCCAGTGTGTGCTGAAAACTGTCGCCAAACTAACCCTTATGGCCAATGTTCAGGTCATAAGTAATGTGGCTATGCATGCAGGTAACTGTGCTGATTTAACCATTGGATGTATGGTATATTTTCCCTGTTATCACCAAATAAATCTCACACTTGTAAGACTACTTTCTCTTTTATATTTCTTTAAGTGTGATAACAAAGTTGGTGTTTTTTGTGTGCCAGCGTTAGTTTGGCTGTTCTCTCACATAATGGCTGTTCTCTCACATAATGGCTGTTCTCTCACATAATGGCTGTTCTCTCACATAATGGCTGTTCTCTCACATAATGGCTGTTCTCTCACATAATGGCTGTTCTCTCACATAATGGCTCATTGGAATTCCTGCTTTAGGAATGTGTAAGTTCCCCTCCTGAAGACCCAAACACATTCAAAACGGTTTCAGAGAGGCTAGCAATATTAAGCTAGCTTTGAATGCATCCAAAGCCATGCCTCCTTCAAAACGCATGAATGCACAAAGCAGAGTCTACAAAGTGTCATGAGATGAAAGACTGTTAAATTGCCTCATGTCTCAAAACGCTTAACATTACAGTGATAATGAACGTAAACATCTTACAGTGCTCTAGTTGCACCATCTGACTAATCCAGATTCATTTCGGCGTTAATGGTGTTGACATGAAAACGAATAAATCCAAATCTGAATACGAATGCAACGATTGGACTGACTTTTTTTTTTTTTTTGGGGTCCTGAGACCTTTACAGAAGGTATGTTCATTTTACCATTTAGAACACTTCTAATATTGATTGCTATCAGGATATGAAGAGTTTCAACCAGTATTGCCTATAGACCAATAGTCTTCTGCTGCATTCTGAAGCATTTGCTACAAAGTATAGTGGTCACATATATTGGTTGTCGTTGAACAATGTTCGATTGGTCCGTCAGAAATTGTTTTGGGATGGTATGATATGTGCATACAGACAAGTACTTTATGGCCGTGCAAGCTTCAAAGAGATTAGCCTAGCTAAAGGAGGAACGCTCTCAACGTTAGGCAAAATCTGCACGATTAGGGACTCCAGTATGTGAGCATGAAACATGGACAACTTTACGTGTGACATGAACAAGACTTTAAGTAGACTAAACATACTCTAACGTACACATACATGCATGCATACATGTTTACCTAGGGAAAGAGAGCTGAAGCAGAATACAGGAAAGCAAGAAGTTATAGCATTGCTTAAAATTCAGCAGATTAGCAGACTTGAGCAAACCATCAGTTTAGTTCTAACACGCCCTTCTTTAAAATGGGTAAGGATACATAATGTATCAAATAATGAGACTTAAGTTTGATACTTGCATGCCTTGCCCTTTTGAATTAAACTGTCCTGATGCAGTTTGTTGAGGGCTCCAGTTGATCTTTGCTGATGTTGTCTTGATGAGAGAGAACCAGTAGGAGTCAGAGGATCTTTGGTGAATGGAAGTCAAGGCCTAGCCTGGCACAAGGTTGGGGGTCCTTAGAAGACTTCTAGTTCAGCATCGTCTTCACAGTCGGTACTGAAATTTAAAAAATGTGACGCTTTGAGCACTGTTGAGCAGAATCATAAACACCTCTGATTGGCCATTGTGTTCATGAGCTCATCGGATATGTCTACGATTGGCTACAATGATCAACGCACCGGAGCGTTTGAGAGCACACCAACTTGGTACCCAAGTCGGTACTTTTGACAACACTAGTTTATACATTTCTCAAGTGGTTATATATAGAATATATAGGATTAAAAGGGTTTATTTCTCCTTCTCAGCAAGAACACACAACTCTCTGCAAATTCCTTCTGGGTCATATTTGTCTTATCAGATAATAGGAATCATGTCTAAACTGTACTCTCTGTACTCTCTGCTAGAGTTGGAAAGAGATCCCAGAGATAACGCATGACTAAATTACGACGAGAGCAGAAATAACAGCCACCTCTAATCTAAAGGCAGTGTCTAATTGGTCAGAACTCATCCAGGAGGCTGGACAAACATTTGAGTTTAAAATCTTAGGACACGAACAAAGCATTAGAGTAGCCATGACATTTTAGACCAGCCAGACGAGTAAACTTGTAGGCGAGCAGACGCAATAACCCAAATCAAGATCAGAAGAACATAGGTTAAACAGCTTCATTCAAGCCATCGAACGTGAACATTCAAGCTCGTCTCACTTTTCTTTCTCTTACTTAGTTTGTTTTCTGTTCCATTGAGAGTCTCGGTTCTAAGTTAAGTTTTGCTGTAAAGTTTCGGTCAACGATTTGACTGCAAAGCCCGCTTCCAACTTCAAAGACTTTCCATCCAACCGCCAACACACCACGTGTTTGGGTTAAATTAATGATTGATGGTTCATTCAGGTCATGTCTTATAAGTGCATATAATGCTAGAACCTTGGGATTTCATCAACTCATTCTTTCACTCTCTTTCTTTCTGTAACTCGTATGAATGTGTGTGAGCATGTGTTTGTGTTAGATATCAGTTTTATCTGTTAGGGTAATCAATAAAAACTTGTCTGTATTTTAAAGAGAAGTGTTCTTGTGTTATGTGCTTACGAATTTAATGTCTTAAACTGCTGATCTAAGTTACCTTGCTAATAAATAGTGTTTTCACTATAGTTTGTATATTTATAATTGCTCGGCCGCCCTATGAATTAATTAATAATTCCCTTCGAGCTAAATTGACCTGTTTGACCCTTACAGCACCATATGACTAGGAAGTCAAAGCTCAAATCACAGTCTTTGTTCTACCCACTTAATTGATAGAAGTGCGAGTGTATTACATTATATAAAATGTGCCAATTTCTCGATAAGTGAAGTCAAACAATGCATTTACTGTAGGATCTAGAAAAAAATCTTATCGTGATTAAACCGGAAAACCTCATAATTAGTGAACAAAAACAATTTCTAAAGGTAGTTCTCCTAAACATTCCATCGCTCACACCCAGGGTGCGATTTGCAGGGGGGGATGGGTTTAAGTTACGATCCTATTTGCAGTGGCCTTAATCCAAGCACAGATTTTCAAAATGTCACAAAGCGTTTTGTGATTGTTTTGTATGAAATATTAAAGTTTATAAATACATATTTTGGCACACCTGGCCGAGTGGCGCTACGAATTCTTCTACTATCGGATTTTAATTCTGGCATGTTAAATTAACATTCGACAAACGCAAACAAACTTTTATTTAAGTGCACTCACAATAACAATTAAATGTTGCGCTTTTGTAAAACAGAGAAAACAAACAGGGTGCGCTTTCTGCCGCCTCGGTCTCCGTGAACTGGAGCGAGTCACAGAAACGAACCAAAACTCTATAGAGATCGCTAAGAAATGTGACCAACTGGGCGGCAACGTCATCAGAACACACTGAATTATGGGTATGTTTTTCTCGTTTACATGGGCTTGCATTGCAGGCTTGTGTTCTGGCATGAAAATAATGAAAAATTAGCGTGAAAAACAGAATATAATCCTACAAAATGCAGCAGGCTGGGTTGTGGTGCTTTTGCAGACAGCCTGAAGTTCTGGGAGTCTCCCGCATATTGATAGCGGCTCCCTGATGCCCGCAAATTAGTTCAAATCTCCCGGAATCTAGAGCTCGCGAGCTCCAAACCGTGTAGCGCGCGCACGGCAGAGAGGGAGAGAGGGAGAAACCTTCAGCGTTTTCACAAATGTACGTGTGCGTCATGAAGTGCATGTAAGTGCACAATTCTTCCTTAATACAGATAAAGGAGGCAGAATTTCATTCAGTCTTTGTTTATTTTATTTAAAGCAATGGCTAAAAATCATTACATGTGAGAAGTAACATTAAACAATCTTTAAGTTTGCATTAAGTTGGCTGTGTAGTTATTGCAGTTTATAACACAGCAGGTAGACGGCATCTTGAACACTGCGTTCTTCCCTCCATGCAATCCGCGGATTCCCAAAATGCTTTGCGTTCACCACTGTTAATACGTCATGATGACGACACATTAGCAATCTCTATAGGCTACTTGCCTCAGTCACGATGAGAAATATGTCTATAGAAAGCTTGAGTGAACAAGTATTCTCTGATTGTGTAATCCATATGAAACCATCCATCATTAAATTATATTCACTATAGTGGCTGGAAACATTGTTGTCAGTGACTAAAAATTTCAGATTCAAATTCTAGAGATGCCCCTGTGTAAATAGCCTGGTTAAAACCAGACCCTTCTCAGTCGTAACTGAGTTAGGGTCTGGAGAAAGTTCATTGACAGCTCACTTCCAAAGGGACGTCGCTCAAATGCCTCTGGGCGCAATTGGATAGACCTTAAAACCAATCAGATCGATCGTCATCTTGTAAAGCCCGCCTCAACGTTTGTGATTGCTGCCTCGATTTGGAAATATTGGAAATGAGCTTGAATGGACTCTTCGCCAGACTAACTTGCAGAGCAAATCTAAATTTGCCGGAAGTTCTTCTGGGTTTTCCCAGGCTACTGTGTCTGTGCTGTGTCTCTTGATGTTCTATGCAGATTTATGCCAGCCTCCAGTAGAGATCCATTTCCTGGAGAGTTTAGGTGTAGGTAGTGATGTGACATTTGAAGCGAGGCGTCGGAGCTTGTGTCGAGCAAAAATGGGCGTGCCAGATGAAGCCGCGATTCGAGGCAGATAAGATTATTTGGATTGCTTTGGATTTTTGGATTTGGACTGGACTGCTTTTTGATTTGGATTGCCCTTTTGGAATTGTTTGCTTTTTGTGACCTCTTCCTTTTTCCTTTAATGGAGCCAGCAAGAAAGAGGAAATCCTCCCCTGTCTGGGAGTTTTTTGAAATGGTTGCTCACAATAAGGTACAAACACAATTTGTATTAATATTGTTATTATTATTATTTTACTGTCTTTATATAATAATCCTCACTATATGGCTGTATTATATTTAATGTCTATTAATTTATGTTTCAAGGTGAAATGCTTGCTGTGCCTAAAGGAGCTGACATACAGCAATAACACGTCCTCCATGCTCAGGCATTATCAAGCACTGCACGAGCATGCACAGACTACTAACAATCCACACAGTAGTCAAAGTAATTGATAATAATCATTAAAAAACATTATTTAAATAATGTTTTAGGCTCCTACAATACACCTGCATTTTATTTTATTATAGATTCCAAAAAAGAAATGGTGAATGAGGCCCTGGTGAACATGGTCATCAAGGACTCCCAACCCTTTTCCATTGTGGATAATGATGGATTTAGGGAGCTCCTGCATGTGTTGGATCCCACTTACGTGATCCCAACTAGAAAGGTATGTGATTAATAAAGTGGTTCATCATTATTTAAGAAGTTAAAAGTAAGAGTAACTGCATTTATTTCTATCCACAGGCTTTGAAGGTCATGGTTGATCATAAGTACAAGGAGGCTAAGGAGAAGGCAAGAGAGCAGTTGCAGAACGTTCAGGCTATAAGCCTTACCTCTGACATGTGGACATCGCTAAACATGGATGCCTACCTAGCAGTGACTTGCCATTTTATTGACAATGACAAGCTCTGCACTATTTTACTAGGTGTACAGCATTTCCCTAAGAGCCATACTGCTGAGAAATTGGCTACTGGATATATCAAGCTCATGGAGGAGTGGGGCATAAAGGATAAAGTTAAGTGCCTGGTAACTGATGCAGCAGCCAACATGATAGCATGTGTACGATCACTGAATGTTAGGCATGCGGTATGCATTGCACATGCACTAAACCTTATTGTGGGGAAATCTTTTGATGACATCAGTAGCTTCAACGACATTCGAACCAAATGTAGGAAACTTGTGACCTATTTCCGAACAAGAACTACAGCAAAAGAGAGACTGGCCCAAGTACAGGAGCAGATGGGGAGACCAGTTCTGAAAATGATAATTGAAGTGGACACTCGCTGGAACAGCACTTACAACATGCTGGAACGTCTCTATCAGCTGAGAGAGCCAGTGGGGGCAGCCCTGGCCTCTCTAAAGACCGACATCACCCCTCCTACAGCCCTGGAGTATGAGGCAGTCCAGGATGCTTTACATGTTCTTGCCCCTTTCCGCCAGGCTACAGTAGAGCTTTCAGGAGAGAAAAGGGTGTCTGCCTCCAAAGTGATTCCTTTGATGAAGATGCTTAATCACGCTGTAACGAGTAAGCTAGAGGGCCTCAAGTCCAATCCGGCAAGGCAGCTGGGTGACAGCCTTGTACGGAGGGTCAGGGAACAAGCAGTACATTTAGAATCAATAAGTGTGATGACCATACCCACGTTATTGGATCCCAGATTCAAAAAACTGGGATTCTTAAGTCAAGGGAAACTGCAAGAAGGCATATCAAGATTAAAATCTGAATGCGCTACTGTAATCAGAAGTTCTGCTCTCCATTCTGCTTCCACCAATATACCCCCAACTCAGCTGCCAGCCTCTTCAGAAGCAGGCCAATCCACAGACAACAGTAAGTACTATATGTGTTTGTTGTGTGAATGTTCACATTAGTGATTTAGTAATGTGAACCATTGTTAATGGAGTATTTTTTCTTTGTACCTCTATTATTAGGTGACCTTTGGCATCTGCTGGATAGCACGGTTGAACACGGTAGAAGGAGCTCAAGTGCAACAGCAGATGCTACTGTAGAAGTGGACCGATATTTATCTGAAGTGAATCTCACAAGATCTGAGGATCCACTGGTATATTGGGCTCAACATAAACATCAGTATCCTCATTTATACCATCTGGCCCTGGCATTTTTATGTTCCCCCGCATCCTCTGTTCCATGTGAAAGGATCTTTTCCAAGGCTGGAGAGGTTCTGTCCAAGAAGAGGAATCGTCTAAGCCCCAACACACTTGAAAAAATTCTGTTCCTCAATAAAAATAATTTTTAATCCTTCCTTCGTTCCTCTACGTCCCCAGTCCCATAAGCACAACACTGCACAAAAATAGTAACAGTTCAATGCACAAAATCACCAGAAACAATTCTTAACCTTTACCACCCCACACTTTTCTGTTGCACTTTACTTTATTACACTCCCTCCACCATAAGCACTGCACTCAAAACAGTGTCACTTTTGTTGTTCATACTGTCACTATCCAAACCATTTATGAATAATTAATTAACTGTGTGTGTGTGTGTGTGTGTGTGTGTGTGTGTGTGTGTGTGTGTGTGTGTGTGTGTGTGTGTGTGTGTGTGTGTGTGTGTGTGTGTGTGTGTGTGTGAGAGACAGTTGTCTCTGCAGAAGTAAATTCAGACAGAGAAATATACATATTTTATTTTATACCCAGGCAATGGACAAATGTCTGCTCAGGTATTTTTATTATTGCAAATGAAAGGTTACAGACATTAACAGTGAGAAGAAAATAAATAAATAAAACAGAACAGGGGGGTATACTGACATCATAAGTCTGCTCAGGTCATTGTTTCAGAATGAATTAATTGGTCTGCTATTTATTTGCACAGTAGCTAGGTGTCACTAGTGAGCAATGCTGAATGAAGCTTCGAGTAATGAACCTTTGGGTGAAGCAATGGTCTGTGAGGTCTCAGTGGTTCAGGAAGCCTCATTTTGCCATCACTAGGTGTAGGAGTTTAGTCCAACTTGTAACTTGTGGTAGAACTCTGACCTGTACCACCTGACCAATGCAGAATCATTCGGCATTGATAGTGTTGCCATACAAACGCTCAATCATCTCCTAATCACAGCAATTATTACGACATCCAACCCTAATCAAACACACCTGAACAAGCTAATCAAAGTCTTCAAGATTAGGCTATATTAGAAAGCTACAGGCAGGTGATTTTCATTATGGTTGGAGTTACACGGGCCTCCAATTGGAACTTTAAAAACGCGTTCAAAAAGCACTTTAAACTGCTTTGACAGCGTTTTTTTTGTGTGTGTGTGGGACTCAGCAACGGGGTTTTTCTTTGTAGGTTTGTGTTCCTCGCTGTCTGCCCCTCCTGACTCACTAATTCAGCACATCTTCCTGCAGAGTTGATTGTGAGATTGCAGGTCGAGAGGATGACCGCTCGAGTGTACTGCTCGTTTAGTGCCGTTTTATTGTGTCTGTCTGCATGTTTGAGCACAACAGACGCTGGAGTTGTAGGTGAGAAGTTGTTTTAGCTTGATTACACAGCCCGAAGAAGTGCATAAATAAAGTGCCTAACAAAATTTGACTTTAGATGAATCTCAGCACATAGGCTTACAAAAATACAGTACAGATGTCAAGTGGAAGTTCAACTTTGTATGTTGGTTTAGTTTTAATAAGCAAAGTATAAATATGCAAACTGTCATCTGTTTTTCATTGTACAAGTAAAACCCATATAATCACTAATATAAGCCTTTTTGTTTAATGTAAAACAAGAACATTAGTCTTATAACATGGCTACAAAATTACCAATCCGGAGTTTAAACTTTTGCCTAAACTTTTTGTTTTAGCAACTAAATAAGCCTACAATATAACATGGGGAGCTAATTATAACCGGTTGCTCTGCGTTGTGTATATGTAGTGCATTTCTATATTTATGTCTTCTGAGTAGCCTATTAAAATGCTTAAAAGGAAATTAGGGTGGTCATGGGGATGGCATAAATTGATGATGTACACTGGTAAATTTGTATACAACATATTAACTGATGTCCATGTTTTCTATCAGCATTGCACTATTACTCCCTCTACTTTAGTGGGATGGGTTGTAACAGCACTCTCCGTCTCTGAAACCGATTGATGCAGATTATTGAAAAATTGTAGATTTCTAAGCTACTTTGAATTGAAGCAGATGAATGTGTGAATATTGTAAAGTTTGAGACTCATTGCAATACCCCTGACTTGCAAAAGCTGAATCAAACTATTACAGCACTTCCTGGTCTACACAAATGATCCTCTTGAATCCTCTTCTGCAGTGTCCGGTCAGTGTCCGGCGACGCTGACGGTCGAGCCGTCCCGTCGCGGATGCACTTCTGATAGAGACTGCTTTGGAGGACACAAATGCTGTAAATTTCCCTGTGGCCCCGTGTGTGTGCCGCCTGTTTTCAGTGAGTTTTTATTAATGATGGATGCTACACGCCTTCCAAAAACGCTGAAAAAACGTTTTGACTCAGAAATTGCTAGTAAGTTTCACAAATAATTGCAAAGAAACCGCAATCAACACATTGAACTAAACGTGAAACTATGAAGTAGATAGACTGAATATTCCGGTAAAACCTCCTACTATCATCTTATGACAACTTTCTTTTTTTTTTTTCATACAGTGAATGAGACATTCATTGATGTGGTTTCTGTCATGTGTCTGTATAACAGCAAAGCCAGGAGAGTGTCCAAGCACAAATTTTGGACCAGGAATGTGTGCCGAGATGTGTTGCTATGACAGTGACTGTCCGAACAATGAGAAATGCTGCAGCAATGGTTGTGGACATCAGTGTATGGCTCCATTTGCAGGTGTGTGTTGTATTAGTGTTTGGCTCAGCTACCTCGTTATTTCAGTTTGTCTTGTTTTCTAATAAGTCGTTCTCAATGTAAAGTATTTTGCCAACTAGCATGGTTTCAAGCACAAGATGGCTTTACAAAATTAACAGAAGATTAATACGGAGTAAAACTTGCAATTTGGTTTTTGTGCTGTATCTGAGACTGAATGCCGCTAAATGGATCGACTAATCTGTATCTCTCCAGTGAAGCCTGCAGCCGAACCCCCGAAGCCTCCAGGGTGGCCTGGAGCTGAACCCCCGAAGCCTCCAGGGTGGCCTGGAGCTGAACCCCCGAAGCCTCCAGGGTGGCCTGGAGCTGAACCCCCGAAGCCTCCAGGGTGGCCTGGAGCTGAACCCCCGAAGCCTCCAGGGTGGCCTGGAGCTGAACCCCCGAAGCCTCCAGGGTGGCCTGGAGCTGAACCCCCGAAGCCTCCAGGGTGGCCTGGAGCTGAACCCCCGAAGCCTCCAGGGTGGCCTGGAGCTGAACCCCCGAAGCCTCCAGGGTGGCCTGGAGCTGAACCCCCGAAGCCTCCAGGGAGGCCTGGAGCCGAACCCCCGAAGCTTCCAGAAAGGCCTGGAGCCGAACCCCCGATGCCTCCAGGGAGGCCTGGAGCCGAACCCCCGATGCCTCCAGGGAGGCCTGGAGCCGAACCCCCGATGCCTCCAGGGAGGCCTGGAGCCGAACCCCCGAAGCCTCCAGGGAGGCCTGGAGCCGAACCCCCGAAGCCTTCCACTGAACTGCTTGAGCCTGAACCGGAGCCTTCCGTCGAACTGCCTGAGCCGGAGCCCTCCACCGAACTGCCAGAGCCGCCTGCAACTGAACCTCCGGTTAAGCCTGCAGCCGAACCCCCGATGGCTCCAGGGAGGCCTGGAGCCGGACCCCTGATGGCTCCAGGGAGGCCTGGAGCCGGACCCCCGATGGCTCCAGGGAGGCCTGGAGCCGGACCCCCGATGGCTCCAGGGAGGCCTGGAGCCGGACCCCCGATGGCTCCAGGGAGGCCTGGAGCCGGACCCCCGATGGCTCCAGGGAGGCCTGGAGCCGGACCCCCGATGGCTCCAGGGAGGCCTGGAGCCGGACCCCCGATGGCTCCAGGGAGGCCTGGAGCCGGACCCCCGATGGCTCCAGGGAGGCCTGGAGCCGGACCCCCGATGGCTCCAGGGAGGCCTGGAGCCGGACCCCCGATGGCTCCAGGGAGGCCTGGAGCCGGACCCCCGATGGCTCCAGGGAGGCCTGGAGCCGGACCCCCGATGGCTCCAGGGAGGCCTGGAGCCGGACCCCCGATGGCTCCAGGGAGGCCTGGAGCCGGACCCCCGATGGCTCCAGGGAGGCCTGGAGCCGAACCCCCGATGGCTCCAGGGAGGCCTGGAGCCGAACCCCCGAAGCGACCAGGGAGGCCTGGAGCCGAACCCCCGAAGCGACCAGGGAGGCCTGGAGCCGAACCCCCGAAGCGACCAGGGAGGCCTGGAGCCGAACCCCCGAAGCCTCCAGTGTGTGCTGAAAACTGTCGCCAAACTAACCCTTATGGCCAATGTTCAGGTCATAAGTAATGTGGCTATGCATGCAGGTAACTGTGCTGATTTAACCATTGGATGTATGGTATATTTTCCCTGTTATCACCAAATAAATCTCACACTTGTAAGACTACTTTCTCTTTTATATTTCTTTAAGTGTGATAACAAAGTTGGTGTTTTTTGTGTGCCAGCGTTAGTTTGGCTGTTCTCTCACATAATGGCTGCTCTCTCACATAATGGCTGTTCTCTCACATAATGGCTGTTCTCTCACATAATGGCTGTTCTCTCACATAATGGCTGTTCTCTCACATAATGGCTGTTCTCTCACATAATGGCTGTTCTCTCACATAATGGCTCATTGGAATTCCTGCTTTAGGAATGTGTAAGTTCCCCTCCTGAAGACCCAAACACATTCAAAACGGTTTCAGAGAGGCTAGCAATATTAAGCTAGCTTTGAATGCATCCAAAGCCATGCCTCCTTCAAAACGCATGAATGCACAAAGCAGAGTCTACAAAGTGTCATGAGATGAAAGACTGTTAAATTGTCTCATGTCTCAAAACGCATAACATTACAGTGATAATGAACGTAAACATCTTACAGTGCTCTAGTTGTACCATCTGACTAATCCAGATTCATTTCGGCGTTAATGGTGTTGACATGAAAACGAATACATCCAAATCTGAATACGAATGCAACGATTGGACTGACTTTTTTTTTTTTTTTTGGGTCCTGAGACCTTTACAGAAGCTATGTTCATTTTACCATTTAGAACACTTCTAATATTGATTGCTATCAGGATATGAAGAGTTTCAACCAGTATTGCCTATAGACCAATAGTCTTCTGCTGCATTCTGAAGCATTTGCTACAAAGTATAGTGGTCACATATATTGGTTGTCGTTGAACAATGTTCGATTGGTCCGTCAGAAATTGTTTTGGGATGGTATGATATGTGCATACAGACAAGTACTTTATGGCCGTGCAAGCTTCAAAGAGATTAGCCTAGCTAAAGGAGGAACGCTCTCTACGTTAGGCCAAATCTGCACGATTAGGGACTCCAGTATGTGAGCATGAAACATGGAAAACTTTACGTGTGACATGAACAAGACTTTAAGTAGACTAAACATACTCTAACGTACACATACATGCATGCATACATGTTTACCTAGGGAAAGAGAGCTGAAGCAGAATACAGGAAAGCAAGAAGTTATAGCATTGCTTAAAATTCAGCAGATCAGCAGCCTTGAGCAAACCATCAGTTTAGTTCTAACACGCCCTTCTTTAAAATGGGTAAGGATACATAATGTATCAAATAATGAGACTTAAGTTTGATTCTTGCATGCCTTCCCCTTTTGAATTAAACTGTCCTGATGCAGTTTGTTGAGGGCTCCAGTTGATCTTTGCTGATGTTGTCTTGATGAGAGAGAACCAGTAGGAGTCAGAGGATCTTTGGTGAATGGAAGTCAAGGCCTAGCCTGGCACAAGGTTGGGGGTCCTTAGAAGACTTCTAGTTCAGCATCGTCTTCACAGTCGGTACTGAAATTTAAAAAATGTGACGCTTTGAGCACTGTTGAGCAGAATCATAAACACCTCTGATTGGCCATTGTGTTCATGAGCTCATCGGATATGTCTACGATTGGCTACAATGATCAACGCACCGGAGCGTTTGAGAGCACAAACGAATATATAGGATTAAAAGGGTTTATTTCTCCTTCTCAGCAAGAACACACAACTCTCTGCAAATTCCTTCTGGGTCATATTTGTCTTATCAGATAATAGGAATCATGTCTAAACTGTACTCTCTGTACTCTCTGCTAGAGTTGGAAAGAGATCACAGAGATAACGCATGACTAAATTACGACGAGAGCAGAAATAACAGCCACCTCTAATCTAAAGGCAGTGTCTGATTGGTCAGAACTCATGCAGGAGGCTGGACAAACATTTGAGTTTAAAATCTTAGGACACGAACAAAGCATTAGAGTAGCCATGACATTTTAGACCAGCCAGACGAGTAAACTTTTTTTTCGGCGAGCAGACGCAATAACCCAAATCAAGATCAGAAGAAAATAGGTTAAATAGCTTCATTCAAGCCATCGAACGTGAACATTCAAGCTCGTCTCACTTTTCTTTCTCTTACTTAGTTTGTTTTCTGTTCCGTTGAGAGTCTCGGTTCTAAGTTAAGTTTTGCTGTAAAGTTTCGGTCAACGATTTGACTGCAAAGCCCGCTTCCAACTTCAAAGACTTTCCATCCAACCGCCAACACACCACGTGTTTGGGTTAAATTAATGATTGATGGTTCGTTCAGGTCATGTCTTATAAGTGCATATAATTCTAGAACCTTGGGATTTCATCAACTCATTCTTTCACTCTCTTTCTTTCTGTAACTCATATGAATGTGTGTGAGCATGTGTTTGTGTTAGATATCAGTTTTATCTGTTAGGGTAATCAATAAAAACTTGTCTGTATTTTAAAGAGAAGTGTTCTTGTGTTATGTGCTTACGAATTTAATGTCTTAAACTGCTGATCTAAGTTACCTTGCTAATAAATAGTGTTTTCACTATAGTTTGGATATTTATAATTGCTCGGCCGCCCTATGAATTAATTCATTATTCCCTTTGAGCTAAATTGACCTGTTTGACCCTTACAGCACCATATGACTAGGAAGTCAAAGCTCAAATCACAGTCTTTGTTCTACCCACTTAATTGATAGAAGTGCGAGTGTATTACATTATATAAAATGTGCCAATTTCTCGATAAGTGACGTCAAACAATGCATTTACTGTAGGATCTAGAAAAAAATCTGATCGTGATTAAACCGGAAAACCTCATAATTAGTGAACAAAAACAATTTCTAAAGGTAGTTCTCCTAAACATTCCATCGCTCACACCCAGGGTGCGATTTGCAGGGGGGGATGGGTTTAAGTTACGATCCTATTTGCAGTGGCCTTAATCCAAGCACTGTTTTTCAAAATGTCACAAAGCGTTTTGTGATTGTTTTGTATGAAATATTGAAGTTTATAAATACATATTTTGGCACACCTGGCCGAGTGGCGCTACGAATTCTTCTACAATCGGATTTGAATTCTGGCATGTTAAATTAACATTCGACAAACGCAAACAAACTTTTATTTAAGTGCACTCACAATAACAATTAAATGTTGCGCTTTTGTAAAACAGAGAAAACAAACAGGGTTCGCTTTCTGCCGCCTCGGTCTCTGGGTTGTGGTGCTTTTGCAGACAGCCTGAAGTTCTGGGAGTCTCCCGCATATTGATAGCGGCTCCCTGATGCCCGCAAATTAGTTCAAATCTCCCGGAATCTAGAGCTCGCGAGCTCCAAACCGTGTAGCGCGCGCACGGCAGAGAGGGAGAGAAGGAGAAACCTTCAGCGTATTCACAAATGTACGTGTGCGTCATGAAGTTCATGTAAGTGCACAATTCTTCCTTAATACAGATAAAGGAGGCAGAATTTCATTCAGTCTTTGTTTATTTTATTTAAAGCGATGGCTAAAAATCATTACATGTGAGAAGTAACATTTAACAATCTTTAAGTTTGCATTAAGTTGGCTGTGCAGTTATTGCAGTTTATAACACAGCAGGTAGACGGCATCTTGAACACTGCGTTCTTCCCTCCATGCAATCCGCGGATTCCCAAAATGCTTTGCGTTCACCACTGTTAATACGTCATGATGATGACACATTAGCAATCTCTATAGGCTACTTGCCTCAGTCACGATGAGAAATATGTCTATAGAAAGCTTGAGTGAACAAGTATTCTCTGATTGTGTAATCCATATGAAACCATCCATCATTAAATTATATTCACTATAGTGGCTGGAAACATTGTTGTCAGTGACTAAAAAATTCAGATTCAAATTCTAGACATACCCCTGTGTAAATAGCCTGGTTAAAACCAGACCCTTCTCAGTCGTAACTGAGTTAGGGTCTGGAGAAAGTTCATTGACAGCTCACTTCCAAAGGGACGTCGCTCAAATGCCTCTGGGCGCAATTGGATAGACCTTAAAACCAATCAGATCGATCGTCATCTTGTAAAGCCCGCCTCAACGTTTGTGATTGCTGCCTCGATTTGGAAATAATGGAAATGAGCCTGAATGGACTCTTCGCCAGACTAACTTGCAGAGCAAATCTAAATTTGCCGGAAGTTCATCTGGGTTTTCCCAGGCTACTGTGTCTGTGCTGTGTCTCTTGATGTTCTATGCAGATTTATGCCAGCCTCCAGTAGAGATCCATTTCCTGGAGAGTTTAGGTGTAGGTAGTGATGTGAGATTTGAAGCGAGGCGTCGGATCTTGTGTCGAGCAAAAATGGGCGTGCCAGATGAAGCCGCGATTCGAGGCTTGTGTTGTTAACGTGAAAATCACGTGACTAATGACAAACGAGGCCTCGGTTTGTGTGGATACGTCATCGGTTCGGTCTGGGTGTCGTTTCCGGATAAAGGGGGTTCGAAACTCGCGCCTCCTTGTGGGTGTTGCAGGAGTAGTAGAATCAGTTGTAGTAGTGTCAGAGAGTCAGAGAGTTAGAGTTAGAGAGTTGGAGTTAGAGAGTTGTTTCATCGTCGTTATTGTGCAATATATGTGTTAGGGCTGTATATTATTACATTATATCAGGTTAGATTAGTTATAGTATATTGTTAGTATTAATTATAGTAGCTATATTATAGTATTGTTATATTAATTAGGTAAGATTATTTGGATTGCTTTGGATTTTTGGATTTGGACTGGACTGCTTTTTGATTTGGATTGCCCTTTTGGAATTGTTTGCTTTTTGTGACCTCTTCCTTTTTCCTTGTAATGGAGCCAGCAAGAAAGAGGAAATCCTCCCCTGTCTGGGAGTTTTTTTTAAATGGTTGCTCACAATAAGGTACAAACACAATTTGTATTATTATTGTTATTATTATTATTTTACTGTCTTTATATAATAATCCTCACTATATGGCTGTATTATATTTAATGTCTATTCATTTATGTTTCAAGGTGAAATGCTTGCTGTGCCTAAAGGAGCTGACATACAGCAATAACACGTCCTCCATGCTCAGGCATTATCGAGCACTGCACGAGCATGCACAGACTACTAACAATCCACACAGTAGTCAAAGTAATTGATAATAATCATTAAAAAAACATTATTTAAATAATGTTTTAGGCTCCTACAATACACCTTCATTTTATTTTATTATAGATTCCAAAAAAGAAATGGTGAATGAGGCCCTGGTGAACATGGTCATCAAGGACTCCCAACCCTTTTCCATTGTGGATGATGATGGATTTAGGGAGCTCCTGCATGTGTTGGATCCCACTTACGTGATCCCAACTAGAAAGGTATGTGATTAATAAAGTGGTTCATCATTATTTAAGAAGTTAAAAGTAAGAGTAACTGCATTTATTTCTAACCACAGGCTTTGAAGGTCATGGTTGATCATAAGTACAAGGAGGCTAAGGAGAAGGCAAGAGAGCAGTTGCAGAACGTTCAGGCTATAAGCCTTACCTCTGACATGTGGACATCGCTAAACATGGATGCCTACCTAGCAGTGACTTGCCATTTTATAGACAATGACAAGCTCTGCACTATTTTACTAGGTGTACAGCATTTCCCTAAGAGCCATACTGCTGAGAACTTGGCTACTGGACATATCAAGCTCATGGAGGAGTGGGGCATAAAGGATAAAGTTAAGTGCCTGGTAACTGATGCAGCAGCCAACATGATAGCATGTGTACGATCACTGAATGTTAGGCATGCGGTATGCATTGCACATGCACTAAACCTTATTGTGGGGAAATCTTTTGATGACATCAGTAGCTTCAACGACATTCGAACCAAATGTAGGAAACTTGTGACCTATTTCCGAACAAGCACTACAGCAAAAGAGAGACTGGCCCAAGTACAGGAGCAGATGGGGAGACCAGTTCTGAAAATGATAATTGAAGTGGAAACTCGCTGGAACAGCACTTACAACATGCTGGGACGTCTCTATCAGCTGAGAGAGCCAGTGGGGGCAGCCCTGGCCTCTCTAAAGACCGACATCACCCCTCCTACAGCCCTGGAGTATGAGGCAGTCCAGGATGCTTTACATGTTCTTGCCCCTTTCCGCCAGGCTACAGTAGAGCTTTCAGGAGAGAAAAGGGTGTCTGCCTCCAAAGTGATTCCTTTGATGAAGATGCTTAATCACGCTGTAACGAGTAAGCTAGAAGGCCTCAAGTCCAATCCAGCAAGGCAGCTGGGTGACAGCCTTGTACGGAGGGTCAGGGAACAAGCAGTACATTTAGAATCAATAAGTGTGATGACCATACCCACGTTATTGGATCCCAGATTCAAAAAACTGGGATTCTTAAGTCAAGGGAAACTGCAAGAAGGCATATCAAGATTAAAATCTGAATGCGCTACTGTAATCAGAAGTTCTGGTCTCCATTCTGCATTCCACCAATATATCCCCAACTCAGCTGCCAGCCTCTTCAGAAGCAGGCCAATCCACAGACAACAGTAAGTACTATATGTGTTTGTTGTGTGAATGTTCACATTAGTGATTTAGTAATGTGAACCATTGTTAATGGAGTATTTTTTCTTTGTAACTCTATTATTAGGTGACCTTTGGCATCTGCTGGATAGCACGGTTGAACAAGGTAGAAGGAGCTCAAGTGCAACAGCAGATGCTACTGTAGAAGTGGACCGATATTTATCTGAAGTGAATCTCACAAGATCTGAGGATCCACTGGTATATTGGGCTCAACATAAACATCAGTATCCTCATTTATACCATCTGGCCCTGGCATTTTTATGTTCCCCCGCATCCTCTGTTCCATGTGAAAGGATCTTTTCCAAGGCTGGAGAGGTTCTGTCCAAGAAGAGGAATCGTCTAAGCCCCAACACACTTGAAAAAATTCTGTTCCTCAATAAAAATAATTTTTAATCCTTCCTTCGTTCCTCTACGTCCCCAGTCCCATAAGCACAACACTGCACAAAAATAGTAACAGTTCAATGCACAAAATCACCAGAAACAATTCTTAACCTTTACCACCCCACACTTTTCTGTTGCACTTTACTTTATTACACTCCCTCCACCATAAGCACTGCACTCAACACAGTGTCACTTTTGTTGTTCATACTGTCACTATCCAAACCATTTATGAATAATTAAATTCAGACAGAGAAATATACATATTTTATTTTATACCCAGGCAATGGACAAATGTCTGCTCAGGTATTTTTATTATTGCAAATGAAAGGTTACAGACATTAACAGTGAGAAGAAAATAAATAAATAAAACAGAACAGGGGGGTATACTGACATCATAAGTCTGCTCAGGTCATTGTTTCAGAATGAATTAATTGGTCTGCTATTTCTTTGCACAGTAGCTAGGTGTCACTAGTGAGCAATGCTGAATGAAGCTTCGAGTAATGAACCTTTGGGTGAAGCAATGGTCTGTGAGGTCTCAGTGGTTCAGGAAGCCTCATTTTGCCATCACTAGGTGTAGGAGTTTAGTCCAACTTGTAACTTGTGGTAGAACTCTGACCTGTACCACCTGACCAATGCAGAATCATTCGGCATTGATAGTGTTGCCATACAAACGCTCAATCATCTCCTAATCACAGCAATTATTACGACATCCAACCCTAATCAAACACACCTGAACAAGCTAATCAAAGTCTTCAAGATTAGGCTATATTAGAAAGCTACAGGCAGGTGATTTTCATTATGGTTGGAGTTACACGGGCCTCCAATTGGAACTTTAAAAACGCGTTCAAAAAGCACTTTAAACTGCTTTGACAGCGTTTTTTTTGGGTGTGTGTGTGGGACTCAGCAACGGGGTTTTTCTTTGTAGGTTTGTGTTCCTCGCTGTCTGCCCCTCCTGACTCACTAATTCAGCACATCTTCCTGCAGAGTTGATTGTGAGATTGCAGGTCGAGAGGATGAGCGCTCGAGTGTACTGCTCGTTTAGTGCCGTTTTATTGTGTCTGTCTGCATGTTTGAGCACAACAGACGCTGGAGTTGTAGGTGAGAAGTTATTTTAGCTTAATTACACAGCCCGAAGAAGTGCATAAATAAAGTGCCTAACAAAATTTGACTTTAGATGAATCTCAGCACATAGGCTTACAAAAATACAGTACAGATGTCAAGTGGAAGTTCAACTTTGTATGTTGGTTTAGTTTTAATAAGCAAAGTATAAATATGCAAACTGTCATCTGTTTTTCATTGTACAAGTAAAACCCATATAATCACTAATACAAGCCTTTTTGTTTAATGTAAAACAAGAACATTAGTCTTATAACATGGCTACAAAATTACCAATCCGGAGTTTAAACTTTTGCCTAAACTTTTTGTTTTAGCAACTAAATAAGCCTACAATATAACATGGGGAGCTAATTATAACCGGTTGCTCTGCGTTGTGTATATGTAGTGCATTTCTATATTTATGTCTTCTGAGTAGCCTATTAAAATGCTTAAAAGGAAATTAGGGTGGTCATGGGGATGGCATAAATTGACGATGTACACCGGTAAATTTGTATACAACATATTAACTGATGTCCATGTTTTCTATCAGCATTGCACTATTACTCCCTCTACTTTAGTGGGATGGGTTGTAACGGCACTCTCCGTCTCTGAAACCGATTGATGCAGATTATTGAAAAATTGTAGATTTCTAAGCTACTTTGAATTGAAGCAGATGAATGTGTGAATATTGTAAAGTTTGAGACTCATTGCAATACCCCTGACTTGCAAAAGCTGAATCAAACTATTACAGCACTTCCTGGTCTACACAAATTATCCTCTTCTGCAGTGTCCGGTCAGTGTCCGGCGACGCTGACGGTCGAGCCGTCCCGTCGCGGATGCACTTCTGATAGAGACTGCTTTGGAGGACACAAATGCTGTAAATTTCCCTGTGGCCCCGTGTGTGTGCCGCCTGTTTTCAGTGAGTTTTTATTAATGATGGATGCTACACGCCTTCCAAAAACACTGAAAAAATGTTTTGACTCAGAAATTGCTAGTAAGTTTCACAAATAATTGCAAAGAAACCGCAAGCAACACATTGAACTAAACGTGAAACTATGAAGTAGATAGACTGAATATTCCGGTAAAACCTCCTACTATCATCTTATGACAACTTTCTTTTTTTTTTCATACAGTGAATGAGACATTCATTGATGTGGTTTCTGTCATGTGTCTGTATAACAGCAAAGCCAGGAGAGTGTCCAAGCACAAATTTTGGACCAGGAATGTGTGCCGAGATGTGTTGCTATGACAGTGACTGTCCGAACAATGAGAAATGCTGCAGCAATGGTTGTGGACATCAGTGTATGGCTCCATTTGCAGGTGTGTGTTGTATTAGTGTTTGGCTCAGCTTCCTCGTTATTTCAGTTTGTCTTGTTTTCTAATAAGTCGTTCTCAATGTAAAATATTTAGCCAACTAGCATGGTTTCAAGCACAAGATGGCTTTACAAAATTAACAGAAGATTAATACGGAGTAAAACTTGCAATTTGGTTTTTGTGCTGTATCTGAGACTGAATGCCGCTAAATGGATCGACTAATCTGTATCTCTCCAGTGAAGCCTGCAGCCGAACCCCCGAAGCCTCCAGGGAGGGAACCCCCGAAGCCTCCAGGGAGGCCTGGAGCTGAACCCCCGAAGCCTCCAGGGTGGTCTGGAGCTGAACCCCCGAAGCCTCCAGGGTGGCCTGGAGCTGAACCCCCGAAGCCTCCAGGGTGGCCTGGAGCCGAACCCCCGAAGCCTCCAGGGTGGCCTGGAGCCGAACCCCCGAAGCCTCCAGGAAGGCCTGGAGCCGAACCCCCGAAGCCTCCAGGAAGGCCTGGAGCCGAACCCCCGAAGCCTCCAGGAAGGCCTGGAGCCGAACCCCCGAAGCCTCCAGGGAGCGAACCCCCGAAGCCTCCAGGGAGGCCTGGAGCCGAACCCCCGAAGCCTCCAGGGAGGCCTGGAGCCGAACCCCCGAAGCCTCCAGGGAGGCCTGGAGCCGAACCCCCGAAGCCTCCAGGGAGGCCTGGAGCCGAACCCCCGAAGCCTCCAGGGAGGCCTGGAGCCGAACCCCCGAAGCCTCCAGGGAGGCCTGGAGCCGAACCCCCGAAGCCTCCAGGGAGGCCTGGAGCCGAACCCCCGAAGCCTCCAGGGAGGCCTGGAGCCGAACCCCCGAAGCCTCCAGGGAGGCCTGGAGCCGAACCCCCGAAGCCTCCAGGGAGGCCTGGAGCCGAACCCCCGAAGCCTCCAGGGAGGCCTGGAGCCGAACCCCCGAAGCCTCCAGGGAGGCCTGGAGCCGAACCCCCAAAACCACCAGGGAGGCCTGGAGCCGAACCCCCAATGCCTCCAGGGAGGCCTGGAGCCGAACCCCCGAAGCCTTCCACTGAACTGCTTGAGCCTGAACCGGAGCCTTCCGTCGAACTGCCGGAGCCCTCCACCGAACTCCCAGAGCCGCCTGCAACTGAACCTCCGGTTAAGCCTACAGCCGAACCCCCGATGCCTCCAGGGAGGCCTGGAGCCGGACCCCCGATGCCTCCAGGGAGGCCTGGAGCCGGACCCCCGATGCCTCCAGGGAGGCCTGGAGCCGGACCCCCGATGCCTCCAGGGAGGCCTGGAGCCGGACCCCCGATGCCTCCAGGGAGGCCTGGAGCCGGACCCCCGAAGCCTCCAGGGAGGCCTGGAGCCGGACCCCCGAAGCCTCCAGTGTGTGCTGAAAACTGTCGCCAAACTAACCCTTATGGCCAATGTTCAGGTCATAAGTAATGTGGCTATGCATGCAGGTAACTGTGCTGATTTAACCATTGGATGTATGGTATATTTTCCCTGTTATCACCAAATAAATCTCACACTTGTAAGACTACTTTCTCTTTTATATTTCTTTAAGTGTGATAACAAAGTTGGTGTTTTTTGTGTGCCAGCGTTAGTTTGGCTGTTCTCTCACATAATGGCTGTTCTCTCACATAATGGCTGTTCTCTCACATAATGGCTGTTCTCTCACATAATGGCTGTTCTCTCACATAATGGCTGTTCTCTCACATAATGGCTGTTCTCTCACATAATGGCTGTTCTCTCACATAATGGCTGTTCTCTCACATAATGGCTCATTGGAATTCCTGCTTTAGGAATGTGTAAGTTCCCCTCCTGAAGACCCAAACACATTCAAAACGGTTTCAGAGAGGCTAGCAATATTAAGCTAGCTTTGAATGCATCCAAAGCCATGCCTCCTTCAAAACGCATGAATGCACAAAGCAGAGTCTACAAAGTGTCATGAGATGAAAGACTGTTAAATTGCCTCATGTCTCAAAACGCATAACATTACAGTGATAATGAACGTAAACATCTTACAGTGCTCTAGTTGCACCATCTGACTAATCCAGATTCATTTCGGCGTTAATGGTGTTGACATGAAAACGAATAAATCCAAATCTGAATACGAATGCAACGATTGGACTGACTTTTTTTTTTTTTTTTTGGGTCCTGAGACCTTTACAGAAGGTATGTTCATTTTACCATTTAGAACACTTCTAATATTGATTGCTATCAGGATATGAAGAGTTTCAACCAGTATTGCCTATAGACCAATAGTCTTCTGCTGCATTCTGAAGCATTTGCTACAAAGTATAGTGGTCACATATATTGGTTGTCGTTGAACAATGTTCGATTGGTCCGTCAGAAATTGTTTTGGGATGGTATGATATGTGCATACAGACAAGTACTTTATGGCCGTGCAAGCTTCAAAGAGATTAGCCTAGCTAAAGGAGGAACGCTCTCAACGTTAGGCAAAATCTGCACGATTAGGGACTCCAGTATGTGAGCATGAAACATGGACAACTTTACGTGTGACATGAACAAGACTTTAAGTAGACTAAACATACTCTAACGTACACATACATGCATGCATACATGTTTACCTAGGGAAAGAGAGCTGAAGCAGAATACAGGAAAGCAAGAAGTTATAGCATTGCTTAAAATTCAGCAGATTATTAGACTTGAGCAAACCATCAGTTTAGTTCTAACACGCCCTTCTTTAAAATGGGTAAGGATACATAATGTATCAAATAATGAGACTTAAGTTTGATACTTGCATGCCTTGCCCTTTTGAATTAAACTGTCCTGATGCAGTTTGTTGAGGGCTCCAGTTGATCTTTGCTGATGTTGTCTTGATGAGAGAGAACCAGTAGGGGTCAGAGGATCTTTGGTGAATGGAAGTCAAGGCCTAGCCTGGCACAAGGTTGGGGGTCCTTAGAAGACTTCTAGTTCAGCATCGTCTTCACAGTCGGTACTGAAATTTAAAAAATGTGACGCTTTGAGCACTGTTGAGCAGAATCATAAACACCTCTGATTGGCCATTGTGTTCATGAGCTCATCGGATATGTCTACGATTGGCTACAATGATCAACGCACCGGAGCGTTTGAGAGCACACCAACTTGGTATCCAAGTCGGTACTTTTGACAACACTAGTTTATACATTTCTCAAGTGGTTATATATAGAATATATAGGATTAAAAGGGTTTATTTCTCCTTCTCAGCAAGAACACACAACTCTCTGCAAATTCCTTCTGGGTCATATTTGTCTTATCAGATAATAGGAATCATGTCTAAACTGTACTCTCTGTACTCTCTGCTAGAGTTGGAAAGAGATCACAGAGATAACGCAAGACTAAATTACGACGGGAGCAGAAATAACAGCCACCTCTAATCTAAAGGCAGTGTCTAATTGGTCAGAACTCATCCAGGAGGCTGGACAAACATTTGAGTTTAAAATCTTAGGACACGAACAAAGCATTAGAGTAGCCATGACATTTTAGACCAGCCAGACGAGTAAACTTGTAGGCGAGCAGACGCAATAACCCAAATCAAGATCAGAAGAACATAGGTTAAACAGCTTCATTCAAGCCATCGAACGTGAACATTCAAGCTCGTCTCACTTTTCTTTCTCTTACTTAGTTTGTTTTCTGTTCCATTGAGAGTCTCGGTTCTAAGTTAAGTTTTGCTGTAAAGTTTCGGTCAACGATTTGACTGCAAAGCCCGCTTCCAACTTCAAAGACTTTCCATCCAACCGCCAACACACCACGTGTTTGGGTTAAATTAATGATTGATGGTTCGTTCAGGTCATGTCTTATAAGTGCATATAATGCTAGAACCTTGGGATTTCATCAACTCATTCTTTCACTCTCTTTCTTTCTGTAACTCGTATGAATGTGTGTGAGCATGTGTTTGTGTTAGATATCAGTTTGATCTGTTAGGGTAATCAATAAAAACTTGTCTGTATTTTAAAGAGAAGTGTTCTTGTGTTATGTGCTTACGAATTTAATGTCTTAAACTGCTGATCTAAGTTACCTTGCTAATAAATAGTGTTTTCACTATAGTTTGTATATTTATAATTGCTCGGCCGCCCTATGAATTAATTAATAATTCCCTTCGAGCTAAATTGACCTGTTTGACCCTTACAGCACCATATGACTAGGAAGTCAAAGCTCAAATCACAGTCTTTGTTCTACCCACTTAATTGATAGAAGTGCGAGTGTATTACATTATATAAAATGTGCCAATTTCTCGATAAGTGAAGTCAAACAATGCATTTACTGTAGGATCTAGAAAAAAATCTGATCGTGATTAAACCGGAAAACCTCATAATTAGTGAACAAAAACAATTTCTAAAGGTAGTTCTCCTAAACATTCCATCGCTCACACCCAGGGTGCGATTTGCAGGGGGGGATGGGTTTAAGTTACGATCCTATTTGCAGTGGCCTTAATCCAAGCACAGATTTTCAAAATGTCACAAAGCGTTTTGTGATTGTTTTGTATGAAATATTAAAGTTTATAAATACATATTTTGGCACACCTGGCCGAGTGGCGCTACGAATTCTTCTACTATCGGATTTTAATTCTGGCATGTTAAATTAACATTCGACAAACGCAAACAAACTTTTATTTAAGTGCACTCACAATAACAATTAAATGTTGCGCTTTTGTAAAACAGAGAAAACAAAAGGGGTGCGCTTTCTGCCGCCTCGGTCTCCGTGAACTGGAGCGAGTCACAGAAACGAACCAAAACTCTATAGAGATCGCTAAGAAATGCGACCAACTGGGCGGCAACGTCATCAGAACACACTGAATTATGGGTATGTTTTTCTCGTTTACATGGGCTGGCATTGCAGGCTTGTGTTCTGGCATGAAAATAATGAAAAATTAGCGTGAAAAACAGAATATAATCCTACAAAATGCAGCAGGCTGGGTTGTGGTGCTTTTGCAGACAGCCTGAAGTTCTGGGAGTCTCCCGCATATTGATAGCGGCTCCCTGATGCCCGCAAATTAGTTCAAATCTCCCGGAATCTAGAGCTCGCGAGCTCCAAACCGTGTAGCGCGCGCACGGCAGAGAGGGAGAGAGGGAGAAACCTTCAGCGTATTCACAAATGTACGTGTGCGTCATGAAGTGCATGTAAGTGCACAATTCTTCCTTAATACAGATAAAGGAGGCAGAATTTCATTCAGTCTTTGTTTATTTTATTTAAAGCAATGGCTAAAAATCATTACATGTGAGAAGTAACATTAAACAATCTTTAAGTTTGCATTAAGTTGGCTGTGCAGTTATTGCAGTTTATAACACAGCAGGTAGACGGCATCTTGAACACTGCGTTCTTCCCTCCATGCAATCCGTGGATTCCCAAAATGCTTTGCGTTCACCACTGTTAATACGTCATGATGACGACACATTAGCAATCTCTATAGGCTACTTGCCTCAGTCACGATGAGAAATATGTCTATAGAAAGCTTGAGTGAACAAGTATTCTCTGATTGTGTAATCCATATGAAACCATCCATCATTAAATTATATTCACTATAGTGGCTGGAAACATTGTTGTCAGTGACTAAAAATTTCAGATTCAAATTCTAGACATGCCCCTGTGTAAATAGCCTGGTTAAAACCAGACCCTTCTCAGTCGTAACTGAGTTAGGGTCTGGAGAAAGTTCATTGACAGCTCATTTCCAAAGGGACGTCGCTCAAATGCCTCTGGGCGCAATTGGATAGACCTTAAAACCAATCAGATCGATCGTCATCTTGTAAAGCCCGCCTCAACGTTTGTGATTGCTGCCTCGATTTGGAAATATTGGAAATGAGCTTGAATGAACTCTTCGCCAGACTAACTTGCAGAGCAAATCTAAATTTGCCGGAAGTTCGTCTGGGTTTTCCCAGGCTACTGTGTCTGTGCTGTGTCTCTTGATGTTCTATGCAGATTTATGCCAGCCTCCAGTAGAGATCCATTTCCTGGAGAGTTTAGGTGTAGGTAGTGATGTGACATTTGAAGCGAGGCGTCGGAGCTTGTGTCGAGCAAAAATGGGCGTGCCAGATGAAGCCGCGATTCGAGGCTTGTGTTGTTAACGTGAAAATCACGTGACTAATGACAAACGAGGCCTCGGTTTGTGTGGATAAGTCATCGGTTCGGTCTGAGTGTCGTTTCCGGATAAAGGGGGTTCGAAACTCGCGCCTCCTTGTGGGTGTTGCAGGAGTAGTAGAATCAGTTGTAGTAGTGTCAGAGAGTCAGAGAGTTAGAGTTAGAGAGTTGGAGTTAGAGAGTTGTTTCATCGTCGTTATTGTGCAATATATGTGTTAGGGTTAATATATGTGTTAGTAATATATGTGTATATTATTACATTATATCAGGTTAGATTAGTTATAGTATATTGTTAGTATTAATTATAGTAGCTATATTATAGTATTGTTATATTAATTAGATAAGATTATTTGGATTGCTTTGGATTTTTGGATTTGGACTGGACTGCTTTTTGATTTGGATTGCCCTTTTGGAATTGTTTGCTTTTTGTGACCTCTTCCTTTTTCCTTGTAATGGAGCCAGCAAGAAAGAGGAAATCCTCCCCTGTCTGGGAGTTTTTTTAAATGGTTGCTCACAATAAGGTACAAACACAATTTGTATTAATATTGTTATTATTATTATTTTACTGTCTTTATATAATAATCCTCACTATAGGATTATATTTATTATAATCGCTGTATTATATTTAATGTCTATTAATTTATGTTTCAAGGTGAAATGCTTGCTGTGCCTAAAGGAGCTGACATACAGCAATAACACGTCCTCCATGCTCAGGCATTATCGAGCACTGCACGAGCATGCACAGACTACTAACAATCCACACAGTAGTCAAAGTAATTGATAATAATCATTAAAAAACATTATTTAAATAATGTTTTAGGCTCCTACAATACACCTGCATTTTATTTTATTATAGATTCCAAAAAAGAAATGGTGAATGAGGCCCTGGTGAACATGGTCATCAAGGACTCCCAACCCTTTTCCATTGTGGATGATGATGGATTTAGGGAGCTCCTGCATGTGTTGGATCCCACTTACGTGATCCCAACTAGAAAGGTATGTGATTAATAAAGTGGTTCATCATTATTTAAGAAGTTAAAAGTAAGAGTAACTGCATTTATTTCTATCCACAGGCTTTGAAGGTCATGGTTGATCATAAGTACAAGGAGGCTAAGGAGAAGGCAAGAGAGCAGTTGCAGAACGTTCAGGCTATAAGCCTTACCTCTGACATGTGGACATCGCTAAACATGGATGCCTACCTAGCAGTGACTTGCCATTTTATTGACAATGACAAGCTCTGCACTATTTTACTAGGTGTACAGCATTTCCCTAAGAGCCATACTGCTGAGAAATTGGCTACTGGACATATCAAGCTCATGGAGGAGTGGGGCATAAAGGATAAAGTTAAGTGCCTGGTAACTGATGCAGCAGCCAACATGATAGCATGTGTACGATCACTGAATGTTAGGCATGCGGTATGCATTGCACATGCACTAAACCTTATTGTGGGGAAATCTTTTGATGACATCAGTAGCTTCAACGACATTCGAACCAAATGTAGGAAACTTGTGACCTATTTCCGAACAAGAACTACAGCAAAAGAGAGACTGGCCCAAGTACAGGAGCAGATGGGGAGACCAGTTCTGAAAATGATAATTGAAGTGGACACTCGCTGGAACAGCACTTACAACATGCTGGAACGTCTCTATCAGCTGAGAGAGCCAGTGGGGGCAGCCCTGGCCTCTCTAAAGACCGACATCACCCCTCCTACAGCCCTGGAGTATGAGGCAGTCCAGGATGCTTTACATGTTCTTGCCCCTTTCCGCCAGGCTACAGTAGAGCTTTCAGGAGAGAAAAGGGTGTCTGCCTCCAAAGTGATTCCTTTGATGAAGATGCTTAATCACGCTGTAACGAGTAAGCTAGAGGGCCTCAAGTCCAATCCGGCAAGGCAGCTGGGTGACAGCCTTGTACGGAGGGTCAGGGAACAAGCAGTACATTTAGAATCAATAAGTGTGATGACCATACCCACGTTATTGGATCCCAGATTCAAAAAACTGGGATTCTTAAGTCAAGGGAAACTGCAAGAAGGCATATCAAGATTAAAATCTGAATGCGCTACTGTAATCAGAAGTTCTGCTCTCCATTCTGCTTCCACCAATATACCCCCAACTCAGCTGCCAGCCTCTTCAGAAGCAGGCCAATCCACAGACAACAGTAAGTACTATATTTGTTTGTTGTGTGAATGTTCACATTAGTGATTTAGTAATGTGAACCATTGTTAATGGAGTATTTTTTCTTTGTACCTCTATTATTAGGTGACCTTTGGCATCTGCTGGATAGCACGGTTGAACACGGTAGAAGGAGCTCAAGTGCAACAGCAGATGCTACTGTAGAAGTGGACCGATATTTATCTGAAGTGAATCTCACAAGATCTGAGGATCCACTGGTATATTGGGCTCAACATAAACATCAGTATCCTCATTTATACCATCTGGCCCTGGCATTTTTATGTTCCCCCGCATCCTCTGTTCCATGTGAAAGGATCTTTTCCAAGGCTGGAGAGGTTCTGTCCAAGAAGAGGAATCGTCTAAGCCCCAACACACTTGAAAAAATTCTGTTCCTCAATAAAAATAATTTTTAATCCTTCCTTCGTTCCTCTACGTCCCCAGTCCCATAAGCACAACACTGCACAAAAATAGTAACAGTTCAATGCACAAATCACCAGAAACAATTCTTAACCTTTACCACCCCACACTTTTCTGTTGCACTTTACTTTATTACACTCCCTCCACCATAAGCACTGCACTCAACACAGTGTCACTTTTGTTGTTCATACTGTCACTATCCAAACCATTTATGAATAATTAATTAACTGTTTGTGTGTGTGTGTGTGTGTGTGTGTGTGTGTGTGTGTGTGTGTGTGTGTGTGTGTGTGTGTGTGTGTGTGTGTGAGAGACAGTTGTCTCTGCAGAAGTAAATTCAGACAGAGAAATATACATATTTTATTTTATACCCAGGCAATGGACAAATGTCTGCTCAGGTATTTTTATTATTGCAAATGAAAGGTTACAGACATTAACAGTGAGAAGAAAATAATAAATAAAACAGAACAGGGGGGTATACTGACATCATAAGTCTGCTCAGGTCATTGTTTCAGAATGAATTAATTGGTCTGCTATTTCTTTGCACAGTAGCTAGGTGTCACTAGTGAGCAATGCTGAATGAAGCTTCGAGTAATGAACCTTTGGGTGAAGCAATGGTCTGTGAGGTCTCAGTGGTTCAGGAAGCCTCATTTTGCCATCACTAGGTGTAGGAGTTTAGTCCAACTTGTAACTTGTGGTAGAACTCTGACCTGTACCACCTGACCAATGCAGAATCATTCGGCATTGATAGTGTTGCCATACAAACGCTCAATCATCTCCTAATCACAGCAATTATTACGACATCCAACCCTAATCAAACACACCTGAACAAGCTAATCAAAGTCTTCAAGATTAGGCTATATTAGAAAGCTACAGGCAGGTGATTTTCATTATGGTTGGAGTTACACGGGCCTCCAATTGGAACTTTAAAAACGCGTTCAAAAAGCACTTTAAACTGCTTTGACAGCGTTTTTTTTGTGTGTGTGTGGGACTCAGCAACGGGGTTTTTCTTTGTAGGTTTGTGTTCCTCGCTGTCTGCCCCTCCTGACTCACTAATTCAGCACATCTTCCTGCAGAGTTGATTGTGAGATTGCAGGTCGAGAGGATGACCGCTCGAGTGTACTGCTCGTTTAGTGCCGTTTTATTGTGTCTGTCTGCATGTTTGAGCACAACAGACGCTGGAGTTGTAGGTGAGAAGTTGTTTTAGCTTGATTACACAGCCCGAAGAAGTGCATAAATAAAGTGCCTAACAAAATTTGACTTTAGATGAATCTCAGCACATAGGCTTACAAAAATACAGTACAGATGTCAAGTGGAAGTTCAACTTTGTATGTTGGTTTAGTTTTAATAAGCAAAGTATAAATATGCAAACTGTCATCTGTTTTTCATTGTACAAGTAAAACCCATATAATCACTAATATAAGCCTTTTTGTTTAATGTAAAACAAGAACATTAGTCTTATAACATGGCTACAAAATTACCAATCCGGAGTTTAAACTTTTGCCTAAACTTTTTGTTTTAGCAACTAAATAAGCCTACAATATAACATGGGGAGCTAATTATAACCGGTTGCTCTGCGTTGTGTATATGTAGTGCATTTCTATATTTATGTCTTCTGAGTAGCCTATTAAAATGCTTAAAAGGAAATTAGGGTGGTCATGGGGATGGCATAAATTGATGATGTACACTGGTAAATTTGTATACAACATATTAACTGATGTCCATGTTTTCTATCAGCATTGCACTATTACTCCCTCTACTTTAGTGGGATGGGTTGTAACAGCACTCTCCGTCTCTGAAACCGATTGATGCAGATTATTGAAAAATTGTAGATTTCTAAGCTACTTTGAATTGAAGCAGATGAATGTGTGAATATTGTAAAGTTTGAGACTCATTGCAATACCCCTGACTTGCAAAAGCTGAATCAAACTATTACAGCACTTCCTGGTCTACACAAATGATCCTCTTGAATCCTCTTCTGCAGTGTCCGGTCAGTGTCCGGCGACGCTGACGGTCGAGCCGTCCCGTCGCGGATGCACTTCTGATAGAGACTGCTTTGGAGGACACAAATGCTGTAAATTTCCCTGTGGCCCCGTGTGTGTGCCGCCTGTTTTCAGTGAGTTTTTATTAATGATGGATGCTATACGCCTTCCAAAAACGCTGAAAAAACGTTTTGACTCAGAAATTGCTAGTAAGTTTCACAAATAATTGCAAAGAAACCGCAATCAACACATTGAACTAAACGTGAAACTATGAAGTAGATAGACTGAATATTCCGGTAAAACCTCCTACTATCATCTTATGACAACTTTCTTTTTTTTTTTTCATACAGTGAATGAGACATTCATTGATGTGGTTTCTGTCATGTGTCTGTATAACAGCAAAGCCAGGAGAGTGTCCAAGCACAAATTTTGGACCAGGAATGTGTGCCGAGATGTGTTGCTATGACAGTGACTGTCCGAACAATGAGAAATGCTGCAGCAATGGTTGTGGACATCAGTGTATGGCTCCATTTGCAGGTGTGTGTTGTATTAGTGTTTGGCTCAGCTACCTCGTTATTTCAGTTTGTCTTGTTTTCTAATAAGTCGTTCTCAATGTAAAGTATTTAGCCAACTAGCATGGTTTCAAGCACAAGATGGCTTTACAAAATTAACAGAAGATTAATACGGAGTAAAACTTGCAATTTGGTTTTTGTGCTGTATCTGAGACTGAATGCCGCTAAATGGATCGACTAATCTGTATCTCTCCAGTGAAGCCTGCAGCCGAACCCCCGAAGCCTCCAGGGTGGCCTGGAGCCGAACCCCCGAAGCCTCCAGGGTGGCCTGGAGCTGAACCCCCGAAGCCTCCAGGGTGGCCTGGAGCTGAACCCCCGAAGCCTCCAGGGTGGCCTGGAGCTGAACCCCCGAAGCCTCCAGGGTGGCCTGGAGCTGAACCCCCGAAGCCTCCAGGGTGGCCTGGAGCTGAACCCCCGAAGCCTCCAGGGTGGCCTGGAGCTGAACCCCCGAAGCCTCCAGGGTGGCCTGGAGCTGAACCCCCGAAGCCTCCAGGGAGGCCTGGAGCCGAACCCCCGAAGCCTCCAGGGAGCGAACGCCCAAAGCTTCCAGAAAGGCCTGGAGCCGAACCCCCGATGCCTCCAGGGAGGCCTGGAGCCGAACCCCCGATGCCTCCAGGGAGGCCTGGAGCCGAACCCCCGATGCCTCCAGGGAGGCCTGGAGCCGAACCCCCGAAGCCTCCAGGGAGGCCTGGAGCCGAACCCCCGAAGCCTTCCACTGAACTGCTTGAGCCTGAACCGGAGCCTTCCGTCGAACTGCCTGAGCCGGAGCCTTCCGTCGAACTGCCTGAGCCGGAGCCCTCCACCGAACTGCCAGAGCCGCCTGCAACTGAACCTCCGGTTAAGCCTGCAGCCGAACCCCCGATGGCTCCAGGGAGGCCTGGAGCCGGACCCCCGATGGCTCCAGGGAGGCCTGGAGCCGGACCCCCGATGGCTCCAGGGAGGCCTGGAGCCGGACCCCCGATGGCTCCAGGGAGGCCTGGAGCCGGACCCCCGATGGCTCCAGGGAGGCCTGGAGCCGGACCCCCGATGGCTCCAGGGAGGCCTGGAGCCGGACCCCCGATGGCTCCAGGGAGGCCTGGAGCCGGACCCCCGATGGCTCCAGGGAGGCCTGGAGCCGGACCCCCGATGGCTCCAGGGAGGCCTGGAGCCGGACCCCCGATGGCTCCAGGGAGGCCTGGAGCCGGACCCCCGATGGCTCCAGGGAGGCCTGGAGCCGGACCCCCGATGGCTCCAGGGAGGCCTGGAGCCGGACCCCCGATGGCTCCAGGGAGGCCTGGAGCCGGACCCCCGATGGCTCCAGGGAGGCCTGGAGCCGGACCCCCGATGGCTCCTGGAGCCGGACCCCCGATGGCTCCAGGGAGGCCTGGAGCCGGACCCCCGATGGCTCCTGGAGCCGGACCCCCGATGGCTCCAGGGAGGCCTGGAGCCGGACCCCCGATGGCTCCAGGGAGGCCTGGAGCCGGACCCCCGATGGCTCCAGGGAGGCCTGGAGCCGGACCCCCGATGGCTCCAGGGAGGCCTGGAGCCGAACCCCCGAAGCGACCAGGGAGGCCTGGAGCCGAACCCCCGAAGCGACCAGGGAGGCCTGGAGCCGAACCCCCGAAGCGACCAGGGAGGCCTGGAGCCGAACCCCCGAAGCCTCCAGTGTGTGCTGAAAACTGTCGCCAAACTAACCCTTATGGCCAATGTTCAGGTCATAAGTAATGTGGCTATGCATGCAGGTAACTGTGCTGATTTAACCATTGGATGTATGGTATATTTTCCCTGTTATCACCAAATAAATCTCACACTTGTAAGACTACTTTCTCTTTTATATTTCTTTAAGTGTGATAACAAAGTTGGTGTTTTTTGTGTGCCAGCGTTAGTTTGGCTGTTCTCTCACATAATGGCTGCTCTCTCACATAATGGCTGTTCTCTCACATAATGGCTGTTCTCTCACATAATGGCTGTTCTCTCACATAATGGCTGTTCTCTCACATAATGGCTGTTCTCTCACATAATGGCTGTTCTCTCACATAATGGCTGTTCTCTCACATAATGGCTGTTCTCTCACATAATGGCTGTTCTCTCACATAATGGCTCATTGGAATTCCTGCTTTAGGAATGTGTAAGTTCCCCTCCTGAAGACCCAAACACATTCAAAACGGTTTCAGAGAGGCTAGCAATATTAAGCTAGCTTTGAATGCATCCAAAGCCATGCCTCCTTCAAAACGCATGAATGCACAAAGCAGAGTCTACAAAGTGTCATGAGATGAAAGACTGTTAAATTGTCTCATGTCTCAAAACGCATAACATTACAGTGATAATGAACGTAAACATCTTACAGTGCTCTAGTTGTACCATCTGACTAATCCAGATTCATTTCGGCGTTAATGGTGTTGACATGAAAACGAATACATCCAAATCTGAATACGAATGCAACGATTGGACTGACTTTTTTTTTTTTTTTTGGGTCCTGAGACCTTTACAGAAGCTATGTTCATTTTACCATTTAGAACACTTCTAATATTGATTGCTATCAGGATATGAAGAGTTTCAACCAGTATTGCCTATAGACCAATAGTCTTCTGCTGCATTCTGAAGCATTTGCTACAAAGTATAGTGGTCACATATATTGGTTGTCGTTGAACAATGTTCGATTGGTCCGTCAGAAATTGTTTTGGGATGGTATGATATGTGCATACAGACAAGTACTTTATGGCCGTGCAAGCTTCAAAGAGATTAGCCTAGCTAAAGGAGGAACGCTCTCTACGTTAGGCCAAATCTGCACGATTAGGGACTCCAGTATGTGAGCATGAAACATGGAAAACTTTACGTGTGACATGAACAAGACTTTAAGTAGACTAAACATACTCTAACGTACACATACATGCATGCATACATGTTTACCTAGGGAAAGAGAGCTGAAGCAGAATACAGGAAAGCAAGAAGTTATAGCATTGCTTAAAATTCAGCAGATCAGCAGCCTTGAGCAAACCATCAGTTTAGTTCTAACACGCCCTTCTTTAAAATGGGTAAGGATACATAATGTATCAAATAATGAGACTTAAGTTTGATTCTTGCATGCCTTCCCCTTTTGAATTAAACTGTCCTGATGCAGTTTGTTGAGGGCTCCAGTTGATCTTTGCTGATGTTGTCTTGATGAGAGAGAACCAGTAGGAGTCAGAGGATCTTTGGTGAATGGAAGTCAAGGCCTAGCCTGGCACAAGGTTGGGGGTCCTTAGAAGACTTCTAGTTCAGCATCGTCTTCACAGTCGGTACTGAAATTTAAAAAATGTGACGCTTTGAGCACTGTTGAGCAGAATCATAAACACCTCTGATTGGCCATTGTGTTCATGAGCTCATCGGATATGTCTACGATTGGCTACAATGATCAACGCACCGGAGCGTTTGAGAGCACAAACGAATATATAGGATTAAAAGGGTTTATTTCTCCTTCTCAGCAAGAACACACAACTCTCTGCAAATTCCTTCTGGGTCATATTTGTCTTATCAGATAATAGGAATCATGTCTAAACTGTACTCTCTGTACTCTCTGCTAGAGTTGGAAAGAGATCACAGAGATAACGCATGACTAAATTACGACGAGAGCAGAAATAACAGCCACCTCTAATCTAAAGGCAGTGTCTGATTGGTCAGAACTCATGCAGGAGGCTGGACAAACATTTGAGTTTAAAATCTTAGGACACGAACAAAGCATTAGAGTAGCCATGACATTTTAGACCAGCCAGACGAGTAAACTTTTTTTTCGGCGAGCAGACGCAATAACCCAAATCAAGATCAGAAGAAAATAGGTTAAATAGCTTCATTCAAGCCATCGAACGTGAACATTCAAGCTCGTCTCACTTTTCTTTCTCTTACTTAGTTTGTTTTCTGTTCCGTTGAGAGTCTCGGTTCTAAGTTAAGTTTTGCTGTAAAGTTTCGGTCAACGATTTGACTGCAAAGCCCGCTTCCAACTTCAAAGACTTTCCATCCAACCGCCAACACACCACGTGTTTGGGTTAAATTAATGATTGATGGTTCGTTCAGGTCATGTCTTATAAGTGCATATAATTCTAGAACCTTGGGATTTCATCAACTCATTCTTTCACTCTCTTTCTTTCTGTAACTCATATGAATGTGTGTGAGCATGTGTTTGTGTTAGATATCAGTTTTATCTGTTAGGGTAATCAATAAAAACTTGTCTGTATTTTAAAGAGAAGTGTTCTTGTGTTATGTGCTTACGAATTTAATGTCTTAAACTGCTGATCTAAGTTACCTTGCTAATAAATAGTGTTTTCACTATAGTTTGGATATTTATAATTGCTCGGCCGCCCTATGAATTAATTCATTATTCCCTTTGAGCTAAATTGACCTGTTTGACCCTTACAGCACCATATGACTAGGAAGTCAAAGCTCAAATCACAGTCTTTGTTCTACCCACTTAATTGATAGAAGTGCGAGTGTATTACATTATATAAAATGTGCCAATTTCTCGATAAGTGACGTCAAACAATGCATTTACTGTAGGATCTAGAAAAAAATCTGATCGTGATTAAACCGGAAAACCTCATAATTAGTGAACAAAAACAATTTCTAAAGGTAGTTCTCCTAAACATTCCATCGCTCACACCCAGGGTGCGATTTGCAGGGGGGGATGGGTTTAAGTTACGATCCTATTTGCAGTGGCCTTAATCCAAGCACTGTTTTTCAAAATGTCACAAAGCGTTTTGTGATTGTTTTGTATGAAATATTGAAGTTTATAAATACATATTTTGGCACACCTGGCCGAGTGGCGCTACGAATTCTTCTACAATCGGATTTGAATTCTGGCATGTTAAATTAACATTCGACAAACGCAAACAAACTTTTATTTAAGTGCACTCACAATAACAATTAAATGTTGCGCTTTTGTAAAACAGAGAAAACAAACAGGGTTCGCTTTCTGCCGCCTCGGTCTCCGTGAACTGGAGCGAGTCACAGAAACGAACCAAAACTCTATAGAGATCGCTAAGAAATTTGACCAACTGGGCGGCAACGTCATCAGAACACACTGAATTATGAGTATGTTTTTCTCGTTTACATGGGCTGGCATTGCAGGCTTGTGTTCTGGCATGAAAATAATGAAAAATTACCGTGAAAAACAGAATATAATCCTACAAAATGCAGCAGGCTGGGTTGTGGTGCTTTTGCAGACAGCCTGAAGTTCTGGGAGTCTCCCGCATATTGATAGCGGCTCCCTGATGCCCGCAAATTAGTTCAAATCTCCCGGAATCTAGAGCTCGCGAGCTCCAAACCGTGTAGCGCGCGCACGGCAGAGAGGGAGAGAAGGAGAAACCTTCAGCGTATTCACAAATGTACGTGTGCGTCATGAAGTTCATGTAAGTGCACAATTCTTCCTTAATACAGATAAAGGAGGCAGAATTTCATTCAGTCTTTGTTTATTTTATTTAAAGCGATGGCTAAAAATCATTACATGTGAGAAGTAACATTTAACAATCTTTAAGTTTGCATTAAGTTGGCTGTGCAGTTATTGCAGTTTATAACACAGCAGGTAGACGGCATCTTGAACACTGCGTTCTTCCCTCCATGCAATCCGCGGATTCCCAAAATGCTTTGCGTTCACCACTGTTAATACGTCATGATGATGACACATTAGCAATCTCTATAGGCTACTTGCCTCAGTCACGATGAGAAATATGTCTATAGAAAGCTTGAGTGAACAAGTATTCTCTGATTGTGTAATCCATATGAAACCATCCATCATTAAATTATATTCACTATAGTGGCTGGAAACATTGTTGTCAGTGACTAAAAAATTCAGATTCAAATTCTAGACATGCCCCTGTGTAAATAGCCTGGTTAAAACCAGACCCTTCTCAGTCGTAACTGAGTTAGGGTCTGGAGAAAGTTCATTGACAGCTCACTTCCAAAGGGACGTCGCTCAAATGCCTCTGGGCGCAATTGGATAGACCTTAAAACCAATCAGATCGATCGTCATCTTGTAAAGCCCGCCTCAACGTTTGTGATTGCTGCCTCGATTTGGAAATAATGGAAATGAGCCTGAATGGACTCTTCGCCAGACTAACTTGCAGAGCAAATCTAAATTTGCCGGAAGTTCATCTGGGTTTTCCCAGGCTACTGTGTCTGTGCTGTGTCTCTTGATGTTCTATGCAGATTTATGCCAGCCTCCAGTAGAGATCCATTTCCTGGAGAGTTTAGGTGTAGGTAGTGATGTGAGATTTGAAGCGAGGCGTCGGATCTTGTGTCGAGCAAAAATGGGCGTGCCAGATGAAGCCGCGATTCGAGGCTTGTGTTGTTAACGTGAAAATCACGTGACTAATGACAAACGAGGCCTCGGTTTGTGTGGATACGTCATCGGTTCGGTCTGGGTGTCGTTTCCGGATAAAGGGGGTTCGAAACTCGCGCCTCCTTGTGGGTGTTGCAGGAGTAGTAGAATCAGTTGTAGTAGTGTCAGAGAGTCAGAGAGTTAGAGTTAGAGAGTTGGAGTTAGAGAGTTGTTTCATCGTCGTTATTGTGCAATATATGTGTTAGGGCTGTATATTATTACATTATATCAGGTTAGATTAGTTATAGTATATTGTTAGTATTAATTATAGTAGCTATATTATAGTATTGTTATATTAATTAGGTAAGATTATTTGGATTGCTTTGGATTTTTGGATTTGGACTGGACTGCTTTTTGATTTGGATTGCCCTTTTGGAATTGTTTGCTTTTTGTGACCTCTTCCTTTTTCCTTGTAATGGAGCCAGCAAGAAAGAGGAAATCCTCCCCTGTCTGGGAGTTTTTTTAAATGGTTGCTCACAATAAGGTACAAACACAATTTGTATTATTATTGTTATTATTATTATTTTACTGTCTTTATATAATAATCCTCACTATATGGCTGTATTATATTTAATGTCTATTCATTTATGTTTCAAGGTGAAATGCTTGCTGTGCCTAAAGGAGCTGACATACAGCAATAACACGTCCTCCATGCTCAGGCATTATCGAGCACTGCACGAGCATGCACAGACTACTAACAATCCACACAGTAGTCAAAGTAATTGATAATAATCATTAAAAAAACATTATTTAAATAATGTTTTAGGCTCCTACAATACACCTTCATTTTATTTTATTATAGATTCCAAAAAAGAAATGGTGAATGAGGCCCTGGTGAACATGGTCATCAAGGACTCCCAACCCTTTTCCATTGTGGATGATGATGGATTTAGGGAGCTCCTGCATGTGTTGGATCCCACTTACGTGATCCCAACTAGAAAGGTATGTGATTAATAAAGTGGTTCATCATTATTTAAGAAGTTAAAAGTAAGAGTAACTGCATTTATTTCTAACCACAGGCTTTGAAGGTCATGGTTGATCATAAGTACAAGGAGGCTAAGGAGAAGGCAAGAGAGCAGTTGCAGAACGTTCAGGCTATAAGCCTTACCTCTGACATGTGGACATCGCTAAACATGGATGCCTACCTAGCAGTGACTTGCCATTTTATAGACAATGACAAGCTCTGCACTATTTTACTAGGTGTACAGCATTTCCCTAAGAGCCATACTGCTGAGAACTTGGCTACTGGACATATCAAGCTCATGGAGGAGTGGGGCATAAAGGATAAAGTTAAGTGCCTGGTAACTGATGCAGCAGCCAACATGATAGCATGTGTACGATCACTGAATGTTAGGCATGCGGTATGCATTGCACATGCACTAAACCTTATTGTGGGGAAATCTTTTGATGACATCAGTAGCTTCAACGACATTCGAACCAAATGTAGGAAACTTGTGACCTATTTCCGAACAAGCACTACAGCAAAAGAGAGACTGGCCCAAGTACAGGAGCAGATGGGGAGACCAGTTCTGAAAATGATAATTGAAGTGGAAACTCGCTGGAACAGCACTTACAACATGCTGGGACGTCTCTATCAGCTGAGAGAGCCAGTGGGGGCAGCCCTGGCCTCTCTAAAGACCGACATCACCCCTCCTACAGCCCTGGAGTATGAGGCAGTCCAGGATGCTTTACATGTTCTTGCCCCTTTCCGCCAGGCTACAGTAGAGCTTTCAGGAGAGAAAAGGGTGTCTGCCTCCAAAGTGATTCCTTTGATGAAGATGCTTAATCACGCTGTAACGAGTAAGCTAGAAGGCCTCAAGTCCAATCCAGCAAGGCAGCTGGGTGACAGCCTTGTACGGAGGGTCAGGGAACAAGCAGTACATTTAGAATCAATAAGTGTGATGACCATACCCACGTTATTGGATCCCAGATTCAAAAAACTGGGATTCTTAAGTCAAGGGAAACTGCAAGAAGGCATATCAAGATTAAAATCTGAATGCGCTACTGTAATCAGAAGTTCTGGTCTCCATTCTGCATTCCACCAATATATCCCCAACTCAGCTGCCAGCCTCTTCAGAAGCAGGCCAATCCACAGACAACAGTAAGTACTATATGTGTTTGTTGTGTGAATGTTCACATTAGTGATTTAGTAATGTGAACCATTGTTAATGGAGTATTTTTTCTTTGTAACTCTATTATTAGGTGACCTTTGGCATCTGCTGGATAGCACGGTTGAACAAGGTAGAAGGAGCTCAAGTGCAACAGCAGATGCTACTGTAGAAGTGGACCGATATTTATCTGAAGTGAATCTCACAAGATCTGAGGATCCACTGGTATATTGGGCTCAACATAAACATCAGTATCCTCATTTATACCATCTGGCCCTGGCATTTTTATGTTCCCCCGCATCCTCTGTTCCATGTGAAAGGATCTTTTCCAAGGCTGGAGAGGTTCTGTCCAAGAAGAGGAATCGTCTAAGCCCCAACACACTTGAAAAAATTCTGTTCCTCAATAAAAATAATTTTTAATCCTTCCTTCGTTCCTCTACGTCCCCAGTCCCATAAGCACAACACTGCACAAAAATAGTAACAGTTCAATGCACAAATCACCAGAAACAATTCTTAACCTTTACCACCCCACACTTTTCTGTTGCACTTTACTTTATTACACTCCCTCCACCATAAGCACTGCACTCAACACAGTGTCACTTTTGTTGTTCATACTGTCACTATCCAAACCATTTATGAATAATTAAATTCAGACAGAGAAATATACATATTTTATTTTATACCCAGGCAATGGACAAATGTCTGCTCAGGTATTTTTATTATTGCAAATGAAAGGTTACAGACATTAACAGTGAGAAGAAAATAAATAAATAAAACAGAACAGGGGGGTATACTGACATCATAAGTCTGCTCAGGTCATTGTTTCAGAATGAATTAATTGGTCTGCTATTTCTTTGCACAGTAGCTAGGTGTCACTAGTGAGCAATGCTGAATGAAGCTTCGAGTAATGAACCTTTGGGTGAAGCAATGGTCTGTGAGGTCTCAGTGGTTCAGGAAGCCTCATTTTGCCATCACTAGGTGTAGGAGTTTAGTCCAACTTGTAACTTGTGGTAGAACTCTGACCTGTACCACCTGACCAATGCAGAATCATTCGGCATTGATAGTGTTGCCATACAAACGCTCAATCATCTCCTAATCACAGCAATTATTACGACATCCAACCCTAATCAAACACACCTGAACAAGCTAATCAAAGTCTTCAAGATTAGGCTATATTAGAAAGCTACAGGCAGGTGATTTTCATTATGGTTGGAGTTACACGGGCCTCCAATTGGAACTTTAAAAACGCGTTCAAAAAGCACTTTAAACTGCTTTGACAGCGTTTTTTTTGTGTGTGTGTGTGGGACTCAGCAACGGGGTTTTTCTTTGTAGGTTTGTGTTCCTCGCTGTCTGCCCCTCCTGACTCACTAATTCAGCACATCTTCCTGCAGAGTTGATTGTGAGATTGCAGGTCGAGAGGATGAGCGCTCGAGTGTACTGCTCGTTTAGTGCCGTTTTATTGTGTCTGTCTGCATGTTTGAGCACAACAGACGCTGGAGTTGTAGGTGAGAAGTTATTTTAGCTTCATTACACAGCCCGAAGAAGTGCATAAATAAAGTGCCTAACAAAATTTGACTTTAGATGAATCTCAGCACATAGGCTTACAAAAATACAGTACAGATGTCAAGTGGAAGTTCAACTTTGTATGTTGGTTTAGTTTTAATAAGCAAAGTATAAATATGCAAACTGTCATCTGTTTTTCATTGTACAAGTAAAACCCATATAATCACTAATACAAGCCTTTTTGTTTAATGTAAAACAAGAACATTAGTCTTATAACATGGCTACAAAATTACCAATCCGGAGTTTAAACTTTTGCCTAAACTTTTTGTTTTAGCAACTAAATAAGCCTACAATATAACATGGGGAGCTAATTATAACCGGTTGCTCTGCGTTGTGTATATGTAGTGCATTTCTATATTTATGTCTTCTGAGTAGCCTATTAAAATGCTTAAAAGGAAATTAGGGTGGTCATGGGGATGGCATAAATTGACGATGTACACCGGTAAATTTGTATACAACATATTAACTGATGTCCATGTTTTCTATCAGCATTGCACTATTACTCCCTCTACTTTAGTGGGATGGGTTGTAACGGCACTCTCCGTCTCTGAAACCGATTGATGCAGATTATTGAAAAATTGTAGATTTCTAAGCTACTTTGAATTGAAGCAGATGAATGTGTGAATATTGTAAAGTTTGAGACTCATTGCAATACCCCTGACTTGCAAAAGCTGAATCAAACTATTACAGCACTTCCTGGTCTACACAAATTATCCTCTTCTGCAGTGTCCGGTCAGTGTCCGGCGACGCTGACGGTCGAGCCGTCCCGTCGCGGATGCACTTCTGATAGAGACTGCTTTGGAGGACACAAATGCTGTAAATTTCCCTGTGGCCCCGTGTGTGTGCCGCCTGTTTTCAGTGAGTTTTTATTAATGATGGATGCTACACGCCTTCCAAAAACACTGAAAAAATGTTTTGACTCAGAAATTGCTAGTAAGTTTCACAAATAATTGCAAAGAAACCGCAAGCAACACATTGAACTAAACGTGAAACTATGAAGTAGATAGACTGAATATTCCGGTAAAACCTCCTACTATCATCTTATGACAACTTTCTTTTTTTTTTCATACAGTGAATGAGACATTCATTGATGTGGTTTCTGTCATGTGTCTGTATAACAGCAAAGCCAGGAGAGTGTCCAAGCACAAATTTTGGACCAGGAATGTGTGCCGAGATGTGTTGCTATGACAGTGACTGTCCGAACAATGAGAAATGCTGCAGCAATGGTTGTGGACATCAGTGTATGGCTCCATTTGCAGGTGTGTGTTGTATTAGTGTTTGGCTCAGCTTCCTCGTTATTTCAGTTTGTCTTGTTTTCTAATAAGTCGTTCTCAATGTAAAATATTTAGCCAACTAGCATGGTTTCAAGCACAAGATGGCTTTACAAAATTAACAGAAGATTAATACGGAGTAAAACTTGCAATTTGGTTTTTGTGCTGTATCTGAGACTGAATGCCGCTAAATGGATCGACTAATCTGTATCTCTCCAGTGAAGCCTGCAGCCGAACCCCCGAAGCCTCCAGGGAGGGAACCCCCGAAGCCTCCAGGGAGGCCTGGAGCTGAACCCCCGAAGCCTCCAGGGTGGTCTGGAGCTGAACCCCCGAAGCCTCCAGGGTGGCCTGGAGCTGAACCCCCGAAGCCTCCAGGGTGGCCTGGAGCTGAACCCCCGAAGCCTCCAGGGTGGCCTGGAGCCGAACCCCCGAAGCCTCCAGGAAGGCCTGGAGCCGAACCCCCGAAGCCTCCAGGAAGGCCTGGAGCCGAACCCCCGAAGCCTCCAGGGAGCGAACCCCCGAAGCCTCCAGGGAGGCCTGGAGCCGAACCCCCGAAGCCTCCAGGGAGGCCTGGAGCCGAACCCCCGAAGCCTCCAGGGAGGCCTGGAGCCGAACCCCCGAAGCCTCCAGGGAGGCCTGGAGCCGAACCCCCGAAGCCTCCAGGGAGGCCTGGAGCCGAACCCCCGAAGCCTCCAGGGAGGCCTGGAGCCGAACCCCCGAAGCCTCCAGGGAGGCCTGGAGCCGAACCCCCGAAGCCTCCAGGGAGGCCTGGAGCCGAACCCCCGAAGCCTCCAGGGAGGCCTGGAGCCGAACCCCCGAAGCCTCCAGGGAGGCCTGGAGCCGAACCCCCGAAGCCTCCAGGGAGGCCTGGAGCCGAACCCCCAAAACAACCAGGGAGGCCTGGAGCCGAACCCCCAATGCCTCCAGGGAGGCCTGGAGCCGAACCCCCGAAGCCTTCCACTGAACTGCTTGAGCCTGAACCGGAGCCTTCCGTCGAACTGCCGGAGCCCTCCACCGAACTCCCAGAGCCGCCTGCAACTGAACCTCCGGTTAAGCCTACAGCCGAACCCCCGATGCCTCCAGGGAGGCCTGGAGCCGGACCCCCGATGCCTCCAGGGAGGCCTGGAGCCGGACCCCCGATGCCTCCAGGGAGGCCTGGAGCCGGACCCCCGATGCCTCCAGGGAGGCCTGGAGCCGGACCCCCGATGCCTCCAGGGAGGCCTGGAGCCGGACCCCCGAAGCCTCCAGGGAGGCCTGGAGCCGGACCCCCGAAGCCTCCAGTGTGTGCTGAAAACTGTCGCCAAACTAACCCTTATGGCCAATGTTCAGGTCATAAGTAATGTGGCTATGCATGCAGGTAACTGTGCTGATTTAACCATTGGATGTATGGTATATTTTCCCTGTTATCACCAAATAAATCTCACACTTGTAAGACTACTTTCTCTTTTATATTTCTTTAAGTGTGATAACAAAGTTGGTGTTTTTTGTGTGCCAGCGTTAGTTTGGCTGTTCTCTCACATAATGGCTGTTCTCTCACATAATGGCTGTTCTCTCACATAATGGCTGTTCTCTCACATAATGGCTGTTCTCTCACATAATGGCTGTTCTCTCACATAATGGCTGTTCTCTCACATAATGGCTGTTCTCTCACATAATGGCTCATTGGAATTCCTGCTTTAGGAATGTGTAAGTTCCCCTCCTGAAGACCCAAACACATTCAAAACGGTTTCAGAGAGGCTAGCAATATTAAGCTAGCTTTGAATGCATCCAAAGCCATGCCTCCTTCAAAACGCATGAATGCACAAAGCAGAGTCTACAAAGTGTCATGAGATGAAAGACTGTTAAATTGTCTCATGTCTCAAAACGCATAACATTACAGTGATAATGAACGTAAACATCTTACAGTGCTCTAGTTGTACCATCTGACTAATCCAGATTCATTTCGGCGTTAATGGTGTTGACATGAAAACGAATACATCCAAATCTGAATACGAATGCAACGATTGGACTGACTTTTTTTTTTTTTTTTTGGGTCCTGAGACCTTTACAGAAGCTATGTTCATTTTACCATTTAGAACACTTCTAATATTGATTGCTATCAGGATATGAAGAGTTTCAACCAGTATTGCCTATAGACCAATAGTCTTCTGCTGCATTCTGAAGCATTTGCTACAAAGTATAGTGGTCACATATATTGGTTGTCGTTGAACAATGTTCGATTGGTCCGTCAGAAATTGTTTTGGGATGGTATGATATGTGCATACAGACAAGTACTTTATGGCCGTGCAAGCTTCAAAGAGATTAGCCTAGCTAAAGGAGGAACGCTCTCAACGTTAGGCAAAATCTGCACGATTAGGGACTCCAGTATGTGAGCATGAAACATGGACAACTTTACGTGTGACATGAACAAGACTTTAAGTAGACTAAACATACTCTAACGTACACATACATGCATGCATACATGTTTACCTAGGGAAAGAGAGCTGAAGCAGAATACAGGAAAGCAAGAAGTTATAGCATTGCTTAAAATTCAGCAGATTAGCAGACTTGAGCAAACCATCAGTTTAGTTCTAACACGCCCTTCTTTAAAATGGGTAAGGATACATAATGTATCAAATAATGAGACTTAAGTTTGATACTTGCATGCCTTGCCCTTTTGAATTAAACTGTCCTGATGCAGTTTGTTGAGGGCTCCAGTTGATCTTTGCTGATGTTGTCTTGATGAGAGAGAACCAGTAGGAGTCAGAGGATCTTTGGTGAATGGAAGTCAAGGCCTAGCCTGGCACAAGGTTGGGGGTCCTTAGAAGACTTCTAGTTCAGCATCGTCTTCACAGTCGGTACTGAAATTTAAAAAATGTGACGCTTTGAGCACTGTTGAGCAGAATCATAAACACCTCTGATTGGCCATTGTGTTCATGAGCTCATCGGATATGTCTACGATTGGCTACAATGATCAACGCACCGGAGCGTTTGAGAGCACACCAACTTGGTACCCAAGTCGGTACTTTTGACAACACTAGTTTATACATTTCTCAAGTGGTTATATATAGAATATATAGGATTAAAAGGGTGTATTTCTCCTTCTCAGCAAGAACACACAACTCTCTGCAAATTCCTTCTGGGTCATATTTGTCTTATCAGATAATAGGAATCATGTCTAAACTGTACTCTCTGTACTCTCTGCTAGAGTTGGAAAGAGATCACAGAGATAACGCAAGACTAAATTACGACGAGAGCAGAAATAACAGCCACCTCTAATCTAAAGGCAGTGTCTAATTGGTCAGAACTCATCCAGGAGGCTGGACAAACATTTGAGTTTAAAATCTTAGGACACGAACAAAGCATTAGAGTAGCCATGACATTTTAGACCAGCCAGACGAGTAAACTTGTAGGCGAGCAGACGCAATAACCCAAATCAAGATCAGAAGAACATAGGTTAAACAGCTTCATTCAAGCCATCGAACGTGAACATTCAAGCTCGTCTCACTTTTCTTTCTCTTACTTAGTTTGTTTTCTGTTCCATTGAGAGTCTCGGTTCTAAGTTAAGTTTTGCTGTAAAGTTTCGGTCAACGATTTGACTGCAAAGCCCGCTTCCAACTTCAAAGACTTTCCATCCAACCGCCAACACACCACGTGTTTGGGTTAAATTAATGATTGATGGTTCGTTCAGGTCATGTCTTATAAGTGCATATAATGCTAGAACCTTGGGATTTCATCAACTCATTCTTTCACTCTCTTTCTTTCTGTAACTCGTATGAATGTGTGTGAGCATGTGTTTGTGTTAGATATCAGTTTGATCTGTTAGGGTAATCAATAAAAACTTGTCTGTATTTTAAAGAGAAGTGTTCTTGTGTTATGTGCTTACGAATTTAATGTCTTAAACTGCTGATCTAAGTTACCTTGCTAATAAATAGTGTTTTCACTATAGTTTATATATTTATAATTGCTCGGCCGCCCTATGAATTAATTAATAATTCCCTTCGAGCTAAATTGACCTGTTTGACCCTTACAGCACCATATGACTAGGAAGTCAAAGCTCAAATCACAGTCTTTGTTCTACCCACTTACCCAGATAGCAATGAGTCGGCGGACCACCGTCGGTCCTCCGGCGCCAGTAGAAGCGTCAGAATGGCGACATCGCAAACACGTTGGACGGCGCACCGCCGGCGGCAGCCGCTTTTTAAAAGCGGCAGCCGCCTTCATACCGCCTTCGTTAAGCGGGCGGCCCGCGGGCCAACCACCGTTCCGCCGCCTTTATATTGAAGGCCGTCCTTCCGCGGCCCGCCGGAGGCAAACGCTATTTTCGAGCGCTCTGCCGCCGCTTATTCTGGCTATATATATATTTTTTTATTTATAGCATGCAGTTTAGCAAGAATAATGATTGCTCAAACCAGACAAATTTACAATTGGCATTTTTATTCCACATTTCAAAGTACAGTAACTGTCATTTAAACAAGATATTTCAGATCACTGAAACATAACAGAAAAATAAATAAATCAATATACTAACATGCAGGTTTCCAATTCAATTTTGGTTAAACAGCCTTACAAGCAAATTACAACACTTACAATAAGTGTTCATATAAAAAGGACAGCTCTAGGGTAGAAAATTACCAGTAAACATTATGACAAGTAAAGAGGATATTTGATACCAAATAATGTGCAAGATACCAAATAAATAAAAGTATAACTACAATTACAAGCCATTTCTAACAATATGATAAGTGGTAGTAATTTATAGTAAAGCTCTGGAGTAGAATAGGCCATTATAACGGCAATGCTGACCTGTGGCACAAGGATTTACAAGCTTTATTTGAAAAAGAAAAAAAGAAAGTAATTTCCACAGTGAGTGAGTGTAGTCTGACACTTCTGACTTCTTTAGGGGTCTTGATTCTACTGACTGCAAGATAAAGAAAGGATTCCAGTTGTCAGTGATTCTGGGGTGTCAGTAGTCAGTCTAGTTTTAAGTGGTCGGCTGTGGGTCCCTCTCAGCTGTGCGGCGCCTTTTTCTGCCTTCACGGTCAGATGCTCCTTTCAGTTAACGCGTAACGTTAACCTGGACCGCCTCATCAGTGCATCCTGGGTTGCCGGGTCCTTCCGGATGGCTAATATAGAAAATACAGATCTGTCATTTAATTTGAATTGCATGAGGACAATAGGACATACACATCTACTTAAATCTAAAAAAAATATCCAACTTACTTTGAACAATGGTCTTCAGGAACATGTCTCTAAAACATGCTTTATCCCCTACACCAAGCTGAAAATCCAAAAAAGTGTTACAAATTACATTTCTCTGAAGCTTCTCATAAATAAATAAAAAATGTGAAAGGCTAAGGATTCAGACTGTAATATATGCAGTATACAATCTTAAATTTTACTTTATATCTAGGTCTACTACATGTACAGGTAGCCCCAGTGGGAATTAAACCGACAACCACAGGTGCTGTTTGCAAGTTGTGCCTAATTGCTCAGTGCAAGCAAACGTCTTCAACATTGTTTGTTGAACTTGTTTCACCTGCTCTTGAAGTAAGATTTTACAATTCGTATTTTTATATGTAATATTGTAGTGTTTATTATAAATGATTTATCTGTGCACTTCATTCTTTTAAAATTCATGTAGCCTTATAATCTTTAATCAAATACGTTACCCTTCCCTCCCCCCTCGAAACGACTTCTCTTCTCTTCCGGTCATGTGCTATGGTGCGAGGGCGTGGCAACTCCCCTCAAACCGTGCTATGAGCAGAGATGGAGAAGAGGAGCGCTAGAGTAAAACCCTGCCCTCCGTTCAATTTACCGTTTCACTTTTAAATACGTCACAACAGTGGAGAAAAGTCGTTTGTAACTTCCGGTTCATGCCGACATCAAATAGAAGCAATAGTTTCCAAGACAAAAAAACTTCACAATTAACATCACTTACTTGTACTCAAACTCTTGGCTCTGTGAAGTGGAGTCTGGATTACTGGGGAGAAACCTGGTTGCGAGAAAGAGGAAACAGAAATTTGAAAATCTAACAAATGGTATAGTTTAGTGGCAGGATCACAAATCCAGCATCACAGCAATAGATTTTACATACCAGTTCAGCATTTTTCTGGTTTTCTGGAATCGATGCATCTTTCTAGAGTTTTTTTTTTTCTTGAGACTTCCAAGATTCTAGAGTAGGGAATAATGAATGAAAGAGTCAGTTATCCACAATAAACAGAAAATAAATTACACAGATGAAATACAGGAAAATCAAATACACAAGTCAGACCCATTTACCTGCTCCCTTCATGAACTTAAAATGATGTTTCTCCCAGGTGCTGTGTGGAGGTGTGCAGAGGATGGCTAAATTGTTGCCTTCCTCTTTTTGCTGAGGTTAAATGGGGGCCAATGGCACATGCTCTCGCTGAGCCACTCTTGCGGAACCACTGCAAATGGCAGATCCTCCTCGTTGAAAACTGAACAATGTGAACCATCTAAAATAGAAGAACATTTTGCATAAAGTATACTTTTTGATTAATTTCCAGGCAAAATCAATAACATTAAAATGCTCACCCCTTCAAAAAAACGAGTCATTTTCACAAGTGGATCAACAGAAAACCATGTTCAGACAAACACAATCATATACACACACATTTATACATATAAACACATATATACACATTATATATATATATATATATATATATATATATATATATATACATACATACACACATATATATATATATATAAACACCAAAAGTTAAACTTTCTAGATGTAAAGCTTTCTTTCTAGATGTAAAGCATTGGCGATTTACTGTAGCTAGATACATTTCAACATGTCGAACATGCTTGAATTCAGTGAGTAAAAAAGGCGAAGCAGCATGTGTTAGCTAACACTGTAAGTTAAACTAGACTAGCAGCATGGTTGTCGAATCAAACAAAACATCATTATGTTTAGTTAGAAAACAACACAAGTTATACTGATCAGTCTTTCTTGTCGTAAAGATTTTGCTAACGTTACCATTCCCACGTGGGCGGGAGAATTGTCCTTCAGGATTTGGTTACGTAAGTTAGTTAATTATTCGACTGACCAATACTATCTTAAACCACATACTGTAGTACTCACACTGGCATAAACATACGTAAATATAGTTAAAAGAAGAAAAGAAAAAACTAACGCCAGGAAGAAACTAAGTAACGTTAGCCTAACTAACGTTAGCTATGTCAGATCCATGACGGAAACTTTGTAAACAAGGCTAACTTACTAGCTTGACTAGTAAGGCAAGAACATATTTGAAAAAGATGAACTAAAAATGTAAAAAATGAACATAATATTGCGTTACACAAAAAGGAAAAATGTACTTACTTTAAAGATCGTAGTCAATGACTAGATAGGATATCCTCTCCAAATACTGAAATCGTGTGACGAGGGGCCACTGTTGTGTTGGTAAATCTGCTTCCGTTTTTTAGGTACTGCCCCTCTCGGCCGGTGGAGGTACTTCTCTGTTTGTGCTTTAATACTTTCTTAAACATTTGTACAGATTGCAAAACTCGCAATTGCAAATTAATCCCTTATACCTGTAAAAGGTCAAATAAATAAAAAAATCGAGCTTGTAAAAAAATGAAAGACATAAACGAAATTTCCTGGGGTGACAGAGAGACAAAATATTTCTAAATATTTCACTTTATCTTTCAGGTCAAAACAGGGATTTTCATGTTTATTATAAATATTACCATGGTTGCAAATTAATAAAAAAATCTAAAGCATACCCAAGCTTTTGGCCAAGTTGCAGATGTCTTTCACTGTTCACTGATTTCAGGCATTGGTGAAAAGTCTAACTTCATCCATTTATTCTGCTAAATTGTTCATACCATGAATGAAATATTTATTTTAAAACCTAATCAGAAAGATATTTATTGCCAAGTAAGTTTTACAAAAGGAATTCTTTTTGGACTATTTGTGCATCTCAATTGTGCATAAATCAAAGAAATGTAAAGAATTGTCACCTTAAGTGACTAAAATAATTCTATATATTTTACATAGGCATATCACTGAATCGCTTCAGAGTTTCAACGTAATTTAAATGTATTTTCCTAAACCTTATCATGGAATCAGACTGAGTCAAATCTGTTATAAACCCTAATGACTTTGGAGCAACAACAACAACAAAATTTGATATAATTCACATAATAATTATAATCGCTTTAAATGTGAAAGTTAAAATGCTGTCAGTTCCACTCATGCCAATGACATGGCTGGTCGATTTCAAAGCGGCTTGCCGCCAGCCGGCCGCGGTTCATTTAGACGGCGGCAACCGCCAGAGAGAATGAAGTCGGCGGCCCGGCGGCTGTTCGCCGGCGGCATCTCGCAAGAAATGGGAGTGACGTATTCGGCGGCAAACGTTTCATCTCCGCCAGCGGGGCGCACCTATAGCCGACAGTTTGGGGCCGGCGGCAAAAAGAAGCCGTGCCGATATTTTTTGCTATCTGGGTAATTGATAGAAGTGCGAGTGTATTACATTATATAAAATGTGCCAATTTCTCGATAAGTGAAGTCAAACAATGCATTTACTGTAGGATCTAGAAAAAAATCTGATCGTGATTAAACCGGAAAACCTCATAATTAGTGAACAAAAACAATTTCTAAAGGTAGTTCTCCTAAACATTCCATCGCTCACACCCAGGGTGCGATTTGCAGGGGGGGATGGGTTTAAGTTACGATCCTATTTGCAGTGGCCTTAATCCAAGCACAGATTTTCAAAATGTCACAAAGCGTTTTGTGATTGTTTTGTATGAAATATTAAAGTTTATAAATACATATTTTGGCACACCTGGCCGAGTGGCGCTACGAATTCTTCTACTATCGGATTTTAATTCTGGCATGTTAAATTAACATTCGACAAACGCAAACAAACTTTTATTTAAGTGCACTCACAATAACAATTAAATGTTGCGCTTTTGTAAAACAGAGAAAACAAACAGGGTGCGCTTTCTGCCGCCTCGGTCTCCGTGAACTGGAGCGAGTCACAGAAACGAACCAAAACTCTATAGAGATCGCTAAGAAATGCGACCAACTGGGCGGCAACGTCATCAGAACACACTGAATTATGGGTATGTTTTTCTCGTTTACATGGGCTGGCATTGCAGGCTTGTGTTCTGGCATGAAAATAATGAAAAATTAGCGTGAAAAACAGAATATAATCCTACAAAATGCAGCAGGCTGGGTTGTGGTGCTTTTGCAGACAGCCTGAAGTTCTGGGAGTCTCCCGCATATTGATAGCGGCTCCCTGATGCCCGCAAATTAGTTCAAATCTCCCGGAATCTAGAGCTCGCGAGCTCCAAACCGTGTAGCGCGCGCACGGCAGAGAGGGAGAGAGGGAGAAACCTTCAGCGTATTCACAAATGTACGTGTGCGTCATGAAGTGCATGTAAGTGCACAATTCTTCCTTAATACAGATAAAGGAGGCAGAATTTCATTCAGTCTTTGTTTATTTTATTTAAAGCAATGGCTAAAAATCATTACATGTGAGAAGTAACATTAAACAATCTTTAAGTTTGCATTAAGTTGGCTGTGCAGTTATTGCAGTTTATAACACAGCAGGTAGACGGCATCTTGAACACTGCGTTCTTCCCTCCATGCAATCCGTGGATTCCCAAAATGCTTTGCGTTCACCACTGTTAATACGTCATGATGACGACACATTAGCAATCTCTATAGGCTACTTGCCTCAGTCACGATGAGAAATATGTCTATAGAAAGCTTGAGTGAACAAGTATTCTCTGATTGTGTAATCCATATGAAACCATCCATCATTAAATTATATTCACTATAGTGGCTGGAAACATTGTTGTCAGTGACTAAAAATTTCAGATTCAAATTCTAGACATGCCCCTGTGTAAATAGCCTGGTTAAAACCAGACCCTTCTCAGTCGTAACTGAGTTAGGGTCTGGAGAAAGTTCATTGACAGCTCATTTCCAAAGGGACGTCGCTCAAATGCCTCTGGGCGCAATTGGATAGACCTTAAAACCAATCAGATCGATCGTCATCTTGTAAAGCCCGCCTCAACGTTTGTGATTGCTGCCTCGATTTGGAAATATTGGAAATGAGCTTGAATGAACTCTTCGCCAGACTAACTTGCAGAGCAAATCTAAATTTGCCGGAAGTTCGTCTGGGTTTTCCCAGGCTACTGTGTCTGTGCTGTGTCTCTTGATGTTCTATGCAGATTTATGCCAGCCTCCAGTAGAGATCCATTTCCTGGAGAGTTTAGGTGTAGGTAGTGATGTGACATTTGAAGCGAGGCGTCGGAGCTTGTGTCGAGCAAAAATGGGCGTGCCAGATGAAGCCGCGATTCGAGGCTTGTGTTGTTAACGTGAAAATCACGTGACTAATGACAAACGAGGCCTCGGTTTGTGTGGATAAGTCATCGGTTCGGTCTGAGTGTCGTTTCCGGATAAAGGGGGTTCGAAACTCGCGCCTCCTTGTGGGTGTTGCAGGAGTAGTAGAATCAGTTGTAGTAGTGTCAGAGAGTCAGAGAGTTAGAGTTAGAGAGTTGGAGTTAGAGAGTTGTTTCATCGTCGTTATTGTGCAATATATGTGTTAGGGTTAATATATGTGTTAGTAATATATGTGTATATTATTACATTATATCAGGTTAGATTAGTTATAGTATATTGTTAGTATTAATTATAGTAGCTATATTATAGTATTGTTATATTAATTAGATAAGATTATTTGGATTGCTTTGGATTTTTGGATTTGGACTGGACTGCTTTTTGATTTGGATTGCCCTTTTGGAATTGTTTGCTTTTTGTGACCTCTTCCTTTTTCCTTGTAATGGAGCCAGCAAGAAAGAGGAAATCCTCCCCTGTCTGGGAGTTTTTTGAAATGGTTGCTCACAATAAGGTACAAACACAATTTGTATTAATATTGTTATTATTATTATTTTACTGTCTTTATATAATAATCCTCACTATATGGCTGTATTATATTTAATGTCTATTAATTTATGTTTCAAGGTGAAATGCTTGCTGTGCCTAAAGGAGCTGACATACAGCAATAACACGTCCTCCATGCTCAGGCATTATCGAGCACTGCACGAGCATGCACAGACTACTAACAATCCACACAGTAGTCAAAGTAATTGATAATAATCATTAAAAAACATTATTTAAATAATGTTTTAGGCTCCTACAATACACCTGCATTTTATTTTATTATAGATTCCAAAAAAGAAATGGTGAATGAGGCCCTGGTGAACATGGTCATCAAGGACTCCCAACCCTTTTCCATTGTGGATGATGATGGATTTAGGGAGCTCCTGCATGTGTTGGATCCCACTTACGTGATCCCAACTAGAAAGGTATGTGATTAATAAAGTGGTTCATCATTATTTAAGAAGTTAAAAGTAAGAGTAACTGCATTTATTTCTATCCACAGGCTTTGAAGGTCATGGTTGATCATAAGTACAAGGAGGCTAAGGAGAAGGCAAGAGAGCAGTTGCAGAACGTTCAGGCTATAAGCCTTACCTCTGACATGTGGACATCGCTAAACATGGATGCCTACCTAGCAGTGACTTGCCATTTTATTGACAATGACAAGCTCTGCACTATTTTACTAGGTGTACAGCATTTCCCTAAGAGCCATACTGCTGAGAAATTGGCTACTGGACATATCAAGCTCATGGAGGAGTGGGGCATAAAGGATAAAGTTAAGTGCCTGGTAACTGATGCAGCAGCCAACATGATAGCATGTGTACGATCACTGAATGTTAGGCATGCGGTATGCATTGCACATGCACTAAACCTTATTGTGGGGAAATCTTTTGATGACATCAGTAGCTTCAACGACATTCGAACCAAATGTAGGAAACTTGTGACCTATTTCCGAACAAGAACTACAGCAAAAGAGAGACTGGCCCAAGTACAGGAGCAGATGGGGAGACCAGTTCTGAAAATGATAATTGAAGTGGACACTCGCTGGAACAGCACTTACAACATGCTGGAACGTCTCTATCAGCTGAGAGAGCCAGTGGGGGCAGCCCTGGCCTCTCTAAAGACCGACATCACCCCTCCTACAGCCCTGGAGTATGAGGCAGTCCAGGATGCTTTACATGTTCTTGCCCCTTTCCGCCAGGCTACAGTAGAGCTTTCAGGAGAGAAAAGGGTGTCTGCCTCCAAAGTGATTCCTTTGATGAAGATGCTTAATCACGCTGTAACGAGTAAGCTAGAGGGCCTCAAGTCCAATCCGGCAAGGCAGCTGGGTGACAGCCTTGTACGGAGGGTCAGGGAACAAGCAGTACATTTAGAATCAATAAGTGTGATGACCATACCCACGTTATTGGATCCCAGATTCAAAAAACTGGGATTCTTAAGTCAAGGGAAACTGCAAGAAGGCATATCAAGATTAAAATCTGAATGCGCTACTGTAATCAGAAGTTCTGCTCTCCATTCTGCTTCCACCAATATACCCCCAACTCAGCTGCCAGCCTCTTCAGAAGCAGGCCAATCCACAGACAACAGTAAGTACTATATGTGTTTGTTGTGTGAATGTTCACATTAGTGATTTAGTAATGTGAACCATTGTTAATGGAGTATTTTTTCTTTGTACCTCTATTATTAGGTGACCTTTGGCATCTGCTGGATAGCACGGTTGAACACGGTAGAAGGAGCTCAAGTGCAACAGCAGATGCTACTGTAGAAGTGGACCGATATTTATCTGAAGTGAATCTCACAAGATCTGAGGATCCACTGGTATATTGGGCTCAACATAAACATCAGTATCCTCATTTATACCATCTGGCCCTGGCATTTTTATGTTCCCCCGCATCCTCTGTTCCATGTGAAAGGATCTTTTCCAAGGCTGGAGAGGTTCTGTCCAAGAAGAGGAATCGTCTAAGCCCCAACACACTTGAAAAAATTCTGTTCCTCAATAAAAATAATTTTTAATCCTTCCTTCGTTCCTCTACGTCCCCAGTCCCATAAGCACAACACTGCACAAAAATAGTAACAGTTCAATGCACAAATCACCAGAAACAATTCTTAACCTTTACCACCCCACACTTTTCTGTTGCACTTTACTTTATTACACTCCCTCCACCATAAGCACTGCACTCAACACAGTGTCACTTTTGTTGTTCATACTGTCACTATCCAAACCATTTATGAATAATTAATTAACTGTGTGTGTGTGTGTGTGTGTGTGTGTGTGTGTGTGTGTGTGTGTGTGTGTGTGTGTGTGTGTGTGTGTGTGTGTGTGAGAGACAGTTGTCTCTGCAGAAGTAAATTCAGACAGAGAAATATACATATTTTATTTTATACCCAGGCAATGGACAAATGTCTGCTCAGGTATTTTTATTATTGCAAATGAAAGGTTACAGACATTAACAGTGAGAAGAAAATAATAAATAAAACAGAACAGGGGGGTATACTGACATCATAAGTCTGCTCAGGTCATTGTTTCAGAATGAATTAATTGGTCTGCTATTTCTTTGCACAGTAGCTAGGTGTCACTAGTGAGCAATGCTGAATGAAGCTTCGAGTAATGAACCTTTGGGTGAAGCAATGGTCTGTGAGGTCTCAGTGGTTCAGGAAGCCTCATTTTGCCATCACTAGGTGTAGGAGTTTAGTCCAACTTGTAACTTGTGGTAGAACTCTGACCTGTACCACCTGACCAATGCAGAATCATTCGGCATTGATAGTGTTGCCATACAAACGCTCAATCATCTCCTAATCACAGCAATTATTACGACATCCATTAACCCTAATCAAACACACCTGAACAAGCTAATCAAAGTCTTCAAGATTAGGCTATATTAGAAAGCTACAGGCAGGTGATTTTCATTATGGTTGGAGTTACACGGGCCTCCAATTGGAACTTTAAAAACGCGTTCAAAAAGCACTTTAAACTGCTTTGACAGCGTTTTTTTTGTGTGTGTGTGGGACTCAGCAACGGGGTTTTTCTTTGTAGGTTTGTGTTCCTCGCTGTCTGCCCCTCCTGACTCACTAATTCAGCACATCTTCCTGCAGAGTTGATTGTGAGATTGCAGGTCGAGAGGATGACCGCTCGAGTGTACTGCTCGTTTAGTGCCGTTTTATTGTGTCTGTCTGCATGTTTGAGCACAACAGACGCTGGAGTTGTAGGTGAGAAGTTGTTTTAGCTTGATTACACAGCCCGAAGAAGTGCATAAATAAAGTGCCTAACAAAATTTGACTTTAGATGAATCTCAGCACATAGGCTTACAAAAATACAGTACAGATGTCAAGTGGAAGTTCAACTTTGTATGTTGGTTTAGTTTTAATAAGCAAAGTATAAATATGCAAACTGTCATCTGTTTTTCATTGTACAAGTAAAACCCATATAATCACTAATATAAGCCTTTTTGTTTAATGTAAAACAAGAACATTAGTCTTATAACATGGCTACAAAATTACCAATCCGGAGTTTAAACTTTTGCCTAAACTTTTTGTTTTAGCAACTAAATAAGCCTACAATATAACATGGGGAGCTAATTATAACCGGTTGCTCTGCGTTGTGTATATGTAGTGCATTTCTATATTTATGTCTTCTGAGTAGCCTATTAAAATGCTTAAAAGGAAATTAGGGTGGTCATGGGGATGGCATAAATTGATGATGTACACCGGTAAATTTGTATACAACATATTAACTGATGTCCATGTTTTCTATCAGCATTGCACTATTACTCCCTCTACTTTAGTGGGATGGGTTGTAACAGCACTCTCCGTCTCTGAAACCGATTGATGCAGATTATTGAAAAATTGTAGATTTCTAAGCTACTTTGAATTGAAGCAGATGAATGTGTGAATATTGTAAAGTTTGAGACTCATTGCAATACCCCTGACTTGCAAAAGCTGAATCAAACTATTACAGCACTTCCTGGTCTACACAAATGATCCTCTTGAATCCTCTTCTGCAGTGTCCGGTCAGTGTCCGGCGACGCTGACGGTCGAGCCGTCCCGTCGCGGATGCACTTCTGATAGAGACTGCTTTGGAGGACACAAATGCTGTAAATTTCCCTGTGGCCCCGTGTGTGTGCCGCCTGTTTTCAGTGAGTTTTTATTAATGATGGATGCTACACGCCTTCCAAAAACGCTGAAAAAACGTTTTGACTCAGAAATTGCTAGTAAGTTTCACAAATAATTGCAAAGAAACCGCAATCAACACATTGAACTAAACGTGAAACTATGAAGTAGATAGACTGAATATTCCGGTAAAACCTCCTACTATCATCTTATGACAACTTTCTTTTTTTTTTTTCATACAGTGAATGAGACATTCATTGATGTGGTTTCTGTCATGTGTCTGTATAACAGCAAAGCCAGGAGAGTGTCCAAGCACAAATTTTGGACCAGGAATGTGTGCCGAGATGTGTTGCTATGACAGTGACTGTCCGAACAATGAGAAATGCTGCAGCAATGGTTGTGGACATCAGTGTATGGCTCCATTTGCAGGTGTGTGTTGTATTAGTGTTTGGCTCAGCTACCTCGTTATTTCAGTTTGTCTTGTTTTCTAATAAGTCGTTCTCAATGTAAAGTATTTAGCCAACTAGCATGGTTTCAAGCACAAGATGGCTTTACAAAATTAACAGAAGATTAATACGGAGTAAAACTTGCAATTTGGTTTTTGTGCTGTATCTGAGACTGAATGCCGCTAAATGGATCGACTAATCTGTATCTCTCCAGTGAAGCCTGCAGCCGAACCCCCGAAGCCTCCAGGGTGGCCTGGAGCTGAACCCCCGAAGCCTCCAGGGTGGCCTGGAGCTGAACCCCCGAAGCCTCCAGGGTGGCCTGGAGCTGAACCCCCGAAGCCTCCAGGGTGGCCTGGAGCTGAACCCCCGAAGCCTCCAGGGTGGCCTGGAGCTGAACCCCCGAAGCCTCCAGGGTGGCCTGGAGCTGAACCCCCGAAGCCTCCAGGGTGGCCTGGAGCTGAACCCCCGAAGCCTCCAGGGTGGCCTGGAGCTGAACCCCCGAAGCCTCCAGGGTGGCCTGGAGCTGAACCCCCGAAGCCTCCAGGGAGGCCTGGAGCCGAACCCCCGAAGCCTCCAGGGAGCGAACGCCCAAAGCTTCCAGAAAGGCCTGGAGCCGAACCCCCGATGCCTCCAGGGAGGCCTGGAGCCGAACCCCCGATGCCTCCAGGGAGGCCTGGAGCCGAACCCCCGAAGCCTCCAGGGAGGCCTGGAGCCGAACCCCCGAAGCCTTCCACTGAACTGCTTGAGCCTGAACCGGAGCCTTCCGTCGAACTGCCTGAGCCGGAGCCCTCCACCGAACTGCCAGAGCCGCCTGCAACTGAACCTCCGGTTAAGCCTGCAGCCGAACCCCCGATGGCTCCAGGGAGGCCTGGAGCCGGACCCCCGATGGCTCCAGGGAGGCCTGGAGCCGGACCCCCGATGGCTCCAGGGAGGCCTGGAGCCGGACCCCCGATGGCTCCAGGGAGGCCTGGAGCCGGACCCCCGATGGCTCCAGGGAGGCCTGGAGCCGGACCCCCGATGGCTCCAGGGAGGCCTGGAGCCGGACCCCCGATGGCTCCAGGGAGGCCTGGAGCCGGACCCCCGATGGCTCCAGGGAGGCCTGGAGCCGGACCCCCGATGGCTCCAGGGAGGCCTGGAGCCGGACCCCCGATGGCTCCAGGGAGGCCTGGAGCCGGACCCCCGATGGCTCCAGGGAGGCCTGGAGCCGGACCCCCGATGGCTCCAGGGAGGCCTGGAGCCGGACCCCCGATGGCTCCAGGGAGGCCTGGAGCCGAACCCCCGAAGCGACCAGGGAGGCCTGGAGCCGAACCCCCGAAGCGACCAGGGAGGCCTGGAGCCGAACCCCCGAAGCCTCCAGTGTGTGCTGAAAACTGTCGCCAAACTAACCCTTATGGCCAATGTTCAGGTCATAAGTAATGTGGCTATGCATGCAGGTAACTGTGCTGATTTAACCATTGGATGTATGGTATATTTTCCCTGTTATCACCAAATAAATCTCACACTTGTAAGACTACTTTCTCTTTTATATTTCTTTAAGTGTGATAACAAAGTTGGTGTTTTTTGTGTGCCAGCGTTAGTTTGGCTGTTCTCTCACATAATGGCTGTTCTCTCACATAATGGCTGCTCTCTCACATAATGGCTGTTCTCTCACATAATGGCTGTTCTCTCACATAATGGCTGTTCTCTCACATAATGGCTGTTCTCTCACATAATGGCTCATTGGAATTCCTGCTTTAGGAATGTGTAAGTTCCCCTCCTGAAGACCCAAACACATTCAAAACGGTTTCAGAGAGGCTAGCAATATTAAGCTAGCTTTGAATGCATCCAAAGCCATGCCTCCTTCAAAACGCATGAATGCACAAAGCAGAGTCTACAAAGTGTCATGAGATGAAAGACTGTTAAATTGTCTCATGTCTCAAAACGCATAACATTACAGTGATAATGAACGTAAACATCTTACAGTGCTCTAGTTGTACCATCTGACTAATCCAGATTCATTTCGGCGTTAATGGTGTTGACATGAAAACGAATACATCCAAATCTGAATACGAATGCAACGATTGGACTGACTTTTTTTTTTTTTTTTGGGTCCTGAGACCTTTACAGAAGCTATGTTCATTTTACCATTTAGAACACTTCTAATATTGATTGCTATCAGGATATGAAGAGTTTCAACCAGTATTGCCTATAGACCAATAGTCTTCTGCTGCATTCTGAAGCATTTGCTACAAAGTATAGTGGTCACATATATTGGTTGTCGTTGAACAATGTTCGATTGGTCCGTCAGAAATTGTTTTGGGATGGTATGATATGTGCATACAGACAAGTACTTTATGGCCGTGCAAGCTTCAAAGAGATTAGCCTAGCTAAAGGAGGAACGCTCTCAACGTTAGGCCAAATCTGCACGATTAGGGACTCCAGTATGTGAGCATGAAACATGGAAAACTTTACGTGTGACATGAACAAGACTTTAAGTAGACTAAACATACTCTAACGTACACATACATGCATGCATACATGTTTACCTAGGGAAAGAGAGCTGAAGCAGAATACAGGAAAGCAAGAAGTTATAGCATTGCTTAAAATTCAGCAGATCAGCAGCCTTGAGCAAACCATCAGTTTAGTTCTAACACGCCCTTCTTTAAAATGGGTAAGGATACATAATGTATCAAATAATGAGACTTAAGTTTGATTCTTGCATGCCTTCCCCTTTTGAATTAAACTGTCCTGATGCAGTTTGTTGAGGGCTCCAGTTGATCTTTGCTGATGTTGTCTTGATGAGAGAGAACCAGTAGGAGTCAGAGGATCTTTGGTGAATGGAAGTCAAGGCCTAGCCTGGCACAAGGTTGGGGGTCCTTAGAAGACTTCTAGTTCAGCATCGTCTTCACAGTCGGTACTGAAATTTAAAAAATGTGACGCTTTGAGCACTGTTGAGCAGAATCATAAACACCTCTGATTGGCCATTGTGTTCATGAGCTCATCGGATATGTCTACGATTGGCTACAATGATCAACGCACCGGAGCGTTTGAGAGCACAAACGAATATATAGGATTAAAAGGGTTTATTTCTCCTTCTCAGCAAGAACACACAACTCTCTGCAAATTCCTTCTGGGTCATATTTGTCTTATCAGATAATAGGAATCATGTCTAAACTGTACTCTCTGTACTCTCTGTTAGAGTTGGAAAGAGATCACAGAGATAACGCATGACTAAATTACGACGAGAGCAGAAATAACAGCCACCTCTAATCTAAAGGCAGTGTCTGATTGGTCAGAACTCATGCAGGAGGCTGGACAAACATTTGAGTTTAAAATCTTAGGACACGAACAAAGCATTAGAGTAGCCATGACATTTTAGACCAGCCAGACGAGTAAACTTTTTTTTCGGCGAGCAGACGCAATAACCCAAATCAAGATCAGAAGAAAATAGGTTAAATAGCTTCATTCAAGCCATCGAACGTGAACATTCAAGCTCGTCTCACTTTTCTTTCTCTTACTTAGTTTGTTTTCTGTTCCGTTGAGAGTCTCGGTTCTAAGTTAAGTTTTGCTGTAAAGTTTCGGTCAACGATTTGACTGCAAAGCCCGCTTCCAACTTCAAAGACTTTCCATCCAACCGCCAACACACCACGTGTTTGGGTTAAATTAATGATTGATGGTTCGTTCAGGTCATGTCTTATAAGTGCATATAATTCTAGAACCTTGGGATTTCATCAACTCATTCTTTCACTCTCTTTCTTTCTGTAACTCATATGAATGTGTGTGAGCATGTGTTTGTGTTAGATATCAGTTTTATCTGTTAGGGTAATCAATAAAAACTTGTCTGTATTTTAAAGAGAAGTGTTCTTGTGTTATGTGCTTACAAATTTAATGTCTTAAACTGCTGATCTAAGTTACCTTGCTAATAAATAGTGTTTTCACTATAGTTTGGATATTTATAATTGCTCGGCCGCCCTATGAATTAATTCATTATTCCCTTTGAGCTAAATTGACCTGTTTGACCCTTACAGCACCATATGACTAGGAAGTCAAAGCTCAAATCACAGTCTTTGTTCTACCCACTTAATTGATAGAAGTGCGAGTGTATTACATTATATAAAATGTGCCAATTTCTCGATAAGTGACGTCAAACAATGCATTTACTGTAGGATCTAGAAAAAAATCTGATCGTGATTAAACCGGAAAACCTCATAATTAGTGAACAAAAACAATTTCTAAAGGTAGTTCTCCTAAACATTCCATCGCTCACACCCAGGGTGCGATTTGCAGGGGGGGATGGGTTTAAGTTACGATCCTATTTGCAGTGGCCTTAATCCAAGCACTGTTTTTCAAAATGTCACAAAGCGTTTTGTGATTGTTTTGTATGAAATATTGAAGTTTATAAATACATATTTTGGCACACCTGGCCGAGTGGCGCTACGAATTCTTCTACAATCGGATTTGAATTCTGGCATGTTAAATTAACATTCGACAAACGCAAACAAACTTTTATTTAAGTGCACTCACAATAACAATTAAATGTTGCGCTTTTGTAAAACAGAGAAAACAAACAGGGTTCGCTTTCTGCCGCCTCGGTCTCCGTGAACTGGAGCGAGTCACAGAAACGAACCAAAACTCTATAGAGATCGCTAAGAAATTTGACCAACTGGGCGGCAACGTCATCAGAACACACTGAATTATGAGTATGTTTTTCTCGTTTACATGGGCTGGCATTGCAGGCTTGTGTTCTGGCATGAAAATAATGAAAAATTAGCGTGAAAAACAGAATATAATCCTACAAAATGCAGCAGGCTGGGTTGTGGTGCTTTTGCAGACAGCCTGAAGTTCTGGGAGTCTCCCGCATATTGATAGCGGCTCCCTGATGCCCGCAAATTAGTTCAAATCTCCCGGAATCTAGAGCTCGCGAGCTCCAAACCGTGTAGCGCGCGCACGGCAGAGAGGGAGAGAAGGAGAAACCTTCAGCGTATTCACAAATGTACGTGTGCGTCATGAAGTTCATGTAAGTGCACAATTCTTCCTTAATACAGATAAAGGAGGCAGAATTTCATTCAGTCTTTGTTTATTTTATTTAAAGCGATGGCTAAAAATCATTACATGTGAGAAGTAACATTTAACAATCTTTAAGTTTGCATTAAGTTGGCTGTGCAGTTATTGCAGTTTATAACACAGCAGGTAGACGGCATCTTGAACACTGCGTTCTTCCCTCCATGCAATCCGCGGATTCCCAAAATGCTTTGCGTTCACCACTGTTAATACGTCATGATGATGACACATTAGCAATCTCTATAGGCTACTTGCCTCAGTCACGATGAGAAATATGTCTATAGAAAGCTTGAGTGAACAAGTATTCTCTGATTGTGTAATCCATATGAAACCATCCATCATTAAATTATATTCACTATAGTGGCTGGAAACATTGTTGTCAGTGACTAAAAAATTCAGATTCAAATTCTAGACATGCCCCTGTGTAAATAGCCTGGTTAAAACCAGACCCTTCTCAGTCGTAACTGAGTTAGGGTCTGGAGAAAGTTCATTGACAGCTCACTTCCAAAGGGACGTCGCTCAAATGCCTCTGGGCGCAATTGGATAGACCTTAAAACCAATCAGATCGATCGTCATCTTGTAAAGCCCGCCTCAACGTTTGTGATTGCTGCCTCGATTTGGAAATAATGGAAATGAGCCTGAATGGACTCTTCGCCAGACTAACTTGCAGAGCAAATCTAAATTTGCCGGAAGTTCATCTGGGTTTTCCCAGGCTACTGTGTCTGTGCTGTGTCTCTTGATGTTCTATGCAGATTTATGCCAGCCTCCAGTAGAGATCCATTTCCTGGAGAGTTTAGGTGTAGGTAGTGATGTGAGATTTGAAGCGAGGCGTCGGATCTTGTGTCGAGCAAAAATGGGCGTGCCAGATGAAGCCGCGATTCGAGGCTTGTGTTGTTAACGTGAAAATCACGTGACTAATGACAAACGAGGCCTCGGTTTGTGTGGATACGTCATCGGTTCGGTCTGGGTGTCGTTTCCGGATAAAGGGGGTTCGAAACTCGCGCCTCCTTGTGGGTGTTGCAGGAGTAGTAGAATCAGTTGTAGTAGTGTCAGAGAGTCAGAGAGTTAGAGTTAGAGAGTTGGAGTTAGAGAGTTGTTTCATCGTCGTTATTGTGCAATATATGTGTTAGGGCTGTATATTATTACATTATATCAGGTTAGATTAGTTATAGTATATTGTTAGTATTAATTATAGTAGCTATATTATAGTATTGTTATATTAATTAGGTAAGATTATTTGGATTGCTTTGGATTTTTGGATTTGGACTGGACTGCTTTTTGATTTGGATTGCCCTTTTGGAATTGTTTGCTTTTTGTGACCTCTTCCTTTTTCCTTGTAATGGAGCCAGCAAGAAAGAGGAAATCCTCCCCTGTCTGGGAGTTTTTTTAAATGGTTGCTCACAATAAGGTACAAACACAATTTGTATTATTATTGTTATTATTATTATTTTACTGTCTTTATATAATAATCCTCACTATATGGCTGTATTATATTTAATGTCTATTCATTTATGTTTCAAGGTGAAATGCTTGCTGTGCCTAAAGGAGCTGACATACAGCAATAACACGTCCTCCATGCTCAGGCATTATCGAGCACTGCACGAGCATGCACAGACTACTAACAATCCACACAGTAGTCAAAGTAATTGATAATAATCATTAAAAAAACATTATTTAAATAATGTTTTAGGCTCCTACAATACACCTTCATTTTATTTTATTATAGATTCCAAAAAAGAAATGGTGAATGAGGCCCTGGTGAACATGGTCATCAAGGACTCCCAACCCTTTTCCATTGTGGATGATGATGGATTTAGGGAGCTCCTGCATGTGTTGGATCCCACTTACGTGATCCCAACTAGAAAGGTATGTGATTAATAAAGTGGTTCATCATTATTTAAGAAGTTAAAAGTAAGAGTAACTGCATTTATTTCTAACCACAGGCTTTGAAGGTCATGGTTGATCATAAGTACAAGGAGGCTAAGGAGAAGGCAAGAGAGCAGTTGCAGAACGTTCAGGCTATAAGCCTTACCTCTGACATGTGGACATCGCTAAACATGGATGCCTACCTAGCAGTGACTTGCCATTTTATAGACAATGACAAGCTCTGCACTATTTTACTAGGTGTACAGCATTTCCCTAAGAGCCATACTGCTGAGAACTTGGCTACTGGACATATCAAGCTCATGGAGGAGTGGGGCATAAAGGATAAAGTTAAGTGCCTGGTAACTGATGCAGCAGCCAACATGATAGCATGTGTACGATCACTGAATGTTAGGCATGCGGTATGCATTGCACATGCACTAAACCTTATTGTGGGGAAATCTTTTGATGACATCAGTAGCTTCAACGACATTCGAACCAAATGTAGGAAACTTGTGACCTATTTCCGAACAAGCACTACAGCAAAAGAGAGACTGGCCCAAGTACAGGAGCAGATGGGGAGACCAGTTCTGAAAATGATAATTGAAGTGGAAACTCGCTGGAACAGCACTTACAACATGCTGGGACGTCTCTATCAGCTGAGAGAGCCAGTGGGGGCAGCCCTGGCCTCTCTAAAGACCGACATCACCCCTCCTACAGCCCTGGAGTATGAGGCAGTCCAGGATGCTTTACATGTTCTTGCCCCTTTCCGCCAGGCTACAGTAGAGCTTTCAGGAGAGAAAAGGGTGTCTGCCTCCAAAGTGATTCCTTTGATGAAGATGCTTAATCACGCTGTAACGAGTAAGCTAGAAGGCCTCAAGTCCAATCCAGCAAGGCAGCTGGGTGACAGCCTTGTACGGAGGGTCAGGGAACAAGCAGTACATTTAGAATCAATAAGTGTGATGACCATACCCACGTTATTGGATCCCAGATTCAAAAAACTGGGATTCTTAAGTCAAGGGAAACTGCAAGAAGGCATATCAAGATTAAAATCTGAATGCGCTACTGTAATCAGAAGTTCTGGTCTCCATTCTGCATTCCACCAATATATCCCCAACTCAGCTGCCAGCCTCTTCAGAAGCAAGGCAAGGCAAGTTTATTTATATAGCACATTTCATACACAATGGTAATTCAAAGTGCTTTACATAGAAGAAATTAAAATAATCAAAAGAAATCAGAATAATTAAAACAGTTTAGAATAAAAGATAAAATACAGAAATCAGAATAATTAAAACATAAAATAAAATACAGTGCAAACAGTCGGACGAACAGTGGCACAGTGCTCATTCAGTAAATGCACAGCTAAACAGATGTGTTTTGAGTCTGGATTTGAATGTGACTACTGTAGGAGCACATCTGATCTCTTCTGGAAGCTGGTTCCAGCTGCGGCTGGCATAGTAGCTAAAAGCAGACTCGCCATGCTTAGAGTGAACCCTTGGTATTTCTAGCCGATGTGATCCTAATGATCTGAGTGATCTGTTGGGTTTATATTCAGTGAGCATATCTGCAATGTATTGAGGTCCTAGGCCATTGAATGATTTATATACCAGTAATAATACTTTAAAATCAATCCTAAATGTAACTGGCAGCCAGTGTAAAGACCTGAGGACTGGTGTGATGTGTTCATATTTTCTGGTTCTGCTCAGAATCCTAGCAGCAGCGTTCTGTATGAGCTGCAACTGTCTTATGGTCTTTTTGGGAAGGCCAGTGAGAAGTCCATTACAATAATCCACCCTACTGGTGATGAAAGCATGCACAAGTTTTTCTAAGTCTTGACTGGAAACAAAGCATCTAATTCTTGCAATATTTTTCAGGTGATAATATGCTGATTTAGTTATTGCTTTTACATGACTACTGAAACTAAGGTCTGACTCTAGAGACACACCCAGATTCCTGACTTGATTTTTAGTTGTTTGACCCCTAGACTGAAGGTATGCGTTCACCTTGAGAACTTCATCTTTGTTTCCAAACGCAATGACTTCAGTTTTGTCTTTGTTTAACTGAAGAAAGTTTTGGCACATCCAATTGTTTACTTCATCAATGCATTGGCAAAGGGAGTCAATGGGGCTGTAATCGTTAGGCGATAGGGATAAGTAGAGCTGTGTGTCGTCTGCATAGCTATGGTAAGCGATTTGGTTCTTTCTCATTATTTGGCTCATTGGGAGCATGTACAGGTTGAATAGGAGTGGCGCAAGAATTGAGCCTTGAGGGACTCCGCATGTCATGGATGTCCACTCAGACTTATGGTCTCCTATACTCACATAATAACCTCTGCCTCCTAAGTATGACCTGAACCATTTTAGGACTATCCCAGAAAGCCCGACCCAGTTTTCCAGCCTGTCAAGAAGTATTTTGTGATCGACAGTGTCAAATGCAGCACTGAGGTCGAGTAGTACCAGCACTGATAATTTGCCTGTATCAGTATTTAAGCGAATATCATTTATTATCTTTATGAGCGCGGTCTCTGTACTGTGGTGCGGTCGGAAACCAGATTGAAAATGGTCAAAGTATCCATTCGAGCTTAAGAATTTGTTCAGCTGATTGAAGACAACTTTTTCAATGATCTTGCCTATGAAAGGAAGGTTTGAGATCGGTCTATAGTTGTTTAATATGGTCTTATCCAGATTGCTCTTTTTCAGGAGGGGCTTGACAACAGCAGTTTTCAGGGAGGTCGGAAAACTCCCAGAGAGAAGTGAGGCATTTACCACTTCTAGGAGATCTGCTTCTAAGCTGTGTAACACATTTTTGAAAAAAGATGTGGGAAGTGCATCAAGGGCGCAGGTTGATGTTTTTAGTTGCTGTACGGTTTCTTCCAAAATTTTGCCATCAATTTCTTCGAAATCAGACATAGTTGCTACTTTCTCGTGCTGTTGTTTGATCTGCCTGACCCCAGCGCAACTCAAGGATGAGCTGATCACCTTTCTAATATTATTGATTTTCTCAGAGAAGAAAGAAGCAAACTCACTGCACTTTCTCACTGAGAGCATTTCACTGGGAATCTGGCTTGGGGGGTTTGTCAGTCTCTCTACAGTAGCAAAAAGAGTGCGCGTGTTGTTTATATTGCTGTTTATAATATTCGAGAAAAAAGTCTGTCTAGCTTTGCTTAGTTCCTTATTGAAAGCATGGATGCTGTCTTTGTAGATGTTATAATGGACTACAAGTTTTGTCTTCCGCCACATGCGCTCTGCTTTTCTGCATTGTCTTTTCATATTTTGCACTGCTGTTGAGTTTCTCCAAGGTGCTTTTTGTCTGCCACTCTTCTTCCTGACTTTCACAGGAGCAATATCATCAATTACACTCTTAACTTTTGAGTTAAAAGAATCAAGGAGAAAATCAACAGAGTCAGCAGATATGCTTGGTGTTAAAGATATAGCCTTCATAAATAGTACACTAGTATTCTCATTTAAGCATCTCTTCTTGACAGACACAGATCTAGCTTCAATGGCAGGAGAGATCAATATATCAAAGAAAATACAAAAATGATCAGACAGTGCTACATCCTTAATAACAATTGATGAAATGTTTAGACCCTTACTGATAAGTAAATCTAGAGTGTGTCCACGATTATGTGTGGCTCCATGTACATGCTGAGTCAGATCAAAAGTTTTTAAAACAGTTTTGATTTCTTTTGCCATATTGTTTTCTGCATTATCTATGTGAATGTTAAAATCTCCAGCAATGGCAAAGCAGTCAAACTCTGAGGAAATAGAACTTAACAGTTCTGTTAAGTTCTCAGCAAAAGCTGGAGAGTATTTTGGAGGCCTGTAAACAATGATAAGTAAAATGCGTGGAGCACCTTTTAACACAATACCCAGATATTCGAAAGACGGGTAATTCCCAAATGATATTTGCTTACATTGATAGACATCTTTATAAAGAGCAGCTAAACCTCCGCCTCTTCTGACAGCTCTGCAGACACTCATAAAAGTAAAGTTAGGAGGGGCTGTTTCATTGAGGACTGTTGCACTGCAACTTTCTTCTAGCCAAGTTTCATTTAGCAACATAAAATCCAGGTTGTATGTGGTTATTAAGTCATTGACTAAAAGTGATTTATTTTTAAGTGAGCGGATGTTTAAAAGTGCTAACTTAACAGTCTTACTTTTTGTCCCCACAGCAATCTTGGTATGTCGTGTAATAGGCACCAGATTAGATGGGTTTGCTGTACGGCTTTTGAAGGCCTTAGACTTTCTATCATGTAATTGAACAGCAATAGAAAAACATACAGGCACACTGGGTTCCCGCTTGTTCTGTAAACATTTGAGAAAGTTATTGTTATCATAGCGGGGACCCGACACATATCACTGAGAGCTGGTATCAGTTGTTTTTGGTTCACCTCGAGCCGCCGGAGGAGGGTGTGGGCCCTGGCGCTGTGGCAGAGGCCGAAGAGCTCTCACAGGGGGAGGGGGAGGGCGAGCTGGGCCCGTAGGCTTTGGTGGTTGTGGGGCCTGGCGTTTTTTGGTTGGTATCTGGGGGCTCGCAGCAAAAGAGTGGGATAGTCTAGTTCCAGCGTGCACCAGTTGTTCCATTTTCTCTGAGAAGCAGGCCAATCCACAGACAACAGTAAGTACTATATGTGTTTGTTGTGTGAATGTTCACATTAGTGATTTAGTAATGTGAACCATTGTTAATGGAGTATTTTTTCTTTGTAACTCTATTATTAGGTGACCTTTGGCATCTGCTGGATAGCACGGTTGAACAAGGTAGAAGGAGCTCAAGTGCAACAGCAGATGCTACTGTAGAAGTGGACCGATATTTATCTGAAGTGAATCTCACAAGATCTGAGGATCCACTGGTATATTGGGCTCAACATAAACATCAGTATCCTCATTTATACCATCTGGCCCTGGCATTTTTATGTTCCCCCGCATCCTCTGTTCCATGTGAAAGGATCTTTTCCAAGGCTGGAGAGGTTCTGTCCAAGAAGAGGAATCGTCTAAGCCCCAACACACTTGAAAAAATTCTGTTCCTCAATAAAAATAATTTTTAATCCTTCCTTCGTTCCTCTACGTCCCCAGTCCCATAAGCACAACACTGCACAAAAATAGTAACAGTTCAATGCACAAAATCACCAGAAACAATTCTTAACCTTTACCACCCCACACTTTTCTGTTGCACTCCCTCCACCATAAGCACTGCACTCAACACAGTGTCACTTTTGTTGTTCATACTGTCACTATCCAAACCATTTATGAATAATTAATTAACTGTGTGTGTGTGTGTGTGTGTGTGTGTGTGTGTGTGTGTGTGTGTGTGTGTGTGTGTGTGTGTGTGTGTGTGTGTGTGAGAGAGACAGTTGTCTCTGCAGAAGTAAATTCAGACAGAGAAATATACATATTTTATTTTATACCCAGGCAATGGACAAATGTCTGCTCAGGTATTTTTATTATTGCAAATGAAAGGTTACAGACATTAACAGTGAGAAGAAAATAAATAAATAAAACAGAACAGGGGGGTATACTGACATCATAAGTCTGCTCAGGTCATTGTTTCAGAATGAATTAATTGGTCTGCTATTTCTTTGCACAGTAGCTAGGTGTCACTAGTGAGCAATGCTGAATGAAGCTTCGAGTAATGAACCTTTGGGTGAAGCAATGGTCTGTGAGGTCTCAGTGGTTCAGGAAGCCTCATTTTGCCATCACTAGGTGTAGGAGTTTAGTCCAACTTGTAACTTGTGGTAGAACTCTGACCTGTACCACCTGACCAATGCAGAATCATTCGGCATTGATAGTGTTGCCATACAAACGCTCAATCATCTCCTAATCACAGCAATTATTACGACATCCAACCCTAATCAAACACACCTGAACAAGCTAATCAAAGTCTTCAAGATTAGGCTATATTAGAAAGCTACAGGCAGGTGATTTTCATTATGGTTGGAGTTACACGGGCCTCCAATTGGAACTTTAAAAACGCGTTCAAAAAGCACTTTAAACTGCTTTGACAGCGTTTTTTTTGTGTGTGTGTGTGGGACTCAGCAACGGGGTTTTTCTTTGTAGGTTTGTGTTCCTCGCTGTCTGCCCCTCCTGACTCACTAATTCAGCACATCTTCCTGCAGAGTTGATTGTGAGATTGCAGGTCGAGAGGATGACCGCTCGAGTGTACTGCTCGTTTAGTGCCGTTTTATTGTGTCTGTCTGCATGTTTGAGCACAACAGACGCTGGAGTTGTAGGTGAGAAGTTGTTTTAGCTTGATTACACAGCCCGAAGAAGTGCATAAATAAAGTGCCTAACAAAATTTGACTTTAGATGAATCTCAGCACATAGGCTTACAAAAATACAGTACAGATGTCAAGTGGAAGTTCAACTTTGTATGTTGGTTTAGTTTTAATAAGCAAAGTATAAATATGCAAACTGTCATCTGTTTTTCATTGTACAAGTAAAACCCATATAATCACTAATATAAGCCTTTTTGTTTAATGTAAAACAAGAACATTAGTCTTATAACATGGCTACAAAATTACCAATCCGGAGTTTAAACTTTTGCCTAAACTTTTTGTTTTAGCAACTAAATAAGCCTACAATATAACATGGGGAGCTAATTATAACCGGTTGCTCTGCGTTGTGTATATGTAGTGCATTTCTATATTTATGTCTTCTGAGTAGCCTATTAAAATGCTTAAAAGGAAATTAGGGTGGTCATGGGGATGGCATAAATTGATGATGTACACTGGTAAATTTGTATACAACATATTAACTGATGTCCATGTTTTCTATCAGCATTGCACTATTACTCCCTCTACTTTAGTGGGATGGGTTGTAACAGCACTCTCCGTCTCTGAAACCGATTGATGCAGATTATTGAAAAATTGTAGATTTCTAAGCTACTTTGAATTGAAGCAGATGAATGTGTGAATATTGTAAAGTTTGAGACTCATTGCAATACCCCTGACTTGCAAAAGCTGAATCAAACTATTACAGCACTTCCTGGTCTACACAAATGATCCTCTTGAAATCCTCTTCTGCAGTGTCCGGTCAGTGTCCGGCGACGCTGACGGTCGAGCCGTCCCGTCGCGGATGCACTTCTGATAGAGACTGCTTTGGAGGACACAAATGCTGTAAATTTCCCTGTGGCCCCGTGTGTGTGCCGCCTGTTTTCAGTGAGTTTTTATTAATGATGGATGCTACACGCCTTCCAAAAACGCTGAAAAAACGTTTTGACTCAGAAATTGCTAGTAAGTTTCACAAATAATTGCAAAGAAACCGCAATCAACACATTGAACTAAACGTGAAACTATGAAGTAGATAGACTGAATATTCCGGTAAAACCTCCTACTATCATCTTATGACAACTTTCTTTTTTTTTTTTCATACAGTGAATGAGACATTCATTGATGTGGTTTCTGTCATGTGTCTGTATAACAGCAAAGCCAGGAGAGTGTCCAAGCACAAATTTTGGACCAGGAATGTGTGCCGAGATGTGTTGCTATGACAGTGACTGTCCGAACAATGAGAAATGCTGCAGCAATGGTTGTGGACATCAGTGTATGGCTCCATTTGCAGGTGTGTGTTGTATTAGTGTTTGGCTCAGCTACCTCGTTATTTCAGTTTGTCTTGTTTTCTAATAAGTCGTTCTCAATGTAAAGTATTTAGCCAACTAGCATGGTTTCAAGCACAAGATGGCTTTACAAAATTAACAGAAGATTAATACGGAGTAAAACTTGCAATTTGGTTTTTGTGCTGTATCTGAGACTGAATGCCGCTAAATGGATCGACTAATCTGTATCTCTCCAGTGAAGCCTGCAGCCGAACCCCCGAAGCCTCCAGGGAGGGAACCCCCGAAGCCTCCAGGGTGGCCTGGAGCTGAACCCCCGAAGCCTCCAGGGTGGCCTGGAGCTGAACCCCCGAAGCCTCCAGGGTGGCCTGGAGCTGAACCCCCGAAGCCTCCAGGGTGGCCTGGAGCTGAACCCCCGAAGCCTCCAGGGTGGCCTGGAGCTGAACCCCCGAAGCCTCCAGGGAGGCCTGGAGCCGAACCCCCGAAGCCTCCAGGGAGCGAACGCCCAAAGCTTCCAGAAAGGCCTGGAGCCGAACCCCCGATGCCTCCAGGGAGGCCTGGAGCCGAACCCCCGATGCCTCCAGGGAGGCCTGGAGCCGAACCCCCGATGCCTCCAGGGAGGCCTGGAGCCGAACCCCCGAAGCCTCCAGGGAGGCCTGGAGCCGAACCCCCGAAGCCTTCCGTCGAACTGCCTGAGCCGGAGCCCTCCACCGAACTGCCAGAGCCGCCTGCAACTGAACCTCCGGTTAAGCCTGCAGCCGAACCCCCGATGGCTCCAGAGAGGCCTGGAGCCGGACCCCCGATGGCTCCAGGGAGGCCTGGAGCCGGACCCCCGATGGCTCCAGGGAGGCCTGGAGCCGGACCCCCGATGGCTCCAGGGAGGCCTGGAGCGGAACCCCCGATGGCTCCAGGGAGGCCTGGAGCCGGACCCCCGATGGCTCCAGGGAGGCCTGGAGCCGGACCCCCGATGGCTCCAGGGAGGCCTGGAGCCGAACCCCCGATGGCTCCAGGGAGGCCTGGAGCCGAACCCCCGAAGCGACCAGGGAGGCCTGGAGCCGAACCCCCGAAGCGACCAGGGAGGCCTGGAGCCGAACCCCCGAAGCGACCAGGGAGGCCTGGAGCCGAACCCCCGAAGCGACCAGGGAGGCCTGGAGCCGAACCCCCGAAGCCTCCAGTGTGTGCTGAAAACTGTCGCCAAACTAACCCTTATGGCCAATGTTCAGGTCATAAGTAATGTGGCTATGCATGCAGGTAACTGTGCTGATTTAACCATTGGATGTATGGTATATTTTCCCTGTTATCACCAAATAAATCTCACACTTGTAAGACTACTTTCTCTTTTATATTTCTTTAAGTGTGATAACAAAGTTGGTGTTTTTTGTGTGCCAGCGTTAGTTTGGCTGTTCTCTCACATAATGGCTGTTCTCTCACATAATGGCTGTTCTCTCACATAATGGCTGTTCTCTCACATAATGGCTGTTCTCTCACATAATGGCTGTTCTCTCACATAATGGCTGTTCTCTCACATAATGGCTCATTGGAATTCCTGCTTTAGGAATGTGTAAGTTCCCCTCCTGAAGACCCAAACACATTCAAAACGGTTTCAGAGAGGCTAGCAATATTAAGCTAGCTTTGAATGCATCCAAAGCCATGCCTCCTTCAAAACGCATGAATGCACAAAGCAGAGTCTACAAAGTGTCATGAGATGAAAGACTGTTAAATTGTCTCATGTCTCAAAACGCATAACATTACAGTGATAATGAACGTAAACATCTTACAGTGCTCTAGTTGTACCATCTGACTAATCCAGATTCATTTCGGCGTTAATGGTGTTGACATGAAAACGAATACATCCAAATCTGAATACGAATGCAACGATTGGACTGACTTTTTTTTTTTTTTTTTGGGTCCTGAGACCTTTACAGAAGCTATGTTCATTTTACCATTTAGAACACTTCTAATATTGATTGCTATCAGGATATGAAGAGTTTCAACCAGTATTGCCTATAGACCAATAGTCTTCTGCTGCATTCTGAAGCATTTGCTACAAAGTATAGTGGTCACATATATTGGTTGTCGTTGAACAATGTTCGATTGGTCCGTCAGAAATTGTTTTGGGATGGTATGATATGTGCATACAGACAAGTACTTTATGGCCGTGCAAGCTTCAAAGAGATTAGCCTAGCTAAAGGAGGAACGCTCTCAACGTTAGGCAAAATCTGCACGATTAGGGACTCCAGTATGTGAGCATGAAACATGGACAACTTTACGTGTGACATGAACAAGACTTTAAGTAGACTAAACATACTCTAACGTACACATACATGCATGCATACATGTTTACCTAGGGAAAGAGAGCTGAAGCAGAATACAGGAAAGCAAGAAGTTATAGCATTGCTTAAAATTCAGCAGATTAGCAGACTTGAGCAAACCATCAGTTTAGTTCTAACACGCCCTTCTTTAAAATGGGTAAGGATACATAATGTATCAAATAATGAGACTTAAGTTTGATACTTGCATGCCTTGCCCTTTTGAATTAAACTGTCCTGATGCAGTTTGTTGAGGGCTCCAGTTGATCTTTGCTGATGTTGTCTTGATGAGAGAGAACCAGTAGGAGTCAGAGGATCTTTGGTGAATGGAAGTCAAGGCCTAGCCTGGCACAAGGTTGGGGGTCCTTAGAAGACTTCTAGTTCAGCATCGTCTTCACAGTCGGTACTGAAATTTAAAAAATGTGACGCTTTGAGCACTGTTGAGCAGAATCATAAACACCTCTGATTGGCCATTGTGTTCATGAGCTCATCGGATATGTCTACGATTGGCTACAATGATCAACGCACCGGAGCGTTTGAGAGCACACCAACTTGGTACCCAAGTCGGTACTTTTGACAACACTAGTTTATACATTTCTCAAGTGGTTATATATAGAATATATAGGATTAAAAGGGTGTATTTCTCCTTCTCAGCAAGAACACACAACTCTCTGCAAATTCCTTCTGGGTCATATTTGTCTTATCAGATAATAGGAATCATGTCTAAACTGTACTCTCTGTACTCTCTGCTAGAGTTGGAAAGAGATCACAGAGATAACGCAAGACTAAATTACGACGAGAGCAGAAATAACAGCCACCTCTAATCTAAAGGCAGTGTCTAATTGGTCAGAACTCATCCAGGAGGCTGGACAAACATTTGAGTTTAAAATCTTAGGACACGAACAAAGCATTAGAGTAGCCATGACATTTTAGACCAGCCAGACGAGTAAACTTGTAGGCGAGCAGACGCAATAACCCAAATCAAGATCAGAAGAACATAGGTTAAACAGCTTCATTCAAGCCATCGAACGTGAACATTCAAGCTCGTCTCACTTTTCTTTCTCTTACTTAGTTTGTTTTCTGTTCCATTGAGAGTCTCGGTTCTAAGTTAAGTTTTGCTGTAAAGTTTCGGTCAACGATTTGACTGCAAAGCCCGCTTCCAACTTCAAAGACTTTCCATCCAACCGCCAACACACCACGTGTTTGGGTTAAATTAATGATTGATGGTTCGTTCAGGTCATGTCTTATAAGTGCATATAATGCTAGAACCTTGGGATTTCATCAACTCATTCTTTCACTCTCTTTCTTTCTGTAACTCGTATGAATGTGTGTGAGCATGTGTTTGTGTTAGATATCAGTTTGATCTGTTAGGGTAATCAATAAAAACTTGTCTGTATTTTAAAGAGAAGTGTTCTTGTGTTATGTGCTTACGAATTTAATGTCTTAAACTGCTGATCTAAGTTACCTTGCTAATAAATAGTGTTTTCACTATAGTTTATATATTTATAATTGCTCGGCCGCCCTATGAATTAATTAATAATTCCCTTCGAGCTAAATTGACCTGTTTGACCCTTACAGCACCATATGACTAGGAAGTCAAAGCTCAAATCACAGTCTTTGTTCTACCCACTTACCCAGATAGCAATGAGTCGGCGGACCACCGTCGGTCCTCCGGCGCCAGTAGAAGCGTCAGAATGGCGACATCGCAAACACGTTGGACGGCGCACCGCCGGCGGCAGCCGCTTTTTAAAAGCGGCAGCCGCCTTCATACCGCCTTCGTTAAGCGGGCGGCCCGCGGGCCAACCACCGTTCCGCCGCCTTTATATTGAAGGCCGTCCTTCCGCGGCCCGCCGGAGGCAAACGCTATTTTCGAGCGCTCTGCCGCCGCTTATTCTGGCTATATATATATTTTTTTATTTATAGCATGCAGTTTAGCAAGAATAATGATTGCTCAAACCAGACAAATTTACAATTGGCATTTTTATTCCACATTTCAAAGTACAGTAACTGTCATTTAAACAAGATATTTCAGATCACTGAAACATAACAGAAAAATAAATAAATCAATATACTAACATGCAGGTTTCCAATTCAATTTTGGTTAAACAGCCTTACAAGCAAATTACAACACTTACAATAAGTGTTCATATAAAAAGGACAGCTCTAGGGTAGAAAATTACCAGTAAACATTATGACAAGTAAAGAGGATATTTGATACCAAATAATGTGCAAGATACCAAATAAATAAAAGTATAACTACAATTACAAGCCATTTCTAACAATATGATAAGTGGTAGTAATTTATAGTAAAGCTCTGGAGTAGAATAGGCCATTATAACGGCAATTCTGACCTGTGGCACAAGGATTTACAAGCTTTATTTGAAAAAGAAAAAAAGAAAGTAATTTCCACAGTGAGTGAGTGTAGTCTGACACTTCTGACTTCTTTAGGGGTCTTGATTCTACTGACTGCAAGATAAAGAAAGGATTCCAGTTGTCAGTGATTCTGGGGTGTCAGTAGTCAGTCTAGTTTTAAGTGGTCGGCTGTGGGTCCCTCTCAGCTGTGCGGCGCCTTTTTCTGCCTTCACGGTCAGATGCTCCTTTCAGTTAACGCGTAACGTTAACCTGGACCGCCTCATCAGTGCATCCTGGGTTGCCGGGTCCTTCCGGATGGCTAATATAGAAAATACAGATCTGTCATTTAATTTGAATTGCATGAGGACAATAGGACATACACATCTACTTAAATCTAAAAAAAATATCCAACTTACTTTGAACAATGGTCTTCAGGAACATGTCTCTAAAACATGCTTTATCCCCTACACCAAGCTGAAAATCCAAAAAAGTGTTACAAATTACATTTCTCTGAAGCTTCTCATAAATAAATAAAAAATGTGAAAGGCTAAGGATTCAGACTGTAATATATGCAGTATACAATCTTAAATTTTACTTTATATCTAGGTCTACTACATGTACAGGTAGCCCCAGTGGGAATTAAACCGACAACCACAGGTGCTGTTTGCAAGTTGTGCCTAATTGCTCAGTGCAAGCAAACGTCTTCAACATTGTTTGTTGAACTTGTTTCACCTGCTCTTGAAGTAAGATTTTACAATTCGTATTTTTATATGTAATATTGTAGTGTTTATTATAAATGATTTATCTGTGCACTTCATTCTTTTAAAATTCATGTAGCCTTATAATCTTTAATCAAATACGTTACCCTTCCCTCCCCCCTCGAAACGACTTCTCTTCTCTTCCGGTCATGTGCTATGGTGCGAGGGCGTGGCAACTCCCCTCAAACCGTGCTATGAGCAGAGATGGAGAAGAGGAGCGCTAGAGTAAAACCCTGCCCTCCGTTCAATTTACCGTTTCACTTTTAAATACGTCACAACAGTGGAGAAAAGTCGTTTGTAACTTCCGGTTCATGCCGACATCAAATAGAAGCAATAGTTTCCAAGACAAAAAAACTTCACAATTAACATCACTTACTTGTACTCAAACTCTTGGCTCTGTGAAGTGGAGTCTGGATTACTGGGGAGAAACCTGGTTGCGAGAAAGAGGAAACAGAAATTTGAAAATCTAACAAATGGTATAGTTTAGTGGCAGGATCACAAATCCAGCATCACAGCAATAGATTTTACATACCAGTTCAGCATTTTTCTGGTTTTCTGGAATCGATGCATCTTTCTAGAGTTTTTTTTTTTCTTGAGACTTCCAAGATTCTAGAGTAGGGAATAATGAATGAAAGAGTCAGTTATCCACAATAAACAGAAAATAAATTACACAGATGAAATACAGGAAAATCAAATACACAAGTCAGACCCATTTACCTGCTCCCTTCATGAACTTAAAATGATGTTTCTCCCAGGTGCTGTGTGGAGGTGTGCAGAGGATGGCTAAATTGTTGCCTTCCTCTTTTTGCTGAGGTTAAATGGGGGCCAATGGCACATGCTCTCACTGAGCCACTCTTGCGGAACCACTGCAAATGGCAGATCCTCCTCGTTGAAAACTGAACAATGTGAACCATCTAAAATAGAAGAACATTTTGCATAAAGTATACTTTTTGATTAATTTCCAGGCAAAATCAATAACATTAAAATGCTCACCCCTTCAAAAAAACGAGTCATTTTCACAAGTGGATCAACAGAAAACCATGTTCAGACAAACACAATCATATACACACACATTTATACATATAAACACATATATACACATTATATATATATATATATATATATATATATATATATATATATATACACACATATATATATATATATAAACACCAAAAGTTAAACTTTCTAGATGTAAAGCTTTCTTTCTAGATGTAAAGCATTGGCGATTTACTGTAGCTAGATACATTTCAACATGTCGAACATGCTTGAATTCAGTGAGTAAAAAAGGCGAAGCAGCATGTGTTAGCTAACACTGTAAGTTAAACTAGACTAGCAGCATGGTTGTCGAATCAAACAAAACATCATTATGTTTAGTTAGAAAACAACACAAGTTATACTGATCAGTCTTTCTTGTCGTAAAGATTTTGCTAACGTTACCATTCCCACGTGGGCGGGAGAATTGTCCTTCAGGATTTGGTTACGTAAGTTAGTTAATTATTCGACTGACCAATACTATCTTAAACCACATACTGTAGTACTCACACTGGCATAAACATACGTAAATATAGTTAAAAGAAGAAAAGAAAAAACTAACGCCAGGAAGAAACTAAGTAACGTTAGCCTAACTAACGTTAGCTATGTCAGATCCATGACGGAAACTTTGTAAACAAGGCTAACTTACTAGCTTGACTAGTAAGGCAAGAACATATTTGAAAAAGATGAACTAAAAATGTAAAAAATGAACATAATATTGCGTTACACAAAAAGGAAAAATGTACTTACTTTAAAGATCGTAGTCAATGACTAGATAGGATATCCTCTCCAAATACTGAAATCGTGTGACGAGGGGCCACTGTTGTGTTGGTAAATCTGCTTCCGTTTTTTAGGTACTGCCCCTCTCGGCCGGTGGAGGTACTTCTCTGTTTGTGCTTTAATACTTTCTTAAACATTTGTACAGATTGCAAAACTCGCAATTGCAAATTAATCCCTTATACCTGTAAAAGGTCAAATAAATAAAAAAATCGAGCTTGTAAAAAAATGAAAGACATAAACGAAATTTCCTGGGGTGACAGAGAGACAAAATATTTCTAAATATTTCACTTTATCTTTCAGGTCAAAACAGGGATTTTCATGTTTATTATAAATATTACCATGGTTGCAAATTAATAAAAAAATCTAAAGCATACCCAAGCTTTTGGCCAAGTTGCAGATGTCTTTCACTGTTCACTGATTTCAGGCATTGGTGAAAAGTCTAACTTCATCCATTTATTCTGCTAAATTGTTCATACCATGAATGAAATATTTATTTTAAAACCTAATCAGAAAGATATTTATTGCCAAGTAAGTTTTACAAAAGGAATTCTTTTTGGACTATTTGTGCATCTCAATTGTGCATAAATCAAAGAAATGTAAAGAATTGTCACCTTAAGTGACTAAAATAATTCTATATATTTTACATAGGCATATCACTGAATCGCTTCAGAGTTTCAACGTAATTTAAATGTATTTTCCTAAACCTTATCATGGAATCAGACTGAGTCAAATCTGTTATAAACCCTAATGACTTTGGAGCAACAACAACAACAAAATTTGATATAATTCACATAATAATTATAATCGCTTTAAATGTGAAAGTTAAAATGCTGTCAGTTCCACTCATGCCAATGACATGGCTGGTCGATTTCAAAGCGGCTTGCCGCCAGCCGGCCGCGGTTCATTTAGACGGCGGCAACCGCCAGAGAGAATGAAGTCGGCGGCCCGGCGGCTGTTCGCCGGCGGCATCTCGCAAGAAATGGGAGTGACGTATTCGGCGGCAAACGTTTCATCTCCGCCAGCGGGGCGCACCTATAGCCGACAGTTTGGGGCCGGCGGCAAAAAGAAGCCGTGCCGATATTTTTTGCTATCTGGGTAATTGATAGAAGTGCGAGTGTATTACATTATATAAAATGTGCCAATTTCTCGATAAGTGAAGTCAAACAATGCATTTACTGTAGGATCTAGAAAAAAATCTGATCGTGATTAAACCGGAAAACCTCATAATTAGTGAACAAAAACAATTTCTAAAGGTAGTTCTCCTAAACATTCCATCGCTCACACCCAGGGTGCGATTTGCAGGGGGGGATGGGTTTAAGTTACGATCCTATTTGCAGTGGCCTTAATCCAAGCACAGATTTTCAAAATGTCACAAAGCGTTTTGTGATTGTTTTGTATGAAATATTAAAGTTTATAAATACATATTTTGGCACACCTGGCCGAGTGGCGCTACGAATTCTTCTACTATCGGATTTTAATTCTGGCATGTTAAATTAACATTCGACAAACGCAAACAAACTTTTATTTAAGTGCACTCACAATAACAATTAAATGTTGCGCTTTTGTAAAACAGAGAAAACAAACAGGGTGCGCTTTCTGCCGCCTCGGTCTCCGTGAACTGGAGCGAGTCACAGAAACGAACCAAAACTCTATAGAGATCGCTAAGAAATGCGACCAACTGGGCGGCAACGTCATCAGAACACACTGAATTATGGGTATGTTTTTCTCGTTTACATGGGCTGGCATTGCAGGCTTGTGTTCTGGCATGAAAATAATGAAAAATTAGCGTGAAAAACAGAATATAATCCTACAAAATGCAGCAGGCTGGGTTGTGGTGCTTTTGCAGACAGCCTGAAGTTCTGGGAGTCTCCCGCATATTGATAGCGGCTCCCTGATGCCCGCAAATTAGTTCAAATCTCCCGGAATCTAGAGCTCGCGAGCTCCAAACCGTGTAGCGCGCGCACGGCAGAGAGGGAGAGAGGGAGAAACCTTCAGCGTATTCACAAATGTACGTGTGCGTCATGAAGTGCATGTAAGTGCACAATTCTTCCTTAATACAGATAAAGGAGGCAGAATTTCATTCAGTCTTTGTTTATTTTATTTAAAGCAATGGCTAAAAATCATTACATGTGAGAAGTAACATTAAACAATCTTTAAGTTTGCATTAAGTTGGCTGTGCAGTTATTGCAGTTTATAACACAGCAGGTAGACGGCATCTTGAACACTGCGTTCTTCCCTCCATGCAATCCGTGGATTCCCAAAATGCTTTGCGTTCACCACTGTTAATACGTCATGATGACGACACATTAGCAATCTCTATAGGCTACTTGCCTCAGTCACGATGAGAAATATGTCTATAGAAAGCTTGAGTGAACAAGTATTCTCTGATTGTGTAATCCATATGAAACCATCCATCATTAAATTATATTCACTATAGTGGCTGGAAACATTGTTGTCAGTGACTAAAAATTTCAGATTCAAATTCTAGACATGCCCCTGTGTAAATAGCCTGGTTAAAACCAGACCCTTCTCAGTCGTAACTGAGTTAGGGTCTGGAGAAAGTTCATTGACAGCTCATTTCCAAAGGGACGTCGCTCAAATGCCTCTGGGCGCAATTGGATAGACCTTAAAACCAATCAGATCGATCGTCATCTTGTAAAGCCCGCCTCAACGTTTGTGATTGCTGCCTCGATTTGGAAATATTGGAAATGAGCTTGAATGAACTCTTCGCCAGACTAACTTGCAGAGCAAATCTAAATTTGCCGGAAGTTCGTCTGGGTTTTCCCAGGCTACTGTGTCTGTGCTGTGTCTCTTGATGTTCTATGCAGATTTATGCCAGCCTCCAGTAGAGATCCATTTCCTGGAGAGTTTAGGTGTAGGTAGTGATGTGACATTTGAAGCGAGGCGTCGGAGCTTGTGTCGAGCAAAAATGGGCGTGCCAGATGAAGCCGCGATTCGAGGCTTGTGTTGTTAACGTGAAAATCACGTGACTAATGACAAACGAGGCCTCGGTTTGTGTGGATAAGTCATCGGTTCGGTCTGAGTGTCGTTTCCGGATAAAGGGGGTTCGAAACTCGCGCCTCCTTGTGGGTGTTGCAGGAGTAGTAGAATCAGTTGTAGTAGTGTCAGAGAGTCAGAGAGTTAGAGTTAGAGAGTTGGAGTTAGAGAGTTGTTTCATCGTCGTTATTGTGCAATATATGTGTTAGGGTTAATATATGTGTTAGTAATATATGTGTATATTATTACATTATATCAGGTTAGATTAGTTATAGTATATTGTTAGTATTAATTATAGTAGCTATATTATAGTATTGTTATATTAATTAGATAAGATTATTTGGATTGCTTTGGATTTTTGGATTTGGACTGGACTGCTTTTTGATTTGGATTGCCCTTTTGGAATTGTTTGCTTTTTGTGACCTCTTCCTTTTTCCTTGTAATGGAGCCAGCAAGAAAGAGGAAATCCTCCCCTGTCTGGGAGTTTTTTGAAATGGTTGCTCACAATAAGGTACAAACACAATTTGTATTAATATTGTTATTATTATTATTTTACTGTCTTTATATAATAATCCTCACTATATGGCTGTATTATATTTAATGTCTATTAATTTATGTTTCAAGGTGAAATGCTTGCTGTGCCTAAAGGAGCTGACATACAGCAATAACACGTCCTCCATGCTCAGGCATTATCGAGCACTGCACGAGCATGCACAGACTACTAACAATCCACACAGTAGTCAAAGTAATTGATAATAATCATTAAAAAACATTATTTAAATAATGTTTTAGGCTCCTACAATACACCTGCATTTTATTTTATTATAGATTCCAAAAAAGAAATGGTGAATGAGGCCCTGGTGAACATGGTCATCAAGGACTCCCAACCCTTTTCCATTGTGGATGATGATGGATTTAGGGAGCTCCTGCATGTGTTGGATCCCACTTACGTGATCCCAACTAGAAAGGTATGTGATTAATAAAGTGGTTCATCATTATTTAAGAAGTTAAAAGTAAGAGTAACTGCATTTATTTCTATCCACAGGCTTTGAAGGTCATGGTTGATCATAAGTACAAGGAGGCTAAGGAGAAGGCAAGAGAGCAGTTGCAGAACGTTCAGGCTATAAGCCTTACCTCTGACATGTGGACATCGCTAAACATGGATGCCTACCTAGCAGTGACTTGCCATTTTATTGACAATGACAAGCTCTGCACTATTTTACTAGGTGTACAGCATTTCCCTAAGAGCCATACTGCTGAGAAATTGGCTACTGGACATATCAAGCTCATGGAGGAGTGGGGCATAAAGGATAAAGTTAAGTGCCTGGTAACTGATGCAGCAGCCAACATGATAGCATGTGTACGATCACTGAATGTTAGGCATGCGGTATGCATTGCACATGCACTAAACCTTATTGTGGGGAAATCTTTTGATGACATCAGTAGCTTCAACGACATTCGAACCAAATGTAGGAAACTTGTGACCTATTTCCGAACAAGAACTACAGCAAAAGAGAGACTGGCCCAAGTACAGGAGCAGATGGGGAGACCAGTTCTGAAAATGATAATTGAAGTGGACACTCGCTGGAACAGCACTTACAACATGCTGGAACGTCTCTATCAGCTGAGAGAGCCAGTGGGGGCAGCCCTGGCCTCTCTAAAGACCGACATCACCCCTCCTACAGCCCTGGAGTATGAGGCAGTCCAGGATGCTTTACATGTTCTTGCCCCTTTCCGCCAGGCTACAGTAGAGCTTTCAGGAGAGAAAAGGGTGTCTGCCTCCAAAGTGATTCCTTTGATGAAGATGCTTAATCACGCTGTAACGAGTAAGCTAGAGGGCCTCAAGTCCAATCCGGCAAGGCAGCTGGGTGACAGCCTTGTACGGAGGGTCAGGGAACAAGCAGTACATTTAGAATCAATAAGTGTGATGACCATACCCACGTTATTGGATCCCAGATTCAAAAAACTGGGATTCTTAAGTCAAGGGAAACTGCAAGAAGGCATATCAAGATTAAAATCTGAATGCGCTACTGTAATCAGAAGTTCTGCTCTCCATTCTGCTTCCACCAATATACCCCCAACTCAGCTGCCAGCCTCTTCAGAAGCAGGCCAATCCACAGACAACAGTAAGTACTATATGTGTTTGTTGTGTGAATGTTCACATTAGTGATTTAGTAATGTGAACCATTGTTAATGGAGTATTTTTTCTTTGTACCTCTATTATTAGGTGACCTTTGGCATCTGCTGGATAGCACGGTTGAACACGGTAGAAGGAGCTCAAGTGCAACAGCAGATGCTACTGTAGAAGTGGACCGATATTTATCTGAAGTGAATCTCACAAGATCTGAGGATCCACTGGTATATTGGGCTCAACATAAACATCAGTATCCTCATTTATACCATCTGGCCCTGGCATTTTTATGTTCCCCCGCATCCTCTGTTCCATGTGAAAGGATCTTTTCCAAGGCTGGAGAGGTTCTGTCCAAGAAGAGGAATCGTCTAAGCCCCAACACACTTGAAAAAATTCTGTTCCTCAATAAAAATAATTTTTAATCCTTCCTTCGTTCCTCTACGTCCCCAGTCCCATAAGCACAACACTGCACAAAAATAGTAACAGTTCAATGCACAAATCACCAGAAACAATTCTTAACCTTTACCACCCCACACTTTTCTGTTGCACTTTACTTTATTACACTCCCTCCACCATAAGCACTGCACTCAACACAGTGTCACTTTTGTTGTTCATACTGTCACTATCCAAACCATTTATGAATAATTAATTAACTGTGTGTGTGTGTGTGTGTGTGTGTGTGTGTGTGTGTGTGTGTGTGTGTGTGTGTGTGTGTGTGTGTGTGTGTGTGTGTGTGTGTGTGTGTGTGTGTGTGTGTGTGTGTGAGAGACAGTTGTCTCTGCAGAAGTAAATTCAGACAGAGAAATATACATATTTTATTTTATACCCAGGCAATGGACAAATGTCTGCTCAGGTATTTTTATTATTGCAAATGAAAGGTTACAGACATTAACAGTGAGAAGAAAATAATAAATAAAACAGAACAGGGGGGTATACTGACATCATAAGTCTGCTCAGGTCATTGTTTCAGAATGAATTAATTGGTCTGCTATTTCTTTGCACAGTAGCTAGGTGTCACTAGTGAGCAATGCTGAATGAAGCTTCGAGTAATGAACCTTTGGGTGAAGCAATGGTCTGTGAGGTCTCAGTGGTTCAGGAAGCCTCATTTTGCCATCACTAGGTGTAGGAGTTTAGTCCAACTTGTAACTTGTGGTAGAACTCTGACCTGTACCACCTGACCAATGCAGAATCATTCGGCATTGATAGTGTTGCCATACAAACGCTCAATCATCTCCTAATCACAGCAATTATTACGACATCCATTAACCCTAATCAAACACACCTGAACAAGCTAATCAAAGTCTTCAAGATTAGGCTATATTAGAAAGCTACAGGCAGGTGATTTTCATTATGGTTGGAGTTACACGGGCCTCCAATTGGAACTTTAAAAACGCGTTCAAAAAGCACTTTAAACTGCTTTGACAGCGTTTTTTTTGTGTGTGTGTGGGACTCAGCAACGGGGTTTTTCTTTGTAGGTTTGTGTTCCTCGCTGTCTGCCCCTCCTGACTCACTAATTCAGCACATCTTCCTGCAGAGTTGATTGTGAGATTGCAGGTCGAGAGGATGACCGCTCGAGTGTACTGCTCGTTTAGTGCCGTTTTATTGTGTCTGTCTGCATGTTTGAGCACAACAGACGCTGGAGTTGTAGGTGAGAAGTTGTTTTAGCTTGATTACACAGCCCGAAGAAGTGCATAAATAAAGTGCCTAACAAAATTTGACTTTAGATGAATCTCAGCACATAGGCTTACAAAAATACAGTACAGATGTCAAGTGGAAGTTCAACTTTGTATGTTGGTTTAGTTTTAATAAGCAAAGTATAAATATGCAAACTGTCATCTGTTTTTCATTGTACAAGTAAAACCCATATAATCACTAATATAAGCCTTTTTGTTTAATGTAAAACAAGAACATTAGTCTTATAACATGGCTACAAAATTACCAATCCGGAGTTTAAACTTTTGCCTAAACTTTTTGTTTTAGCAACTAAATAAGCCTACAATATAACATGGGGAGCTAATTATAACCGGTTGCTCTGCGTTGTGTATATGTAGTGCATTTCTATATTTATGTCTTCTGAGTAGCCTATTAAAATGCTTAAAAGGAAATTAGGGTGGTCATGGGGATGGCATAAATTGATGATGTACACCGGTAAATTTGTATACAACATATTAACTGATGTCCATGTTTTCTATCAGCATTGCACTATTACTCCCTCTACTTTAGTGGGATGGGTTGTAACAGCACTCTCCGTCTCTGAAACCGATTGATGCAGATTATTGAAAAATTGTAGATTTCTAAGCTACTTTGAATTGAAGCAGATGAATGTGTGAATATTGTAAAGTTTGAGACTCATTGCAATACCCCTGACTTGCAAAAGCTGAATCAAACTATTACAGCACTTCCTGGTCTACACAAATGATCCTCTTGAATCCTCTTCTGCAGTGTCCGGTCAGTGTCCGGCGACGCTGACGGTCGAGCCGTCCCGTCGCGGATGCACTTCTGATAGAGACTGCTTTGGAGGACACAAATGCTGTAAATTTCCCTGTGGCCCCGTGTGTGTGCCGCCTGTTTTCAGTGAGTTTTTATTAATGATGGATGCTACACGCCTTCCAAAAACGCTGAAAAAACGTTTTGACTCAGAAATTGCTAGTAAGTTTCACAAATAATTGCAAAGAAACCGCAATCAACACATTGAACTAAACGTGAAACTATGAAGTAGATAGACTGAATATTCCGGTAAAACCTCCTACTATCATCTTATGACAACTTTCTTTTTTTTTTTTCATACAGTGAATGAGACATTCATTGATGTGGTTTCTGTCATGTGTCTGTATAACAGCAAAGCCAGGAGAGTGTCCAAGCACAAATTTTGGACCAGGAATGTGTGCCGAGATGTGTTGCTATGACAGTGACTGTCCGAACAATGAGAAATGCTGCAGCAATGGTTGTGGACATCAGTGTATGGCTCCATTTGCAGGTGTGTGTTGTATTAGTGTTTGGCTCAGCTACCTCGTTATTTCAGTTTGTCTTGTTTTCTAATAAGTCGTTCTCAATGTAAAGTATTTAGCCAACTAGCATGGTTTCAAGCACAAGATGGCTTTACAAAATTAACAGAAGATTAATACGGAGTAAAACTTGCAATTTGGTTTTTGTGCTGTATCTGAGACTGAATGCCGCTAAATGGATCGACTAATCTGTATCTCTCCAGTGAAGCCTGCAGCCGAACCCCCGAAGCCTCCAGGGAGGGAACCCCCGAAGCCTCCAGGGTGGCCTGGAGCTGAACCCCCGAAGCCTCCAGGGTGGCCTGGAGCTGAACCCCCGAAGCCTCCAGGGTGGCCTGGAGCTGAACCCCCGAAGCCTCCAGGGAGGCCTGGAGCCGAACCCCCGAAGCCTCCAGGGAGCGAACGCCCAAAGCTTCCAGAAAGGCCTGGAGCCGAACCCCCGATGCCTCCAGGGAGGCCTGGAGCCGAACCCCCGATGCCTCCAGGGAGGCCTGGAGCCGAACCCCCGATGCCTCCAGGGAGGCCTGGAGCCGAACCCCCGAAGCCTCCAGGGAGGCCTGGAGCCGAACCCCCGAAGCCTTCCACTGAACTGCTTGAGCCTGAACCGGAGCCTTCCGTCGAACTGCCTGAGCCGGAGCCCTCCACCGAGCTGCCAGAGCCGCCTGCAACTGAACCTCCGGTTAAGCCTGCAGCCGAACCCCCGATGGCTCCAGAGAGGCCTGGAGCCGGACCCCCGATGGCTCCAGGGAGGCCTGGAGCCGGACCCCCGATGGCTCCAGGGAGGCCTGGAGCCGGACCCCCGATGGCTCCAGGGAGGCCTGGAGCCGGACCCCCGATGGCTCCAGGGAGGCCTGGAGCCGGACCCCCGATGGCTCCAGGGAGGCCTGGAGCCGGACCCCCGATGGCTCCAGGGAGGCCTGGAGCCGGACCCCCGATGGCTCCAGGGAGGCCTGGAGCCGGACCCCCGATGGCTCCAGGGAGGCCTGGAGCCGGACCCCCGATGGCTCCAGGGAGGCCTGGAGCCGGACCCCCGATGGCTCCAGGGAGGCCTGGAGCCGAACCCCCGAAGCGACCAGGGAGGCCTGGAGCCGAACCCCCGAAGCGACCAGGGAGGCCTGGAGCCGAACCCCCGAAGCCTCCAGTGTGTGCTGAAAACTGTCGCCAAACTAACCCTTATGGCCAATGTTCAGGTCATAAGTAATGTGGCTATGCATGCAGGTAACTGTGCTGATTTAACCATTGGATGTATGGTATATTTTCCCTGTTATCACCAAATAAATCTCACACTTGTAAGACTACTTTCTCTTTTATATTTCTTTAAGTGTGATAACAAAGTTGGTGTTTTTTGTGTGCCAGCGTTAGTTTGGCTGTTCTCTCACATAATGGCTGTTCTCTCACATAATGGCTGTTCTCTCACATAATGGCTGTTCTCTCACATAATGGCTGTTCTCTCACATAATGGCTGTTCTCTCACATAATGGCTGTTCTCTCACATAATGGCTGTTCTCTCACATAATGGCTCATTGGAATTCCTGCTTTAGGAATGTGTAAGTTCCCCTCCTGAAGACCCAAACACATTCAAAACGGTTTCAGAGAGGCTAGCAATATTAAGCTAGCTTTGAATGCATCCAAAGCCATGCCTCCTTCAAAACGCATGAATGCACAAAGCAGAGTCTACAAAGTGTCATGAGATGAAAGACTGTTAAATTGCCTCATGTCTCAAAATGCATAACATTACAGTGATAATGAACGTAAACATCTTACAGTGCTCTAGTTGTACCATCTGACTAATCCAGATTCATTTCGGCGTTAATGGTGTTGACATGAAAACTAATACATCCAAATCTGAATACGAATGCAACGATTGGACTGACTTTTTTTTTTTTTTTTTTTTGGGTCCTGAGACCTTTACAGAAGCTATGTTCATTTTACCATTTAGAACACTTCTAATATTGATTGCTATCAGGATATGAAGAGTTTCAACCAGTATTGCCTATAGACCAATAGTCTTCTGCTGCATTCTGAAGCATTTGCTACAAAGTATAGTGGTCACATATATTGGTTGTCGTTGAACAATGTTCGATTGGTCCGTCAGAAATTGTTTTGGGATGGTATGATATGTGCATACAGACAAGTACTTTATGGCCGTGCAAGCTTCAAAGAGATTAGCCTAGCTAAAGGAGGAACGCTCTCAACGTTAGGCAAAATCTGCACGATTAGGGACTCCAGTATGTGAGCATGAAACATGGACAACTTTACGTGTGACATGAACAAGACTTTAAGTAGACTAAACATACTCTAACGTACACATACATGCATGCATACATGTTTACCTAGGGAAAGAGAGCTGAAGCAGAATACAGGAAAGCAAGAAGTTATAGCATTGCTTAAAATTCAGCAGATTAGCAGACTTGAGCAAACCATCAGTTTAGTTCTAACACGCCCTTCTTTAAAATGGGTAAGGATACATAATGTATCAAATAATGAGACTTAAGTTTGATACTTGCATGCCTTGCCCTTTTGAATTAAACTGTCCTGATGCAGTTTGTTGAGGGCTCCAGTTGATCTTTGCTGATGTTGTCTTGATGAGAGAGAACCAGTAGGAGTCAGAGGATCTTTGGGGAATGGAAGTCAAGGCCTAGCCTGGCACAAGGTTGGGGGTCCTTAGAAGACTTCTAGTTCAGCATCGTCTTCACAGTCGGTACTGAAATTTAAAAAATGTGACGCTTTGAGCACTGTTGAGCAGAATCATAAACACCTCTGATTGGCCATTGTGTTCATGAGCTCATCGGATATGTCTACGATTGGCTACAATGATCAACGCACCGGAGCGTTTGAGAGCACACCAACTTGGTACCCAAGTCGGTACTTTTGACAACACTAGTTTATACATTTCTCAAGTGGTTATATATAGAATATATAGGATTAAAAGGGTTTATTTCTCCTTCTCAGCAAGAACACACAACTCTCTGCAAATTCCTTCTGGGTCATATTTGTCTTATCAGATAATAGGAATCATGTCTAAACTGTACTCTCTGTACTCTCTGCTAGAGTTGGAAAGAGATCACAGAGATAACGCAAGACTAAATTACGACGAGAGCAGAAATAACAGCCACCTCTAATCTAAAGGCAGTGTCTAATTGGTCAGAACTCATCCAGGAGGCTGGACAAACATTTGAGTTTAAAATCTTAGGACACGAACAAAGCATTAGAGTAGCCATGACATTTTAGACCAGCCAGACGAGTAAACTTGTAGGCGAGCAGACGCAATAACCCAAATCAAGATCAGAAGAACATAGGTTAAACAGCTTCATTCAAGCCATCGAACATGAACATTCAAGCTCGTCTCAATTTTCTTTCTCTTACTATGTTTGTTTTCTGTTCCATTGAGAGTCTCGGTTCTAAGTTAAGTTTTGCTGTAAAGTTTCGGTCAACGATTTGACTGCAAAGCCCGCTTCCAACTTCAAAGACTTTCCATCCAACCGCCAACACACCACGTGTTTGGGTTAAATTAATGATTGATGGTTCGTTCAGGTCATGTCTTATAAGTGCATATAATGCTAGAACCTTGGGATTTCATCAACTCATTCTTTCACTCTCTTTCTTTCTGTAACTCGTATGAATGTGTGTGAGCATGTGTTTGTGTTAGATATCAGTTTGATCTGTTAGGGTAATCAATAAAAACTTGTCTGTATTTTAAAGAGAAGTGTTCTTGTGTTATGTGCTTACGAATGTAATGTCTTAAACTGCTGATCTAAGTTACCTTGCTAATAAATAGTGTTTTCACTATAGTTTATATATTTATAATTGCTCGGCCGCCCTATGAATTAATTAATAATTCCCTTCGAGCTAAATTGACCTGTTTGACCCTTACAGCACCATATGACTAGGAAGTCAAAGCTCAAATCACAGTCTTTGTTCTACCCACTTACCCAGATAGCAATGAGTCGGCGGACCACCGTCGGTCCTCCGGCGCCAGTAGAAGCGTCAGAATGGCGACATCGCAAACACGTTGGACGGCGCACCGCCGGCGGCAGCCGCTTTTTAAAAGCGGCAGCCGCCTTCATACCGCCTTCGTTAAGCGGCCGGCCCGCGGGCCAACCACCGTTCCGCCGCCTTTATATTGAAGGCCGTCCTTCCGCGGCCCGCCGGAGGCAAACGCTATTTTCGAGCGCTCTGCCGCCGCTTATTCTGGCTATATATATATTTTTTTATTTTTATTTAGCAAATCAATATACTAACATGCAGGTTTCCAATTCAATTTTGGTTAAACAGCCTTACAAGCAAATTACAACACTTACAATAAGTGTTCATATAAAAAGGACAGCTCTAGGGTAAAAAATTACCAGTAAACATTATGACAAGTAAAGAGGATATTTGATACCAAATAATGTGCAAGATACCAAATAAATAAAAGTATAACTACATTTACAAGCCATTTCTAACAATATGATAAGTGGTAGTAATTTATAGTAAAGCTCTGGAGTAGAATAGGCCATTATAACGGCAATGCTGACCTGTGGCACAAGGATTTACAAGCTTTATTTGAAAAAGAAAAAAAGAAAGTAATTTCCACAGTGAGTGAGTGTAGTCTGACACTTCTGACTTCTTTAGGGGTCTTGATTCTACTGACTGCAAGATAAAGAAAGGATTCCAGTTGTCAGTGATTCTGGGGTGTCAGTAGTCAGTCTAGTTTTAAGACTAGAGTCCCTCTCAGCTGTGCGGCGCCTTTTTCTGCCTTCACGGTCAGATGCTCCTTTCAGTTAACGCGTAACGTTAACCTGGACCGCCTCATCAGTGCATCCTGGGTTGCCGGGTCCTTCCGGATGGCTAATATAGAAAATACAGATCTGTCATTTAATTTGAATTGCATGAGGACAATAGGACATACACATCTACTTAAATCTAAAAAAAATATCCAACTTACTTTGAACAATGGTCTTCAGGAACATGTCTCTAAAACATGCTTTATCCCCTACACCAAGCTGAAAATCCAAAAAAGTGTTACAAATTACATTTCTCTGAAGCTTCTCATAAATAAATAAAAAATGTGAAAGGCTAAGGATTCAGACTGTAATATATGCAGTATACAATCTTAAATTTTACTTTATATCTAGGTCTACTACATGTACAGGTAGCCCCAGTGGGAATTAAACCGACAACCACAGGTGCTGTTTGCAAGTTGTGCCTAATTGCTCAGTGCAAGCAAACGTCTTCAACATTGTTTGTTGAACTTGTTTCACCTGCTCTTGAAGTAAGATTTTACAATTCGTATTTTTATATGTAATATTGTAGTGTTTATTATAAATGATTTATCTGTGCACTTCATTCTTTTAAAATTCATGTAGCCTTATAATCTTTAATCAAATACGTTACCCTTCCCTCCCCCCTCGAAACGACTTCTCTTCTCTTCCGGTCATGTGCTATGGTGCGAGGGCGTGGCAACTCCCCTCAAACCGTGCTATGAGCAGAGATGGAGAAGAGGAGCGCTAGAGTAAAACCCTGCCCTCCGTTCAATTTACCGTTTCACTTTTAAATACGTCACAACACTGGAGAAAAGTCGTTTGTAACTTCCGGTTCATGCCGACATCAAATAGAAGCAATAGTTTCCAAGACAAAAAAACTTCACAATTAACATCACTTACTTGTACTCAAACTCTTGGCTCTGTGAAGTGGAGTCTGGATTACTGGGGAGAAACCTGGTTGCGAGAAAGAGGAAACAGAAATTTGAAAATCTAACAAATGGTATAGTTTAGTGGCAGGATCACAAATCCAGCATCACAGCAATAGATTTTACATACCAGTTCAGCATTTTTCTGGTTTTCTGGAATCGATGCATCTTTCTAGAGTTTTTTTTTTTTTCTTGAGACTTCCAAGATTCTAGAGTAGGGAATAATGAATGAAAGAGTCAGTTATCCACAATAAACAGAAAATAAATTACACAGATGAAATACAGGAAAATCAAATACACAAGTCAGACCCATTTACCTGCTCCCTTCATGAACTTAAAATGATGTTTCTCCCAGGTGCTGTGTGGAGGTGTGCAGAGGATGGCTAAATTGTTGCCTTCCTCTTTTTGCTGAGGTTAAATGGGGGCCAATGGCACATGCTCTCGCTGAGCCACTCTTGCGGAACCACTGCAAATGGCAGATCCTCCTCGTTGAAAACTGAACAATGTGAACCATCTAAAATAGAAGAACATTTTGCATAAAGTATACTTTTTGATTAATTTCCAGGCAAAATCAATAACATTAAAATGCTCACCCCTTCAAAAAAACGAGTCATTTTCACAAGTGGATCAACAGAAAACCATGTTCAGACAAACACAATCATATACACACACATTTATACATATAAACACATATATACACATTATATATATATATATATATATATATATATATATATATATACATACATACACACATATATATATATATATATATATATATATATATATATATATATATATAAACACCAAAAGTTAAACTTTCTAGATGTAAAGCTTTCTTTCTAGATGTAAAGCATTGGCGATTTACTGTAGCTAGATACATTTCAACATGTCGAACATGCTTGAATTCAGTGAGTAAAAAAGGCGAAGCAGCATGTGTTAGCTAACACTGTAAGTTAAACTAGACTAGCAGCATGGTTGTCGAATCAAACAAAACATCATTATGTTTAGTTAGAAAACAACACAAGTTATACTGATCAGTCTTTCTTGTCGTAAAGATTTTGCTAACGTTACCATTCCCACGTGGGCGGGAGAATTGTCCTTCAGGATTTGGTTACGTAAGTTAGTTAATTATTCGACTGACCAATACTATCTTAAACCACATACTGTAGTACTCACACTGGCATAAACATACGTAAATATAGTTAAAAGAAGAAAAGAAAAAACTAACGCCAGGAAGAAACTAAGTAACGTTAGCCTAACTAACGTTAGCTATGTCAGATCCATGACGGAAACTTTGTAAACAAGGCTAACTTACTAGCTTGACTAGTAAGGCAAGAACATATTTGAAAAAGATGAACTAAAAATGTAAAAAATGAACATAATATTGCGTTACACAAAAAGGAAAAATGTACTTACTTTAAAGATCGTAGTCAATGACTAGATAGGATATCCTCTCCAAATACTGAAATCGTGTGACGAGGGGCCACTGTTGTGTTGGTAAATCTGCTTCCGTTTTTTAGGTACTGCCCCTCTCGGCCGGTGGAGGTACTTCTCTGTTTGTGCTTTAATACTTTCTTAAACATTTGTACAGATTGCAAAACTCGCAATTGCAAATTAATCCCTTATACCTGTAAAAGGTCAAATAAATAAAAAAATCGAGCTTGTAAAAAAATGAAAGACATAAACGAAATTTCCTGGTGTGACAGAGAGACAAAATATTTCTAAATATTTCACTTTATCTTTCAGGTCAAAACAGGGATTTTCATGTTTATTATAAATATTACCATGGTTGCAAATTAATAAAAAAATCTAAAGCATACCCAAGCTTTTGGCCAAGTTGCAGATGTCTTTCACTGTTCACTGATTTCAGGCATTGGTGAAAAGTCTAACTTCATCCATTTATTCTGCTAAATTGTTCATACCATGAATGAAATATTTATTTTAAAACCTAATCAGAAAGATATTTATTGCCAAGTAAGTTTTACAAAAGGAATTCTTTTTGGACTATTTGTGCATCTCAATTGTGCATAAATCAAAGAAATGTAAAGAATTGTCACCTTAAGTGACTAAAATAATTCTATATATTTTACATAGGCATATCACTGAATGGCTTCAGAGTTTCAACGTAATTTAAATGTATTTTCCTAAACCTTATCATGGAATCAGACTGAGTCAAATCTGTTATAAACCCTAATGACTTTGGAGCAACAACAACAACAAAATTTGATATAATTCACATAATAATTATAATCGCTTTAAATGTGAAAGTTAAAATGCTGTTAGTTCCACTCATGCCAATGACATGGCTGGTCGATTTCAAAGCGGCTTGCCGCCAGCCGGCCGCGGTTCATTTAGACGGCGGCAACCGCCAGAGAGAATGAAGTCGGCGGCCCGGCGGCTGTTCGCCGGCGGCATCTCGCAAGAAATGGGAGTGACGTATTCGGCGGCAAACGTTTCATCTCCGCCAGCGGGGCGCACCTATAGCCGACAGTTTGGGGCCGGCGGCAAAAAGAAGCCGTGCCGATATTTTTTGCTATCTGGGTAATTGATAGAAGTGCGAGTGTATTACATTATATAAAATGTGCCAATTTCTCGATAAGTGAAGTCAAACAATGCATTTACTGTAGGATCTAGAAAAAAATCTGATCGTGATTAAACCGGAAAACCTCATAATTAGTGAACAAAAACAATTTCTAAAGGTAGTTCTCCTAAACATTCCATCGCTCACACCCAGGGTGCGATTTGCAGGGGGGGATGGGTTTAAGTTACGATCCTATTTGCAGTGGCCTTAATCCAAGCACAGATTTTCAAAATGTCACAAAGCGTTTTGTGATTGTTTTGTATGAAATATTAAAGTTTATAAATACATATTTTGGCACACCTGGCCGAGTGGCGCTACGAATTCTTCTACTATCGGATTTTAATTCTGGCATGTTAAATTAACATTCGACAAACGCAAACAAACTTTTATTTAAGTGCACTCACAATAACAATTAAATGTTGCGCTTTTGTAAAACAGAGAAAACAAACAGGGTGCGCTTTCTGCCGCCTCGGTCTCCGTGAACTGGAGCGAGTCACAGAAACGAACCAAAACTCTATAGAGATCGCTAAGAAATGCGACCAACTGGGCGGCAACGTCATCAGAACACACTGAATTATGGGTATGTTTTTCTCGTTTACATGGGCTGGCATTGCAGGCTTGTGTTCTGGCATGAAAATAATGAAAAATTAGCGTGAAAAACAGAATATAATCCTACAAAATGCAGCAGGCTGGGTTGTGGTGCTTTTGCAGACAGCCTGAAGTTCTGGGAGTCTCCCGCATATTGATAGCGGCTCCCTGATGCCCGCAAATTAGTTCAAATCTCCCGGAATCTAGAGCTCGCGAGCTCCAAACCGTGTAGCGCGCGCACGGCAGAGAGGGAGAGAGGGAGAAACCTTCAGCGTATTCACAAATGTACGTGTGCGTCATGAAGTGCATGTAAGTGCACAATTGTTCCTTAATACAGATAAAGGAGGCAGAATTTCATTCAGTCTTTGTTTATTTTATTTAAAGCAATGGCTAAAAATCATTACATGTGAGAAGTAACATTAAACAATCTTTAAGTTTGCATTAAGTTGGCTGTGCAGTTATTGCAGTTTATAACACAGCAGGTAGACGGCATCTTGAACACTGCGTTCTTCCCTCCATGCAATCCGCGGATTCCCAAAATGCTTTGCGTTCACCACTGTTAATACGTCATGATGACGACACATTAGCAATCTCTATAGGTTACTTGCCTCAGTCACAATGAGAAATATGTCTATAGAAAGCTTGAGTGAACAAGTATTCTCTGATTGTGTAATCCATATGAAACCATCCATCATTAAATTATATTCACTATAGTGGCTGGAAACATTGTTGTCAGTGACTAAAAATTTCAGATTCAAATTCTAGACATGCCCCTGTGTAAATAGCCTGGTTAAAACCAGACCCTTCTCAGTCGTAACTGAGTTAGGGTCTGGAGAAAGTTCATTGACAGCTCACTTCCAAAGGGACGTCGCTCAAATGCCTCTGGGCGCAATTGGATAGACCTTAAAACCAATCAGATCGATCGTCATCTTGTAAAGCCCGCCTCAACGTTTGTGATTGCTGCCTCGATTTGGAAATATTGGAAATGAGCTTGAATGAACTCTTCGCCAGACTAACTTGCAGAGCAAATCTAAATTTGCCGGAAGTTCGTCTGGGTTTTCCCAGGCTACTGTGTCTGTGCTGTGTCTCTTGATGTTCTATGCAGATTTATGCCAGCCTCCAGTAGAGATCCATTTCCTGGAGAGTTTAGGTGTAGGTAGTGATGTGACATTTGAAGCGAGGCGTCGGAGCTTGTGTCGAGCAAAAATGGGCGTGCCAGATGAAGCCGCGATTCGAGGCTTGTGTTGTTAACGTGAAAATCACGTGACTAATGACAAACGAGGCCTCGGTTTGTGTGGATAAGTCATCGGTTCGGTCTGAGTGTCGTTTCTGGATAAAGGGGGTTCGAAACTCGCGCCTCCTTGTGGGTGTTGCAGGAGTAGTAGAATCAGTTGTAGTAGTGTCAGAGAGTCAGAGAGTTAGAGTTAGAGAGTTGGAGTTAGAGAGTTGTTTCATCGTCGTTATTGTGCAATATATGTGTTAGGGTTAATATATGTGTTAGTAATATATGTGTATATTATTACATTATATCAGGTTAGATTAGTTATAGTATATTGTTAGTATTAATTATAGTAGCTATATTATAGTATTGTTATATTAATTAGATAAGATTATTTGGATTGCTTTGGATTTTTGGATTTGGACTGGACTGCTTTTTGATTTGGATTGCCCTTTTGGAATTGTTTGCTTTTTGTGACCTCTTCCTTTTTCCTTGTAATGGAGCCAGCAAGAAAGAGGAAATCCTCCCCTGTCTGGGAGTTTTTTGAAATGGTTGCTCACAATAAGGTACAAACACAATTTGTATTAATATTGTTATTATTATTATTTTACTGTCTTTATATAATAATCCTCACTATATGGCTGTATTATATTTAATGTCTATTAATTTATGTTTCAAGGTGAAATGCTTGCTGTGCCTAAAGGAGCTGACATACAGCAATAACACGTCCTCCATGCTCAGGCATTATCGAGCACTGCACGAGCATGCACAGACTACTAACAATCCACACAGTAGTCAAAGTAATTGATAATAATCATTAAAAAACATTATTTAAATAATGTTTTAGGCTCCTACAATACACCTGCATTTTATTTTATTATAGATTCCAAAAAAGAAATGGTGAATGAGTGTGATGACCATACCCACGTTATTGGATCCCAGATTCAAAAAACTGGGATTCTTAAGTCAAGGGAAACTGCAAGAAGGCATATCAAGATTAAAATCTGAATGCGCTACTGTAATCAGAAGTTCTGCTCTCCATTCTGCTTCCACCAATATACCCCCAACTCAGCTGCCAGCCTCTTCAGAAGCAGGCCAATCCACAGACAACAGTAAGTACTATATGTGTTTGTTGTGTGAATGTTCACATTAGTGATTTAGTAATGTGAACCATTGTTAATGGAGTATTTTTTCTTTGTACCTCTATTATTAGGTGACCTTTGGCATCTGCTGGATAGCACGGTTGAACACGGTAGAAGGAGCTCAAGTGCAACAGCAGATGCTACTGTAGAAGTGGACCGATATTTATCTGAAGTGAATCTCACAAGATCTGAGGATCCACTGGTATATTGGGCTCAACATAAACATCAGTATCCTCATTTATACCATCTGGCCCTGGCATTTTTATGTTCCCCCGCATCCTCTGTTCCATGTGAAAGGATCTTTTCCAAGGCTGGAGAGGTTCTGTCCAAGAAGAGGAATCGTCTAAGCCCCAACACACTTGAAAAAATTCTGTTCCTCAATAAAAATAATTTTTAATCCTTCCTTCGTTCCTCTACGTCCCCAGTCCCATAAGCACAACACTGCACAAAAATAGTAACAGTTCAATGCACAAAATCACCATAAACAATTCTTAACCTTTACCACCCCACACTTTTCTGTTGCACTTTACTTTATTACACTCCCTCCACCATAAGCACTGCACTCAAAACAGTGTCACTTTTGTTGTTCATACTGTCACTATCCAAACCATTTATGAATAATTAATTAACTGTGTGTGTGTGTGTGTGTGTGTGTGTGTGTGTGTGTGTGTGTGTGTGTGTGTGTGTGTGTGTGTGTGTGTGTGTGTGTGTGTGTGTGTGTGAGAGACAGTTGTCTCTGCAGAAGTAAATTCAGACAGAGAAATATACATATTTTATTTTATACCCAGGCAATGGACAAATGTCTGCTCAGGTATTTTTATTATTGCAAATGAAAGGTTACAGACATTAACAGTGAGAAGAAAATAATAAATAAAACAGAACAGGGGGGTATACTGACATCATAAGTCTGCTCAGGTCATTGTTTCAGAATGAATTAATTGGTCTGCTATTTCTTTGCACAGTAGCTAGGTGTCACTAGTGAGCAATGCTGAATGAAGCTTCGAGTAATGAACCTTTGGGTGAAGCAATGGTCTGTGAGGTCTCAGTGGTTCAGGAAGCCTCATTTTGCCATCACTAGGTGTAGGAGTTTAGTCCAACTTGTAACTTGTGGTAGAACTCTGACCTGTACCACCTGACCAATGCAGAATCATTCGGCATTGATAGTGTTGCCATACAAACGCTCAGGCTGCGTTCCAAACCGCATACTCAATGAGTAGGTACTTAATTTCAATGAGTACTTACTTAACGAGCGCTAAAAGAGTAGGTACTTTATAGCCAAATCTCGTTGAGTATGAATGCGATCCGGACATCATCCGCCATGTTGACGTTATCATGTGACCTACGACACGTTATCACAAACGCAACAACTTAAAAGATGAACGACACGTTTAATTCATCTATCTGTAAATATCTTGATATTGATGAAACTTGCTCATTTTGTGGTATTGTTGAAGAAACAGCTGCCAATTTATTTTGTGAATACATTTAGTGTTGATTTAAGTTGTTATATTTTAAACCCTTCTAATGTGACCCACAGTTCCTTATAACGATTTTTTAAGAAACCCCAAAATCGTTATCTCTTGAATATGTTGTTAATTTCTTTATTTTATACACAAAAAGTTTCTCCTTCAAGTTTTCCTCTTTTCTTGATGAATTTACCTCTCGTTTCATCCCTCAGACAATAACAACAAAACTATTTTTTAATGTATTATGAAGAACTATTTATATTTAAAGATATTTAGCCTTGTTATTGTTCTTTCCTGTGTATAAATATCATATTATGATGTACACAAACCAATGATCTTTATGTCTTCTGTTTTGTCATTATGATTGTTCATTGTTAGATACAACTAGTATCTTTCCATGATCTTTATGTAATAAGTTTATAAGTTTAAATTATATGAGCGACAGGTGCACTAACACTTCATAACATCAGTAACTCGACAGCAGAACCTAGAACAGTTTTCCTCTGCGTTTACTGTCTGCAGTGCACAAGGAGACGGGCCGCTGCTCGAAGATCTCCTTTGGAGAAACTGTTGACTTTATACTCGAAAAATGCAAGTATCGCTCATAAAAAATTAATATTACCTCAGAATGAATTGCATTGTTAGCCCACCCCAAAACTTAAACAAAATAATATTAAATGCTGACCAATACTTAATTATATTACTTTTTTTTATATACTAAAAATGATATAATTTAATAAAACAAGCAAAATGTAATTTGTTTTGTCATATGAGTTATGCATGAATACAAGTGAACATCTCAATTGTCAGTCAAGCAATGAATTAATGCATACATTAAATAATTATATTTATATACTGACAACAATAAGAAACATGAATAAATGAGTAAAAGAACAAATAAAAGTAACCATCACACAATAAACAAATGCATGCACATGAAACAAATCTTTATTCAAACTACAAGCATGTATTTGGGCGCTGAAGCCCACATCCTACTGCCATCTCAACACAGCGGTTCCCATTCTGCGGCTTTATTCTGATGAATTCACCAGAGTTGACCGTGCCTTCGTGCCGGAGCTTGTAGCTGCGCTGCGCTTCGCTTCACAATCTGAGGCGATAAGGGCAGATGGAGAGATCTTATGACAGTCTCATCCATGGCACCGTTTCCAGGATTCAGCTCTGGGCTCCTCATCCTCAGTGCTCACACCAGTCTGAATAAAATCATGTTTAGTTACTTTATAGATTTGTTTATTTACCTTATTTACAGCACATTAGTCTAATGTCAACAGTGTTGACAACAGTGAATTAACGTTATCCTATCCTATGATAATGCCACACATACATCACTCAGATGTCTTTTTCATGTTGTGATGTGCTCATCTGCAATATGTCAATACTTACAATATTTTCCTTTCAGATGTAAATAGACATTTTAAATAAGCGTGTTTAAGATGTATATGGTTATGTAAATCCAATTTAGAGACGTTACGTGTGCTTAGAGCTCCCCTGTTAGCTAGCTATACAAAGCATGTTTTTACAGCAAAATCACAACTATACTATACTGTCTAACTACTTTACACCTTCAACAGTTAAAACGTCTACTCTATTGTAGTTTAACAGATAAGGAACCGTGTTTACTCACATTTGAAAACCCCCGGCGTCGCTGATCTCCGTGATGTTTGATAATGACGTATGCTCTCGCGTGGCCTCCTGGGATAGAAGAGTATCCATCGGTTTAGCACTCAAAAATCGGGCCGGAAGCAGTAAGCCATCCGGGAACTTCTCCCCTACTCTTTTATGAATACTGATATTTCGAACGTACTGCTTCCTTCACGTACTGTTTTCGCCTACTATATAGTAGGAAAGTAGGCACATTAGAACGCACTTAAGTCCAAATCTCGCGATAATTGGTACGTCACCCAGGTAATTCCCGCCTACTCTTTTGGATTAATACATACTTTTTCGCTCGCCTACTCTTTTCCCATACTAAATAGTAGGGAAGTATGCGGTTTGGAACGCAGAATCAATCATCTCCTAATCACAGCAATTATTACGACATCCAACCCTAATCAAACACACCTGAACAAGCTAATCAAAGTCTTCAAGATTAGGCTATATTAGAAAGCTACAGGCAGGTGATTTTCATTATGGTTGGAGTTACACGGGCCTCCAATTGGAACTTTAAAAACGCGTTCAAAAAGCACTTTAAACTGCTTTGACAGCGTTTTTTTTTTTTGTGTGTGTGGGACTCAGCAACGGGGTTTTTCTTTGTAGGTTTGTGTTCCTCGCTGTCTGCCCCTCCTGACTCACTAATTCAGCACATCTTCCTGCAGAGTTGATTGTGAGATTGCAGGTCGAGAGGATGACCGCTCGAGTGTACTGCTCGTTTAGTGCCGTTTTATTGTGTCTGTCTGCATGTTTGAGCACAACAGACGCTGGAGTTGTAGGTGAGAAGTTATTTTAGCTTCATTACACAGCCCGAAGAAGTGCATAAATAAAGTGCCTAACAAAATTTGACTTTAGATGAATCTCAGCACATAGGCTTACAAAAATACAGTACAGATGTCAAGTGGAAGTTCAACTTTGTATGTTGGTTTAGTTTTAATAAGCAAAGTATAAATATGCAAACTGTCATCTGTTTTTCATTGTACAAGTAAAACCCATATAATCACTAATATAAGCCTTTTTGTTTAATGTAAAACAAGAACATTAGTCTTATAACATGGCTACAAAATTACCAATCCGGAGTTTAAACTTTTGCCTAAACTTTTTGTTTTAGCAACTAAATAAGCCTACAATATAACATGGGGAGCTAATTATAACCGGTTGCTCTGCGTTGTGTATATGTAGTGCATTTCTATATTTATGTCTTCGGAGTAGCCTATTAAAATGCTTAAAAGGAAATTAGGGTGGTCATGGGGATGGCATAAATTGACGATGTACACCGGTAAATTTGTATACAACATATTAACTGATGTCCATGTTTTCTATCAGCATTGCACTATTACTCCCTCTACTTTAGTGGGATGGGTTGTAACAGCACTCTCCGTCTCTGAAACCGATTGATGCAGATTATTGAAAAATTGTAGATTTCTAAGCTACTTTGAATTGAAGCAGATGAATGTGTGAATATTGTAAAGTTTGAGACTCATTGCAATACCCCTGACTTGCAAAAGCTGAATCAAACTATTACAGCACTTCCTGGTCTACACAAATGATCCTCTTGAATCCTCTTCTGCAGTGTCCGGTCAGTGTCCGGCGACGCTGACGGTCGAGCCGTCCCGTCGCGGATGCACTTCTGATAGAGACTGCTTTGGAGGACACAAATGCTGTAAATTTCCCTGTGGCCCCGTGTGTGTGCCGCCTGTTTTCAGTGAGTTTTTATTAATGATTGATGCTACACGCCTTCCAAAAACACTGAAAAAACGTTTTGACTCAGAAATTGCTAGTAAGTTTCACAAATAATTGCAAAGAAACCGCAATCAACACATTGAACTAAACGTGAAACTATGAAGTAGATAGACTGAATATTCCGGTAAAACCTCCTACTATCATCTTATGACAACTTTCTTTTTTTTTTCATACAGTGAATGAGACATTCATTGATGTGGTTTCTGTCATGTGTCTGTATAACAGCAAAGCCAGGAGAGTGTCCAAGCACAAATTTTGGACCAGGAATGTGTGCCGAGATGTGTTGCTATGACAGTGACTGTCCGAACAATGAGAAATGCTGCAGCAATGGTTGTGGACATCAGTGTATGGCTCCATTTGCAGGTGTGTGTTGTATTAGTGTTTGGCTCAGCTTCCTCGTTATTTCAGTTTGTCTTGTTTTCTAATAAGTCGTTCTCAATGTAAAGTATTTAGCCAACTAGCATGGTTTCAAGCACAAGATGGCTTTACAAAATTAACAGAAGATTAATACGGAGTAAAACTTGCAATTTGGTTTTTGTGCTGTATCTGAGACTGAATGCCGCTAAATGGATCGACTAATCTGTATCTCTCCAGTGAAGCCTGCAGCCGAACCCCCGAAGCCTCCAGGGAGGGAACCCCCGAAGCCTCCAGGGAGGGAACCCCCGAAGCCTCCAGGGAGGGAACCCCCGAAGCCTCCAGGGAGGGAACCCCCGAAGCCTCCAGGGAGGGAACCCCCGAAGCCTCCAGGGAGGGAACCCCCGAAGCCTCCAGGGAGGGAACCCCCGAAGCCTCCAGGGAGGGAACCCCCGAAGCCTCCAGGGAGGGAACCCCCGAAGCCTCCAGGGAGGGAACCCCCGAAGCCTCCAGGGAGGGAACCCCCGAAGCCTCCAGGGAGGGAACCCCCGAAGCCTCCAGGGAGGGAACCCCCGAAGCCTCCAGGGAGGGAACCCCCGAAGCCTCCAGGGAGGGAACCCCCGAAGCCTCCAGGGAGGCCTGGAGCTGAACCCCCGAAGCCTCCAGGGTGGCCTGGAGCTGAACCCCCGAAGCCTCCAGGGTGGCCTGGAGCTGAACCCCCGAAGCCTCCAGGGTGGCCTGGAGCTGAACCCCCGAAGCCTCCAGGGTGGCCTGGAGCTGAACCCCCGAAGCCTCCAGGGTGGCCTGGAGCCGAACCCCCGAAGCCTCCAGGGAGGCCTGGAGCCGAACCCCCGAAGCCTCCAGGGAGCGAACGCCCAAAGCTTCCAGAAAGGCCTGGAGCCGAACCCCCGATGCCTCCAGGGAGGCCTGGAGCCGAACCCCCGAAGCCTCCAGGGTGGCCTGGAGCCGAACCCCCGAAGCCTCCAGGGTGGCCTGGAGCCGAACCCCCGAAGCCTCCAGGGTGGCCTGGAGCCGAACCCCCGAAGCCTCCAGGGTGGCCTGGAGCCGAACCCCCGAAGCCTCCAGGGAGGCCTGGAGCCGAACCCCCAAAACAACCAGGGAGGCCTGGAGCCGAACCCCCAAAGCACCCAGGGAGGGAACCCCCGAAGCCTCCAGGGAGGCCTGGAGCCGAACCCCCAATGCCTCCAGGGAGGCCTGGAGCCGAACCCCCGAAGCCTTCCACTGAACTGCTTGAGCCTGAACCGGAGCCTTCCGTCGAACTGCCTGAGCCGTAGCCCTCCACCGAACTGCCAGAGCCGCCTGCAACTGAACCTCCGGTTAAGCCTGCAGCCGAACCCCCGATGGCTCCAGGGAGGCCTGGAGCCGGACCCCCGATGGCTCCAGGGAGGCCTGGAGCCGGACCCCCGATGGCTCCAGGGAGGCCTGGAGCCGGACCCCCGATGGCTCCAGGGAGGCCTGGAGCCGGACCCCCGATGGCTCCAGGGAGGCCTGGAGCCGAACCCCCGAAGCGACCAGGGAGGCCTGGAGCCGAACCCCCGAAGCGACCAGGGAGGCCTGGAGCCGAACCCCCGAAGCCTCCAGTGTGTGCTGAAAACTGTCGCCAAACTAACCCTTATGGCCAATGTTCAGGTCATAAGTAATGTGGCTATGCATGCAGGTAACTGTGCTGATTTAACCATTGGATGTATGGTATATTTTCCCTGTTATCACCAAATAAATCTCTCACTTGTAAGACTACTTTCTCTTTTATATTTCTTTAAGTGTGATAACAAAGTTGGTGTTTTTTGTGTGCCAGCGTTAGTATGGCTGTTCTCTCACATAATGGCTGTTCTCTCACATAATGGCTGTTCTCTCACATAATGGCTGTTCTCTCACATAATGGCTGTTCTCTCACATAATGGCTGTTCTCTCACATAATGGCTCATTGGAATTCCTGCTTTAGGAATGTGTAAGTTCCCCTCCTGAAGACCCAAACACATTCAAAACGGTTTCAGAGAGGCTAGCAATATTAAGCTAGCTTTGAATGCATCCAAAGCCATGCCTCCTTCAAAACGCTTGAATGCACAAAGCAGAGTCTACAAAGTGTCATGAGATGAAAGACTGTTAAATTGTCTCATGTCTCAAAACGCATAACATTACAGTGATAATGAACGTAAACATCTTACAGTGCTCTAGTTGTACCATCTGACTAATCCAGATTCATTTCGGCGTTAATGGTGTTGACATGAAAACGAATAAATCCAAATCTGAATACGAATGCAACGATTGGACTGACTTTTTTTTTTTTTTTTGGGTCCTGAGACCTTTACAGAAGGTATGTTCATTTTACCATTTAGAACACTTCTAATATTGATTGCTATCAGGATATGAAGAGTTTCAACCAGTATTGCCTATAGACCAATAGTCTTCTGCTGCATTCTGAAGCATTTGCTACAAAGTATAGTGGTCACATATATTGGTTGTCGTTGAACAATGTTCGATTGGTCCGTCAGAAATTGTTTTGGGATGGTATGATATGTGCATACAGACAAGTACTTTATGGCCGTGCAAGCTTCAAAGAGAATAGCCTAGCTAAAGGAGGAACGCTCTCAACGTTAGGCAAAATCTGCACGATTAGGGACTCCAGTATGTGAGCATGAAACATGGACAACTTTACGTGTGACATGAACAAGACTTTAAGTAGACTAAACATACTCTAACGTACACATACATGCATGCATACATGTTTACCTAGGGAAAGAGAGCTGAAGCAGAATACAGGAAAGCAAGAAGTTATAGCATTGCTTAAAATTCAGCAGATTAGCAGACTTGAGCAAACCATCAGTTTAGTTCTAACACGCCCTTCTTTAAAATGGGTAAGGATACATAATGTATCAAATAATGAGACTTAAGTTTGATACTTGCATGCCTTGCCCTTTTGAATTAAACTGTCCTGATGCAGTTTGTTGAGGGCTCCAGTTGATCTTTGCTGATGTTGTCTTGATGAGAGAGAACCAGTAGGAGTCAGAGGATCTTTGGTGAATGGAAGTCAAGGCCTAGCCTGGCACAAGGTTGGGGGTCCTTAGAAGACTTCTAGTTCAGCATCGTCTTCACAGTCGGTACTGAAATTTAAAAAATGTGACGCTTTGAGCACTGTTGAGCAGAATCATAAACACCTCTGATTGGCCATTGTGTTCATGAGCTCATCGGATATGTCTACGATTGGCTACAATGATCAACGCACCGGAGCGTTTGAGAGCACACCAACTTGGTACCCAAGTCGGTACTTTTGACAACACTAGTTTATACATTTCTCAAGTGGTTATATATAGAATATATAGGATTAAAAGGGTTTATTTCTCCTTCTCAGCAAGAACACACAACTCTCTGCAAATTCCTTCTGGGTCATATTTGTCTTATCAGATAATAGGAATCATGTCTAAACTGTACTCTCTGTACTCTCTGCTAGAGTTGGAAAGAGATCCCAGAGATAACGCATGACTAAATTACGACGAGAGCAGAAATAACAGCCACCTCTAATCTAAAGGCAGTGTCTAATTGGTCAGAACTCATCCAGGAGGCTGGACAAACATTTGAGTTTAAAATCTTAGGACACGAACAAAGCATTAGAGTAGCCATGACATTTTAGACCAGCCAGACGAGTAAACTTGTAGGCGAGCAGACGCAATAACCCAAATCAAGATCAGAAGAACATAGGTTAAACAGCTTCATTCAAGCCATCGAACGTGAACATTCAAGCTCGTCTCACTTTTCTTTCTCTTACTTAGTTTGTTTTCTGTTCCATTGAGAGTCTCGGTTCTAAGTTAAGTTTTGCTGTAAAGTTTCGGTCAACGATTTGACTGCAAAGCCCGCTTCCAACTTCAAAGACTTTCCATCCAACCGCCAACACACCACGTGTTTGGGTTAAATTAATGATTGATGGTTCATTCAGGTCATGTCTTATAAGTGCATATAATGCTAGAACCTTGGGATTTCATCAATTCATTCTTTCACTCTCTTTCTTTCTGTAACTCGTATGAATGTGTGTGAGCATGTGTTTGTGTTAGATATCAGTTTTATCTGTTAGGGTAATCAATAAAAACTTGTCTGTATTTTAAAGAGAAGTGTTCTTGTGTTATGTGCTTACGAATTTAATGTCTTAAACTGCTGATCTAAGTTACCTTGCTAATAAATAGTGTTTTCACTATAGTTTGTATATTTATAATTGCTCGGCCGCCCTATGAATTAATTAATAATTCCCTTCGAGCTAAATTGACCTGTTTGACCCTTACAGCACCATATGACTAGGAAGTCAAAGCTCAAATCACAGTCTTTGTTCTACCCACTTAATTGATAGAAGTGCGAGTGTATTACATTATATAAAATGTGCCAATTTCTCGATAAGTGAAGTCAAACAATGCATTTACTGTAGGATCTAGAAAAAAATCTGATCGTGATTAAACCGGAAAACCTCATAATTAGTGAACAAAAACAATTTCTAAAGGTAGTTCTCCTAAACATTCCATCGCTCACACCCAGGGTGCGATTTGCAGGGGGGGATGGGTTTAAGTTACGATCCTATTTGCAGTGGCCTTAATCCAAGCACAGATTTTCAAAATGTCACAAAGCGTTTTGTGATTGTTTTGTATGAAATATTAAAGTTTATAAATACATATTTTGGCACACCTGGCCGAGTGGCGCTACGAATTCTTCTACTATCGGATTTTAATTCTGGCATGTTAAATTAACATTCGACAAACGCAAACAAACTTTTATTTAAGTGCACTCACAATAACAATTAAATGTTGCGCTTTTGTAAAACAGAGAAAACAAACAGGGTGCGCTTTCTGCCGCCTCGGTCTCCGTGAACTGGAGCGAGTCACAGAAACGAACCAAAACTCTATAGAGATCGCTAAGAAATGTGAACAACTGGGCGGCAACGTCATCAGAACACACTGAATTATGGGTATGTTTTTCTCGTTTACATGGGCTGGCATTGCAGGCTTGTGTTCTGGCATGAAAATAATGAAAAATTAGCGTGAAAAACAGAATATAATCCTACAAAATGCAGCAGGCTGGGTTGTGGTGCTTTTGCAGACAGCCTGAAGTTCTGGGAGTCTCCCGCATATTGATAGCGGCTCCCTGATGCCCGCAAATTAGTTCAAATCTCCCGGAATCTAGAGCTCGCGAGCTCCAAACCGTGTAGCGCGCGCACGGCAGAGAGGGAGAGAGGGAGAAACCTTCAGCGTTTTCACAAATGTACGTGTGCGTCATGAAGTGCATGTAAGTGCACAATTCTTCCTTAATACAGATAAAGGAGGCAGAATTTCATTCAGTCTTTGTTTATTTTATTTAAAGCAATGGCTAAAAATCATTACATGTGAGAAGTAACATTAAACAATCTTTAAGTTTGCATTAAGTTGGCTGTGTAGTTATTGCAGTTTATAACACAGCAGGTAGACGGCATCTTGAACACTGCGTTCTTCCCTCCATGCAATCCGCGGATTCCCAAAATGCTTTGCGTTCACCACTGTTAATACGTCATGATGACGACACATTAGCAATCTCTATAGGCTACTTGCCTCAGTCACGATGAGAAATATGTCTATAGAAAGCTTGAGTGAACAAGTATTCTCTGATTGTGTAATCCATATGAAACCATCCATCATTAAATTATATTCACTATAGTGGCTGGAAACATTGTTGTCAGTGACTAAAAATTTCAGATTCAAATTCTAGAGATGCCCCTGTGTAAATAGCCTGGTTAAAACCAGACCCTTCTCAGTCGTAACTGAGTTAGGGTCTGGAGAAAGTTCATTGACAGCTCACTTCCAAAGGGACGTCGCTCAAATGCCTCTGGGCGCAATTGGATAGACCTTAAAACCAATCAGATCGATCGTCATCTTGTAAAGCCCGCCTCAACGTTTGTGATTGCTGCCTCGATTTGGAAATATTGGAAATGAGCTTGAATGGACTCTTCGCCAGACTAACTTGCAGAGCAAATCTAAATTTGCCGGAAGTTCGTCTGGGTTTTCCCAGGCTACTGTGTCTGTGCTGTGTCTCTTGATGTTCTATGCAGATTTATGCCAGCCTCCAGTAGAGATCCATTTCCTGGAGAGTTTAGGTGTAGGTAGTGATGTGACATTTGAAGCGAGGCGTCGGAGCTTGTGTCGAGCAAAAATGGGCGTGCCAGATGAAGCCGCGATTCGAGGCAGATAAGATTATTTGGATTGCTTTGGATTTTTGGATTTGGACTGGACTGCTTTTTGATTTGGATTGCCCTTTTGGAATTGTTTGCTTTTTGTGACCTCTTCCTTTTTCCTTTAATGGAGCCAGCAAGAAAGAGGAAATCCTCCCCTGTCTGGGAGTTTTTTGAAATGGTTGCTCACAATAAGGTACAAACACAATTTGTATTAATATTGTTATTATTATTATTTTACTGTCTTTATATAATAATCCTCACTATATGGCTGTATTATATTTAATGTCTATTAATTTATGTTTCAAGGTGAAATGCTTGCTGTGCCTAAAGGAGCTGACATACAGCAATAACACGTCCTCCATGCTCAGGCATTATCAAGCACTGCACGAGCATGCACAGACTACTAACAATCCACACAGTAGTCAAAGTAATTGATAATAATCATTAAAAAACATTATTTAAATAATGTTTTAGGCTCCTACAATACACCTGCATTTTATTTTATTATAGATTCCAAAAAAGAAATGGTGAATGAGGCCCTGGTGAACATGGTCATCAAGGACTCCCAACCCTTTTCCATTGTGGATAATGATGGATTTAGGGAGCTCCTGCATGTGTTGGATCCCACTTACGTGATCCCAACTAGAAAGGTATGTGATTAATAAAGTGGTTCATCATTATTTAAGAAGTTAAAAGTAAGAGTAACTGCATTTATTTCTATCCACAGGCTTTGAAGGTCATGGTTGATCATAAGTACAAGGAGGCTAAGGAGAAGGCAAGAGAGCAGTTGCAGAACGTTCAGGCTATAAGCCTTACCTCTGACATGTGGACATCGCTAAACATGGATGCCTACCTAGCAGTGACTTGCCATTTTATTGACAATGACAAGCTCTGCACTATTTTACTAGGTGTACAGCATTTCCCTAAGAGCCATACTGCTGAGAAATTGGCTACTGGATATATCAAGCTCATGGAGGAGTGGGGCATAAAGGATAAAGTTAAGTGCCTGGTAACTGATGCAGCAGCCAACATGATAGCATGTGTACGATCACTGAATGTTAGGCATGCGGTATGCATTGCACATGCACTAAACCTTATTGTGGGGAAATCTTTTGATGACATCAGTAGCTTCAACGACATTCGAACCAAATGTAGGAAACTTGTGACCTATTTCCGAACAAGAACTACAGCAAAAGAGAGACTGGCCCAAGTACAGGAGCAGATGGGGAGACCAGTTCTGAAAATGATAATTGAAGTGGACACTCGCTGGAACAGCACTTACAACATGCTGGAACGTCTCTATCAGCTGAGAGAGCCAGTGGGGGCAGCCCTGGCCTCTCTAAAGACCGACATCACCCCTCCTACAGCCCTGGAGTATGAGGCAGTCCAGGATGCTTTACATGTTCTTGCCCCTTTCCGCCAGGCTACAGTAGAGCTTTCAGGAGAGAAAAGGGTGTCTGCCTCCAAAGAGATTCCTTTGATGAAGATGCTTAATCACGCTGTAACGAGTAAGCTAGAGGGCCTCAAGTCCAATCCGGCAAGGCAGCTGGGTGACAGCCTTGTACGGAGGGTCAGGGAACAAGCAGTACATTTAGAATCAATAAGTGTGATGACCATACCCACGTTATTGGATCCCAGATTCAAAAAACTGGGATTCTTAAGTCAAGGGAAACTGCAAGAAGGCATATCAAGATTAAAATCTGAATGCGCTACTGTAATCAGAAGTTCTGCTCTCCATTCTGCTTCCACCAATATACCCCCAACTCAGCTGCCAGCCTCTTCAGAAGCAGGCCAATCCACAGACAACAGTAAGTACTATATGTGTTTGTTGTGTGAATGTTCACATTAGTGATTTAGTAATGTGAACCATTGTTAATGGAGTATTTTTTCTTTGTACCTCTATTATTAGGTGACCTTTGGCATCTGCTGGATAGCACGGTTGAACACGGTAGAAGGAGCTCAAGTGCAACAGCAGATGCTACTGTAGAAGTGGACCGATATTTATCTGAAGTGAATCTCACAAGATCTGAGGATCCACTGGTATATTGGGCTCAACATAAACATCAGTATCCTCATTTATACCATCTGGCCCTGGCATTTTTATGTTCCCCCGCATCCTCTGTTCCATGTGAAAGGATCTTTTCCAAGGCTGGAGAGGTTCTGTCCAAGAAGAGGAATCGTCTAAGCCCCAACACACTTGAGAAAATTCTGTTCCTCAATAAAAATAATTTTTAATCCTTCCTTCGTTCCTCTACGTCCCCAGTCCCATAAGCACAACACTGCACAAAAATAGTAACAGTTCAATGCACAAAATCACCAGAAACAATTCTTAACCTTTACCACCCCACACTTTTCTGTTGCACTTTACTTTATTACACTCCCTCCACCATAAGCACTGCACTCAACACAGTGTCACTTTTGTTGTTCATACTGTCACTATCCAAACCATTTATGAATAATTAATTAACTGTGTGTGTGTGTGTGTGTGTGTGTGTGTGTGTGTGTGTGTGTGTGTGTGTGTGTGTGTGTGTGTGTGTGTGTGTGTGAGAGACAGTTGTCTCTGCAGAAGTAAATTCAGACAGAGAAATATACATATTTTATTTTATACCCAGGCAATGGACAAATGTCTGCTCAGGTATTTTTATTATTGCAAATGAAAGGTTACAGACATTAACAGTGAGAAGAAAATAAATAAATAAAACAGAACAGGGGGGTATACTGACATCATAAGTCTGCTCAGGTCATTGTTTCAGAATGAATTAATTGGTCTGCTATTTATTTGCACAGTAGCTAGGTGTCACTAGTGAGCAATGCTGAATGAAGCTTCGAGTAATGAACCTTTGGGTGAAGCAATGGTCTGTGAGGTCTCAGTGGTTCAGGAAGCCTCATTTTGCCATCACTAGGGGTGCTTCTCAATATCCCTCCTCGTCTCCTCGCTCCTCTGTCCTCCATCCTATGACCCGGAAACCAATCAAGCACAGCCATCTTGAAGGACATCTCAAATCTCTAATTGCACTGCGAGGAGTCGAGGATCGAGGAGTGAGGAGGCTTTCAGAGGAGTAATGAGCGAGGATACACAGGTGTATCCTATGCGGAAGTGTTTTATTGACTAAACGTGACGCACGTATACATTCTCCTTCCCCTTCACATCGGTCACAATAATTTGAATTTATACGTTACCCTTGCTGTTTATATAAACTACACATCTCACATATTTCAACAGGGTATCTTGCTTTATTATTATTCATTATGCATTTCTTAAATAAAAAAACTTCAACAACATAAGGGCAGATCCTTTGAGCGCTGCTGATGACGCTATGAAGTGACGCTCGAGTGATCAAGTATTCCAATGTATAAAAAAAGCTTTCATTCAATTCCTCCGTCCTCACTTTCTTTCCTTGCGTCCTTCCCTCACATCCTACAAGGGGAGGAGCTGAGGCGCTAGGAAAGGAGGCGAGGAAAGGAAACGAGGATGCACAAATAAGAAATGAGAAGCACCCAAGGTGTAGGAGTTTAGTCCAACTTGTAACTTGTGGTAGAACTCTGACTTGTACCACCTGACCAATGCAGAATCATTCGGCATTGATAGTGTTGCCATACAAACGCTCAATCATCTCCTAATCACGGCAATTATTACAACATCCAACCCTAATCAAACACACCTGAACAAGCTAATCAAAGTCTTCAAGATTAGGCTATATTAGAAAGCTACAGGCAGGTGATTTTCATTATGGTTGGAGTTACACGGGCCTCCAATTGGAACTTTAAAAACGCGTTCAAAAAGCACTTTAAACTGCTTTGACAGCGTTTTTTTTTGTGTTTGTGGGACTCAGCAACGGGGTTTTTCTTTGTAGGTTTGTGTTCCTCGCTGTCTGCCCCTCCTGACTCACTAATTCAGCACATCTTCCTGCAGAGTTGATTGTGAGATTGCAGGTCGAGAGGATGACCGCTCGAGTGTACTGCTCGTTTAGTGCCGTTTTATTGTGTCTGTCTGCATGTTTGAGCACAACAGACGCTGGAGTTGTAGGTGAGAAGTTATTTTAGCTTCATTACACAGCCCGAAGAAGTGCATAAATGAAGTGCCTAACAAAATTTGACTTTAGATGAATCTCAGCACATAGGCTTACAAAATACAGTACAGATGTCAAGTGGAAGTTCAACTTTGTATGTTGGTTTAGTTTTAATAAGCAAAGTATAAATATGCAAACTGTCATCTGTTTTTCATTGTACAAGTAAAACCCATATAATCACTAATATAAGCCTTTTTGTTTAATGTAAAACAAGAACATTAGTCTTATAACATGGCTACAAAATTACCAATCCGGAGTTTAAACTTTTGCCTAAACTTTTTGTTTTAGCAACTAAATAAGCCTACAATATAACATGGGGAGCTAATTATAACCGGTTGCTCTGCGTTGTGTATATGTAGTGCATTTCTATATTTATGTCTTCTGAGTAGCCTATTAAAATGCTTAAAAGGAAATTAGGGTGGTCATGGGGATGGCATAAATTGACGATGTACACCGGTAAATTTGTATACAACATATTAACTGATGTCCATGTTTTCTATCAGCATTGCACTATTACTCCCTCTACTTTAGTGGGATGGGTTGTAACAGCACTCTCCGTCTCTGAAACCGATGATGCAGATTATTGAAAAATTGTAGATTTCTAAGCTACTTTGAATTGAAGCAGATGAATGTGTGAATATTGTAAAGTTTGAGACTCATTGCAATACCCCTGACTTGCAAAAGCTGAATCAAACTATTACAGCACTTCCTGGTCTACACAAATGATCCTCTTGAATCCTCTTCTGCAGTGTCCGGTCAGTGTCCGGCGACGCTGACGGTCGAGCCGTCCCGTCGCGGATGCACTTCTGATAGAGACTGCTTTGGAGGACACAAATGCTGTAAATTTCCCTGTGGCCCCGTGTGTGTGCCGCCTGTTTTCAGTGAGTTTTTATTAATGATGGATGCTACACGCCTTCCAAAAACACTGAAAAAACGTTTTGACTCAGAAATTGCTAGTAAGTTTCACAAATAATTGCAAAGAAACCGCAAGCAACACATTGAACTAAACGTGAAACTATGAAGTAGATAGACTGAATATTCCGGTAAAACCTCCTACTATCATCTTATGACAACTTTCTTTTTTTTTTTCATACAGTGAATGAGACATTCATTGATGTGGTTTCTGTCATGTGTCTGTATAACAGCAAAGCCAGGAGAGTGTCCAAGCACAAATTTTGGACCAGGAATGTGTGCCGAGATGTGTTGCTATGACAGTGACTGTCCGAACAATGAGAAATGCTGCAGCAATGGTTGTGGACATCAGTGTATGGCTCCATTTGCAGGTGTGTGTTGTATTAGTGTTTGGCTCAGCTTCCTCGTTATTTCAGTTTGTCTTGTTTTCTAATAAGTCGTTCTCAATGTAAAGTATTTAGCCAACTAGCATGGTTTCAAGCACAAGATGGCTTTACAAAATTAACAGAAGATTAATACGGAGTAAAACTTGCAATTTGGTTTTTGTGCTGTATCTGAGACTGAATGCCACTAAATGGATCGACTAATCTGTATCTCTCCAGTGAAGCCTGCAGCCGAACCCCCGAAGCCTCCAGTGAAGCCTCCAGGGAGGCCTGGAGCCGAACCCCCGATGCCTCCAGGGAGGTCTGGAGCCGAACCTCTGAAGCCTCCAGGGAGGCCTGGAGCTGAACCCCCAATGCCTCCAGGGAGGCCTGGAGCCGAACCCCCAAAGCCTTCCACTGAACTGCTTGAGCCTGAACCGGAGCCCTCCACCGAACTGCCAGAGCCGCCTGCAACTGAACCTCCGGTGAAGCCTGCAGCCAAACCAGGGAGGCCTGGAGCCGAACCCCCGAATCCTCCAGGGAGGCCTGGAGCCGAACCCCCGAATCCTCCAGGGAGGCCTGGAGCCGAACCCCCGAAGCCTCCAGGGAGGCCTGGAGCCGAACCCCCGAAGCCTCCAGGGAGGCCTGGAGCCGAACCCCCGAAGCCTCCAGGGAGGCCTGGAGCCGAACCCCCGAAGCCTCCAGGGTGGCCTGGAGCCGAACCCCCGAAGCCTCCAGGGAGCGAACGCCCAAAGCTTCCAGAGAGGCCTGGAGCCGAACCCCCGATGCCTCCAGGGAGGCCTGGAGCCGAACCCCCGATGCCTCCAGGGAGGCCTGGAGCCGAACCCCCGATGCCTCCAGGGAGGCCTGGAGCCGAACCCCCGATGCCTCCAGGGAGGCCTGGAGCCGAACCCCCGATGCCTCCAGGGAGGCCTGGAGCCGAACCCCCGATGCCTCCAGGGAGGCCTGGAGCCGAACCCCCGATGCCTCCAGGGAGGCCTGGAGCCGAACCCCCGATGCCTCCAGGGAGGCCTGGAGCCGAACCCCCGATGCCTCCAGGGAGGCCTGGAGCCGAACCCCCGATGCCTCCAGGGAGGCCTGGAGCCGAACCCCCGATGCCTCCAGGGAGGCCTGGAGCCGAACCCCCGATGCCTCCAGGGAGGCCTGGAGCCGAACCCCCGATGCCTCCAGGGAGGCCTGGAGCCGAACCCCCGATGCCTCCAGGGAGGCCTGGAGCCGAACCCCCGATGCCTCCAGGGAGGCCTGGAGCCGAACCCCCGATGCCTCCAGGGAGGCCTGGAGCCGAACCCCCGATGCCTCCAGGGAGGCCTGGAGCCGAACCCCCGATGCCTCCAGGGAGGCCTGGAGCCGAACCCCCGATGCCTCCAGGGAGGCCTGGAGCCGAACCCCCGATGCCTCCAGGGAGGCCTGGAGCCGAACCCCCGATGCCTCCAGGGAGGCCTGGAGCCGAACCCCCGATGCCTCCAGGGAGGCCTGGAGCCGAACCCCCGATGCCTCCAGGGAGGCCTGGAGCCGAACCCCCGATGCCTCCAGGGAGGCCTGGAGCCGAACCCCCGATGCCTCCAGGGAGGCCTGGAGCCGAACCCCCGATGCCTCCAGGGAGGCCTGGAGCCGAACCCCCGATGCCTCCAGGGAGGCCTGGAGCCGAACCCCCGATGCCTCCAGGGAGGCCTGGAGCCGAACCCCCGATGCCTCCAGGGAGGCCTGGAGCCGAACCCCCGATGCCTCCAGGGAGGCCTGGAGCCGAACCCCCGATGCCTCCAGGGAGGCCTGGAGCCGAACCCCCGATGCCTCCAGGGAGGCCTGGAGCCGAACCCCCGATGCCTCCAGGGAGGCCTGGAGCCGAACCCCCGATGCCTCCAGGGAGGCCTGGAGCCGAACCCCCGATGCCTCCAGGGAGGCCTGGAGCCGAACCCCCGATGCCTCCAGGGAGGCCTGGAGCCGAACCCCCGATGCCTCCAGGGAGGCCTGGAGCCGAACCCCCGATGCCTCCAGGGAGGCCTGGAGCCGAACCCCCGATGCCTCCAGGGAGGCCTGGAGCCGAACCCCCGATGCCTCCAGGGAGGCCTGGAGCCGAACCCCCGATGCCTCCAGGGAGGCCTGGAGCCGAACCCCCGATGCCTCCAGGGAGGCCTGGAGCCGAACCCCCGATGCCTCCAGGGAGGCCTGGAGCCGAACCCCCGATGCCTCCAGGGAGGCCTGGAGCCGAACCCCCGATGCCTCCAGGGAGGCCTGGAGCCGAACCCCCGATGCCTCCAGGGAGGCCTGGAGCCGAACCCCCGATGCCTCCAGGGAGGCCTGGAGCCGAACCCCCGATGCCTCCAGGGAGGCCTGGAGCCGAACCCCCGATGCCTCCAGGGAGGCCTGGAGCCGAACCCCCGATGCCTCCAGGGAGGCCTGGAGCCGAACCCCCGATGCCTCCAGGGAGGCCTGGAGCCGAACCCCCGATGCCTCCAGGGAGGCCTGGAGCCGAACCCCCGATGCCTCCAGGGAGGCCTGGAGCCGAACCCCCGATGCCTCCAGGGAGGCCTGGAGCCGAACCCCCGATGCCTCCAGGGAGGCCTGGAGCCGAACCCCCGATGCCTCCAGGGAGGCCTGGAGCCGAACCCCCGATGCCTCCAGGGAGGCCTGGAGCCGAACCCCCGATGCCTCCAGGGAGGCCTGGAGCCGAACCCCCGAAGCCTTCCACTGAACTGCTTGAGCCTGAACCGGAGCCCTCCACCGAACTGCCAGAGCCGCCTTCAACTGAACCTCTGGTTAACCCTGCAGCCGAACCCCCGAAGCCTCCAGGGAGGCCAGGAGCCGAACCCCCGAAGCCTCCAGGGAGGCCTGGAGCCGAACCCCCGAAGCCTCCAGGGAGGCCTGGAGCCGAACCCCCGAAGCCTCCAGGGAGGCCTGGAGCCGAACCCCCGAAGCCTCCAGGGAGGCCTGGAGCCGGACCCCCGATGGCTCCAGGGAGGCCTGGAGCCGAACCCCCGATGCCTCCAGGGAGGCCTGGAGCCGAACCCCCGAAGCGACCAGGGAGGCCTGGAGCCGAACCCCCGAAGCCTCCAGTGTGTGCTGAAAACTGTCGCCAAACTAACCCTTATGGCCAATGTTCAGGTCATAAGTAATGTGGCAATGCATGCAGGTAACTGTGCTGATTTAACCATTGGATGTATGGTATATTTTCCCTGTTATCACCAAATAAATCTCACACTTGTAAGACTACTTTCTCTTTTATATTTCTTTAAGTGTGATAAAGTTGGTGTTTTTTGTGTGCCAGCGTTAGTTTGGCTGTTCTCTCACATAATGGCTGTTCTCTCACATAATGGCTGTTCTCTTACAATAATGGCTGTTCTCTTACATAATGGCTCATTGGAATTCCTGCTTTAGGAATGTGTAAGTTCCCCTCCTGAAGACCCAAACACATTCAAAACGGTTTCAGAGAGGCTAGCAATATTAAGCTAGCTTTGAATGCATCCAAAGCCATGCCTCCTTCAAAACGCATGAATGCACAAAGCAGAGTCTACAAAGTGTCATGAGATGAAAGACTGTTAAATTGCCTCATGTCTCAAAACGCATAACATTAAAAGTGATAATGAACGTAAACATCTTACAGTGCTCTAGTTGTACTATCTGACTAATCCAGATTCATTTCGGCGTTAATGGCGTTGACATGAAAACGAATAAATCCAAATCTGAATCCGAATGAAATGATTGGACTGACTTTTTTTTTTTTTTGGGTCCTGAGACCTTTACAGAAGGTATGTACATTTTACTATTTAGAACACTTCTAATATTGATTGCTATCAGGATATGAAGAGTTTCAACCAGTATTGCCTATAGACCAATAGTCTTCTGCTGCATTCTGAAGCATTTGCTACAAAGCATAGTGGTCACATATATTGGTTGTCGTTGAACAATGTTCGATTGGTCCGTCAGAAATTGTTTTGGGATGGTATGATATGTGCATACAGACAAGTACTTTATGGCCGTGCAAGCTTCAAAGAGATTAGCCTAGCTAAAGGAGGAACGCTCTCAACGTTAGGCCAAATCTGCACGATTAGGGACTCCAGTATGTGAGCATGAAACATGGAAAACTTTACGTGTGACATGAACAAGACTTTAAGTAGACTAAACATACTCTAACGTACACATACATGCATGCATACATGTTTACCTAGGGAAAGAGAGCTGAAGCAGAATACAGGAAAGCAAGAAGTTATAGCATTGCTTAAAATTCAGCAGATCAGCAGCCTTGAGCAAACCATCAGTTTAGTTCTAACACGCCCTTCTTTAAAATGGGTAAGGATACATAATGTATCAAATAATGAGACTTAAGTTTGATTCTTGCATGCCTTCCCCTTTTGAATTAAACTGTCCTGATGCAGTTTGTTGAGGGCTCCAGTTGATCTTTGCTGATGTTGTCTTGATGAGAGAGAACCAGTAGGAGTCAGAGGATCTTTGGTGAATGGAAGTCAAGGCCTAGCCTGGCACAAGGTTGGGGGTGCTTAGAAGACTTCTAGTTCAGCATCGTCTTCACAGTCGGTACTGAAATTTAAAAAATGTGACGCTTTGAGCACTGTTGAGCAGAATCATAAACACCTCTGATTGGCCATTGTGTTCATGAGCTCATCGGATATGTCTACGATTGGCTACAATGATCAACGCACCGGAGCGTTTGAGAGCACAAACGAATATATAGGATTAAAAGGGTTTATTTCTCCTTCTCAGCAAGAACACACAACTCTCTGCAAATTCCTTCTGGGTCATATTTGTCTTATCAGATAATAGGAATCATGTCTAAACTGTACTCTGTACTCTCTGCTAGAGTTGGAAAGAGATCACAGAGATAACGCATGACTAAATTACGACGAGAGCAGAAATAACAGCCACCTCTAATCTAAAGGCAGTGTCTGATTGGTCAGAACTCATCCAGGAGGCTGGACAAACATTTGAGTTTAAAATCTTAGGACACGAACAAATTAGAGTAGCCATGACATTTTAGACCAGCCAGACGAGTAAACTTTTTTTTCGGCGAGCAGACGCAATAACCCAAATCAAGATCAGAAGAACATAGGTTAAATAGCTTCATTCAAGCCATCGAACGTGAACATTCAAGCTCGTCTCACTTTTCTTTCTCTTACTTAGTTTGTTTTCTGTTCCGTTGAGAGTCTCGGTTCTAAGTTAAGTTTTGCTGTAAAGTTTCGGTCAACGATTTGACTGCAAAGCCCGCTTCCAACTTCAAAGACTTTCCATCCAACCGCCAACACACCACGTGTTTGGGTTAAATTAATGATTGATGGTTCGTTCAGGTCATGTCTTATAAGTGCATATAATTCTAGAACCTTGGGATTTCATCAACTCATTATTTCACTCTCTTTCTTTCTGTAACTCATATGAATGTGTGTGAGCATGTGTTTGTGTTAGATATCAGTTTTATCTGTTAGGGTAATCAATAAAAACTTGTCTGTATTTTAAAGAGAAGTGTTCTTGTGTTATGTGCTTACGAATTTAATGTCTTAAACTGCTGATCTAAGTTACCTTGCTAATAAATAGTGTTTTCACTATAGTTTGGATATTTATAATTGCTCGGCCGCCCTATGAATTAATTCATTATTCCCTTTGAGCTAAATTGACCTGTTTGACCCTTACAGCACCATATGACTAGGAAGTCAAAGCTCAAATCACAGTCTTTGTTCTACCCACTTAATTGATAGAAGTGCGAGTGTATTACATTATATAAAATGTGCCAATTTCTCGATAAGTGACGTCAAACAATGCATTTACTGTAGGATCTAGAAAAAAATCTGATCGTGATTAAACCGGAAAACCTCATAATTAGTGAACAAAAACAATTTCTAAAGGTAGTTCTCCTAAACATTCCATCGCTCACACCCAGGGTGCGATTTGCAGGGGGGGATGGGTTTAAGTTACGATCCTATTTGCAGTGGCCTTAATCCAAGCACTGTTTTTCAAAATGTCACAAAGCGTTTTGTGATTGTTTTGTATGAAATATTGAAGTTTATAAATACATATTTTGGCACACCTGGCCGAGTGGCGCTACGAATTCTTCTACAATCGGATTTGAATTCTGGCATGTTAAATTAACATTCGACAAACGCAAACAAACTTTTATTTAAGTGCACTCACAATAACAATTAAATGTTGCGCTTTTGTAAAACAGAGAAAACAAACAGGGTTCGCTTTCTGCCGCCTCGGTCTCCGTGAACTGGAGCGAGTCACAGAAACGAACCAAAACTCTATAGAGATCGCTAAGAAATTTGACCAACTGGGCGGCAACGTCATCAGAACACACTGAATTATGAGTATGTTTTTCTCGTTTACATGGGCTGGCATTGCAGGCTTGTGTTCTGGCATGAAAATAATGAAAAATTAGCGTGAAAAACAGAATATAATCCTACAAAATGCAGCAGGCTGGGTTGTGGTGCTTTTGCAGACAGCCTGAAGTTCTGGGAGTCTCCCGCATATTGATAGCGGCTCCCTGATGCCCGCAAATTAGTTCAAATCTCCCGGAATCTAGAGCTCGCGAGCTCCAAACCGTGTAGCGCGCGCACGGCAGAGAGGGAGAGAAGGAGAAACCTTCAGCGTATTCACAAATGTACGTGTGCGTCATGAAGTTCATGTAAGTGCACAATTCTTCCTTAATACAGATAAAGGAGGCAGAATTTCATTCAGTCTTTGTTTATTTTATTTAAAGCGATGGCTAAAAATCATTACATGTGAGAAGTAACATTTAACAATCTTTAAGTTTGCATTAAGTTGGCTGTGCAGTTATTGCAGTTTATAACACAGCAGGTAGACGGCATCTTGAACACTGCGTTCTTCCCTCCATGCAATCCGCGGATTCCCAAAATGCTTTGCGTTCACCACTGTTAATACGTCATGATGATGACACATTAGCAATCTCTATAGGCTACTTGCCTCAGTCACGATGAGAAATATGTCTATAGAAAGCTTGAGTGAACAAGTATTCTCTGATTGTGTAATCCATATGAAACCATCCATCATTAAATTATATTCACTATAGTGGCTGGAAACATTGTTGTCAGTGACTAAAAAATTCAGATTCAAATTCTAGACATGCCCCTGTGTAAATAGCCTGGTTAAAACCAGACCCTTCTCAGTCGTAACTGAGTTAGGGTCTGGAGAAAGTTCATTGACAGCTCACTTCCAAAGGGACGTCGCTCAAATGCCTCTGGGCGCAATTGGATAGACCTTAAAACCAATCAGATCGATCGTCATCTTGTAAAGCCCGCCTCAACGTTTGTGATTGCTGCCTCGATTTGGAAATAATGGAAATGAGCCTGAATGGACTCTTCGCCAGACTAACTTGCAGAGCAAATCTAAATTTGCCGGAAGTTCATCTGGGTTTTCCCAGGCTACTGTGTCTGTGCTGTGTCTCTTGATGTTCTATGCAGATTTATGCCAGCCTCCAGTAGAGATCCATTTCCTGGAGAGTTTAGGTGTAGGTAGTGATGTGAGATTTGAAGCGAGGCGTCGGATCTTGTGTCGAGCAAAAATGGGCGTGCCAGATGAAGCCGCGATTCGAGGCTTGTGTTGTTAACGTGAAAATCACGTGACTAATGACAAACGAGGCCTCGGTTTGTGTGGATACGTCATCGGTTCGGTCTGGGTGTCGTTTCCGGATAAAGGGGGTTCGAAACTCGCGCCTCCTTGTGGGTGTTGCAGGAGTAGTAGAATCAGTTGTAGTAGTGTCAGAGAGTCAGAGAGTTAGAGTTAGAGAGTTGGAGTTAGAGAGTTGTTTCATCGTCGTTATTGTGCAATATATGTGTTAGGGCTGTATATTATTACATTATATCAGGTTAGATTAGTTATAGTATATTGTTAGTATTAATTATAGTAGCTATATTATAGTATTGTTATATTAATTAGATAAGATTATTTGGATTGCTTTGGATTTTTGGATTTGGACTGGACTGCTTTTTGATTTGGATTGCCCTTTTGGAATTGTTTGCTTTTTGTGACCTCTTCCTTTTTCCTTGTAATGGAGCCAGCAAGAAAGAGGAAATCCTCCCCTGTCTGGGAGTTTTTTTAAATGGTTGCTCACAATAAGGTACAAACACAATTTGTATTATTATTGTTATTATTATTATTTTACTGTCTTTATATAATAATCCTCACTATATGGCTGTATTATATTTAATGTCTATTCATTTATGTTTCAAGGTGAAATGCTTGCTGTGCCTAAAGGAGCTGACATACAGCAATAACACGTCCTCCATGCTCAGGCATTATCGAGCACTGCACGAGCATGCACAGACTACTAACAATCCACACAGTAGTCAAAGTAATTGATAATAATCATTAAAAAAACATTATTTAAATAATGTTTTAGGCTCCTACAATACACCTTCATTTTATTTTATTATAGATTCCAAAAAAGAAATGGTGAATGAGGCCCTGGTGAACATGGTCATCAAGGACTCCCAACCCTTTTCCATTGTGGATGATGATGGATTTAGGGAGCTCCTGCATGTGTTGGATCCCACTTACGTGATCCCAACTAGAAAGGTATGTGATTAATAAAGTGGTTCATCATTATTTAAGAAGTTAAAAGTAAGAGTAACTGCATTTATTTCTAACCACAGGCTTTGAAGGTCATGGTTGATCATAAGTACAAGGAGGCTAAGGAGAAGGCAAGAGAGCAGTTGCAGAACGTTCAGGCTATAAGCCTTACCTCTGACATGTGGACATCGCTAAACATGGATGCCTACCTAGCAGTGACTTGCCATTTTATAGACAATGACAAGCTCTGCACTATTTTACTAGGTGTACAGCATTTCCCTAAGAGCCATACTGCTGAGAACTTGGCTACTGGACATATCAAGCTCATGGAGGAGTGGGGCATAAAGGATAAAGTTAAGTGCCTGGTAACTGATGCAGCAGCCAACATGATAGCATGTGTACGATCACTGAATGTTAGGCATGCGGTATGCATTGCACATGCACTAAACCTTATTGTGGGGAAATCTTTTGATGACATCAGTAGCTTCAACGACATTCGAACCAAATGTAGGAAACTTGTGACCTATTTCCGAACAAGCACTACAGCAAAAGAGAGACTGGCCCAAGTACAGGAGCAGATGGGGAGACCAGTTCTGAAAATGATAATTGAAGTGGAAACTCGCTGGAACAGCACTTACAACATGCTGGGACGTCTCTATCAGCTGAGAGAGCCAGTGGGGGCAGCCCTGGCCTCTCTAAAGACCGACATCACCCCTCCTACAGCCCTGGAGTATGAGGCAGTCCAGGATGCTTTACATGTTCTTGCCCCTTTCCGCCAGGCTACAGTAGAGCTTTCAGGAGAGAAAAGGGTGTCTGCCTCCAAAGTGATTCCTTTGATGAAGATGCTTAATCACGCTGTAACGAGTAAGCTAGAAGGCCTCAAGTCCAATCCAGCAAGGCAGCTGGGTGACAGCCTTGTACGGAGGGTCAGGGAACAAGCAGTACATTTAGAATCAATAAGTGTGATGACCATACCCACGTTATTGGATCCCAGATTCAAAAAACTGGGATTCTTAAGTCAAGGGAAACTGCAAGAAGGCATATCAAGATTAAAATCTGAATGCGCTACTGTAATCAGAAGTTCTGGTCTCCATTCTGCATTCCACCAATATATCCCCAACTCAGCTGCCAGCCTCTTCAGAAGCAGGCCAATCCACAGACAACAGTAAGTACTATATGTGTTTGTTGTGTGAATGTTCACATTAGTGATTTAGTAATGTGAACCATTGTTAATGGAGTATTTTTTCTTTGTAACTCTATTATTAGGTGACCTTTGGCATCTGCTGGATAGCACGGTTGAACAAGGTAGAAGGAGCTCAAGTGCAACAGCAGATGCTACTGTAGAAGTGGACCGATATTTATCTGAAGTGAATCTCACAAGATCTGAGGATCCATTGGTATATTGGGCTCAACATAAACATCAGTATCCTCATTTATACCATCTGGCCCTGGCATTTTTATGTTCCCCCGCATCCTCTGTTCCATGTGAAAGGATCTTTTCCAAGGCTGGAGAGGTTCTGTCCAAGAAGAGGAATCGTCTAAGCCCCAACACACTTGAAAAAATTCTGTTCCTCAATAAAAATAATTTTTAATCCTTCCTTCGTTCCTCTACGTCCCCAGTCCCATAAGCACAACACTGCACAAAAATAGTAACAGTTCAATGCACAAAATCACCAGAAACAATTCTTAACCTTTACCACCCCACACTTTTCTGTTGCACTTTACTTTATTACACTCCCTCCACCATAAGCACTGCACTCAACACAGTGTCACTTTTGTTGTTCATACTGTCACTATCCAAACCATTTATGAATAATTAATTAACTGTGTGTGTGTGTGTGTGTGTGTGTGTGTGTGTGTGTGTGTGTGTGTGTGTGTGTGTGTGTGTGTGTGTGTGTGTGTGTGTGTGTGTGTGTGTGTGTGTGTGTGTGAGAGAGACAGTTGTCTCTGCAGAAGTAAATTCAGACAGAGAAATATACATATTTTATTTTATACCCAGGCAATGGACAAATGTCTGCTCAGGTATTTTTATTATTGCAAATGAAAGGTTACAGACATTAACAGTGAGAAGAAAATAAATAAATAAAACAGAACAGGGGGGTATACTGACATCATAAGTCTGCTCAGGTCATTGTTTCAGAATGAATTAATTGGTCTGCTATTTCTTTGCACAGTAGCTAGGTGTCACTAGTGAGCAATGCTGAATGAAGCTTCGAGTAATGAACCTTTGGGTGAAGCAATGGTCTGTGAGGTCTCAGTGGTTCAGGAAGCCTCATTTTGCCATCACTAGGTGTAGGAGTTTAGTCCAACTTGTAACTTGTGGTAGAACTCTGACCTGTACCACCTGACCAATGCAGAATCATTCGGCATTGATAGTGTTGCCATACAAACGCTCAATCATCTCCTAATCACGGCAATTATTACGACATCCAACCCTAATCAAACACACCTGAACAAGCTAATCAAAGTCTTCAAGATTAGGCTATATTAGAAAGCTACAGGCAGGTGATTTTCATTATGGTTGGAGTTACGCGGGCCTCCAATTGGAACTTTAAAAACGCGTTCAAAAAGCTGTAACGATATGCGATATGAAACCGAAATCGCGACACTCAGATCCACGAACCTGCAGAATCGCGACACACCCCTTCCAATTCACAGCGTTATCCATACCGTCCAGATCCAATGCTACCACATCTTTAAATTACTATTAGTATTATTTGAAGTTAACTTAACATTATAAAATATGTAGACCTACACCACAAAACTAGTTGAGGATAAATTATTTAAAATTTGGGAATTCCAGCGTTATGGACATGACATTTGCAGACTTGCAGTTAACTTATATAATTATATAAATTCTCAGAAAATGCATTAATACCAAAATATTGTAACGTCTGTTTATCCATAGGCTCCTCCCAGAAAGGAGTCCAGACATTAGAAAAATATCAGTCTACACATGCGTTTTATATTTAATATTAGGGAAATCGACAGTCATGTGTGACAAAAAAAAATCTTTAACTTTTAGGAGGCAACGATTTTTTGTTGTTGTAATTCTGTGAATTACACTGCGCAAATCTAATGAAGAAGGGTTGGATCTCCACAGAACATAAAATATTCATTTTATTTTATTTTTCGTGTTCGCATTTATGAGGAAAAAATAATGTTACAGACGTGACAGTTCTCCGTTACGGACGCGACCGCTCTGAAGCGGCACTAAAAGACTGCTTTAAAACTTTCACAGACACCTTACACAGAAGACACGAAGCCTTTCTTTAAAGTGAATTTCGTTTTGTTTTAATTGTACGGACCTGAAAAATATATCTATATTGAAATGTCTACTTGTAAACAGAACAATTCAAAACGAAAGAAAACAGACTGCTCTCTGCTTATGAAATGAAATGTGCATTTCTCTCTGGTGCATTCACTACGGCGAAGATCGCGAGTCAGCATCGTCAACTTCATCTTGACTTTATTAATAAACAATCAACATGTCTCCTTGCTATATTTGACATATTCATAATCATTGCTTTTGCCGGTTCTTTGTGACAGCTTTTAGGTGCTTTATCGGCAGCGCCGCCGCCCTTACATGAACGCGTCACCACGGCATCAAAAACATGATTGCGTGATGAAAACATGAAAAATACCACATAAACATAGCCTAACTGTTTAGAAAGAAAACAGAACGAATAGCCTAATGCTCATACGTCCATCTCGCGAATGTATAGTCTTCTTCATCATGCCATCTTCACCATTAGCCGCTTTTCCACTGGCCAGCGTGAGCACAGAGGCCGAAATCATACCTCACGGCACTCCTGTAAAAAAGAAATCGCTGTACAAATATATCAGACGCTGCCATTTAGTCTTTAATTACAGACTTGGACCTCACACGCGGATATTGACTGACCACGAACAGTTAATTTAGCCTACTTGCATCTTTCATTCGTAATGTCTGGCGGTCTTGCTGGTTTTTTTGTTTGTTTGTTTGTTTTACAATTAAAACTAAAAGTCTGTTGTAACGCAAGCCTTACCGAACATGTACCGAGTAAAATATTACTGAAAATTGATTAGTAATGCCTTACACTACTGCGTTACAGCAAAACGTAATATGTTACTGTAATGCATTACTTTTGTAACGCGTTACTCCCAACACTGCTAATTCAGCACATCTTCCTGCAGAGTTGATTGTGAGATTGCAGGTCGAGAGGATGACCGCTCGAGTGTACTGCTCGTTTAGTGCCGTTTTATTGTGTCTGTCTGCATGTTTGAGCACAACAGACGCTGGAGTTGTAGGTGAGAAGTTATTTTAGCTTCATTACACAGCCCGAAGAAGTGCATAAATAAAGTGCCTAACAAAATTTGACTTTAGATGAATCTCAGCACATAGGCTTACAAAAATACAGTACAGATGTCAAGTGGAAGTTCAACTTTGTATGTTGGTTTAGTTTTAATAAGCAAAGTATAAATATGCAAACTGTCATCTGTTTTTCATTGTACAAGTAAAACCCATATAATCACTAATACAAGCCTTTTTGTTTAATGTAAAACAAGAACATTAGTCTTATAACATGGCTACAAAATTACCAATCCGGAGTTTAAACTTTTGCCTAAACTTTTTGTTTTAGCAACTAAATAAGCCTACAATATAACATGGGGAGCTAATTATAACCGGTTGCTCTGCGTTGTGTATATGTAGTGCATTTCTATATTTATGTCTTCTGAGTAGCCTATTAAAATGCTTAAAAGGAAATTAGGGTGGTCATGGGGATGGCATAAATTGACGATGTACACCGGTAAATTTGTATACAACATATTAACTGATGTCCATGTTTTCTATCAGCATTGCACTATTACTCCCTCTACTTTAGTGGGATGGGTTGTAACGGCACTCTCCGTCTCTGAAACCGATTGATGCAGATTATTGAAAAATTGTAGATTTCTAAGCTACTTTGAATTGAAGCAGATGAATGTGTGAATATTGTAAAGTTTGAGACTCATTGCAATACCCCTGACTTGCAAAAGCTGAATCAAACTATTACAGCACTTCCTGGTCTACACAAATTATCCTCTTCTGCAGTGTCCGGTCAGTGTCCGGCGACGCTGACGGTCGAGCCGTCCCGTCGCGGATGCACTTCTGATAGAGACTGCTTTGGAGGACACAAATGCTGTAAATTTCCCTGTGGCCCCGTGTGTGTGCCGCCTGTTTTCAGTGAGTTTTTATTAATGATGGATGCTACACGCCTTCCAAAAACACTGAAAAAATGTTTTGACTCAGAAATTGCTAGTAAGTTTCACAAATAATTGCAAAGAAACCGCAAGCAACACATTGAACTAAACGTGAAACTATGAAGTAGATAGACTGAATATTCCGGTAAAACCTCCTACTATCATCTTATGACAACTTTCTTTTTTTTTTCATACAGTGAATGAGACATTCATTGATGTGGTTTCTGTCATGTGTCTGTATAACAGCAAAGCCAGGAGAGTGTCCAAGCACAAATTTTGGACCAGGAATGTGTGCCGAGATGTGTTGCTATGACAGTGACTGTCCGAACAATGAGAAATGCTGCAGCAATGGTTGTGGACATCAGTGTATGGCTCCATTTGCAGGTGTGTGTTGTATTAGTGTTTGGCTCAGCTTCCTCGTTATTTCAGTTTGTCTTGTTTTCTAATAAGTCGTTCTCAATGTAAAATATTTAGCCAACTAGCATGGTTTCAAGCACAAGATGGCTTTACAAAATTAACAGAAGATTAATACGGAGTAAAACTTGCAATTTGGTTTTTGTGCTGTATCTGAGACTGAATGCCGCTAAATGGATCGACTAATCTGTATCTCTCCAGTGAAGCCTGCAGCCGAACCCCCGAAGCCTCCAGGGAGGGAACCCCCGAAGCCTCCAGGGAGGCCTGGAGCTGAACCCCCGAAGCCTCCAGGGTGGTCTGGAGCTGAACCCCCGAAGCCTCCAGGGTGGCCTGGAGCTGAACCCCCGAAGCCTCCAGGGTGGCCTGGAGCTGAACCCCTGAAGCCTCCAGGGTGGCCTGGAGCCGAACCCCCGAAGCCTCCAGGAAGGCCTGGAGCCGAACCCCCGAAGCCTCCAGGAAGGCCTGGAGCCGAACCCCCGAAGCCTCCAGGGAGCGAACCCCCGAAGCCTCCAGGGAGGCCTGGAGCCGAACCCCCGAAGCCTCCAGGGAGGCCTGGAGCCGAACCCCCGAAGCCTCCAGGGAGGCCTGGAGCCGAACCCCCGAAGCCTCCAGGGAGGCCTGGAGCCGAACCCCCGAAGCCTCCAGGGAGGCCTGGAGCCGAACCCCCGAAGCCTCCAGGGAGGCCTGGAGCCGAACCCCCGAAGCCTCCAGGGAGGCCTGGAGCCGAACCCCCAAAACAACCAGGGAGGCCTGGAGCCGAACCCCCAATGCCTCCAGGGAGGCCTGGAGCCGAACCCCCGAAGCCTTCCACTGAACTGCTTGAGCCTGAACCGGAGCCTTCCGTCGAACTGCCGGAGCCCTCCACCGAACTCCCAGAGCCGCCTGCAACTGAACCTCCGGTTAAGCCTACAGCCGAACCCCCGATGCCTCCAGGGAGGCCTGGAGCCGGACCCCCGATGCCTCCAGGGAGGCCTGGAGCCGGACCCCCGATGCCTCCAGGGAGGCCTGGAGCCGGACCCCCGATGCCTCCAGGGAGGCCTGGAGCCGGACCCCCGATGCCTCCAGGGAGGCCTGGAGCCGGACCCCCGAATGCCTCCAGGGAGGCCTGGAGCCGGACCCCCGATGCCTCCAGGCAGGCCTGGAGCCGGACCCCCGATGCCTCCAGGGAGGCCTGGAGCCGGACCCCCGAAGCCTCCAGGGAGGCCTGGAGCCGGACCCCCGAAGCCTCCAGTGTGTGCTGAAAACTGTCGCCAAACTAACCCTTATGGCCAATGTTCAGGTCATAAGTAATGTGGCTATGCATGCAGGTAACTGTGCTGATTTAACCATTGGATGTATGGTATATTTTCCCTGTTATCACCAAATAAATCTCACACTTGTAAGACTACTTTCTCTTTTATATTTCTTTAAGTGTGATAACAAAGTTGGTGTTTTTTGTGTGCCAGCGTTAGTTTGGCTGTTCTCTCACATAATGGCTGTTCTCTCACATAATGGCTGTTCTCTCACATAATGGCTGTTCTCTCACATAATGGCTGTTCTCTCACATAATGGCTGTTCTCTCACATAATGGCTGTTCTCTCACATAATGGCTCATTGGAATTCCTGCTTTAGGAATGTGTAAGTTCCCCTCCTGAAGACCCAAACACATTCAAAACGGTTTCAGAGAGGCTAGCAATATTAAGCTAGCTTTGAATGCATCCAAAGCCATGCCTCCTTCAAAACGCTTGAATGCACAAAGCAGAGTCTACAAAGTGGCATGAGATGAAAGACTGTTAAATTGCCTCATGTCTCAAAACGCATAACATTACAGTGATAATGAACGTAAACATCTTACAGTGCTCTAGTTGCACCATCTGACTAATCCAGATTCATTTCGGCGTTAATGGTGTTGACATGAAAACGAATAAATCCAAATCTGAATACGAATGCAACGATTGGACTGACTTTTTTTTTTTTTTTTTTTTGGGTCCTGAGACCTTTAAGTCAAGTCAAGTCAAGTCAAATATATTTATATAGCGCTTTTCACAATACAGATTGTATCAAAGCTGCTTCACAGTATCAATCAAAACAACTTAATGTTTGTTTATTACTGGAAAAAAGACATCCAAGTTTGGTAGAGCTGATCAATGGTATGATTGGTTAATTAATTTGAATATCCCTTTACAGAAGGTATGTTCATTTTACCATTTAGAACACTTCTAATATTGATTGCTATCAGGATATGAAGAGTTTCAACCAGTATTGCCTATAGACCAATAGTCTTCTGCTGCATTCTGAAGCATTTGCTACAAAGTATAGTGGTCACATATATTGGTTGTCGTTGAACAATGTTCGATTGGTCCGTCAGAAATTGTTTTGGGATGGTATGATATGTGCATACAGACAAGTACTTTATGGCCGTGCAAGCTTCAAAGAGATTAGCCTAGCTAAAGGAGGAACGCTCTCAACGTTAGGCAAAATCTGCACGATTAGGGACTCCAGTATGTGAGCATGAAACATGGACAACTTTACGTGTGACATGAACAAGACTTTAAGTAGACTAAACATACTCTAACGTACACATACATGCATGCATACATGTTTACCTAGGGAAAGAGAGCTGAAGCAGAATACAGGAAAGCAAGAAGTTATAGCATTGCTTAAAATTCAGCAGATTATTAGACTTGAGCAAACCATCAGTTTAGTTCTAACACGCCCTTCTTTAAAATGGGTAAGGATACATAATGTATCAAATAATGAGACTTAAGTTTGATACTTGCATGCCTTGCCCTTTTGAATTAAACTGTCCTGATGCAGTTTGTTGAGGGCTCCAGTTGATCTTTGCTGATGTTGTCTTGATGAGAGAGAACCAGTAGGGGTCAGAGGATCTTTGGTGAATGGAAGTCAAGGCCTAGCCTGGCACAAGGTTGGGGGTCCTTAGAAGACTTCTAGTTCAGCATCGTCTTCACAGTCGGTACTGAAATTTAAAAAATGTGACGCTTTGAGCACTGTTGAGCAGAATCATAAACACCTCTGATTGGCCATTGTGTTCATGAGCTCATCGGATATGTCTACGATTGGCTACAATGATCAACGCACCGGAGCGTTTGAGAGCACACCAACTTGGTATCCAAGTCGGTACTTTTGACAACACTAGTTTATACATTTCTCAAGTGGTTATATATAGAATATATAGGATTAAAAGGGTTTATTTCTCCTTCTCAGCAAGAACACACAACTCTCTGCAAATTCCTTCTGGGTCATATTTGTCTTATCAGATAATAGGAATCATGTCTAAACTGTACTCTCTGTACTCTCTGCTAGAGTTGGAAAGAGATCACAGAGATAACGCAAGACTAAATTACGACGGGAGCAGAAATAACAGCCACCTCTAATCTAAAGGCAGTGTCTAATTGGTCAGAACTCATCCAGGAGGCTGGACAAACATTTGAGTTTAAAATCTTAGGACACGAACAAAGCATTAGAGTAGCCATGACATTTTAGACCAGCCAGACGAGTAAACTTGTAGGCGAGCAGACGCAATAACCCAAATCAAGATCAGAAGAACATAGGTTAAACAGCTTCATTCAAGCCATCGAACGTGAACATTCAAGCTCGTCTCACTTTTCTTTCTCTTACTTAGTTTGTTTTCTGTTCCATTGAGAGTCTCGGTTCTAAGTTAAGTTTTGCTGTAAAGTTTCGGTCAACGATTTGACTGCAAAGCCCGCTTCCAACTTCAAAGACTTTCCATCCAACCGCCAACACACCACGTGTTTGGGTTAAATTAATGATTGATGGTTCGTTCAGGTCATGTCTTATAAGTGCATATAATGCTAGAACCTTGGGATTTCATCAACTCATTCTTTCACTCTCTTTCTTTCTGTAACTCGTATGAATGTGTGTGAGCATGTGTTTGTGTTAGATATCAGTTTGATCTGTTAGGGTAATCAATAAAAACTTGTCTGTATTTTAAAGAGAAGTGTTCTTGTGTTATGTGCTTACGAATTTAATGTCTTAAACTGCTGATCTAAGTTACCTTGCTAATAAATAGTGTTTTCACTATAGTTTGTATATTTATAATTGCTCGGCCGCCCTATGAATTAATTAATAATTCCCTTCGAGCTAAATTGACCTGTTTGACCCTTACAGCACCATATGACTAGGAAGTCAAAGCTCAAATCACAGTCTTTGTTCTACCCACTTAATTGATAGAAGTGCGAGTGTATTACATTATATAAAATGTGCCAATTTCTCGATAAGTGAAGTCAAACAATGCATTTACTGTAGGATCTAGAAAAAAATCTGATCGTGATTAAACCGGAAAACCTCATAATTAGTGAACAAAAACAATTTCTAAAGGTAGTTCTCCTAAACATTCCATCGCTCACACCCAGGGTGCGATTTGCAGGGGGGGATGGGTTTAAGTTACGATCCTATTTGCAGTGGCCTTAATCCAAGCACAGATTTTCAAAATGTCACAAAGCGTTTTGTGATTGTTTTGTATGAAATATTAAAGTTTATAAATACATATTTTGGCACACCTGGCCGAGTGGCGCTACGAATTCTTCTACTATCGGATTTTAATTCTGGCATGTTAAATTAACATTCGACAAACGCAAACAAACTTTTATTTAAGTGCACTCACAATAACAATTAAATGTTGCGCTTTTGTAAAACAGAGAAAACAAAAGGGGTGCGCTTTCTGCCGCCTCGGTCTCCGTGAACTGGAGCGAGTCACAGAAACGAACCAAAACTCTATAGAGATCGCTAAGAAATGCGACCAACTGGGCGGCAACGTCATCAGAACACACTGAATTATGGGTATGTTTTTCTCGTTTACATGGGCTGGCATTGCAGGCTTGTGTTCTGGCATGAAAATAATGAAAAATTAGCGTGAAAAACAGAATATAATCCTACAAAATGCAGCAGGCTGGGTTGTGGTGCTTTTGCAGACAGCCTGAAGTTCTGGGAGTCTCCCGCATATTGATAGCGGCTCCCTGATGCCCGCAAATTAGTTCAAATCTCCCGGAATCTAGAGCTCGCGAGCTCCAAACCGTGTAGCGCGCGCACGGCAGAGAGGGAGAAACCTTCAGCGTATTCACAAATGTACGTGTGCGTCATGAAGTGCATGTAAGTGCACAATTCTTCCTTAATACAGATAAAGGAGGCAGAATTTCATTCAGTCTTTGTTTATTTTATTTAAAGCAATGGCTAAAAATCATTACATGTGAGAAGTAACATTAAACAATCTTTAAGTTTGCATTAAGTTGGCTGTGCAGTTATTGCAGTTTATAACACAGCAGGTAGACGGCATCTTGAACACTGCGTTCTTCCCTCCATGCAATCCGTGGATTCCCAAAATGCTTTGCGTTCACCACTGTTAATACGTCATGATGACGACACATTAGCAATCTCTATAGGCTACTTGCCTCAGTCACGATGAGAAATATGTCTATAGAAAGCTTGAGTGAACAAGTATTCTCTGATTGTGTAATCCATATGAAACCATCCATCATTAAATTATATTCACTATAGTGGCTGGAAACATTGTTGTCAGTGACTAAAAATTTCAGATTCAAATTCTAGACATGCCCCTGTGTAAATAGCCTGGTTAAAACCAGACCCTTCTCAGTCGTAACTGAGTTAGGGTCTGGAGAAAGTTCATTGACAGCTCATTTCCAAAGGGACGTCGCTCAAATGCCTCTGGGCGCAATTGGATAGACCTTAAAACCAATCAGATCGATCGTCATCTTGTAAAGCCCGCCTCAACGTTTGTGATTGCTGCCTCGATTTGGAAATATTGGAAATGAGCTTGAATGAACTCTTCGCCAGACTAACTTGCAGAGCAAATCTAAATTTGCCGGAAGTTCGTCTGGGTTTTCCCAGGCTACTGTGTCTGTGCTGTGTCTCTTGATGTTCTATGCAGATTTATGCCAGCCTCCAGTAGAGATCCATTTCCTGGAGAGTTTAGGTGTAGGTAGTGATGTGACATTTGAAGCGAGGCGTCGGAGCTTGTGTCGAGCAAAAATGGGCGTGCCAGATGAAGCCGCGATTCGAGGCTTGTGTTGTTAACGTGAAAATCACGTGACTAATGACAAACGAGGCCTCGGTTTGTGTGGATAAGTCATCGGTTCGGTCTGAGTGTCGTTTCCGGATAAAGGGGGTTCGAAACTCGCGCCTCCTTGTGGGTGTTGCAGGAGTAGTAGAATCAGTTGTAGTAGTGTCAGAGAGTCAGAGAGTTAGAGTTAGAGAGTTGGAGTTAGAGAGTTGTTTCATCGTCGTTATTGTGCAATATATGTGTTAGGGTTAATATATGTGTTAGTAATATATGTGTATATTATTACATTATATCAGGTTAGATTAGTTATAGTATATTGTTAGTATTAATTATAGTAGCTATATTATAGTATTGTTATATTAATTAGATAAGATTATTTGGATTGCTTTGGATTTTTGGATTTGGACTGGACTGCTTTTTGATTTGGATTGCCCTTTTGGAATTGTTTGCTTTTTGTGACCTCTTCCTTTTTCCTTGTAATGGAGCCAGCAAGAAAGAGGAAATCCTCCCCTGTCTGGGAGTTTTTTTAAATGGTTGCTCACAATAAGGTACAAACACAATTTGTATTAATATTGTTATTATTATTATTTTACTGTCTTTATATAATAATCCTCACTATATGGCTGTATTATATTTAATGTCTATTAATTTATGTTTCAAGGTGAAATGCTTGCTGTGCCTAAAGGAGCTGACATACAGCAATAACACGTCCTCCATGCTCAGGCATTATCGAGCACTGCACGAGCATGCACAGACTACTAACAATCCACACAGTAGTCAAAGTAATTGATAATAATCATTAAAAAACATTATTTAAATAATGTTTTAGGCTCCTACAATGCACCTGCATTTTATTTTATTATAGATTCCAAAAAAGAAATGGTGAATGAGGCCCTGGTGAACATGGTCATCAAGGACTCCCAACCCTTTTCCATTGTGGATGATGATGGATTTAGGGAGCTCCTGCATGTGTTGGATCCCACTTACGTGATCCCAACTAGAAAGGTATGTGATTAATAAAGTGGTTCATCATTATTTAAGAAGTTAAAAGTAAGAGTAACTGCATTTATTTCTATCCACAGGCTTTGAAGGTCATGGTTGATCATAAGTGCAAGGAGGCTAAGGAGAAGGCAAGAGAGCAGTTGCAGAACGTTCAGGCTATAAGCCTTACCTCTGACATGTGGACATCGCTAAACATGGATGCCTACCTAGCAGTGACTTGCCATTTTATTGACAATGACAAGCTCTGCACTATTTTACTAGGTGTACAGCATTTCCCTAAGAGCCATACTGCTGAGAAATTGGCTACTGGACATATCAAGCTCATGGAGGAGTGGGGCATAAAGGATAAAGTTAAGTGCCTGGTAACTGATGCAGCAGCCAACATGATAGCATGTGTACGATCACTGAATGTTAGGCATGCGGTATGCATTGCACATGCACTAAACCTTATTGTGGGGAAATCTTTTGATGACATCAGTAGCTTCAACGACATTCGAACCAAATGTAGGAAACTTGTGACCTATTTCCGAACAAGAACTACAGCAAAAGAGAGACTGGCCCAAGTACAGGAGCAGATGGGGAGACCAGTTCTGAAAATGATAATTGAAGTGGACACTCGCTGGAACAGCACTTACAACATGCTGGAACGTCTCTATCAGCTGAGAGAGCCAGTGGGGGCAGCCCTGGCCTCTCTAAAGACCGACATCACCCCTCCTACAGCCCTGGAGTATGAGGCAGTCCAGGATGCTTTACATGTTCTTGCCCCTTTCCGCCAGGCTACAGTAGAGCTTTCAGGAGAGAAAAGGGTGTCTGCCTCCAAAGTGATTCCTTTGATGAAGATGCTTAATCACGCTGTAACGAGTAAGCTAGAGGGCCTCAAGTCCAATCCGGCAAGGCAGCTGGGTGACAGCCTTGTACGGAGGGTCAGGGAACAAGCAGTACATTTAGAATCAATAAGTGTGATGACCATACCCACGTTATTGGATCCCAGATTCAAAAAACTGGGATTCTTAAGTCAAGGGAAACTGCAAGAAGGCATATCAAGATTAAAATCTGAATGCGCTACTGTAATCAGAAGTTCTGCTCTCCATTCTGCTTCCACCAATATACCCCCAACTCAGCTGCCAGCCTCTTCAGAAGCAGGCCAATCCACAGACAACAGTAAGTACTATATGTGTTTGTTGTGTGAATGTTCACATTAGTGATTTAGTAATGTGAACCATTGTTAATGGAGTATTTTTTCTTTGTACCTCTATTATTAGGTGACCTTTGGCATCTGCTGGATAGCACGGTTGAACACGGTAGAAGGAGCTCAAGTGCAACAGCAGATGCTACTGTAGAAGTGGACCGATATTTATCTGAAGTGAATCTCACAAGATCTGAGGATCCACTGGTATATTGGGCTCAACATAAACATCAGTATCCTCATTTATACCATCTGGCCCTGGCATTTTTATGTTCCCCCGCATCCTCTGTTCCATGTGAAAGGATCTTTTCCAAGGCTGGAGAGGTTCTGTCCAAGAAGAGGAATCGTCTAAGCCCCAACACACTTGAAAAAATTCTGTTCCTCAATAAAAATAATTTTTAATCCTTCCTTCGTTCCTCTACGTCCCCAGTCCCATAAGCACAACACTGCACAAAAATAGTAACAGTTCAATGCACAAATCACCAGAAACAATTCTTAACCTTTACCACCCCACACTTTTCTGTTGCACTTTACTTTATTACACTCCCTCCACCATAAGCACTGCACTCAACACAGTGTCACTTTTGTTGTTCATACTGTCACTATCCAAACCATTTATGAATAATTAATTAACTGTGTGTGTGTGTGTGTGTGTGTGTGTGTGTGTGTGTGTGTGTGTGTGTGTGTGTGTGTGTGTGTGTGTGTGTGTGAGAGACAGTTGTCTCTGCAGAAGTAAATTCAGACAGAGAAATATACATATTTTATTTTATACCCAGGCAATGGACAAATGTCTGCTCAGGTATTTTTATTATTGCAAATGAAAGGTTACAGACATTAACAGTGAGAAGAAAATAATAAATAAAACAGAACAGGGGGGTATACTGACATCATAAGTCTGCTCAGGTCATTGTTTCAGAATGAATTAATTGGTCTGCTATTTCTTTGCACAGTAGCTAGGTGTCACTAGTGAGCAATGCTGAATGAAGCTTCGAGTAATGAACCTTTGGGTGAAGCAATGGTCTGTGAGGTCTCAGTGGTTCAGGAAGCCTCATTTTGCCATCACTAGGTGTAGGAGTTTAGTCCAACTTGTAACTTGTGGTAGAACTCTGACCTGTACCACCTGACCAATGCAGAATCATTCGGCATTGATAGTGTTGCCATACAAACGCTCAATCATCTCCTAATCACAGCAATTATTACGACATCCAACCCTAATCAAACACACCTGAACAAGCTAATCAAAGTCTTCAAGATTAGGCTATATTAGAAAGCTACAGGCAGGTGATTTTCATTATGGTTGGAGTTACACGGGCCTCCAATTGGAACTTTAAAAACGCGTTCAAAAAGCACTTTAAACTGCTTTGACAGCGTTTTTTTTGTGTGTGTGTGGGACTCAGCAACGGGGTTTTTCTTTGTAGGTTTGTGTTCCTCGCTGTCTGCCCCTCCTGACTCACTAATTCAGCACATCTTCCTGCAGAGTTGATTGTGAGATTGCAGGTCGAGAGGATGACCGCTCGAGTGTACTGCTCGTTTAGTGCCGTTTTATTGTGTCTGTCTGCATGTTTGAGCACAACAGACGCTGGAGTTGTAGGTGAGAAGTTGTTTTAGCTTGATTACACAGCCCGAAGAAGTGCATAAATAAAGTGCCTAACAAAATTTGACTTTAGATGAATCTCAGCACATAGGCTTACAAAAATACAGTACAGATGTCAAGTGGAAGTTCAACTTTGTATGTTGGTTTAGTTTTAATAAGCAAAGTATAAATATGCAAACTGTCATCTGTTTTTCATTGTACAAGTAAAACCCATATAATCACTAATATAAGCCTTTTTGTTTAATGTAAAACAAGAACATTAGTCTTATAACATGGCTACAAAATTACCAATCCGGAGTTTAAACTTTTGCCTAAACTTTTTGTTTTAGCAACTAAATAAGCCTACAATATAACATGGGGAGCTAATTATAACCGGTTGCTCTGCGTTGTGTATATGTAGTGCATTTCTATATTTATGTCTTCTGAGTAGCCTATTAAAATGCTTAAAAGGAAATTAGGGTGGTCATGGGGATGGCATAAATTGATGATGTACACTGGTAAATTTGTATACAACATATTAACTGATGTCCATGTTTTCTATCAGCATTGCACTATTACTCCCTCTACTTTAGTGGGATGGGTTGTAACAGCACTCTCCGTCTCTGAAACCGATTGATGCAGATTATTGAAAAATTGTAGATTTCTAAGCTACTTTGAATTGAAGCAGATGAATGTGTGAATATTGTAAAGTTTGAGACTCATTGCAATACCCCTGACTTGCAAAAGCTGAATCAAACTATTACAGCACTTCCTGGTCTACACAAATGATCCTCTTGAATCCTCTTCTGCAGTGTCCGGTCAGTGTCCGGCGACGCTGACGGTCGAGCCGTCCCGTCGCGGATGCACTTCTGATAGAGACTGCTTTGGAGGACACAAATGCTGTAAATTTCCCTGTGGCCCCGTGTGTGTGCCGCCTGTTTTCAGTGAGTTTTTATTAATGATGGATGCTACACGCCTTCCAAAAACGCTGAAAAATGTTTTGACTCAGAAATTGCTAGTAAGTTTCACAAATAATTGCAAAGAAACCGCAATCAACACATTGAACTAAACGTGAAACTATGAAGTAGATAGACTGAATATTCCGGTAAAACCTCCTACTATCATCTTATGACAACTTTCTTTTTTTTTTTTTCATACAGTGAATGAGACATTCATTGATGTGGTTTCTGTCATGTGTCTGTATAACAGCAAAGCCAGGAGAGTGTCCAAGCACAAATTTTGGACCAGGAATGTGTGCCGAGATGTGTTGCTATGACAGTGACTGTCCGAACAATGAGAAATGCTGCAGCAATGGTTGTGGACATCAGTGTATGGCTCCATTTGCAGGTGTGTGTTGTATTAGTGTTTGGCTCAGCTACCTCGTTATTTCAGTTTGTCTTGTTTTCTAATAAGTCGTTCTCAATGTAAAGTATTTAGCCAACTAGCATGGTTTCAAGCACAAGATGGCTTTACAAAATTAACAGAAGATTAATACGGAGTAAAACTTGCAATTTGGTTTTTGTGCTGTATCTGAGACTGAATGCCGCTAAATGGATCGACTAATCTGTATCTCTCCAGTGAAGCCTGCAGCCGAACCCCCGAAGCCTCCAGGGTGGCCTGGAGCTGAACCCCCGAAGCCTCCAGGGTGGCCTGGAGCTGAACCCCCGAAGCCTCCAGGGTGGCCTGGAGCTGAACCCCCGAAGCCTCCAGGGTGGCCTGGAGCTGAACCCCCGAAGCCTCCAGGGTGGCCTGGAGCTGAACCCCCGAAGCCTCCAGGGAGGCCTGGAGCCGAACCCCCGAAGCCTCCAGGGAGCGAACGCCCAAAGCTTCCAGAAAGGCCTGGAGCCGAACCCCCGATGCCTCCAGGGAGGCCTGGAGCCGAACCCCCGATGCCTCCAGGGAGGCCTGGAGCCGAACCCCCGATGCCTCCAGGGAGGCCTGGAGCCGAACCCCCGAAGCCTCCAGGGAGGCCTGGAGCCGAACCCCCGAAGCCTTCCACTGAACTGCTTGAGCCTGAACCGGAGCCTTCCGTCGAACTGCCTGAGCCGGAGCCCTCCACCGAACTGCCAGAGCCGCCTGCAACTGAACCTCCGGTTAAGCCTGCAGCCGAACCCCCGATGGCTCCAGGGAGGCCTGGAGCCGGACCCCCGATGGCTCCAGGGAGGCCTGGAGCCGGACCCCCGATGGCTCCAGGGAGGCCTGGAGCCGGACCCCCGATGGCTCCAGGGAGGCCTGGAGCCGGACCCCCGATGGCTCCAGGGAGGCCTGGAGCCGGACCCCCGATGGCTCCAGGGAGGCCTGGAGCCGGACCCCCGATGGCTCCAGGGAGGCCTGGAGCCGGACCCCCGATGGCTCCAGGGAGGCCTGGAGCCGAACCCCCGAAGCGACCAGGGAGGCCTGGAGCCGAACCCCCGAAGCGACCAGGGAGGCCTGGAGCCGAACCCCCGAAGCGACCAGGGAGGCCTGGAGCCGAACCCCCGAAGCCTCCAGTGTGTGCTGAAAACTGTCGCCAAACTAACCCTTATGGCCAATGTTCAGGTCATAAGTAATGTGGCTATGCATGCAGGTAACTGTGCTGATTTAACCATTGGATGTATGGTATATTTTCCCTGTTATCACCAAATAAATCTCACACTTGTAAGACTACTTTCTCTTTTATATTTCTTTAAGTGTGATAACAAAGTTGGTGTTTTTTGTGTGCCAGCGTTAGTTTGGCTGTTCTCTCACATAATGGCTGTTCTCTCACATAATGGCTGTTCTCTCACATAATGGCTGTTCTCTCACATAATGGCTGTTCTCTCACATAATGGCTGTTCTCTCACATAATGGCTGTTCTCTCACATAATGGCTCATTGGAATTCCTGCTTTAGGAATGTGTAAGTTCCCCTCCTGAAGACCCAAACACATTCAAAACGGTTTCAGAGAGGCTAGCAATATTAAGCTAGCTTTGAATGCATCCAAAGCCATGCCTCCTTCAAAACGCATGAATGCACAAAGCAGAGTCTACAAAGTGTCATGAGATGAAAGACTGTTAAATTGTCTCATGTCTCAAATCGCATAACATTACAGTGATAATGAACGTAAACATCTTACAGTGCTCTAGTTGTACCATCTGACTAATCCAGATTCATTTCGGCGTTAATGGTGTTGACATGAAAACGAATACATCCAAATCTGAATACGAATGCAACGATTGGACTGACTTTTTTTTTTTTTTTTGGGTCCTGAGACCTTTACAGAAGCTATGTTCATTTTACCATTTAGAACACTTCTAATATTGATTGCTATCAGGATATGAAGAGTTTCAACCAGTATTGCCTATAGACCAATAGTCTTCTGCTGCATTCTGAAGCATTTGCTACAAAGTATAGTGGTCACATATATTGGTTGTCGTTGAACAATGTTCGATTGGTCCGTCAGAAATTGTTTTGGGATGGTATGATATGTGCATACAGACAAGTACTTTATGGCCGTGCAAGCTTCAAAGAGATTAGCCTAGCTAAAGGAGGAACGCTCTCTACGTTAGGCCAAATCTGCACGATTAGGGACTCCAGTATGTGAGCATGAAACATGGAAAACTTTACGTGTGACATGAACAAGACTTTAAGTAGACTAAACATACTCTAACGTACACATACATGCATGCATACATGTTTACCTAGGGAAAGAGAGCTGAAGCAGAATACAGGAAAGCAAGAAGTTATAGCATTGCTTAAAATTCAGCAGATCAGCAGCCTTGAGCAAACCATCAGTTTAGTTCTAACACGCCCTTCTTTAAAATGGGTAAGGATACATAATGTATCAAATAATGAGACTTAAGTTTGATTCTTGCATGCCTTCCCCTTTTGAATTAAACTGTCCTGATGCAGTTTGTTGAGGGCTCCAGTTGATCTTTGCTGATGTTGTCTTGATGAGAGAGAACCAGTAGGAGTCAGAGGATCTTTGGTGAATGGAAGTCAAGGCCTAGCCTGGCACAAGGTTGGGGGTCCTTAGAAGACTTCTAGTTCAGCATCGTCTTCACAGTCGGTACTGAAATTTAAAAAATGTGACGCTTTGAGCACTGTTGAGCAGAATCATAAACACCTCTGATTGGCCATTGTGTTCATGAGCTCATCGGATATGTCTACGATTGGCTACAATGATCAACGCACCGGAGCGTTTGAGAGCACAAACGAATATATAGGATTAAAAGGGTTTATTTCTCCTTCTCAGCAAGAACACACAACTCTCTGCAAATTCCTTCTGGGTCATATTTGTCTTATCAGATAATAGGAATCATGTCTAAACTGTACTCTCTGTACTCTCTGCTAGAGTTGGAAAGAGATCACAGAGATAACGCATGACTAAATTACGACGAGAGCAGAAATAACAGCCACCTCTAATCTAAAGGCAGTGTCTGATTGGTCAGAACTCATCCAGGAGGCTGGACAAACATTTGAGTTTAAAATCTTAGGACACGAACAAAGCATTAGAGTAGCCATGACATTTTAGACCAGCCAGACGAGTAAACTTTTTTTTCGGCGAGCAGACGCAATAACCCAAATCAAGATCAGAAGAAAATAGGTTAAATAGCTTCATTCAAGCCATCGAACGTGAACATTCAAGCTCGTCTCACTTTTCTTTCTCTTACTTAGTTTGTTTTCTGTTCCGTTGAGAGTCTCGGTTCTAAGTTAAGTTTTGCTGTAAAGTTTCGGTCAACGATTTGACTGCAAAGCCCGCTTCCAACTTCAAAGACTTTCCATCCAACCGCCAACACACCACGTGTTTGGGTTAAATTAATGATTGATGGTTCGTTCAGGTCATGTCTTATAAGTGCATATAATTCTAGAACCTTGGGATTTCATCAACTCATTCTTTCACTCTCTTTCTTTCTGTAACTCATATGAATGTGTGTGAGCATGTGTTTGTGTTAGATATCAGTTTTATCTGTTAGGGTAATCAATAAAAACTTGTCTGTATTTTAAAGAGAAGTGTTCTTGTGTTATGTGCTTACGAATTTAATGTCTTAAACTGCTGATCTAAGTTACCTTGCTAATAAATAGTGTTTTCACTATAGTTTGGATATTTATAATTGCTCGGCCGCCCTATGAATTAATTCATTATTCCCTTTGAGCTAAATTGACCTGTTTGACCCTTACAGCACCATATGACTAGGAAGTCAAAGCTCAAATCACAGTCTTTGTTCTACCCACTTAATTGATAGAAGTGCGAGTGTATTACATTATATAAAATGTGCCAATTTCTCGATAAGTGACGTCAAACAATGCATTTACTGTAGGATCTAGAAAAAAATCTGATCGTGATTAAACCGGAAAACCTCATAATTAGTGAACAAAAACAATTTCTAAAGGTAGTTCTCCTAAACATTCCATCGCTCACACCCAGGGTGCGATTTGCAGGGGGGGATGGGTTTAAGTTACGATCCTATTTGCAGTGGCCTTAATCCAAGCACTGTTTTTCAAAATGTCACAAAGCGTTTTGTGATTGTTTTGTATGAAATATTGAAGTTTATAAATACATATTTTGGCACACCTGGCCGAGTGGCGCTACGAATTCTTCTACAATCGGATTTGAATTCTGGCATGTTAAATTAACATTCGACAAACGCAAACAAACTTTTATTTAAGTGCACTCACAATAACAATTAAATGTTGCGCTTTTGTAAAACAGAGAAAACAAACAGGGTTCGCTTTCTGCCGCCTCGGTCTCCGTGAACTGGAGCGAGTCACAGAAACGAACCAAAACTCTATAGAGATCGCTAAGAAATTTGACCAACTGGGCGGCAACGTCATCAGAACACACTGAATTATGAGTATGTTTTTCTCGTTTACATGGGCTGGCATTGCAGGCTTGTGTTCTGGCATGAAAATAATGAAAAATTAGCGTGAAAAACAGAATATAATCCTACAAAATGCAGCAGGCTGGGTTGTGGTGCTTTTGCAGACAGCCTGAAGTTCTGGGAGTCTCCCGCATATTGATAGCGGCTCCCTGATGCCCGCAAATTAGTTCAAATCTCCCGGAATCTAGAGCTCGCGAGCTCCAAACCGTGTAGCGCGCGCACGGCAGAGAGGGAGAGAAGGAGAAACCTTCAGCGTATTCACAAATGTACGTGTGCGTCATGAAGTTCATGTAAGTGCACAATTCTTCCTTAATACAGATAAAGGAGGCAGAATTTCATTCAGTCTTTGTTTATTTTATTTAAAGCGATGGCTAAAAATCATTACATGTGAGAAGTAACATTTAACAATCTTTAAGTTTGCATTAAGTTGGCTGTGCAGTTATTGCAGTTTATAACACAGCAGGTAGACGGCATCTTGAACACTGCGTTCTTCCCTCCATGCAATCCGCGGATTCCCAAAATGCTTTGCGTTCACCACTGTTAATACGTCATGATGATGACACATTAGCAATCTCTATAGGCTACTTGCCTCAGTCACGATGAGAAATATGTCTATAGAAAGCTTGAGTGAACAAGTATTCTCTGATTGTGTAATCCATATGAAACCATCCATCATTAAATTATATTCACTATAGTGGCTGGAAACATTGTTGTCAGTGACTAAAAAATTCAGATTCAAATGCCCCTGTGTAAATAGCCTGGTTAAAACCAGACCCTTCTCAGTCGTAACTGAGTTAGGGTCTGGAGAAAGTTCATTGACAGCTCACTTCCAAAGGGACGTCGCTCAAATGCCTCTGGGCGCAATTGGATAGACCTTAAAACCAATCAGATCGATCGTCATCTTGTAAAGCCCGCCTCAACGTTTGTGATTGCTGCCTCGATTTGGAAATAATGGAAATGAGCCTGAATGGACTCTTCGCCAGACTAACTTGCAGAGCAAATCTAAATTTGCCGGAAGTTCATCTGGGTTTTCCCAGGCTACTGTGTCTGTGCTGTGTCTCTTGATGTTCTATGCTGATTTATGCCAGCCTCCAGTAGAGATCCATTTCCTGGAGAGTTTAGGTGTAGGTAGTGATGTGAGATTTGAAGCGAGGCGTCGGATCTTGTGTCGAGCAAAAATGGGCGTGCCAGATGAAGCCGCGATTCGAGGCTTGTGTTGTTAACGTGAAAATCACGTGACTAATGACAAACGAGGCCTCGGTTTGTGTGGATACGTCATCGGTTCGGTCTGGGTGTCGTTTCCGGATAAAGGGGGTTCGAAACTCGCGCCTCCTTGTGGGTGTTGCAGGAGTAGTAGAATCAGTTGTAGTAGTGTCAGAGAGTCAGAGAGTTAGAGTTAGAGAGTTGGAGTTAGAGAGTTGTTTCATCGTCGTTATTGTGCAATATATGTGTTAGGGCTGTATATTATTACATTATATCAGGTTAGATTAGTTATAGTATATTGTTAGTATTAATTATAGTAGCTATATTATAGTATTGTTATATTAATTAGATAAGATTATTTGGATTGCTTTGGATTTTTGGATTTGGACTGGACTGCTTTTTGATTTGGATTGCCCTTTTGGAATTGTTTGCTTTTTGTGACCTCTTCCTTTTTCCTTGTAATGGAGCCAGCAAGAAAGAGGAAATCCTCCCCTGTCTGGGAGTTTTTTTAAATGGTTGCTCACAATAAGGTACAAACACAATTTGTATTATTATTGTTATTATTATTATTTTACTGTCTTTATATAATAATCCTCACTATATGGCTGTATTATATTTAATGTCTATTCATTTATGTTTCAAGGTGAAATGCTTGCTGTGCCTAAAGGAGCTGACATACAGCAATAACACGTCCTCCATGCTCAGGCATTATCGAGCACTGCACGAGCATGCACAGACTACTAACAATCCACACAGTAGTCAAAGTAATTGATAATAATCATTAAAAAAACATTATTTAAATAATGTTTTAGGCTCCTACAATACACCTTCATTTTATTTTATTATAGATTCCAAAAAAGAAATGGTGAATGAGGCCCTGGTGAACATGGTCATCAAGGACTCCCAACCCTTTTCCATTGTGGATGATGATGGATTTAGGGAGCTCCTGCATGTGTTGGATCCCACTTACGTGATCCCAACTAGAAAGGTATGTGATTAATAAAGTGGTTCATCATTATTTAAGAAGTTAAAAGTAAGAGTAACTGCATTTATTTCTAACCACAGGCTTTGAAGGTCATGGTTGATCATAAGTACAAGGAGGCTAAGGAGAAGGCAAGAGAGCAGTTGCAGAACGTTCAGGCTATAAGCCTTACCTCTGACATGTGGACATCGCTAAACATGGATGCCTACCTAGCAGTGACTTGCCATTTTATAGACAATGACAAGCTCTGCACTATTTTACTAGGTGTACAGCATTTCCCTAAGAGCCATACTGCTGAGAACTTGGCTACTGGACATATCAAGCTCATGGAGGAGTGGGGCATAAAGGATAAAGTTAAGTGCCTGGTAACTGATGCAGCAGCCAACATGATAGCATGTGTACGATCACTGAATGTTAGGCATGCGGTATGCATTGCACATGCACTAAACCTTATTGTGGGGAAATCTTTTGATGACATCAGTAGCTTCAACGACATTCGAACCAAATGTAGGAAACTTGTGACCTATTTCCGAACAAGCACTACAGCAAAAGAGAGACTGGCCCAAGTACAGGAGCAGATGGGGAGACCAGTTCTGAAAATGATAATTGAAGTGGAAACTCGCTGGAACAGCACTTACAACATGCTGGGACGTCTCTATCAGCTGAGAGAGCCAGTGGGGGCAGCCCTGGCCTCTCTAAAGACCGACATCACCCCTCCTACAGCCCTGGAGTATGAGGCAGTCCAGGATGCTTTACATGTTCTTGCCCCTTTCCGCCAGGCTACAGTAGAGCTTTCAGGAGAGAAAAGGGTGTCTGCCTCCAAAGTGATTCCTTTGATGAAGATGCTTAATCACGCTGTAACGAGTAAGCTAGAAGGCCTCAAGTCCAATCCAGCAAGGCAGCTGGGTGACAGCCTTGTACGGAGGGTCAGGGAACAAGCAGTACATTTAGAATCAATAAGTGTGATGACCATACCCACGTTATTGGATCCCAGATTCAAAAAACTGGGATTCTTAAGTCAAGGGAAACTGCAAGAAGGCATATCAAGATTAAAATCTGAATGCGCTACTGTAATCAGAAGTTCTGGTCTCCATTCTGCATTCCACCAATATATCCCCAACTCAGCTGCCAGCCTCTTCAGAAGCAGGCCAATCCACAGACAACAGTAAGTACTATATGTGTTTGTTGTGTGAATGTTCACATTAGTGATTTAGTAATGTGAACCATTGTTAATGGAGTATTTTTTCTTTGTAACTCTATTATTAGGTGACCTTTGGCATCTGCTGGATAGCACGGTTGAACAAGGTAGAAGGAACTCAAGTGCAACAGCAGATGCTACTGTAGAAGTGGACCGATATTTATCTGAAGTGAATCTCACAAGATCTGAGGATCCACTGGTATATTGGGCTCAACATAAACATCAGTATCCTCATTTATACCATCTGGCCCTGGCATTTTTATGTTCCCCCGCATCCTCTGTTCCATGTGAAAGGATCTTTTCCAAGGCTGGAGAGGTTCTGTCCAAGAAGAGGAATCGTCTAAGCCCCAACACACTTGAAAAAATTCTGTTCCTCAATAAAAATAATTTTTAATCCTTCCTTCGTTCCTCTACGTCCCCAGTCCCATAAGCACAACACTGCACAAAAATAGTAACAGTTCAATGCACAAAATCACCAGAAACAATTCTTAACCTTTACCACCCCACACTTTTCTGTTGCACTTTACTTTATTACACTCCCTCCACCATAAGCACTGCACTCAACACAGTGTCACTTTTGTTGTTCATACTGTCACTATCCAAACCATTTATGAATAATTAATTAACTCTGTGTGTGTGTGTGTGTGTGTGTGTGTGTGTGTGTGTGTGTGTGTGTGTGTGTGTGTGTGTGTGTGTGTGTGTGTGTGTGTGTGTGTGTGTGTGTGTGTGAGAGACAGTTGTCTCTGCAGAAGTAAATTCAGACAGAGAAATATACATATTTTATTTTATACCCAGGCAATGGACAAATGTCTGCTCAGGTATTTTTATTATTGCAAATGAAAGGTTACAGACATTAACAGTGAGAAGAAAATAAATAAATAAAACAGAACAGGGGGGTATACTGACATCATAAGTCTGCTCAGGTCATTGTTTCAGAATGAATTAATTGGTCTGCTATTTCTTTGCACAGTAGCTAGGTGTCACTAGTGAGCAATGCTGAATGAAGCTTCGAGTAATGAACCTTTGGGTGAAGCAATGGTCTGTGAGGTCTCAGTGGTTCAGGAAGCCTCATTTTGCCATCACTAGGTGTAGGAGTTTAGTCCAACTTGTAACTTGTGGTAGAACTCTGACCTGTACCACCTGACCAATGCAGAATCATTCGGCATTGATAGTGTTGCCATACAAACGCTCAATCATCTCCTAATCACGGCAATTATTACGACATCCAACCCTAATCAAACACACCTGAACAAGCTAATCAAAGTCTTCAAGATTAGGCTATATTAGAAAGCTACAGGCAGGTGATTTTCATTATGGTTGGAGTTACGCGGGCCTCCAATTGGAACTTTAAAAACGCGTTCAAAAAGCACTTTAAACTGCTTTGACAGCGTTTTTTTTTTGTGTGTGTGGGACTCAGCAACGGGGTTTTTCTTTGTAGGTTTGTGTTCCTCGCTGTCTGCCCCTCCTGACTCACTAATTCACAGTGTTGTGCAAGTTACTTCCAAACTGTAATACATTATATATTACTTGTTACTGTTATTTAAAAGTAATTCATTACCTTACAATATTACTGTCTCAGAATTGTAATGCGTTACATTACTCCTGTATTACTTTTGAGTTACTTTCACCAAAATAACTATACAGAAGTAGAACTTAACATTCTAAAATGACTAGGGCTGTAACGATATGCGATATGAAACCGAAATCGCGACACTCAGATCCACGAACCTGCAGAATCGCGACACACCCCTTCCAATTCACAGCGTTATCCATACCGTCCAGATCCAATGCTACCACATCTTTAAATTACTATTAGTATTATTTGAAGTTAACTTAACATTATAAAATATGTAGACCTACACCACAAAACTAGTTGAGGATAAATTATTTAAAATTTGGGAATTCCAGCGTTATGGACATGACATTTGCAGACTTGCAGTTAACTTATATAATTATATAAATTCTCAGAAAATGCATTAATACCAAAATATTGAAACGTCTGTTTATCCATAGGCTCCTCCCAGAAAGGAGTCCAGACATTAGAAAAATATCAGTCTACACATGCGTTTTATATTTAATATTAGGGAAATCGACAGTCATGTGTGACAAAAAAAAATCTTTAACTTTTAGGAGGCAACGATTTTTTGTTGTTGTAATTCTGTGAATTACACTGCGCAAATCTAATGAAGAAGGGTTGGATCTCCACAGAACATAAAATATTCATTTTATTTTATTTTTCGTGTTCGCATTTATGAGGAAAAAATAATGTTACAGACGTGACAGTTCTCCGTTACGGACGCGACCGCTCTGAAGCGGCACTAAAAGACTGCTTTAAAACTTTCACAGACACCTTACACAGAAGACACGAAGCCTTTCTTTAAAGTGAATTTCGTTTTGTTTTAATTGTACGGACCTGAAAAATATATCTATATTGAAATGTCTACTTGTAAACAGAACAATTCAAAACGAAAGAAAACAGACTGCTCTCTGCTTATGAAATGAAATGTGCATTTCTCTCTGGTGCATTCACTACGGCGAAGATCGCGAGTCAGCATCGTCAACTTCATCTTGACTTTATTAATAAACAATCAACATGTCTCCTTGCTATATTTGACATATTCATAATCATTGCTTTTGCCGGTTCTTTGTGACAGCTTTTAGGTGCTTTATCGGCAGCGCCGCCGCCCTTACATGAACGCGTCACCACGGCATCAAAAACATGATTGCGTGATGAAAACATGAAAAATACCACATAAACATAGCCTAACTGTTTAGAAAGAAAACAGAACGAATAGCCTAATGCTCATACGTCCATCTCGCGAATGTATAGTCTTCTTCATCATGCCATCTTCACCATTAGCCGCTTTTCCACTGGCCAGCGTGAGCACAGAGGCCGAAATCATACCTCACGGCACTCCTGTAAAAAAGAAATCGCTGTACAAATATATCAGACGCTGCCATTTAGTCTTTAATTACAGACTTGGACCTCACACGCGGATATTGACTGACCACGAACAGTTAATTTAGCCTACTTGCATCTTTCATTCGTAATGTCTGGCGGTCTTGCTGGTTTTTTTGTTTGTTTGTTTGTTTTACAATTAAAACTAAAAGTCTGTTGTAACGCAAGCCTTACCGAACATGTACCGAGTAAAATATTACTGAAAATTGATTAGTAATGCCTTACACTACTGCGTTACAGCAAAACGTAATATGTTACTGTAATGCATTACTTTTGTAACGCGTTACTCCCAACACTGCTAATTCAGCACATCTTCCTGCAGAGTTGATTGTGAGATTGCAGGTCGAGAGGATGACCGCTCGAGTGTACTGCTCGTTTAGTGCCGTTTTATTGTGTCTGTCTGCATGTTTGAGCACAACAGACGCTGGAGTTGTAGGTGAGAAGTTATTTTAGCTTCATTACACAGCCCGAAGAAGTGCATAAATAAAGTGCCTAACAAAATTTGACTTTAGATGAATCTCAGCACATAGGCTTACAAAAATACAGTACAGATGTCAAGTGGAAGTTCAACTTTGTATGTTGGTTTAGTTTTAATAAGCAAAGTATAAATATGCAAACTGTCATCTGTTTTTCATTGTACAAGTAAAACCCATATAATCACTAATACAAGCCTTTTTGTTTAATGTAAAACAAGAACATTAGTCTTATAACATGGCTACAAAATTACCAATCCGGAGTTTAAACTTTTGCCTAAACTTTTTGTTTTAGCAACTAAATAAGCCTACAATATAACATGGGGAGCTAATTATAACCGGTTGCTCTGCGTTGTGTATATGTAGTGCATTTCTATATTTATGTCTTCTGAGTAGCCTATTAAAATGCTTAAAAGGAAATTAGGGTGGTCATGGGGATGGCATAAATTGACGATGTACACCGGTAAATTTGTATACAACATATTAACTGATGTCCATGTTTTCTATCAGCATTGCACTATTACTCCCTCTACTTTAGTGGGATGGGTTGTAACGGCACTCTCCGTCTCTGAAACCGATTGATGCAGATTATTGAAAAATTGTAGATTTCTAAGCTACTTTGAATTGAAGCAGATGAATGTGTGAATATTGTAAAGTTTGAGACTCATTGCAATACCCCTGACTTGCAAAAGCTGAATCAAACTATTACAGCACTTCCTGGTCTACACAAATTATCCTCTTCTGCAGTGTCCGGTCAGTGTCCGGCGACGCTGACGGTCGAGCCGTCCCGTCGCGGATGCACTTCTGATAGAGACTGCTTTGGAGGACACAAATGCTGTAAATTTCCCTGTGGCCCCGTGTGTGTGCCGCCTGTTTTCAGTGAGTTTTTATTAATGATGGATGCTACACGCCTTCCAAAAACACTGAAAAAATGTTTTGACTCAGAAATTGCTAGTAAGTTTCACAAATAATTGCAAAGAAACCGCAAGCAACACATTGAACTAAACGTGAAACTATGAAGTAGATAGACTGAATATTCCGGTAAAACCTCCTACTATCATCTTATGACAACTTTCTTTTTTTTTTCATACAGTGAATGAGACATTCATTGATGTGGTTTCTGTCATGTGTCTGTATAACAGCAAAGCCAGGAGAGTGTCCAAGCACAAATTTTGGACCAGGAATGTGTGCCGAGATGTGTTGCTATGACAGTGACTGTCCGAACAATGAGAAATGCTGCAGCAATGGTTGTGGACATCAGTGTATGGCTCCATTTGCAGGTGTGTGTTGTATTAGTGTTTGGCTCAGCTTCCTCGTTATTTCAGTTTGTCTTGTTTTCTAATAAGTCGTTCTCAATGTAAAATATTTAGCCAACTAGCATGGTTTCAAGCACAAGATGGCTTTACAAAATTAACAGAAGATTAATACGGAGTAAAACTTGCAATTTGGTTTTTGTGCTGTATCTGAGACTGAATGCCGCTAAATGGATCGACTAATCTGTATCTCTCCAGTGAAGCCTGCAGCCGAACCCCCGAAGCCTCCAGGGAGGGAACCCCCGAAGCCTCCAGGGAGGCCTGGAGCTGAACCCCCGAAGCCTCCAGGGTGGTCTGGAGCTGAACCACCGAAGCCTCCAGGGTGGCCTGGAGCTGAACCCCCGAAGCCTCCAGGGTGGCCTGGAGCTGAACCCCCGAAGCCTCCAGGGTGGCCTGGAGCCGAACCCCCGAAGCCTCCAGGAAGGCCTGGAGCCGAACCCCCGAAGCCTCCAGGAAGGCCTGGAGCCGAACCCCCGAAGCCTCCAGGGAGCGAACCCCCGAAGCCTCCAGGGAGGCCTGGAGCCGAACCCCCGAAGCCTCCAGGGAGGCCTGGAGCCGAACCCCCGAAGCCTCCAGGGAGGCCTGGAGCCGAACCCCCGAAGCCTCCAGGGAGGCCTGGAGCCGAACCCCCGAAGCCTCCAGGGAGGCCTGGAGCCGAACCCCCGAAGCCTCCAGGGAGGCCTGGAGCCGAACCCCCAAAACAACCAGGGAGGCCTGGAGCCGAACCCCCGAAGCCTTCCACTGAACTGCTTGAGCCTGAACCGGAGCCTTCCGTCGAACTGCCGGAGCCCTCCACCGAACTCCCAGAGCCGCCTGCAACTGAACCTCCGGTTAAGCCTACAGCCGAACCCCCGATGCCTCCAGGGAGGCCTGGAGCCGGACCCCCGATGCCTCCAGGGAGGCCTGGAGCCGGACCCCCGATGCCTCCAGGGAGGCCTGGAGCCGGACCCCCGATGCCTCCAGGGAGGCCTGGAGCCGGACCCCCGATGCCTCCAGGGAGGCCTGGAGCCGGACCCCCGATGCCTCCAGGGAGGCCTGGAGCCGGACCCCCCAAGCCTCCAGGGAGGCCTGGAGCCGGACCCCCGAAGCCTCCAGTGTGTGCTGAAAACTGTCGCCAAACTAACCCTTATGGCCAATGTTCAGGTCATAAGTAATGTGGCTATGCATGCAGGTAACTGTGCTGATTTAACCATTGGATGTATGGTATATTTTCCCTGTTATCACCAAATAAATCTCACACTTGTAAGACTACTTTCTCTTTTATATTTCTTTAAGTGTGATAACAAAGTTGGTGTTTTTTGTGTGCCAGCGTTAGTTTGGCTGTTCTCTCACATAATGGCTGTTCTCTCACATAATGGCTGTTCTCTCACATAATGGCTGTTCTCTCACATAATGGCTGTTCTCTCACATAATGGCTCATTGGAATTCCTGCTTTAGGAATGTGTAAGTTCCCCTCCTGAAGACCCAAACACATTCAAAACGGTTTCAGAGAGGCTAGCAATATTAAGCTAGCTTTGAATGCATCCAAAGCCATGCCTCCTTCAAAACGCATGAATGCACAAAGCAGAGTCTACAAAGTGTCATGAGATGAAAGACTGTTAAATTGCCTCATGTCTCAAAACGCATAACATTACAGTGATAATGAACGTAAACATCTTACAGTGCTCTAGTTGCACCATCTGACTAATCCAGATTCATTTCGGCGTTAATGGTGTTGACATGAAAACGAATAAATCCAAATCTGAATACGAATGCAACGATTGGACTGACTTTTTTTTTTTTTTTTTTTGGGTCCTGAGACCTTTACAGAAGGTATGTTCATTTTACCATTTAGAACACTTCTAATATTGATTGCTATCAGGATATGAAGAGTTTCAACCAGTATTGCCTATAGACCAATAGTCTTCTGCTGCATTCTGAAGCATTTGCTACAAAGTATAGTGGTCACATATATTGGTTGTCGTTGAACAATGTTCGATTGGTCCGTCAGAAATTGTTTTGGGATGGTATGATATGTGCATACAGACAAGTACTTTATGGCCGTGCAAGCTTCAAAGAGATTAGCCTAGCTAAAGGAGGAACGCTCTCAACGTTAGGCAAAATCTGCACGATTAGGGACTCCAGTATGTGAGCATGAAACATGGACAACTTTACGTGTGACATGAACAAGACTTTAAGTAGACTAAACATACTCTAACGTACACATACATGCATGCATACATGTTTACCTAGGGAAAGAGAGCTGAAGCAGAATACAGGAAAGCAAGAAGTTATAGCATTGCTTAAAATTCAGCAGATTATTAGACTTGAGCAAACCATCAGTTTAGTTCTAACACGCCCTTCTTTAAAATGGGTAAGGATACATAATGTATCAAATAATGAGACTTAAGTTTGATACTTGCATGCCTTGCCCTTTTGAATTAAACTGTCCTGATGCAGTTTGTTGAGGGCTCCAGTTGATCTTTGCTGATGTTGTCTTGATGAGAGAGAACCAGTAGGGGTCAGAGGATCTTTGGTGAATGGAAGTCAAGGCCTAGCCTGGCACAAGGTTGGGGGTCCTTAGAAGACTTCTAGTTCAGCATCGTCTTCACAGTCGGTACTGAAATTTAAAAAATGTGACGCTTTGAGCACTGTTGAGCAGAATCATAAACACCTCTGATTGGCCATTGTGTTCATGAGCTCATCGGATATGTCTACGATTGGCTACAATGATCAACGCACCGGAGCGTTTGAGAGCACACCAACTTGGTATCCAAGTCGGTACTTTTGACAACACTAGTTTATACATTTCTCAAGTGGTTATATATAGAATATATAGGATTAAAAGGGTTTATTTCTCCTTCTCAGCAAGAACACACAACTCTCTGCAAATTCCTTCTGGGTCATATTTGTCTTATCAGATAATAGGAATCATGTCTAAACTGTACTCTCTGTACTCTCTGCTAGAGTTGGAAAGAGATCACAGAGATAACGCAAGACTAAATTACGACGGGAGCAGAAATAACAGCCACCTCTAATCTAAAGGCAGTGTCTAATTGGTCAGAACTCATCCAGGAGGCTGGACAAACATTTGAGTTTAAAATCTTAGGACACGAACAAAGCATTAGAGTAGCCATGACATTTTAGACCAGCCAGACGAGTAAACTTGTAGGCGAGCAGACGCAATAACCCAAATCAAGATCAGAAGAACATAGGTTAAACAGCTTCATTCAAGCCATCGAACGTGAACATTCAAGCTCGTCTCACTTTTCTTTCTCTTACTTAGTTTGTTTTCTGTTCCATTGAGAGTCTCGGTTCTAAGTTAAGTTTTGCTGTAAAGTTTCGGTCAACGATTTGACTGCAAAGCCCGCTTCCAACTTCAAAGACTTTCCATCCAACCGCCAACACACCACGTGTTTGGGTTAAATTAATGATTGATGGTTCGTTCAGGTCATGTCTTATAAGTGCATATAATGCTAGAACCTTGGGATTTCGTCAACTCATTCTTTCACTCTCTTTCTTTCTGTAACTCGTATGAATGTGTGTGAGCATGTGTTTGTGTTAGATATCAGTTTGATCTGTTAGGGTAATCAATAAAAACTTGTCTGTATTTTAAAGAGAAGTGTTCTTGTGTTATGTGCTTACGAATTTAATGTCTTAAACTGCTGATCTAAGTTACCTTGCTAATAAATAGTGTTTTCACTATAGTTTGTATATTTATAATTGCTCGGCCGCCCTATGAATTAATTAATAATTCCCTTCGAGCTAAATTGACCTGTTTGACCCTTACAGCACCATATGACTAGGAAGTCAAAGCTCAAATCACAGTCTTTGTTCTACCCACTTAATTGATAGAAGTGCGAGTGTATTACATTATATAAAATGTGCCAATTTCTCGATAAGTGAAGTCAAACAATGCATTTACTGTAGGATCTAGAAAAAAATCTGATCGTGATTAAACCGGAAAACCTCATAATTAGTGAACAAAAACAATTTCTAAAGGTAGTTCTCCTAAACATTCCATCGCTCACACCCAGGGTGCGATTTGCAGGGGGGGATGGGTTTAAGTTACGATCCTATTTGCAGTGGCCTTAATCCAAGCACAGATTTTCAAAATGTCACAAAGCGTTTTGTGATTGTTTTGTATGAAATATTAAAGTTTATAAATACATATTTTGGCACACCTGGCCGAGTGGCGCTACGAATTCTTCTACTATCGGATTTTAATTCTGGCATGTTAAATTAACATTCGACAAACGCAAACAAACTTTTATTTAAGTGCACTCACAATAACAATTAAATGTTGCGCTTTTGTAAAACAGAGAAAACAAACAGGGTGCGCTTTCTGCCGCCTCGGTCTCCGTGAACTGGAGCGAGTCACAGAAACGAACCAAAACTCTATAGAGATCGCTAAGAAATGCGACCAACTGGGCGGCAACGTCATCAGAACACACTGAATTATGGGTATGTTTTTCTCGTTTACATGGGCTGGCATTGCAGGCTTGTGTTCTGGCATGAAAATAATGAAAAATTAGCGTGAAAAACAGAATATAATCCTACAAAATGCAGCAGGCTGGGTTGTGGTGCTTTTGCAGACAGCCTGAAGTTCTGGGAGTCTCCCGCATATTGATAGCGGCTCCCTGATGCCCGCAAATTAGTTCAAATCTCCCGGAATCTAGAGCTCGCGAGCTCCAAACCGTGTAGCGCGCGCACGGCAGAGAGGGAGAGAGGGAGAAACCTTCAGCGTATTCACAAATGTACGTGTGCGTCATGAAGTGCATGTAAGTGCACAATTCTTCCTTAATACAGATAAAGGAGGCAGAATTTCATTCAGTCTTTGTTTATTTTATTTAAAGCAATGGCTAAAAATCATTACATGTGAGAAGTAACATTAAACAATCTTTAAGTTTGCATTAAGTTGGCTGTGCAGTTATTGCAGTTTATAACACAGCAGGTAGACGGCATCTTGAACACTGCGTTCTTCCCTCCATGCAATCCGTGGATTCCCAAAATGCTTTGCGTTCACCACTGTTAATACGTCATGATGACGACACATTAGCAATCTCTATAGGCTACTTGCCTCAGTCACGATGAGAAATATGTCTATAGAAAGCTTGAGTGAACAAGTATTCTCTGATTGTGTAATCCATATGAAACCATCCATCATTAAATTATATTCACTATAGTGGCTGGAAACATTGTTGTCAGTGACTAAAAATTTCAGATTCAAATTCTAGACATGCCCCTGTGTAAATAGCCTGGTTAAAACCAGACCCTTCTCAGTCGTAACTGAGTTAGGGTCTGGAGAAAGTTCATTGACAGCTCATTTCCAAAGGGACGTCGCTCAAATGCCTCTGGGCGCAATTGGATAGACCTTAAAACCAATCAGATCGATTGTCATCTTGTAAAGCCCGCCTCAACGTTTGTGATTGCTGCCTCGATTTGGAAATATTGGAAATGAGCTTGAATGAACTCTTCGCCAGACTAACTTGCAGAGCAAATCTAAATTTGCCGGAAGTTCGTCTGGGTTTTCCCAGGCTACTGTGTCTGTGCTGTGTCTCTTGATGTTCTATGCAGATTTATGCCAGCCTCCAGTAGAGATCCATTTCCTGGAGAGTTTAGGTGTAGGTAGTGATGTGACATTTGAAGCGAGGCGTCGGAGCTTGTGTCGAGCAAAAATGGGCGTGCCAGATGAAGCCGCGATTCGAGGCTTGTGTTGTTAACGTGAAAATCACGTGACTAATGACAAACGAGGCCTCGGTTTGTGTGGATAAGTCATCGGTTCGGTCTGAGTGTCGTTTCCGGATAAAGGGGGTTCGAAACTCGCGCCTCCTTGTGGGTGTTGCAGGAGTAGTAGAATCAGTTGTAGTAGTGTCAGAGAGTCAGAGAGTTAGAGTTAGAGAGTTGGAGTTAGAGAGTTGTTTCATCGTCGTTATTGTGCAATATATGTGTTAGGGTTAATATATGTGTTAGTAATATATGTGTATATTATTACATTATATCAGGTTAGATTAGTTATAGTATATTGTTAGTATTAATTATAGTAGCTATATTATAGTATTGTTATATTAATTAGATAAGATTATTTGGATTGCTTTGGATTTTTGGATTTGGACTGGACTGCTTTTTGATTTGGATTGCCCTTTTGGAATTGTTTGCTTTTTGTGACCTCTTCCTTTTTCCTTGTAATGGAGCCAGCAAGAAAGAGGAAATCCTCCCCTGTCTGGGAGTTTTTTGAAATGGTTGCTCACAATAAGGTACAAACACAATTTGTATTAATATTGTTATTATTATTATTTTACTGTCTTTATATAATAATCCTCACTATATGGCTGTATTATATTTAATGTCTATTAATTTATGTTTCAAGGTGAAATGCTTGCTGTGCCTAAAGGAGCTGACATACAGCAATAACACGTCCTCCATGCTCAGGCATTATCGAGCACTGCACGAGCATGCACAGACTACTAACAATCCACACAGTAGTCAAAGTAATTGATAATAATCATTAAAAAACATTATTTAAATAATGTTTTAGGCTCCTACAATACACCTGCATTTTATTTTATTATAGATTCCAAAAAAGAAATGGTGAATGAGGCCCTGGTGAACATGGTCATCAAGGACTCCCAACCCTTTTCCATTGTGGATGATGATGGATTTAGGGAGCTCCTGCATGTGTTGGATCCCACTTACGTGATCCCAACTAGAAAGGTATGTGATTAATAAAGTGGTTCATCATTATTTAAGAAGTTAAAAGTAAGAGTAACTGCATTTATTTCTATCCACAGGCTTTGAAGGTCATGGTTGATCATAAGTACAAGGAGGCTAAGGAGAAGGCAAGAGAGCAGTTGCAGAACGTTCAGGCTATAAGCCTTACCTCTGACATGTGGACATCGCTAAACATGGATGCCTACCTAGCAGTGACTTGCCATTTTATTGACAATGACAAGCTCTGCACTATTTTACTAGGTGTACAGCATTTCCCTAAGAGCCATACTGCTGAGAAATTGGCTACTGGACATATCAAGCTCATGGAGGAGTGGGGCATAAAGGATAAAGTTAAGTGCCTGGTAACTGATGCAGCAGCCAACATGATAGCATGTGTACGATCACTGAATGTTAGGCATGCGGTATGCATTGCACATGCACTAAACCTTATTGTGGGGAAATCTTTTGATGACATCAGTAGCTTCAACGACATTCGAACCAAATGTAGGAAACTTGTGACCTATTTCCGAACAAGAACTACAGCAAAAGAGAGACTGGCCCAAGTACAGGAGCAGATGGGGAGACCAGTTCTGAAAATGATAATTGAAGTGGACACTCGCTGGAACAGCACTTACAACATGCTGGAACGTCTCTATCAGCTGAGAGAGCCAGTGGGGGCAGCCCTGGCCTCTCTAAAGACCGACATCACCCCTCCTACAGCCCTGGAGTATGAGGCAGTCCAGGATGCTTTACATGTTCTTGCCCCTTTCCGCCAGGCTACAGTAGAGCTTTCAGGAGAGAAAAGGGTGTCTGCCTCCAAAGTGATTCCTTTGATGAAGATGCTTAATCACGCTGTAACGAGTAAGCTAGAGGGCCTCAAGTCCAATCCGGCAAGGCAGCTGGGTGACAGCCTTGTACGGAGGGTCAGGGAACAAGCAGTACATTTAGAATCAATAAGTGTGATGACCATACCCACGTTATTGGATCCCAGATTCAAAAAACTGGGATTCTTAAGTCAAGGGAAACTGCAAGAAGGCATATCAAGATTAAAATCTGAATGCGCTACTGTAATCAGAAGTTCTGCTCTCCATTCTGCTTCCACCAATATACCCCCAACTCAGCTGCCAGCCTCTTCAGAAGCAGGCCAATCCACAGACAACAGTAAGTACTATATGTGTTTGTTGTGTGAATGTTCACATTAGTGATTTAGTAATGTGAACCATTGTTAATGGAGTATTTTTTCTTTGTACCTCTATTATTAAGTGACCTTTGGCATCTGCTGGATAGCACGGTTGAACACGGTAGAAGGAGCTCAAGTGCAACAGCAGATGCTACTGTAGAAGTGGACCGATATTTATCTGAAGTGAATCTCACAAGATCTGAGGATCCACTGGTATATTGGGCTCAACATAAACATCAGTATCCTCATTTATACCATCTGGCCCTGGCATTTTTATGTTCCCCCGCATCCTCTGTTCCATGTGAAAGGATCTTTTCCAAGGCTGGAGAGGTTCTGTCCAAGAAGAGGAATCGTCTAAGCCCCAACACACTTGAAAAAATTCTGTTCCTCAATAAAAATAATTTTTAATCCTTCCTTCGTTCCTCTACGTCCCCAGTCCCATAAGCACAACACTGCACAAAAATAGTAACAGTTCAATGCACAAATCACCAGAAACAATTCTTAACCTTTACCACCCCACACTTTTCTGTTGCACTTTACTTTATTACACTCCCTCCACCATAAGCACTGCACTCAACACAGTGTCACTTTTGTTGTTCATACTGTCACTATCCAAACCATTTATGAATAATTAATTAACTGTGTGTGTGTGTGTGTGTGTGTGTGTGTGTGTGTGTGTGTGTGTGTGTGTGTGTGTGTGTGTGTGTGTGTGTGTGTGTGTGAGAGACAGTTGTCTCTGCAGAAGTAAATTCAGACAGAGAAATATACATATTTTATTTTATACCCAGGCAATGGACAAATGTCTGCTCAGGTATTTTTATTATTGCAAATGAAAGGTTACAGACATTAACAGTGAGAAGAAAATAAATAAATAAAACAGAACAGGGGGGTATACTGACATCATAAGTCTGCTCAGGTCATTGTTTCAGAATGAATTAATTGGTCTGCTATTTCTTTGCACAGTAGCTAGGTGTCACTAGTGAGCAATGCTGAATGAAGCTTCGAGTAATGAACCTTTGGGTGAAGCAATGGTCTGTGAGGTCTCAGTGGTTCAGGAAGCCTCATTTTGCCATCACTAGGTGTAGGAGTTTAGTCCAACTTGTAACTTGTGGTAGAACTCTGACCTGTACCACCTGACCAATGCAGAATCATTCGGCATTGATAGTGTTGCCATACAAACGCTCAATCATCTCCTAATCACAGCAATTATTACGACATCCAACCCTAATCAAACACACCTGAACAAGCTAATCAAAGTCTTCAAGATTAGGCTATATTAGAAAGCTACAGGCAGGTGATTTTCATTATGGTTGGAGTTACACGGGCCTCCAATTGGAACTTTAAAAACGCGTTCAAAAAGCACTTTAAACTGCTTTGACAGCGTTTTTTTTGTGTGTGTGTGGGACTCAGCAACGGGGTTTTTCTTTGTAGGTTTGTGTTCCTCGCTGTCTGCCCCTCCTGACTCACTAATTCAGCACATCTTCCTGCAGAGTTGATTGTGAGATTGCAGGTCGAGAGGATGACCGCTCGAGTGTACTGCTCGTTTAGTGCCGTTTTATTGTGTCTGTCTGCATGTTTGAGCACAACAGACGCTGGAGTTGTAGGTGAGAAGTTGTTTTAGCTTGATTACACAGCCCGAAGAAGTGCATAAATAAAGTGCCTAACAAAATTTGACTTTAGATGAATCTCAGCACATAGGCTTACAAAAATACAGTACAGATGTCAAGTGGAAGTTCAACTTTGTATGTTGGTTTAGTTTTAATAAGCAAAGTATAAATATGCAAACTGTCATCTGTTTTTCATTGTACAAGTAAAACCCATATAATCACTAATATAAGCCTTTTTGTTTAATGTAAAACAAGAACATTAGTCTTATAACATGGCTACAAAATTACCAATCCGGAGTTTAAACTTTTGCCTAAACTTTTTGTTTTAGCAACTAAATAAGCCTACAATATAACATGGGGAGCTAATTATAACCGGTTGCTCTGCGTTGTGTATATGTAGTGCATTTCTATATTTATGTCTTCTGAGTAGCCTATTAAAATGCTTAAAAGGAAATTAGGGTGGTCATGGGGATGGCATAAATTGATGATGTACACTGGTAAATTTGTATACAACATATTAACTGATGTCCATGTTTTCTATCAGCATTGCACTATTACTCCCTCTACTTTAGTGGGATGGGTTGTAACAGCACTCTCCGTCTCTGAAACCGATTGATGCAGATTATTGAAAAATTGTAGATTTCTAAGCTACTTTGAATTGAAGCAGATGAATGTGTGAATATTGTAAAGTTTGAGACTCATTGCAATACCCCTGACTTGCAAAAGCTGAATCAAACTATTACAGCACTTCCTGGTCTACACAAATGATCCTCTTGAATCCTCTTCTGCAGTGTCCGGTCAGTGTCCGGCGACGCTGACGGTCGAGCCGTCCCGTCGCGGATGCACTTCTGATAGAGACTGCTTTGGAGGACACAAATGCTGTAAATTTCCCTGTGGCCCCGTGTGTGTGCCGCCTGTTTTCAGTGAGTTTTTATTAATGATGGATGCTACACGCCTTCCAAAAACGCTGAAAAAACGTTTTGACTCAGAAATTGCTAGTAAGTTTCACAAATAATTGCAAAGAAACCGCAATCAACACATTGAACTAAACGTGAAACTATGAAGTAGATAGACTGAATATTCCGGTAAAACCTCCTACTATCATCTTATGACAACTTTCTTTTTTTTTTTTCATACAGTGAATGAGACATTCATTGATGTGGTTTCTGTCATGTGTCTGTATAACAGCAAAGCCAGGAGAGTGTCCAAGCACAAATTTTGGACCAGGAATGTGTGCCGAGATGTGTTGCTATGACAGTGACTGTCCGAACAATGAGAAATGCTGCAGCAATGGTTGTGGACATCAGTGTATGGCTCCATTTGCAGGTGTGTGTTGTATTAGTGTTTGGCTCAGCTACCTCGTTATTTCAGTTTGTCTTGTTTTCTAATAAGTCGTTCTCAATGTAAAGTATTTAGCCAACTAGCATGGTTTCAAGCACAAGATGGCTTTACAAAATTAACAGAAGATTAATACGGAGTAAAACTTGCAATTTGGTTTTTGTGCTGTATCTGAGACTGAATGCCGCTAAATGGATCGACTAATCTGTATCTCTCCAGTGAAGCCTGCAGCCGAACCCCCGAAGCCTCCAGGGTGGCCTGGAGCTGAACCCCCGAAGCCTCCAGGGTGGCCTGGAGCTGAACCCCCGAAGCCTCCAGGGTGGCCTGGAGCTGAACCCCCGATGCCTCCAGGGAGGCCTGGAGCCGAACCCCCGATGCCTCCAGGGAGGCCTGGAGCCGAACCCCCGATGCCTCCAGGGAGGCCTGGAGCCGAACCCCCGAAGCCTCCAGGGAGGCCTGGAGCCGAACCCCCGAAGCCTTCCACTGAACTGCTTGAGCCTGAACCGGAGCCTTCCGTCGAACTGCCTGAGCCGGAGCCCTCCACCGAACTGCCAGAGCCGCCTGCAACTGAACCTCCGGTTAAGCCTGCAGCCGAACCCCCGATGGCTCCAGGGAGGCCTGGAGCCGGACCCCCGATGGCTCCAGGGAGGCCTGGAGCCGGACCCCCGATGGCTCCAGGGAGGCCTGGAGCCGGACCCCCGATGGCTCCAGGGAGGCCTGGAGCCGGACCCCCGATGGCTCCAGGGAGGCCTGGAGCCGGACCCCCGATGGCTCCAGGGAGGCCTGGAGCCGGACCCCCGATGGCTCCAGGGAGGCCTGGAGCCGGACCCCCGATGGCTCCAGGGAGGCCTGGAGCCGGACCCCCGATGGCTCCAGGGAGGCCTGGAGCCGGACCCCCGATGGCTCCAGGGAGGCCTGGAGCCGGACCCCCGATGGCTCCAGGGAGGCCTGGAGCCGGACCCCCGATGGCTCCAGGGAGGCCTGGAGCCGGACCCCCGATGGCTCCAGGGAGGCCTGGAGCCGGACCCCCGATGGCTCCAGGGAGGCCTGGAGCCGGACCCCCGATGGCTCCAGGGAGGCCTGGAGCCGAACCCCCGAAGCGACCAGGGAGGCCTGGAGCCGAACCCCCGAAGCGACCAGGGAGGCCTGGAGCCGAACCCCCGAAGCGACCAGGGAGGCCTGGAGCCGAACCCCCGAAGCCTCCAGTGTGTGCTGAAAACTGTCGCCAAACTAACCCTTATGGCCAATGTTCAGGTCATAAGTAATGTGGCTATGCATGCAGGTAACTGTGCTGATTTAACCATTGGATGTATGGTATATTTTCCCTGTTATCACCAAATAAATCTCACACTTGTAAGACTACTTTCTCTTTTATATTTCTTTAAGTGTGATAACAAAGTTGGTGTTTTTTGTGTGCCAGCGTTAGTTTGGCTGTTCTCTCACATAATGGCTGTTCTCTCACATAATGGCTGTTCTCTCACATAATGGCTGTTCTCTCACATAATGGCTGTTCTCTCACATAATGGCTGTTCTCTCACATAATGGCTCATTGGAATTCCTGCTTTAGGAATGTGTAAGTTCCCCTCCTGAAGACCCAAACACATTCAAAACGGTTTCAGAGAGGCTAGCAATATTAAGCTAGCTTTGAATGCATCCAAAGCCATGCCTCCTTCAAAACGCATGAATGCACAAAGCAGAGTCTACAAAGTGTCATGAGATGAAAGACTGTTAAATTGTCTCATGTCTCAAAACGCATAACATTACAGTGATAATGAACGTAAACATCTTACAGTGCTCTAGTTGTACCATCTGACTAATCCAGATTCATTTCGGCGTTAATGGTGTTGACATGAAAACGAATACATCCAAATCTGAATACGAATGCAACGATTGGCCTGACTTTTTTTTTTTTTTTTGGGTCCTGAGACCTTTACAGAAGCTATGTTCATTTTACCATTTAGAACACTTCTAATATTGATTGCTATCAGGATATGAAGAGTTTCAACCAGTATTGCCTATAGACCAATAGTCTTCTGCTGCATTCTGAAGCATTTGCTACAAAGTATAGTGGTCACATATATTGGTTGTCGTTGAACAATGTTCGATTGGTCCGTCAGAAATTGTTTTGGGATGGTATGATATGTGCATACAGACAAGTACTTTATGGCCGTGCAAGCTTCAAAGAGATTAGCCTAGCTAAAGGAGGAACGCTCTCTACGTTAGGCCAAATCTGCACGATTAGGGACTCCAGTATGTGAGCATGAAACATGGAAAACTTTACGTGTGACATGAACAAGACTTTAAGTAGACTAAACATACTCTAACGTACACATACATGCATGCATACATGTTTACCTAGGGAAAGAGAGCTGAAGCAGAATACAGGAAAGCAAGAAGTTATAGCATTGCTTAAAATTCAGCAGATCAGCAGCCTTGAGCAAACCATCAGTTTAGTTCTAACACGCCCTTCTTTAAAATGGGTAAGGATACATAATGTATCAAATAATGAGACTTAAGTTTGATTCTTGCATGCCTTCCCCTTTTGAATTAAACTGTCCTGATGCAGTTTGTTGAGGGCTCCAGTTGATCTTTGCTGATGTTGTCTTGATGAGAGAGAACCAGTAGGAGTCAGAGGATCTTTGGTGAATGGAAGTCAAGGCCTAGCCTGGCACAAGGTTGGGGGTCCTTAGAAGACTTCTAGTTCAGCATCGTCTTCACAGTCGGTACTGAAATTTAAAAAATGTGACGCTTTGAGCACTGTTGAGCAGAATCATAAACACCTCTGATTGGCCATTGTGTTCATGAGCTCATCGGATATGTCTACGATTGGCTACAATGATCAACGCACCGGAGCGTTTGAGAGCACAAACGAATATATAGGATTAAAAGGGTTTATTTCTCCTTCTCAGCAAGAACACACAACTCTCTGCAAATTCCTTCTGGGTCATATTTGTCTTATCAGATAATAGGAATCATGTCTAAACTGTACTCTCTGTACTCTCTGCTAGAGTTGGAAAGAGATCACAGAGATAACGCATGACTAAATTACGACGAGAGCAGAAATAACAGCCACCTCTAATCTAAAGGCAGTGTCTGATTGGTCAGAACTCATCCAGGAGGCTGGACAAACATTTGAGTTTAAAATCTTAGGACACGAACAAAGCATTAGAGTAGCCATGACATTTTAGACCAGCCAGACGAGTAAACTTTTTTTTCGGCGAGCAGACGCAATAACCCAAATCAAGATCAGAAGAAAATAGGTTAAATAGCTTCATTCAAGCCATCGAACGTGAACATTCAAGCTCGTCTCAGTTTTCTTTCTCTTACTTAGTTTGTTTTCTGTTCCGTTGAGAGTCTCGGTTCTAAGTTAAGTTTTGCTGTAAAGTTTCGGTCAACGATTTGACTGCAAAGCCCGCTTCCAACTTCAAAGACTTTCCATCCAACCGCCAACACACCACGTGTTTGGGTTAAATTAATGATTGATGGTTCGTTCAGGTCATGTCTTATAAGTGCATATAATTCTAGAACCTTGGGATTTCATCAACTCATTCTTTCACTCTCTTTCTTTCTGTAACTCATATGAATGTGTGTGAGCATGTGTTTGTGTTAGATATCAGTTTTATCTGTTAGGGTAATCAATAAAAACTTGTCTGTATTTTAAAGAGAAGTGTTCTTGTGTTATGTGCTTACGAATTTAATGTCTTAAACTGCTGATCTAAGTTACCTTGCTAATAAATAGTGTTTTCACTATAGTTTGGATATTTATAATTGCTCGGCCGCCCTATGAATTAATTCATTATTCCCTTTGAGCTAAATTGACCTGTTTGACCCTTACAGCACCATATGACTAGGAAGTCAAAGCTCAAATCACAGTCTTTGTTCTACCCACTTAATTGATAGAAGTGCGAGTGTATTACATTATATAAAATGTGCCAATTTCTCGATAAGTGACGTCAAACAATGCATTTACTGTAGGATCTAGAAAAAAATCTGATCGTGATTAAACCGGAAAACCTCATAATTAGTGAACAAAAACAATTTCTAAAGGTAGTTCTCCTAAACATTCCATCGCTCACACCCAGGGTGCGATTTGCAGGGGGGGATGGGTTTAAGTTACGATCCTATTTGCAGTGGCCTTAATCCAAGCACTGTTTTTCAAAATGTCACAAAGCGTTTTGTGATTGTTTTGTATGAAATATTGAAGTTTATAAATACATATTTTGGCACACCTGGCCGAGTGGCGCTACGAATTCTTCTACAATCGGATTTGAATTCTGGCATGTTAAATTAACATTCGACAAACGCAAACAAACTTTTATTTAAGTGCACTCACAATAACAATTAAATGTTGCGCTTTTGTAAAACAGAGAAAACAAACAGGGTTCGCTTTCTGCCGCCTCGGTCTCCGTGAACTGGAGCGAGTCACAGAAACGAACCAAAACTCTATAGAGATCGCTAAGAAATTTGACCAACTGGGCGGCAACGTCATCAGAACACACTGAATTATGAGTATGTTTTTCTCGTTTACATGGGCTGGCATTGCAGGCTTGTGTTCTGGCATGAAAATAATGAAAAATTAGCGTGAAAAACAGAATATAATCCTACAAAATGCAGCAGGCTGGGTTGTGGTGCTTTTGCAGACAGCCTGAAGTTCTGGGAGTCTCCCGCATATTGATAGCGGCTCCCTGATGCCCGCAAATTAGTTCAAATCTCCCGGAATCTAGAGCTCGCGAGCTCCAAACCGTGTAGCGCGCGCACGGCAGAGAGGGAGAGAAGGAGAAACCTTCAGCGTATTCACAAATGTACGTGTGCGTCATGAAGTTCATGTAAGTGCACAATTCTTCCTTAATACAGATAAAGGAGGCAGAATTTCATTCAGTCTTTGTTTATTTTATTTAAAGCGATGGCTAAAAATCATTACATGTGAGAAGTAACATTTAACAATCTTTAAGTTTGCATTAAGTTGGCTGTGCAGTTATTGCAGTTTATAACACAGCAGGTAGACGGCATCTTGAACACTGCGTTCTTCCCTCCATGCAATCCGCGGATTCCCAAAATGCTTTGCGTTCACCACTGTTAATACGTCATGATGATGACACATTAGCAATCTCTATAGGCTACTTGCCTCAGTCACGATGAGAAATATGTCTATAGAAAGCTTGAGTGAACAAGTATTCTCTGATTGTGTAATCCATATGAAACCATCCATCATTAAATTATATTCACTATAGTGGCTGGAAACATTGTTGTCAGTGACTAAAAAATTCAGATTCAAATTCTAGACATGCCCCTGTGTAAATAGCCTGGTTAAAACCAGACCCTTCTCAGTCGTAACTGAGTTAGGGTCTGGAGAAAGTTCATTGACAGCTCACTTCCAAAGGGACGTCGCTCAAATGCCTCTGGGCGCAATTGGATAGACCTTAAAACCAATCAGATCGATCGTCATCTTGTAAAGCCCGCCTCAACGTTTGTGATTGCTGCCTCGATTTGGAAATAATGGAAATGAGCCTGAATGGACTCTTCGCCAGACTAACTTGCAGAGCAAATCTAAATTTGCCGGAAGTTCATCTGGGTTTTCCCAGGCTACTGTGTCTGTGCTGTGTCTCTTGATGTTCTATGCAGATTTATGCCAGCCTCCAGTAGAGATCCATTTCCTGGAGAGTTTAGGTGTAGGTAGTGATGTGAGATTTGAAGCGAGGCGTCGGATCTTGTGTCGAGCAAAAATGGGCGTGCCAGATGAAGCCGCGATTCGAGGCTTGTGTTGTTAACGTGAAAATCACGTGACTAATGACAAACGAGGCCTCGGTTTGTGTGGATACGTCATCGGTTCGGTCTGGGTGTCGTTTCCGGATAAAGGGGGTTCGAAACTCGCGCCTCCTTGTGGGTGTTGCAGGAGTAGTAGAATCAGTTGTAGTAGTGTCAGAGAGTCAGAGAGTTAGAGTTAGAGAGTTGGAGTTAGAGAGTTGTTTCATCGTCGTTATTGTGCAATATATGTGTTAGGGCTGTATATTATTACATTATATCAGGTTAGATTAGTTATAGTATATTGTTAGTATTAATTATAGTAGCTATATTATAGTATTGTTATATTAATTAGATAAGATTATTTGGATTGCTTTGGATTTTTGGATTTGGACTGGACTGCTTTTTGATTTGGATTGCCCTTTTGGAATTGTTTGCTTTTTGTGACCTCTTCCTTTTTCCTTGTAATGGAGCCAGCAAGAAAGAGGAAATCCTCCCCTGTCTGGGAGTTTTTTTAAATGGTTGCTCACAATAAGGTACAAACACAATTTGTATTATTATTGTTATTATTATTATTTTACTGTCTTTATATAATAATCCTCACTATATGGCTGTATTATATTTAATGTCTATTCATTTATGTTTCAAGGTGAAATGCTTGCTGTGCCTAAAGGAGCTGACATACAGCAATAACACGTCCTCCATGCTCAGGCATTATCGAGCACTGCACGAGCATGCACAGACTACTAACAATCCACACAGTAGTCAAAGTAATTGATAATAATCATTAAAAAAACATTATTTAAATAATGTTTTAGGCTCCTACAATACACCTTCATTTTATTTTATTATAGATTCCAAAAAAGAAATGGTGAATGAGGCCCTGGTGAACATGGTCATCAAGGACTCCCAACCCTTTTCCATTGTGGATGATGATGGATTTAGGGAGCTCCTGCATGTGTTGGATCCCACTTACGTGATCCCAACTAGAAAGGTATGTGATTAATAAAGTGGTTCATCATTATTTAAGAAGTTAAAAGTAAGAGTAACTGCATTTATTTCTAACCACAGGCTTTGAAGGTCATGGTTGATCATAAGTACAAGGAGGCTAAGGAGAAGGCAAGAGAGCAGTTGCAGAACGTTCAGGCTATAAGCCTTACCTCTGACATGTGGACATCGCTAAACATGGATGCCTACCTAGCAGTGACTTGCCATTTTATAGACAATGACAAGCTCTGCACTATTTTACTAGGTGTACAGCATTTCCCTAAGAGCCATACTGCTGAGAACTTGGCTACTGGACATATCAAGCTCATGGAGGAGTGGGGCATAAAGGATAAAGTTAAGTGCCTGGTAACTGATGCAGCAGCCAACATGATAGCATGTGTACGATCACTGAATGTTAGGCATGCGGTATGCATTGCACATGCACTAAACCTTATTGTGGGGAAATCTTTTGATGACATCAGTAGCTTCAACGACATTCGAACCAAATGTAGGAAACTTGTGACCTATTTCCGAACAAGCACTACAGCAAAAGAGAGACTGGCCCAAGTACAGGAGCAGATGGGGAGACCAGTTCTGAAAATGATAATTGAAGTGGAAACTCGCTGGAACAGCACTTACAACATGCTGGGACGTCTCTATCAGCTGAGAGAGCCAGTGGGGGCAGCCCTGGCCTCTCTAAAGACCGACATCACCCCTCCTACAGCCCTGGAGTATGAGGCAGTCCAGGATGCTTTACATGTTCTTGCCCCTTTCCGCCAGGCTACAGTAGAGCTTTCAGGAGAGAAAAGGGTGTCTGCCTCCAAAGTGATTCCTTTGATGAAGATGCTTAATCACGCTGTAACGAGTAAGCTAGAAGGCCTCAAGTCCAATCCAGCAAGGCAGCTGGGTGACAGCCTTGTACGGAGGGTCAGGGAACAAGCAGTACATTTAGAATCAATAAGTGTGATGACCATACCCACGTTATTGGATCCCAGATTCAAAAAACTGGGATTCTTAAGTCAAGGGAAACTGCAAGAAGGCATATCAAGATTAAAATCTGAATGCGCTACTGTAATCAGAAGTTCTGGTCTCCATTCTGCATTCCACCAATATATCCCCAACTCAGCTGCCAGCCTCTTCAGAAGCAGGCCAATCCACAGACAACAGTAAGTACTATATGTGTTTGTTGTGTGAATGTTCACATTAGTGATTTAGTAATGTGAACCATTGTTAATGGAGTATTTTTTCTTTGTAACTCTATTATTAGGTGACCTTTGGCATCTGCTGGATAGCACGGTTGAACAAGGTAGAAGGAGCTCAAGTGCAACAGCAGATGCTACTGTAGAAGTGGACCGATATTTATCTGAAGTGAATCTCACAAGATCTGAGGATCCACTGGTATATTGGGCTCAACATAAACATCAGTATCCTCATTTATACCATCTGGCCCTGGCATTTTTATGTTCCCCCGCATCCTCTGTTCCATGTGAAAGGATCTTTTCCAAGGCTGGAGAGGTTCTGTCCAAGAAGAGGAATCGTCTAAGCCCCAACACACTTGAAAAAATTCTGTTCCTCAATAAAAATAATTTTTAATCCTTCCTTCGTTCCTCTACGTCCCCAGTCCCATAAGCACAACACTGCACAAAAATAGTAACAGTTCAATGCACAAAATCACCAGAAACAATTCTTAACCTTTACCACCCCACACTTTTCTGTTGCACTTTACTTTATTACACTCCCTCCACCATAAGCACTGCACTCAACACAGTGTCACTTTTGTTGTTCATACTGTCACTATCCAAACCATTTATGAATAATTAATTAACTGTGTGTGTGTGTGTGTGTGTGTGTGTGTGTGTGTGTGTGTGTGTGTGTGTGTGTGTGTGTGTGTGTGTGTGTGTGTGTGAGAGAGACAGTTGTCTCTGCAGAAGTAAATTCAGACAGAGAAATATACATATTTTATTTTATACCCAGGCAATGGACAAATGTCTGCTCAGGTATTTTTATTATTGCAAATGAAAGGTTACAGACATTAACAGTGAGAAGAAAATAAATAAATAAAACAGAACAGGGGGGTATACTGACATCATAAGTCTGCTCAGGTCATTGTTTCAGAATGAATTAATTGGTCTGCTATTTCTTTGCACAGTAGCTAGGTGTCACTAGTGAGCAATGCTGAATGAAGCTTCGAGTAATGAACCTTTGGGTGAAGCAATGGTCTGTGAGGTCTCAGTGGTTCAGGAAGCCTCATTTTGCCATCACTAGGTGTAGGAGTTTAGTCCAACTTGTAACTTGTGGTAGAACTCTGACCTGTACCACCTGACCAATGCAGAATCATTCGGCATTGATAGTGTTGCCATACAAACGCTCAATCATCTCCTAATCACAGCAATTATTACGACATCCAACCCTAATCAAACACACCTGAACAAGCTAATCAAAGTCTTCAAGATTAGGCTATATTAGAAAGCTACAGGCAGGTGATTTTCATTATGGTTGGAGTTACACGGGCCTCCAATTGGAACTTTAAAAACGCGTTCAAAAAGCACTTTAAACTGCTTTGACAGCGTTTTTTTTGTGTGTGTGTGTGGGACTCAGCAACGGGGTTTTTCTTTGTAGGTTTGTGTTCCTCGCTGTCTGCCCCTCCTGACTCACTAATTCAGCACATCTTCCTGCAGAGTTGATTGTGAGATTGCAGGTCGAGAGGATGACCGCTCGAGTGTACTGCTCGTTTAGTGCCGTTTTATTGTGTCTGTCTGCATGTTTGAGCACAACAGACGCTGGAGTTGTAGGTGAGAAGTTGTTTTAGCTTGATTACACAGCCCGAAGAAGTGCATAAATAAAGTGCCTAACAAAATTTGACTTTAGATGAATCTCAGCACATAGGCTTACAAAAATACAGTACAGATGTCAAGTGGAAGTTCAACTTTGTATGTTGGTTTAGTTTTAATAAGCAAAGTATAAATATGCAAACTGTCATCTGTTTTTCATTGTACAAGTAAAACCCATATAATCACTAATATAAGCCTTTTTGTTTAATGTAAAACAAGAACATTAGTCTTATAACATGGCTACAAAATTACCAATCCGGAGTTTAAACTTTTGCCTAAACTTTTTGTTTTAGCAACTAAATAAGCCTACAATATAACATGGGGAGCTAATTATAACCGGTTGCTCTGCGTTGTGTATATGTAGTGCATTTCTATATTTATGTCTTCTGAGTAGCCTATTAAAATGCTTAAAAGGAAATTAGGGTGGTCATGGGGATGGCATAAATTGATGATGTACACTGGTAAATTTGTATACAACATATTAACTGATGTCCATGTTTTCTATCAGCATTGCACTATTACTCCCTCTACTTTAGTGGGATGGGTTGTAACAGCACTCTCCGTCTCTGAAACCGATTGATGCAGATTATTGAAAAATTGTAGATTTCTAAGCTACTTTGAATTGAAGCAGATGAATGTGTGAATATTGTAAAGTTTGAGACTCATTGCAATACCCCTGACTTGCAAAAGCTGAATCAAACTATTACAGCACTTCCTGGTCTACACAAATGATCCTCTTGAAATCCTCTTCTGCAGTGTCCGGTCAGTGTCCGGCGACGCTGACGGTCGAGCCGTCCCGTCGCGGATGCACTTCTGATAGAGACTGCTTTGGAGGACACAAATGCTGTAAATTTCCCTGTGGCCCCGTGTGTGTGCCGCCTGTTTTCAGTGAGTTTTTATTAATGATGGATGCTACACGCCTTCCAAAAACGCTGAAAAAACGTTTTGACTCAGAAATTGCTAGTAAGTTTCACAAATAATTGCAAAGAAACCGCAATCAACACATTGAACTAAACGTGAAACTATGAAGTAGATAGACTGAATATTCCGGTAAAACCTCCTACTATCATCTTATGACAACTTTCTTTTTTTTTTTTCATACAGTGAATGAGACATTCATTGATGTGGTTTCTGTCATGTGTCTGTATAACAGCAAAGCCAGGAGAGTGTCCAAGCACAAATTTTGGACCAGGAATGTGTGCCGAGATGTGTTGCTATGACAGTGACTGTCCGAACAATGAGAAATGCTGCAGCAATGGTTGTGGACATCAGTGTATGGCTCCATTTGCAGGTGTGTGTTGTATTAGTGTTTGGCTCAGCTACCTCGTTATTTCAGTTTGTCTTGTTTTCTAATAAGTCGTTCTCAATGTAAAGTATTTAGCCAACTAGCATGGTTTCAAGCACAAGATGGCTTTACAAAATTAACAGAAGATTAATACGGAGTAAAACTTGCAATTTGGTTTTTGTGCTGTATCTGAGACTGAATGCCGCTAAATGGATCGACTAATCTGTATCTCTCCAGTGAAGCCTGCAGCCGAACCCCCGAAGCCTCCAGGGAGGGAACCCCCGAAGCCTCCAGGGTGGCCTGGAGCTGAACCCCCGAAGCCTCCAGGGTGGCCTGGAGCTGAACCCCCGAAGCCTCCAGGGTGGCCTGGAGCTGAACCCCCGAAGCCTCCAGGGTGGCCTGGAGCTGAACCCCCGAAGCCTCCAGGGTGGCCTGGAGCTGAACCCCCGAAGCCTCCAGGGAGGCCTGGAGCCGAACCCCCGAAGCCTCCAGGGAGCGAACGCCCAAAGCTTCCAGAAAGGCCTGGAGCCGAACCCCCGATGCCTCCAGGGAGGCCTGGAGCCGAACCCCCGATGCCTCCAGGGAGGCCTGGAGCCGAACCCCCGATGCCTCCAGGGAGGCCTGGAGCCGAACCCCCGAAGCCTCCAGGGAGGCCTGGAGCCGAACCCCCGAAGCCTTCCACTGAACTGCTTGAGCCTGAACCGGAGCCTTCCGTCGAACTGCCTGAGCCGGAGCCCTCCACCGAACTGCCAGAGCCGCCTGCAACTGAACCTCCGGTTAAGCCTGCAGCCGAACCCCCGATGGCTCCAGAGAGGCCTGGAGCCGGACCCCCGATGGCTCCAGGGAGGCCTGGAGCCGGACCCCCGATGGCTCCAGGGAGGCCTGGAGCCGGACCCCCGATGGCTCCAGGGAGGCCTGGAGCCGGACCCCCGATGGCTCCAGGGAGGCCTGGAGCGGAACCCCCGATGGCTCCAGGGAGGCCTGGAGCCGGACCCCCGATGGCTCCAGGGAGGCCTGGAGCCGGACCCCCGATGGCTCCAGGGAGGCCTGGAGCCGAACCCCCGATGGCTCCAGGGAGGCCTGGAGCCGAACCCCCGAAGCGACCAGGGAGGCCTGGAGCCGAACCCCCGAAGCGACCAGGGAGGCCTGGAGCCGAACCCCCGAAGCGACCAGGGAGGCCTGGAGCCGAACCCCCGAAGCGACCAGGGAGGCCTGGAGCCGAACCCCCGAAGCCTCCAGTGTGTGCTGAAAACTGTCGCCAAACTAACCCTTATGGCCAATGTTCAGGTCATAAGTAATGTGGCTATGCATGCAGGTAACTGTGCTGATTTAACCATTGGATGTATGGTATATTTTCCCTGTTATCACCAAATAAATCTCACACTTGTAAGACTACTTTCTCTTTTATATTTCTTTAAGTGTGATAACAAAGTTGGTGTTTTTTGTGTGCCAGCGTTAGTTTGGCTGTTCTCTCACATAATGGCTGTTCTCTCACATAATGGCTGTTCTCTCACATAATGGCTGTTCTCTCACATAATGGCTGTTCTCTCACATAATGGCTCATTGGAATTCCTGCTTTAGGAATGTGTAAGTTCCCCTCCTGAAGACCCAAACACATTCAAAACGGTTTCAGAGAGGCTAGCAATATTAATATTAAGCTAGCTTTGAATGCATCCAAAGCCATGCCTCCTTCAAAACGCATGAATGCACAAAGCAGAGTCTACAAAGTGTCATGAGATGAAAGACTGTTAAATTGTCTCATGTCTCAAAACGCATAACATTACAGTGATAATGAACGTAAACATCTTACAGTGCTCTAGTTGTACCATCTGACTAATCCAGATTCATTTCGGCGTTAATGGTGTTGACATGAAAACGAATACATCCAAATCTGAATACGAATGCAACGATTGGACTGACTTTTTTTTTTTTTTTTTGGGTCCTGAGACCTTTACAGAAGCTATGTTCATTTTACCATTTAGAACACTTCTAATATTGATTGCTATCAGGATATGAAGAGTTTCAACCAGTATTGCCTATAGACCAATAGTCTTCTGCTGCATTCTGAAGCATTTGCTACAAAGTATAGTGGTCACATATATTGGTTGTCGTTGAACAATGTTCGATTGGTCCGTCAGAAATTGTTTTGGGATGGTATGATATGTGCATACAGACAAGTACTTTATGGCCGTGCAAGCTTCAAAGAGATTAGCCTAGCTAAAGGAGGAACGCTCTCAACGTTAGGCAAAATCTGCACGATTAGGGACTCCAGTATGTGAGCATGAAACATGGACAACTTTACGTGTGACATGAACAAGACTTTAAGTAGACTAAACATACTCTAACGTACACATACATGCATGCATACATGTTTACCTAGGGAAAGAGAGCTGAAGCAGAATACAGGAAAGCAAGAAGTTATAGCATTGCTTAAAATTCAGCAGATTAGCAGACTTGAGCAAACCATCAGTTTAGTTCTAACACGCCCTTCTTTAAAATGGGTAAGGATACATAATGTATCAAATAATGAGACTTAAGTTTGATACTTGCATGCCTTGCCCTTTTGAATTAAACTGTCCTGATGCAGTTTGTTGAGGGCTCCAGTTGATCTTTGCTGATGTTGTCTTGATGAGAGAGAACCAGTAGGAGTCAGAGGATCTTTGGTGAATGGAAGTCAAGGCCTAGCCTGGCACAAGGTTGGGGGTCCTTAGAAGACTTCTAGTTCAGCATCGTCTTCACAGTCGGTACTGAAATTTAAAAAATGTGACGCTTTGAGCACTGTTGAGCAGAATCATAAACACCTCTGATTGGCCATTGTGTTCATGAGCTCATCGGATATGTCTACGATTGGCTACAATGATCAACGCACCGGAGCGTTTGAGAGCACACCAACTTGGTACCCAAGTCGGTACTTTTGACAACACTAGTTTATACATTTCTCAAGTGGTTATATATAGAATATATAGGATTAAAAGGGTGTATTTCTCCTTCTCAGCAAGAACACACAACTCTCTGCAAATTCCTTCTGGGTCATATTTGTCTTATCAGATAATAGGAATCATGTCTAAACTGTACTCTCTGTACTCTCTGCTAGAGTTGGAAAGAGATCACAGAGATAACGCAAGACTAAATTACGACGAGAGCAGAAATAACAGCCACCTCTAATCTAAAGGCAGTGTCTAATTGGTCAGAACTCATCCAGGAGGCTGGACAAACATTTGAGTTTAAAATCTTAGGACACGAACAAAGCATTAGAGTAGCCATGACATTTTAGACCAGCCAGACGAGTAAACTTGTAGGCGAGCAGACGCAATAACCCAAATCAAGATCAGAAGAACATAGGTTAAACAGCTTCATTCAAGCCATCGAACGTGAACATTCAAGCTCGTCTCACTTTTCTTTCTCTTACTTAGTTTGTTTTCTGTTCCATTGAGAGTCTCGGTTCTAAGTTAAGTTTTGCTGTAAAGTTTCGGTCAACGATTTGACTGCAAAGCCCGCTTCCAACTTCAAAGACTTTCCATCCAACCGCCAACACACCACGTGTTTGGGTTAAATTAATGATTGATGGTTCGTTCAGGTCATGTCTTATAAGTGCATATAATGCTAGAACCTTGGGATTTCATCAACTCATTCTTTCACTCTCTTTCTTTCTGTAACTCGTATGAATGTGTGTGAGCATGTGTTTGTGTTAGATATCAGTTTGATCTGTTAGGGTAATCAATAAAAACTTGTCTGTATTTTAAAGAGAAGTGTTCTTGTGTTATGTGCTTACGAATTTAATGTCTTAAACTGCTGATCTAAGTTACCTTGCTAATAAATAGTGTTTTCACTATAGTTTATATATTTATAATTGCTCGGCCGCCCTATGAATTAATTAATAATTCCCTTCGAGCTAAATTGACCTGTTTGACCCTTACAGCACCATATGACTAGGAAGTCAAAGCTCAAATCACAGTCTTTGTTCTACCCACTTACCCAGATAGCAATGAGTCGGCGGACCACCGTCGGTCCTCCGGCGCCAGTAGAAGCGTCAGAATGGCGACATCGCAAACACGTTGGACGGCGCACCGCCGGCGGCAGCCGCTTTTTAAAAGCGGCAGCCGCCTTCATACCGCCTTCGTTAAGCGGGCGGCCCGCGGGCCAACCACCGTTCCGCCGCCTTTATATTGAAGGCCGTCCTTCCGCGGCCCGCCGGAGGCAAACGCTATTTTCGAGCGCTCTGCCGCCGCTTATTCTGGCTATATATATTTTTTTTTATTTATAGCATGCAGTTTAGCAAGAATAATGATTGCTCAAACCAGACAAATTTACAATTGGCATTTTTATTCCACATTTCAAAGTACAGTAACTGTCATTTAAACAAGATATTTCAGATCACTGAAACATAACAGAAAAATAAATAAATCAATATACTAACATGCAGGTTTCCAATTCAATTTTGGTTAAACAGCCTTACAAGCAAATTACAACACTTACAATAAGTGTTCATATAAAAAGGACAGCTCTAGGGTAAAAAATTACCAGTAAACATTATGACAAGTAAAGAGGATATTTGATACCAAATAATGTGCAAGATACCAAATAAATAAAAGTATAACTACAATTACAAGCCATTTCTAACAATATGATAAGTGGTAGTAATTTATAGTAAAGCTCTGGAGTAGAATAGGCCATTATAACGGCAATGCTGACCTGTGGCACAAGGATTTACAAGCTTTATTTGAAAAAGAAAAAAAGAAAGTAATTTCCACAGTGAGTGAGTGTAGTCTGACACTTCTGACTTCTTTAGGGGTCTTGATTCTACTGACTGCAAGATAAAGAAAGGATTCCAGTTGTCAGTGATTCTGGGGTGTCAGTAGTCAGTCTAGTTTTAAGTGGTCGGCTGTGGGTCCCTCTCAGCTGTGCGGCGCCTTTTTCTGCCTTCACGGTCAGATGCTCCTTTCAGTTAACGCGTAACGTTAACCTGGACCGCCTCATCAGTGCATCCTGGGTTGCCGGGTCCTTCCGGATGGCTAATATAGAAAATACAGATCTGTCATTTAATTTGAATTGCATGAGGACAATAGGACATACACATCTACTTAAATCTAAAAAAAATATCCAACTTACTTTGAACAATGGTCTTCAGGAACATGTCTCTAAAACATGCTTTATCCCCTACACCAAGCTGAAAATCCAAAAAAGTGTTACAAATTACATTTCTCTGAAGCTTCTCATAAATAAATAAAAAATGTGAAAGGCTAAGGATTCAGACTGTAATATATGCAGTATACAATCTTAAATTTTACTTTATATCTAGGTCTACTACATGTACAGGTAGCCCCAGTGGGAATTAAACCGACAACCACAGGTGCTGTTTGCAAGTTGTGCCTAATTGCTCAGTGCAAGCAAACGTCTTCAACATTGTTTGTTGAACTTGTTTCACCTGCTCTTGAAGTAAGATTTTACAATTCGTATTTTTATATGTAATATTGTAGTGTTTATTATAAATGATTTATCTGTGCACTTCATTCTTTTAAAATTCATGTAGCCTTATAATCTTTAATCAAATACGTTACCCTTCCCTCCCCCCTCGAAACGACTTCTCTTCTCTTCCGGTCATGTGCTATGGTGCGAGGGCGTGGCAACTCCCCTCAAACCGTGCTATGAGCAGAGATGGAGAAGAGGAGCGCTAGAGTAAAACCCTGCCCTCCGTTCAATTTACCGTTTCACTTTTAAATACGTCACAACAGTGGAGAAAAGTCGTTTGTAACTTCCGGTTCATGCCGACATCAAATAGAAGCAATAGTTTCCAAGACAAAAAAACTTCACAATTAACATCACTTACTTGTACTCAAACTCTTGGCTCTGTGAAGTGGAGTCTGGATTACTGGGGAGAAACCTGGTTGCGAGAAAGAGGAAACAGAAATTTGAAAATCTAACAAATGGTATAGTTTAGTGGCAGGATCACAAATCCAGCATCACAGCAATAGATTTTACATACCAGTTCAGCATTTTTCTGGTTTTCTGGAATCGATGCATCTTTCTAGAGTTTTTTTTTTTCTTGAGACTTCCAAGATTCTAGAGTAGGGAATAATGAATGAAAGAGTCAGTTATCCACAATAAACAGAAAATAAATTACACAGATGAAATACAGGAAAATCAAATACACAAGTCAGACCCATTTACCTGCTCCCTTCATGAACTTAAAATGATGTTTCTCCCAGGTGCTGTGTGGAGGTGTGCAGAGGATGGCTAAATTGTTGCCTTCCTCTTTTTGCTGAGGTTAAATGGGGGCCAATGGCACATGCTCTCGCTGAGCCACTCTTGCGGAACCACTGCAAATGGCAGATCCTCCTCGTTGAAAACTGAACAATGTGAACCATCTAAAATAGAAGAACATTTTGCATAAAGTATACTTTTTGATTAATTTCCAGGCAAAATCAATAACATTAAAATGCTCACCCCTTCAAAAAAACGAGTCATTTTCACAAGTGGATCAACAGAAAACCATGTTCAGACAAACACAATCATATACACACACATTTATACATATAAACACATATATACACATTATATATATATATATATATATATATATATATACATACATACACACATATATATATATATATAAACACCAAAAGTTAAACTTTCTAGATGTAAAGCTTTCTTTCTAGATGTAAAGCATTGGCGATTTACTGTAGCTAGATACATTTCAACATGTCGAACATGCTTGAATTCAGTGAGTAAAAAAGGCGAAGCAGCATGTGTTAGCTAACACTGTAAGTTAAACTAGACTAGCAGCATGGTTGTCGAATCAAACAAAACATCATTATGTTTAGTTAGAAAACAACACAAGTTATACTGATCAGTCTTTCTTGTCGTAAAGATTTTGCTAACGTTACCATTCCCACGTGGGCGGGAGAATTGTCCTTCAGGATTTGGTTACGTAAGTTAGTTAATTATTCGACTGACCAATACTATCTTAAACCACATACTGTAGTACTCACACTGGCATAAACATACGTAAATATAGTTAAAAGAAGAAAAGAAAAAACTAACGCCAGGAAGAAACTAAGTAACGTTAGCCTAACTAACGTTAGCTATGTCAGATCCATGACGGAAACTTTGTAAACAAGGCTAACTTACTAGCTTGACTAGTAAGGCAAGAACATATTTGAAAAAGATGAACTAAAAATGTAAAAAATGAACATAATATTGCGTTACACAAAAAGGAAAAATGTACTTACTTTAAAGATCGTAGTCAATGACTAGATAGGATATCCTCTCCAAATACTGAAATCGTGTGACGAGGGGCCACTGTTGTGTTGGTAAATCTGCTTCCGTTTTTTAGGTACTGCCCCTCTCGGCCGGTGGAGGTACTTCTCTGTTTGTGCTTTAATACTTTCTTAAACATTTGTACAGATTGCAAAACTCGCAATTGCAAATTAATCCCTTATACCTGTAAAAGGTCAAATAAATAAAAAAATCGAGCTTGTAAAAAAATGAAAGACATAAACGAAATTTCCTGGGGTGACAGAGAGACAAAATATTTCTAAATATTTCACTTTATCTTTCAGGTCAAAACAGGGATTTTCATGTTTATTATAAATATTACCATGGTTGCAAATTAATAAAAAAATCTAAAGCATACCCAAGCTTTTGGCCAAGTTGCAGATGTCTTTCACTGTTCACTGATTTCAGGCATTGGTGAAAAGTCTAACTTCATCCATTTATTCTGCTAAATTGTTCATACCATGAATGAAATATTTATTTTAAAACCTAATCAGAAAGATATTTATTGCCAAGTAAGTTTTACAAAAGGAATTCTTTTTGGACTATTTGTGCATCTCAATTGTGCATAAATCAAAGAAATGTAAAGAATTGTCACCTTAAGTGACTAAAATAATTCTATATATTTTACATAGGCATATCACTGAATCGCTTCAGAGTTTCAACGTAATTTAAATGTATTTTCCTAAACCTTATCATGGAATCAGACTGAGTCAAATCTGTTATAAACCCTAATGACTTTGGAGCAACAACAACAACAAAATTTGATATAATTCACATAATAATTATAATCGCTTTAAATGTGAAAGTTAAAATGCTGTCAGTTCCACTCATGCCAATGACATGGCTGGTCGATTTCAAAGCGGCTTGCCGCCAGCCGGCCGCGGTTCATTTAGACGGCGGCAACCGCCAGAGAGAATGAAGTCGGCGGCCCGGCGGCTGTTCGCCGGCGGCATCTCGCAAGAAATGGGAGTGACGTATTCGGCGGCAAACGTTTCATCTCCGCCAGCGGGGCGCACCTATAGCCGACAGTTTGGGGCCGGCGGCAAAAAGAAGCCGTGCCGATATTTTTTGCTATCTGGGTAATTGATAGAAGTGCGAGTGTATTACATTATATAAAATGTGCCAATTTCTCGATAAGTGAAGTCAAACAATGCATTTACTGTAGGATCTAGAAAAAAATCTGATCGTGATTAAACCGGAAAACCTCATAATTAGTGAACAAAAACAATTTCTAAAGGTAGTTCTCCTAAACATTCCATCGCTCACACCCAGGGTGCGATTTGCAGGGGGGGATGGGTTTAAGTTACGATCCTATTTGCAGTGGCCTTAATCCAAGCACAGATTTTCAAAATGTCACAAAGCGTTTTGTGATTGTTTTGTATGAAATATTAAAGTTTATAAATACATATTTTGGCACACCTGGCCGAGTGGCGCTACGAATTCTTCTACTATCGGATTTTAATTCTGGCATGTTAAATTAACATTCGACAAACGCAAACAAACTTTTATTTAAGTGCACTCACAATAACAATTAAATGTTGCGCTTTTGTAAAACAGAGAAAACAAACAGGGTTCGCTTTCTGCCGCCTCGGTCTCCGTGAACTGGAGCGAGTCACAGAAACGAACCAAAACTCTATAGAGATCGCTAAGAAATGCGACCAACTGGGCGGCAACGTCATCAGAACACACTGAATTATGGGTATGTTTTTCTCGTTTACATGGGCTGGCATTGCAGGCTTGTGTTCTGGCATGAAAATAATGAAAAATTAGCGTGAAAAACAGAATATAATCCTACAAAATGCAGCAGGCTGGGTTGTGGTGCTTTTGCAGACAGCCTGAAGTTCTGGGAGTCTCCCGCATATTGATAGCGGCTCCCTGATGCCCGCAAATTAGTTCAAATCTCCCGGAATCTAGAGCTCGCGAGCTCCAAACCGTGTAGCGCGCGCACGGCAGAGAGGGAGAGAGGGAGAAACCTTCAGCGTATTCACAAATGTACGTGTGCGTCATGAAGTTCATGTAAGTGCACAATTCTTCCTTAATACAGATAAAGGAGGCAGAATTTCATTCAGTCTTTGTTTATTTTATTTAAAGCGATGGCTAAAAATCATTACATGTGAGAAGTAACATTTAACAATCTTTAAGTTTGCATTAAGTTGGCTGTGCAGTTATTGCAGTTTATAACACAGCAGGTAGACGGCATCTTGAACACTGCGTTCTTCCCTCCATGCAATCCGTGGATTCCCAAAATGCTTTGCGTTCACCACTGTTAATACGTCATGATGACGACACATTAGCAATCTCTATAGGCTACTTGCCTCAGTCACGATGAGAAATATGTCTATAGAAAGCTTGAGTGAACAAGTATTCTCTGATTGTGTAATCCATATGAAACCATCCATCATTAAATTATATTCACTATAGTGGCTGGAAACATTGTTGTCAGTGACTAAAAAATTCAGATTCAAATTCTAGACATGCCCCTGTGTAAATAGCCTGGTTAAAACCAGACCCTTCTCAGTCGTAACTGAGTTAGGGTCTGGAGAAAGTTCATTGACAGCTCATTTCCAAAGGGACGTCGCTCAAATGCCTCTGGGCGCAATTGGATAGACCTTAAAACCAATCAGATCGATCGTCATCTTGTAAAGCCCGCCTCAACGTTTGTGATTGCTGCCTCGATTTGGAAATATTGGAAATGAGCTTGAATGAACTCTTCGCCAGACTAACTTGCAGAGCAAATCTAAATTTGCCGGAAGTTCGTCTGGGTTTTCCCAGGCTACTGTGTCTGTGCTGTGTCTCTTGATGTTCTATGCAGATTTATGCCAGCCTCCAGTAGAGATCCATTTCCTGGAGAGTTTAGGTGTAGGTAGTGATGTGACATTTGAAGCGAGGCGTCGGAGCTTGTGTCGAGCAAAAATGGGCGTGCCAGATGAAGCCGCGATTCGAGGCTTGTGTTGTTAACGTGAAAATCACGTGACTAATGACAAACGAGGCCTCGGTTTGTGTGGATAAGTCATCGGTTCGGTCTGAGTGTCGTTTCCGGATAAAGGGGGTTCGAAACTCGCGCCTCCTTGTGGGTGTTGCAGGAGTAGTAGAATCAGTTGTAGTAGTGTCAGAGAGTCAGAGAGTTAGAGTTAGAGAGTTGGAGTTAGAGAGTTGTTTCATCGTCGTTATTGTGCAATATATGTGTTAGGGTTAATATATGTGTTAGTAATATATGTGTATATTATTACATTATATCAGGTTAGATTAGTTATAGTATATTGTTAGTATTAATTATAGTAGCTATATTATAGTATTGTTATATTAATTAGATAAGATTATTTGGATTGCTTTGGATTTTTGGATTTGGACTGGACTGCTTTTTGATTTGGATTGCCCTTTTGGAATTGTTTGCTTTTTGTGACCTCTTCCTTTTTCCTTGTAATGGAGCCAGCAAGAAAGAGGAAATCCTCCCCTGTCTGGGAGTTTTTTTAAATGGTTGCTCACAATAAGGTACAAACACAATTTGTATTAATATTGTTATTATTATTATTTTACTGTCTTTATATAATAATCCTCACTATATGGCTGTATTATATTTAATGTCTATTAATTTATGTTTCAAGGTGAAATGCTTGCTGTGCCTAAAGGAGCTGACATACAGCAATAACACGTCCTCCATGCTCAGGCATTATCGAGCACTGCACGAGCATGCACAGACTACTAACAATCCACACAGTAGTCAAAGTAATTGATAATAATCATTAAAAAACATTATTTAAATAATGTTTTAGGCTCCTACAATACACCTGCATTTTATTTTATTATAGATTCCAAAAAAGAAATGGTGAATGAGGCCCTGGTGAACATGGTCATCAAGGACTCCCAACCCTTTTCCATTGTGGATGATGATGGATTTAGGGAGCTCCTGCATGTGTTGGATCCCACTTACGTGATCCCAACTAGAAAGGTATGTGATTAATAAAGTGGTTCATCATTATTTAAGAAGTTAAAAGTAAGAGTAACTGCATTTATTTCTATCCACAGGCTTTGAAGGTCATGGTTGATCATAAGTACAAGGAGGCTAAGGAGAAGGCAAGAGAGCAGTTGCAGAACGTTCAGGCTATAAGCCTTACCTCTGACATGTGGACATCGCTAAACATGGATGCCTACCTAGCAGTGACTTGCCATTTTATTGACAATGACAAGCTCTGCACTATTTTACTAGGTGTACAGCATTTCCCTAAGAGCCATACTGCTGAGAAATTGGCTACTGGACATATCAAGCTCATGGAGGAGTGGGGCATAAAGGATAAAGTTAAGTGCCTGGTAACTGATGCAGCAGCCAACATGATAGCATGTGTACGATCACTGAATGTTAGGCATGCGGTATGCATTGCACATGCACTAAACCTTATTGTGGGGAAATCTTTTGATGACATCAGTAGCTTCAACGACATTCGAACCAAATGTAGGAAACTTGTGACCTATTTCCGAACAAGAACTACAGCAAAAGAGAGACTGGCCCAAGTACAGGAGCAGATGGGGAGACCAGTTCTGAAAATGATAATTGAAGTGGACACTCGCTGGAACAGCACTTACAACATGCTGGAACGTCTCTATCAGCTGAGAGAGCCAGTGGGGGCAGCCCTGGCCTCTCTAAAGACCGACATCACCCCTCCTACAGCCCTGGAGTATGAGGCAGTCCAGGATGCTTTACATGTTCTTGCCCCTTTCCGCCAGGCTACAGTAGAGCTTTCAGGAGAGAAAAGGGTGTCTGCCTCCAAAGTGATTCCTTTGATGAAGATGCTTAATCACGCTGTAACGAGTAAGCTAGAGGGCCTCAAGTCCAATCCGGCAAGGCAGCTGGGTGACAGCCTTGTACGGAGGGTCAGGGAACAAGCAGTACATTTAGAATCAATAAGTGTGATGACCATACCCACGTTATTGGATCCCAGATTCAAAAAACTGGGATTCTTAAGTCAAGGGAAACTGCAAGAAGGCATATCAAGATTAAAATCTGAATGCGCTACTGTAATCAGAAGTTCTGCTCTCCATTCTGCTTCCACCAATATACCCCCAACTCAGCTGCCAGCCTCTTCAGAAGCAGGCCAATCCACAGACAACAGTAAGTACTATATGTGTTTGTTGTGTGAATGTTCACATTAGTGATTTAGTAATGTGAACCATTGTTAATGGAGTATTTTTTCTTTGTACCTCTATTATTAGGTGACCTTTGGCATCTGCTGGATAGCACGGTTGAACACGGTAGAAGGAGCTCAAGTGCAACAGCAGATGCTACTGTAGAAGTGGACCGATATTTATCTGAAGTGAATCTCACAAGATCTGAGGATCCACTGGTATATTGGGCTCAACATAAACATCAGTATCCTCATTTATACCATCTGGCCCTGGCATTTTTATGTTCCCCCGCATCCTCTGTTCCATGTGAAAGGATCTTTTCCAAGGCTGGAGAGGTTCTGTCCAAGAAGAGGAATCGTCTAAGCCCCAACACACTTGAAAAAATTCTGTTCCTCAATAAAAATAATTTTTAATCCTTCCTTCGTTCCTCTACGTCCCCAGTCCCATAAGCACAACACTGCACAAAAATAGTAACAGTTCAATGCACAAATCACCAGAAACAATTCTTAACCTTTACCACCCCACACTTTTCTGTTGCACTTTACTTTATTACACTCCCTCCACCATAAGCACTGCACTCAACACAGTGTCACTTTTGTTGTTCATACTGTCACTATCCAAACCATTTATGAATAATTAATTAACTGTGTGTGTGTGTGTGTGTGTGTGTGTGTGTGTGTGTGTGTGTGTGTGTGTGTGTGTGTGTGTGTGTGTGTGTGTGAGAGACAGTTGTCTCTGCAGAAGTAAATTCAGACAGAGAAATATACATATTTTATTTTATACCCAGGCAATGGACAAATGTCTGCTCAGGTATTTTTATTATTGCAAATGAAAGGTTACAGACATTAACAGTGAGAAGAAAATAATAAATAAAACAGAACAGGGGGGTATACTGACATCATAAGTCTGCTCAGGTCATTGTTTCAGAATGAATTAATTGGTCTGCTATTTCTTTGCACAGTAGCTAGGTGTCACTAGTGAGCAATGCTGAATGAAGCTTCGAGTAATGAACCTTTGGGTGAAGCAATGGTCTGTGAGGTCTCAGTGGTTCAGGAAGCCTCATTTTGCCATCACTAGGTGTAGGAGTTTAGTCCAACTTGTAACTTGTGGTAGAACTCTGACCTGTACCACCTGACCAATGCAGAATCATTCGGCATTGATAGTGTTGCCATACAAACGCTCAATCATCTCCTAATCACAGCAATTATTACGACATCCATTAACCCTAATCAAACACACCTGAACAAGCTAATCAAAGTCTTCAAGATTAGGCTATATTAGAAAGCTACAGGCAGGTGATTTTCATTATGGTTGGAGTTACACGGGCCTCCAATTGGAACTTTAAAAACGCGTTCAAAAAGCACTTTAAACTGCTTTGACAGCGTTTTTTTTGTGTGTGTGTGGGACTCAGCAACGGGGTTTTTCTTTGTAGGTTTGTGTTCCTCGCTGTCTGCCCCTCCTGACTCACTAATTCAGCACATCTTCCTGCAGAGTTGATTGTGAGATTGCAGGTCGAGAGGATGACCGCTCGAGTGTACTGCTCGTTTAGTGCCGTTTTATTGTGTCTGTCTGCATGTTTGAGCACAACAGACGCTGGAGTTGTAGGTGAGAAGTTGTTTTAGCTTGATTACACAGCCCGAAGAAGTGCATAAATAAAGTGCCTAACAAAATTTGACTTTAGATGAATCTCAGCACATAGGCTTACAAAAATACAGTACAGATGTCAAGTGGAAGTTCAACTTTGTATGTTGGTTTAGTTTTAATAAGCAAAGTATAAATATGCAAACTGTCATCTGTTTTTCATTGTACAAGTAAAACCCATATAATCACTAATATAAGCCTTTTTGTTTAATGTAAAACAAGAACATTAGTCTTATAACATGGCTACAAAATTACCAATCCGGAGTTTAAACTTTTGCCTAAACTTTTTGTTTTAGCAACTAAATAAGCCTACAATATAACATGGGGAGCTAATTATAACCGGTTGCTCTGCGTTGTGTATATGTAGTGCATTTCTATATTTATGTCTTCTGAGTAGCCTATTAAAATGCTTAAAAGGAAATTAGGGTGGTCATGGGGATGGCATAAATTGATGATGTACACCGGTAAATTTGTATACAACATATTAACTGATGTCCATGTTTTCTATCAGCATTGCACTATTACTCCCTCTACTTTAGTGGGATGGGTTGTAACAGCACTCTCCGTCTCTGAAACCGATTGATGCAGATTATTGAAAAATTGTAGATTTCTAAGCTACTTTGAATTGAAGCAGATGAATGTGTGAATATTGTAAAGTTTGAGACTCATTGCAATACCCCTGACTTGCAAAAGCTGAATCAAACTATTACAGCACTTCCTGGTCTACACAAATGATCCTCTTGAATCCTCTTCTGCAGTGTCCGGTCAGTGTCCGGCGACGCTGACGGTCGAGCCGTCCCGTCGCGGATGCACTTCTGATAGAGACTGCTTTGGAGGACACAAATGCTGTAAATTTCCCTGTGGCCCCGTGTGTGTGCCGCCTGTTTTCAGTGAGTTTTTATTAATGATGGATGCTACACGCCTTCCAAAAACGCTGAAAAAACGTTTTGACTCAGAAATTGCTAGTAAGTTTCACAAATAATTGCAAAGAAACCGCAATCAACACATTGAACTAAACGTGAAACTATGAAGTAGATAGACTGAATATTCCGGTAAAACCTCCTACTATCATCTTATGACAACTTTCTTTTTTTTTTTTCATACAGTGAATGAGACATTCATTGATGTGGTTTCTGTCATGTGTCTGTATAACAGCAAAGCCAGGAGAGTGTCCAAGCACAAATTTTGGACCAGGAATGTGTGCCGAGATGTGTTGCTATGACAGTGACTGTCCGAACAATGAGAAATGCTGCAGCAATGGTTGTGGACATCAGTGTATGGCTCCATTTGCAGGTGTGTGTTGTATTAGTGTTTGGCTCAGCTACCTCGTTATTTCAGTTTGTCTTGTTTTCTAATAAGTCGTTCTCAATGTAAAGTATTTAGCCAACTAGCATGGTTTCAAGCACAAGATGGCTTTACAAAATTAACAGAAGATTAATACGGAGTAAAACTTGCAATTTGGTTTTTGTGCTGTATCTGAGACTGAATGCCGCTAAATGGATCGACTAATCTGTATCTCTCCAGTGAAGCCTGCAGCCGAACCCCCGAAGCCTCCAGGGAGGGAACCCCCGAAGCCTCCAGGGTGGCCTGGAGCTGAACCCCCGAAGCCTCCAGGGTGGCCTGGAGCTGAACCCCCGAAGCCTCCAGGGTGGCCTGGAGCTGAACCCCCGAAGCCTCCAGGGAGGCCTGGAGCCGAACCCCCGAAGCCTCCAGGGAGCGAACGCCCAAAGCTTCCAGAAAGGCCTGGAGCCGAACCCCCGATGCCTCCAGGGAGGCCTGGAGCCGAACCCCCGATGCCTCCAGGGAGGCCTGGAGCCGAACCCCCGATGCCTCCAGGGAGGCCTGGAGCCGAACCCCCGAAGCCTCCAGGGAGGCCTGGAGCCGAACCACCGAAGCCTTCCACTGAACTGCTTGAGCCTGAACCGGAGCCTTCCGTCGAACTGCCTGAGCCGGAGCCCTCCACCGAGCTGCCAGAGCCGCCTGCAACTGAACCTCCGGTTAAGCCTGCAGCCGAACCCCCGATGGCTCCAGAGAGGCCTGGAGCCGGACCCCCGATGGCTCCAGGGAGGCCTGGAGCCGGACCCCCGATGGCTCCAGGGAGGCCTGGAGCCGGACCCCCGATGGCTCCAGGGAGGCCTGGAGCCGGACCCCCGATGGCTCCAGGGAGGCCTGGAGCCGGACCCCCGATGGCTCCAGGGAGGCCTGGAGCCGGACCCCCGATGGCTCCAGGGAGGCCTGGAGCCGGACCCCCGATGGCTCCAGGGAGGCCTGGAGCCGAACCCCCGAAGCGACCAGGGAGGCCTGGAGCCGAACCCCCGAAGCGACCAGGGAGGCCTGGAGCCGAACCCCCGAAGCGACCAGGGAGGCCTGGAGCCGAACCCCCGAAGCCTCCAGTGTGTGCTGAAAACTGTCGCCAAACTAACCCTTATGGCCAATGTTCAGGTCATAAGTAATGTGGCTATGCATGCAGGTAACTGTGCTGATTTAACCATTGGATGTATGGTATATTTTCCCTGTTATCACCAAATAAATCTCACACTTGTAAGACTACTTTCTCTTTTATATTTCTTTAAGTGTGATAACAAAGTTGGTGTTTTTTGTGTGCCAGCGTTAGTTTGGCTGTTCTCTCACATAATGGCTGTTCTCTCACATAATGGCTGTTCTCTCACATAATGGCTGTTCTCTCACATAATGGCTGTTCTCTCACATAATGGCTGTTCTCTCACATAATGGCTGTTCTCTCACATAATGGCTCATTGGAATTCCTGCTTTAGGAATGTGTAAGTTCCCCTCCTGAAGACCCAAACACATTCAAAACGGTTTCAGAGAGGCTAGCAATATTAAGCTAGCTTTGAATGCATCCAAAGCCATGCCTCCTTCAAAACGCATGAATGCACAAAGCAGAGTCTACAAAGTGTCATGAGATGAAAGACTGTTAAATTGTCTCATGTCTCAAAATGCATAACATTACAGTGATAATGAACGTAAACATCTTACAGTGCTCTAGTTGTACCATCTGACTAATCCAGATTCATTTCGGCGTTAATGGTGTTGACATGAAAACGAATACATCCAAATCTGAATACGAATGCAACGATTGGACTGACTTTTTTTTTTTTTTTTTTTGGGTCCTGAGACCTTTACAGAAGCTATGTTCATTTTACCATTTAGAACACTTCTAATATTGATTGCTATCAGGATATGAAGAGTTTCAACCAGTATTGCCTATAGACCAATAGTCTTCTGCTGCATTCTGAAGCATTTGCTACAAAGTATAGTGGTCACATATATTGGTTGTCGTTGAACAATGTTCGATTGGTCCGTCAGAAATTGTTTTGGGATGGTATGATATGTGCATACAGACAAGTACTTTATGGCCGTGCAAGCTTCAAAGAGATTAGCCTAGCTAAAGGAGGAACGCTCTCAACGTTAGGCAAAATCTGCACGATTAGGGACTCCAGTATGTGAGCATGAAACATGGACAACTTTACGTGTGACATGAACAAGACTTTAAGTAGACTAAACATACTCTAACGTACACATACATGCATGCATGCATACATGTTTACCTAGGGAAAGAGAGCTGAAGCAGAATACAGGAAAGCAAGAAGTTATAGCATTGCTTAAAATTCAGCAGATTAGCAGACTTGAGCAAACCATCAGTTTAGTTCTAACACGCCCTTCTTTAAAATGGGTAAGGATACATAATGTATCAAATAATGAGACTTAAGTTTGATACTTGCATGCCTTGCCCTTTTGAATTAAACTGTCCTGATGCAGTTTGTTGAGGGCTCCAGTTGATCTTTGCTGATGTTGTCTTGATGAGAGAGAACCAGTAGGAGTCAGAGGATCTTTGGGGAATGGAAGTCAAGGCCTAGCCTGGCACAAGGTTGGGGGTCCTTAGAAGACTTCTAGTTCAGCATCGTCTTCACAGTCGGTACTGAAATTTAAAAAATGTGACGCTTTGAGCACTGTTGAGCAGAATCATAAACACCTCTGATTGGCCATTGTGTTCATGAGCTCATCGGATATGTCTACGATTGGCTACAATGATCAACGCACCGGAGCGTTTGAGAGCACACCAACTTGGTACCCAAGTCGGTACTTTTGACAACACTAGTTTATACATTTCTCAAGTGGTTATATATAGAATATATAGGATTAAAAGGGTTTATTTCTCCTTCTCAGCAAGAACACACAACTCTCTGCAAATTCCTTCTGGGTCATATTTGTCTTATCAGATAATAGGAATCATGTCTAAACTGTACTCTCTGTACTCTCTGCTAGAGTTGGAAAGAGATCACAGAGATAACGCAAGACTAAATTACGACGAGAGCAGAAATAACAGCCACCTCTAATCTAAAGGCAGTGTCTAATTGGTCAGAACTCATCCAGGAGGCTGGACAAACATTTGAGTTTAAAATCTTAGGACACGAACAAAGCATTAGAGTAGCCATGACATTTTAGACCAGCCAGACGAGTAAACTTGTAGGCGAGCAGACGCAATAACCCAAATCAAGATCAGAAGAACATAGGTTAAACAGCTTCATTCAAGCCATCGAACATGAACATTCAAGCTCGTCTCAATTTTCTTTCTCTTACTTAGTTTGTTTTCTGTTCCATTGAGAGTCTCGGTTCTAAGTTAAGTTTTGCTGTAAAGTTTCGGTCAACGATTTGACTGCAAAGCCCGCTTCCAACTTCAAAGACTTTCCATCCAACCGCCAACACACCACGTGTTTGGGTTAAATTAATGATTGATGGTTCGTTCAGGTCATGTCTTATAAGTGCATATAATGCTAGAACCTTGGGATTTCATCAACTCATTCTTTCACTCTCTTTCTTTCTGTAACTCGTATGAATGTGTGTGAGCATGTGTTTGTGTTAGATATCAGTTTGATCTGTTAGGGTAATCAATAAAAACTTGTCTGTATTTTAAAGAGAAGTGTTCTTGTGTTATGTGCTTACGAATTTAATGTCTTAAACTGCTGATCTAAGTTACCTTGCTAATAAATAGTGTTTTCACTATAGTTTATATATTTATAATTGCTCGGCCGCCCTATGAATTAATTAATAATTCCCTTCGAGCTAAATTGACCTGTTTGACCCTTACAGCACCATATGACTAGGAAGTCAAAGCTCAAATCACAGTCTTTGTTCTACCCACTTACCCAGATAGCAATGAGTCGGCGGACCACCGTCGGTCCTCCGGCGCCAGTAGAAGCGTCAGAATGGCGACATCGCAAACACGTTGGACGGCGCACCGCCGGCGGCAGCCGCTTTTTAAAAGCGGCAGCCGCCTTCATACCGCCTTCGTTAAGCGGCCGGCCCGCGGGCCAACCACCGTTCCGCCGCCTTTATATTGAAGGCCGTCCTTCCGCGGCCCGCCGGAGGCAAACGCTATTTTCGAGCGCTCTGCCGCCGCTTATTCTGGCTATATATATATTTTTTTATTTATAGCATGCAGTTTAGCAAGAATAATGATTGCTCAAACCAGACAAATTTACAATTGGCATTTTTATTCCACATTTCAAAGTACAGTAACTGTCATTTAAACAAGATATTTCAGATCACTGAAACATAACAGAAAAATAAATAAATCAATATACTAACATGCAGGTTTCCAATTCAATTTTGGTTAAACAGCCTTACAAGCAAATTACAACACTTACAATAAGTGTTCATATAAAAAGGACAGCTCTAGGGTAAAAAATTACCAGTAAACATTATGACAAGTAAAGAGGATATTTGATACCAAATAATGTGCAAGATACCAAATAAATAAAAGTATAACTACATTTACAAGCCATTTCTAACAATATGATAAGTGGTAGTAATTTATAGTAAAGCTCTGGAGTAGAATAGGCCATTATAACGGCAATGCTGACCTGTGGCACAAGGATTTACAAGCTTTATTTGAAAAAGAAAAAAAGAAAGTAATTTCCACAGTGAGTGAGTGTAGTCTGACACTTCTGACTTCTTTAGGGGTCTTGATTCTACTGACTGCAAGATAAAGAAAGGATTCCAGTTGTCAGTGATTCTGGGGTGTCAGTAGTCAGTCTAGTTTTAAGACTAGAGTCCCTCTCAGCTGTGCGGCGCCTTTTTCTGCCTTCACGGTCAGATGCTCCTTTCAGTTAACGCGTAACGTTAACCTGGACCGCCTCATCAGTGCATCCTGGGTTGCCGGGTCCTTCCGGATGGCTAATATAGAAAATACAGATCTGTCATTTAATTTGAATTGCATGAGGACAATAGGACATACACATCTACTTAAATCTAAAAAAAATATCCAACTTACTTTGAACAATGGTCTTCAGGAACATGTCTCTAAAACATGCTTTATCCCCTACACCAAGCTGAAAATCCAAAAAAGTGTTACAAATTACATTTCTCTGAAGCTTCTCATAAATAAATAAAAAATGTGAAAGGCTAAGGATTCAGACTGTAATATATGCAGTATACAATCTTAAATTTTACTTTATATCTAGGTCTACTACATGTACAGGTAGCCCCAGTGGGAATTAAACCGACAACCACAGGTGCTGTTTGCAAGTTGTGCCTAATTGCTCAGTGCAAGCAAACGTCTTCAACATTGTTTGTTGAACTTGTTTCACCTGCTCTTGAAGTAAGATTTTACAATTCGTATTTTTATATGTAATATTGTAGTGTTTATTATAAATGATTTATCTGTGCACTTCATTCTTTTAAAATTCATGTAGCCTTATAATCTTTAATCAAATACGTTACCCTTCCCTCCCCCCTCGAAACGACTTCTCTTCTCTTCCGGTCATGTGCTATGGTGCGAGGGCGTGGCAACTCCCCTCAAACCGTGCTATGAGCAGAGATGGAGAAGAGGAGCGCTAGAGTAAAACCCTGCCCTCCGTTCAATTTACCGTTTCACTTTTAAATACGTCACAACACTGGAGAAAAGTCGTTTGTAACTTCCGGTTCATGCCGACATCAAATAGAAGCAATAGTTTCCAAGACAAAAAAACTTCACAATTAACATCACTTACTTGTACTCAAACTCTTGGCTCTGTGAAGTGGAGTCTGGATTACTGGGGAGAAACCTGGTTGCGAGAAAGAGGAAACAGAAATTTGAAAATCTAACAAATGGTATAGTTTAGTGGCAGGATCACAAATCCAGCATCACAGCAATAGATTTTAAATACCAGTTCAGCATTTTTCTGGTTTTCTGGAATCGATGCATCTTTCTAGAGTTTTTTTTTTTTTCTTGAGACTTCCAAGATTCTAGAGTAGGGAATAATGAATGAAAGAGTCAGTTATCCACAATAAACAGAAAATAAATTACACAGATGAAATACAGGAAAATCAAATACACAAGTCAGACCCATTTACCTGCTCCCTTCATGAACTTAAAATGATGTTTCTCCCAGGTGCTGTGTGGAGGTGTGCAGAGGATGGCTAAATTGTTGCCTTCCTCTTTTTGCTGAGGTTAAATGGGGGCCAATGGCACATGCTCTCGCTGAGCCACTCTTGCGGAACCACTGCAAATGGCAGATCCTCCTCGTTGAAAACTGAACAATGTGAACCATCTAAAATAGAAGAACATTTTGCATAAAGTATACTTTTTGATTAATTTCCAGGCAAAATCAATAACATTAAAATGCTCACCCCTTCAAAAAAACGAGTCATTTTCACAAGTGGATCAACAGAAAACCATGTTCAGACAAACACAATCATATACACACACATTTATACATATAAACACATATATACACATTATATATATATATATATATATATATATATATATATATATATATATATATATATATACATACATACACACATATATATATATATATATATATATATATATATATATATATATAAACACCAAAAGTTAAACTTTCTAGATGTAAAGCTTTCTTTCTAGATGTAAAGCATTGGCGATTTACTGTAGCTAGATACATTTCAACATGTCGAACATGCTTGAATTCAGTGAGTAAAAAAGGCGAAGCAGCATGTGTTAGCTAACACTGTAAGTTAAACTAGACTAGCAGCATGGTTGTCGAATCAAACAAAACATCATTATGTTTAGTTAGAAAACAACACAAGTTATACTGATCAGTCTTTCTTGTCGTAAAGATTTTGCTAACGTTACCATTCCCACGTGGGCGGGAGAATTGTCCTTCAGGATTTGGTTACGTAAGTTAGTTAATTATTCGACTGACCAATACTATCTTAAACCACATACTGTAGTACTCACACTGGCATAAACATACGTAAATATAGTTAAAAGAAGAAAAGAAAAAACTAACGCCAGGAAGAAACTAAGTAACGTTAGCCTAACTAACGTTAGCTATGTCAGATCCATGACGGAAACTTTGTAAACAAGGCTAACTTACTAGCTTGACTAGTAAGGCAAGAACATATTTGAAAAAGATGAACTAAAAATGTAAAAAATGAACATAATATTGCGTTACACAAAAAGGAAAAATGTACTTACTTTAAAGATCGTAGTCAATGACTAGATAGGATATCCTCTCCAAATACTGAAATCGTGTGACGAGGGGCCACTGTTGTGTTGGTAAATCTGCTTCCGTTTTTTAGGTACTGCCCCTCTCGGCCGGTGGAGGTACTTCTCTGTTTGTGCTTTAATACTTTCTTAAACATTTGTACAGATTGCAAAACTCGCAATTGCAAATTAATCCCTTATACCTGTAAAAGGTCAAATAAATAAAAAAATCGAGCTTGTAAAAAAATGAAAGACATAAACGAAATTTCCTGGTGTGACAGAGAGACAAAATATTTCTAAATATTTCACTTTATCTTTCAGGTCAAAACAGGGATTTTCATGTTTATTATAAATATTACCATGGTTGCAAATTAATAAAAAAATCTAAAGCATACCCAAGCTTTTGGCCAAGTTGCAGATGTCTTTCACTGTTCACTGATTTCAGGCATTGGTGAAAAGTCTAACTTCATCCATTTATTCTGCTAAATTGTTCATACCATGAATGAAATATTTATTTTAAAACCTAATCAGAAAGATATTTATTGCCAAGTAAGTTTTACAAAAGGAATTCTTTTTGGACTATTTGTGCATCTCAATTGTGCATAAATCAAAGAAATGTAAAGAATTGTCACCTTAAGTGACTAAAATAATTCTATATATTTTACATAGGCATATCACTGAATGGCTTCAGAGTTTCAACGTAATTTAAATGTATTTTCCTAAACCTTATCATGGAATCAGACTGAGTCAAATCTGTTATAAACCCTAATGACTTTGGAGCAACAACAACAACAAAATTTGATATAATTCACATAATAATTATAATCGCTTTAAATGTGAAAGTTAAAATGCTGTTAGTTCCACTCATGCCAATGACATGGCTGGTCGATTTCAAAGCGGCTTGCCGCCAGCCGGCCGCGGTTCATTTAGACGGCGGCAACCGCCAGAGAGAATGAAGTCGGCGGCCCGGCGGCTGTTCGCCGGCGGCATCTCGCAAGAAATGGGAGTGACGTATTCGGCGGCAAACGTTTCATCTCCGCCAGCGGGGCGCACCTATAGCCGACAGTTTGGGGCCGGCGGCAAAAAGAAGCCGTGCCGATATTTTTTGCTATCTGGGTAATTGATAGAAGTGCGAGTGTATTACATTATATAAAATGTGCCAATTTCTCGATAAGTGAAGTCAAACAATGCATTTACTGTAGGATCTAGAAAAAAATCTGATCGTGATTAAACCGGAAAACCTCATAATTAGTGAACAAAAACAATTTCTAAAGGTAGTTCTCCTAAACATTCCATCGCTCACACCCAGGGTGCGATTTGCAGGGGGGGATGGGTTTAAGTTACGATCCTATTTGCAGTGGCCTTAATCCAAGCACAGATTTTCAAAATGTCACAAAGCGTTTTGTGATTGTTTTGTATGAAATATTAAAGTTTATAAATACATATTTTGGCACACCTGGCCGAGTGGCGCTACGAATTCTTCTACTATCGGATTTTAATTCTGGCATGTTAAATTAACATTCGACAAACGCAAACAAACTTTTATTTAAGTGCACTCACAATAACAATTAAATGTTGCGCTTTTGTAAAACAGAGAAAACAAACAGGGTTCGCTTTCTGCCGCCTCGGTCTCCGTGAACTGGAGCGAGTCACAGAAACGAACCAAAACTCTATAGAGATCGCTAAGAAATGCGACCAACTGGGCGGCAACGTCATCAGAACACACTGAATTATGGGTATGTTTTTCTCGTTTACATGGGCTGGCATTGCAGGCTTGTGTTCTGGCATGAAAATAATGAAAAATTAGCGTGAAAAACAGAATATAATCCTACAAAATGCAGCAGGCTGGGTTGTGGTGCTTTTGCAGACAGCCTGAAGTTCTGGGAGTCTCCCGCATATTGATAGCGGCTCCCTGATGCCCGCAAATTAGTTCAAATCTCCCGGAATCTAGAGCTCGCGAGCTCCAAACCGTGTAGCGCGCGCACGGCAGAGAGGGAGAGAGGGAGAAACCTTCAGCGTATTCACAAATGTACGTGTGCGTCATGAAGTTCATGTAAGTGCACAATTCTTCCTTAATACAGATAAAGGAGGCAGAATTTCATTCAGTCTTTGTTTATTTTATTTAAAGCGATGGCTAAAAATCATTACATGTGAGAAGTAACATTTAACAATCTTTAAGTTTGCATTAAGTTGGCTGTGCAGTTATTGCAGTTTATAACACAGCAGGTAGACGGCATCTTGAACACTGCGTTCTTCCCTCCATGCAATCCGTGGATTCCCAAAATGCTTTGCGTTCACCACTGTTAATACGTCATGATGACGACACATTAGCAATCTCTATAGGCTACTTGCCTCAGTCACGATGAGAAATATGTCTATAGAAAGCTTGAGTGAACAAGTATTCTCTGATTGTGTAATCCATATGAAACCATCCATCATTAAATTATATTCACTATAGTGGCTGGAAACATTGTTGTCAGTGACTAAAAAATTCAGATTCAAATTCTAGACATGCCCCTGTGTAAATAGCCTGGTTAAAACCAGACCCTTCTCAGTCGTAACTGAGTTAGGGTCTGGAGAAAGTTCATTGACAGCTCATTTCCAAAGGGACGTCGCTCAAATGCCTCTGGGCGCAATTGGATAGACCTTAAAACCAATCAGATCGATCGTCATCTTGTAAAGCCCGCCTCAACGTTTGTGATTGCTGCCTCGATTTGGAAATATTGGAAATGAGCTTGAATGAACTCTTCGCCAGACTAACTTGCAGAGCAAATCTAAATTTGCCGGAAGTTCGTCTGGGTTTTCCCAGGCTACTGTGTCTGTGCTGTGTCTCTTGATGTTCTATGCAGATTTATGCCAGCCTCCAGTAGAGATCCATTTCCTGGAGAGTTTAGGTGTAGGTAGTGATGTGACATTTGAAGCGAGGCGTCGGAGCTTGTGTCGAGCAAAAATGGGCGTGCCAGATGAAGCCGCGATTCGAGGCTTGTGTTGTTAACGTGAAAATCACGTGACTAATGACAAACGAGGCCTCGGTTTGTGTGGATAAGTCATCGGTTCGGTCTGAGTGTCGTTTCCGGATAAAGGGGGTTCGAAACTCGCGCCTCCTTGTGGGTGTTGCAGGAGTAGTAGAATCAGTTGTAGTAGTGTCAGAGAGTCAGAGAGTTAGAGTTAGAGAGTTGGAGTTAGAGAGTTGTTTCATCGTCGTTATTGTGCAATATATGTGTTAGGGTTAATATATGTGTTAGTAATATATGTGTATATTATTACATTATATCAGGTTAGATTAGTTATAGTATATTGTTAGTATTAATTATAGTAGCTATATTATAGTATTGTTATATTAATTAGATAAGATTATTTGGATTGCTTTGGATTTTTGGATTTGGACTGGACTGCTTTTTGATTTGGATTGCCCTTTTGGAATTGTTTGCTTTTTGTGACCTCTTCCTTTTTCCTTGTAATGGAGCCAGCAAGAAAGAGGAAATCCTCCCCTGTCTGGGAGTTTTTTTAAATGGTTGCTCACAATAAGGTACAAACACAATTTGTATTAATATTGTTATTATTATTATTTTACTGTCTTTATATAATAATCCTCACTATATGGCTGTATTATATTTAATGTCTATTAATTTATGTTTCAAGGTGAAATGCTTGCTGTGCCTAAAGGAGCTGACATACAGCAATAACACGTCCTCCATGCTCAGGCATTATCGAGCACTGCACGAGCATGCACAGACTACTAACAATCCACACAGTAGTCAAAGTAATTGATAATAATCATTAAAAAACATTATTTAAATAATGTTTTAGGCTCCTACAATACACCTGCATTTTATTTTATTATAGATTCCAAAAAAGAAATGGTGAATGAGGCCCTGGTGAACATGGTCATCAAGGACTCCCAACCCTTTTCCATTGTGGATGATGATGGATTTAGGGAGCTCCTGCATGTGTTGGATCCCACTTACGTGATCCCAACTAGAAAGGTATGTGATTAATAAAGTGGTTCATCATTATTTAAGAAGTTAAAAGTAAGAGTAACTGCATTTATTTCTATCCACAGGCTTTGAAGGTCATGGTTGATCATAAGTACAAGGAGGCTAAGGAGAAGGCAAGAGAGCAGTTGCAGAACGTTCAGGCTATAAGCCTTACCTCTGACATGTGGACATCGCTAAACATGGATGCCTACCTAGCAGTGACTTGCCATTTTATTGACAATGACAAGCTCTGCACTATTTTACTAGGTGTACAGCATTTCCCTAAGAGCCATACTGCTGAGAAATTGGCTACTGGACATATCAAGCTCATGGAGGAGTGGGGCATAAAGGATAAAGTTAAGTGCCTGGTAACTGATGCAGCAGCCAACATGATAGCATGTGTACGATCACTGAATGTTAGGCATGCGGTATGCATTGCACATGCACTAAACCTTATTGTGGGGAAATCTTTTGATGACATCAGTAGCTTCAACGACATTCGAACCAAATGTAGGAAACTTGTGACCTATTTCCGAACAAGAACTACAGCAAAAGAGAGACTGGCCCAAGTACAGGAGCAGATGGGGAGACCAGTTCTGAAAATGATAATTGAAGTGGACACTCGCTGGAACAGCACTTACAACATGCTGGAACGTCTCTATCAGCTGAGAGAGCCAGTGGGGGCAGCCCTGGCCTCTCTAAAGACCGACATCACCCCTCCTACAGCCCTGGAGTATGAGGCAGTCCAGGATGCTTTACATGTTCTTGCCCCTTTCCGCCAGGCTACAGTAGAGCTTTCAGGAGAGAAAAGGGTGTCTGCCTCCAAAGTGATTCCTTTGATGAAGATGCTTAATCACGCTGTAACGAGTAAGCTAGAGGGCCTCAAGTCCAATCCGGCAAGGCAGCTGGGTGACAGCCTTGTACGGAGGGTCAGGGAACAAGCAGTACATTTAGAATCAATAAGTGTGATGACCATACCCACGTTATTGGATCCCAGATTCAAAAAACTGGGATTCTTAAGTCAAGGGAAACTGCAAGAAGGCATATCAAGATTAAAATCTGAATGCGCTACTGTAATCAGAAGTTCTGCTCTCCATTCTGCTTCCACCAATATACCCCCAACTCAGCTGCCAGCCTCTTCAGAAGCAGGCCAATCCACAGACAACAGTAAGTACTATATGTGTTTGTTGTGTGAATGTTCACATTAGTGATTTAGTAATGTGAACCATTGTTAATGGAGTATTTTTTCTTTGTACCTCTATTATTAGGTGACCTTTGGCATCTGCTGGATAGCACGGTTGAACACGGTAGAAGGAGCTCAAGTGCAACAGCAGATGCTACTGTAGAAGTGGACCGATATTTATCTGAAGTGAATCTCACAAGATCTGAGGATCCACTGGTATATTGGGCTCAACATAAACATCAGTATCCTCATTTATACCATCTGGCCCTGGCATTTTTATGTTCCCCCGCATCCTCTGTTCCATGTGAAAGGATCTTTTCCAAGGCTGGAGAGGTTCTGTCCAAGAAGAGGAATCGTCTAAGCCCCAACACACTTGAAAAAATTCTGTTCCTCAATAAAAATAATTTTTAATCCTTCCTTCGTTCCTCTACGTCCCCAGTCCCATAAGCACAACACTGCACAAAAATAGTAACAGTTCAATGCACAAATCACCAGAAACAATTCTTAACCTTTACCACCCCACACTTTTCTGTTGCACTTTACTTTATTACACTCCCTCCACCATAAGCACTGCACTCAACACAGTGTCACTTTTGTTGTTCATACTGTCACTATCCAAACCATTTATGAATAATTAATTAACTGTGTGTGTGTGTGTGTGTGTGTGTGTGTGTGTGTGTGTGTGTGTGTGTGTGTGTGTGTGTGTGTGTGTGTGTGTGTGTGAGAGACAGTTGTCTCTGCAGAAGTAAATTCAGACAGAGAAATATACATATTTTATTTTATACCCAGGCAATGGACAAATGTCTGCTCAGGTATTTTTATTATTGCAAATGAAAGGTTACAGACATTAACAGTGAGAAGAAAATAATAAATAAAACAGAACAGGGGGGTATACTGACATCATAAGTCTGCTCAGGTCATTGTTTCAGAATGAATTAATTGGTCTGCTATTTCTTTGCACAGTAGCTAGGTGTCACTAGTGAGCAATGCTGAATGAAGCTTCGAGTAATGAACCTTTGGGTGAAGCAATGGTCTGTGAGGTCTCAGTGGTTCAGGAAGCCTCATTTTGCCATCACTAGGTGTAGGAGTTTAGTCCAACTTGTAACTTGTGGTAGAACTCTGACCTGTACCACCTGACCAATGCAGAATCATTCGGCATTGATAGTGTTGCCATACAAACGCTCAATCATCTCCTAATCACAGCAATTATTACGACATCCATTAACCCTAATCAAACACACCTGAACAAGCTAATCAAAGTCTTCAAGATTAGGCTATATTAGAAAGCTACAGGCAGGTGATTTTCATTATGGTTGGAGTTACACGGGCCTCCAATTGGAACTTTAAAAACGCGTTCAAAAAGCACTTTAAACTGCTTTGACAGCGTTTTTTTTGTGTGTGTGTGGGACTCAGCAACGGGGTTTTTCTTTGTAGGTTTGTGTTCCTCGCTGTCTGCCCCTCCTGACTCACTAATTCAGCACATCTTCCTGCAGAGTTGATTGTGAGATTGCAGGTCGAGAGGATGACCGCTCGAGTGTACTGCTCGTTTAGTGCCGTTTTATTGTGTCTGTCTGCATGTTTGAGCACAACAGACGCTGGAGTTGTAGGTGAGAAGTTGTTTTAGCTTGATTACACAGCCCGAAGAAGTGCATAAATAAAGTGCCTAACAAAATTTGACTTTAGATGAATCTCAGCACATAGGCTTACAAAAATACAGTACAGATGTCAAGTGGAAGTTCAACTTTGTATGTTGGTTTAGTTTTAATAAGCAAAGTATAAATATGCAAACTGTCATCTGTTTTTCATTGTACAAGTAAAACCCATATAATCACTAATATAAGCCTTTTTGTTTAATGTAAAACAAGAACATTAGTCTTATAACATGGCTACAAAATTACCAATCCGGAGTTTAAACTTTTGCCTAAACTTTTTGTTTTAGCAACTAAATAAGCCTACAATATAACATGGGGAGCTAATTATAACCGGTTGCTCTGCGTTGTGTATATGTAGTGCATTTCTATATTTATGTCTTCTGAGTAGCCTATTAAAATGCTTAAAAGGAAATTAGGGTGGTCATGGGGATGGCATAAATTGATGATGTACACCGGTAAATTTGTATACAACATATTAACTGATGTCCATGTTTTCTATCAGCATTGCACTATTACTCCCTCTACTTTAGTGGGATGGGTTGTAACAGCACTCTCCGTCTCTGAAACCGATTGATGCAGATTATTGAAAAATTGTAGATTTCTAAGCTACTTTGAATTGAAGCAGATGAATGTGTGAATATTGTAAAGTTTGAGACTCATTGCAATACCCCTGACTTGCAAAAGCTGAATCACACTATTACAGCACTTCCTGGTCTACACAAATGATCCTCTTGAATCCTCTTCTGCAGTGTCCGGTCAGTGTCCGGCGACGCTGACGGTCGAGCCGTCCCGTCGCGGATGCACTTCTGATAGAGACTGCTTTGGAGGACACAAATGCTGTAAATTTCCCTGTGGCCCCGTGTGTGTGCCGCCTGTTTTCAGTGAGTTTTTATTAATGATGGATGCTACACGCCTTCCAAAAACGCTGAAAAAACGTTTTGACTCAGAAATTGCTAGTAAGTTTCACAAATAATTGCAAAGAAACCGCAATCAACACATTGAACTAAACGTGAAACTATGAAGTAGATAGACTGAATATTCCGGTAAAACCTCCTACTATCATCTTATGACAACTTTCTTTTTTTTTTTTCATACAGTGAATGAGACATTCATTGATGTGGTTTCTGTCATGTGTCTGTATAACAGCAAAGCCAGGAGAGTGTCCAAGCACAAATTTTGGACCAGGAATGTGTGCCGAGATGTGTTGCTATGACAGTGACTGTCCGAACAATGAGAAATGCTGCAGCAATGGTTGTGGACATCAGTGTATGGCTCCATTTGCAGGTGTGTGTTGTATTAGTGTTTGGCTCAGCTACCTCGTTATTTCAGTTTGTCTTGTTTTCTAATAAGTCGTTCTCAATGTAAAGTATTTAGCCAACTAGCATGGTTTCAAGCACAAGATGGCTTTACAAAATTAACAGAAGATTAATACGGAGTAAAACTTGCAATTTGGTTTTTGTGCTGTATCTGAGACTGAATGCCGCTAAATGGATCGACTAATCTGTATCTCTCCAGTGAAGCCTGCAGCCGAACCCCCGAAGCCTCCAGGGAGGGAACCCCCGAAGCCTCCAGGGTGGCCTGGAGCTGAACCCCCGAAGCCTCCAGGGTGGCCTGGAGCTGAACCCCCGAAGCCTCCAGGGTGGCCTGGAGCTGAACCCCCGAAGCCTCCAGGGAGGCCTGGAGCCGAACCCCCGAAGCCTCCAGGGAGCGAACGCCCAAAGCTTCCAGAAAGGCCTGGAGCCGAACCCCCGATGCCTCCAGGGAGGCCTGGAGCCGAACCCCCGATGCCTCCAGGGAGGCCTGGAGCCGAACCCCCGATGCCTCCAGGGAGGCCTGGAGCCGAACCCCCGAAGCCTCCAGGGAGGCCTGGAGCCGAACCACCGAAGCCTTCCACTGAACTGCTTGAGCCTGAACCGGAGCCTTCCGTCGAACTGCCTGAGCCGGAGCCCTCCACCGAGCTGCCAGAGCCGCCTGCAACTGAACCTCCGGTTAAGCCTGCAGCCGAACCCCCGATGGCTCCAGAGAGGCCTGGAGCCGGACCCCCGATGGCTCCAGGGAGGCCTGGAGCCGGACCCCCGATGGCTCCAGGGAGGCCTGGAGCCGGACCCCCGATGGCTCCAGGGAGGCCTGGAGCCGGACCCCCGATGGCTCCAGGGAGGCCTGGAGCCGGACCCCCGATGGCTCCAGGGAGGCCTGGAGCCGGACCCCCGATGGCTCCAGGGAGGCCTGGAGCCGAACCCCCGAAGCGACCAGGGAGGCCTGGAGCCGAACCCCCGAAGCGACCAGGGAGGCCTGGAGCCGAACCCCCGAAGCGACCAGGGAGGCCTGGAGCCGAACCCCCGAAGCCTCCAGTGTGTGCTGAAAACTGTCGCCAAACTAACCCTTATGGCCAATGTTCAGGTCATAAGTAATGTGGCTATGCATGCAGGTAACTGTGCTGATTTAACCATTGGATGTATGGTATATTTTCCCTGTTATCACCAAATAAATCTCACACTTGTAAGACTACTTTCTCTTTTATATTTCTTTAAGTGTGATAACAAAGTTGGTGTTTTTTGTGTGCCAGCGTTAGTTTGGCTGTTCTCTCACATAATGGCTGTTCTCTCACATAATGGCTGTTCTCTCACATAATGGCTGTTCTCTCACATAATGGCTGTTCTCTCACATAATGGCTGTTCTCTCACATAATGGCTGTTCTCTCACATAATGGCTCATTGGAATTCCTGCTTTAGGAATGTGTAAGTTCCCCTCCTGAAGACCCAAACACATTCAAAACGGTTTCAGAGAGGCTAGCAATATTAAGCTAGCTTTGAATGCATCCAAAGCCATGCCTCCTTCAAAACGCATGAATGCACAAAGCAGAGTCTACAAAGTGTCATGAGATGAAAGACTGTTAAATTGTCTCATGTCTCAAAATGCATAACATTACAGTGATAATGAACGTAAACATCTTACAGTGCTCTAGTTGTACCATCTGACTAATCCAGATTCATTTCGGCGTTAATGGTGTTGACATGAAAACGAATACATCCAAATCTGAATACGAATGCAACGATTGGACTGACTTTTTTTTTTTTTTTTTTTGGGTCCTGAGACCTTTACAGAAGCTATGTTCATTTTACCATTTAGAACACTTCTAATATTGATTGCTATCAGGATATGAAGAGTTTCAACCAGTATTGCCTATAGACCAATAGTCTTCTGCTGCATTCTGAAGCATTTGCTACAAAGTATAGTGGTCACATATATTGGTTGTCGTTGAACAATGTTCGATTGGTCCGTCAGAAATTGTTTTGGGATGGTATGATATGTGCATACAGACAAGTACTTTATGGCCGTGCAAGCTTCAAAGAGATTAGCCTAGCTAAAGGAGGAACGCTCTCAACGTTAGGCAAAATCTGCACGATTAGGGACTCCAGTATGTGAGCATGAAACATGGACAACTTTACGTGTGACATGAACAAGACTTTAAGTAGACTAAACATACTCTAACGTACACATACATGCATGCATGCATACATGTTTACCTAGGGAAAGAGAGCTGAAGCAGAATACAGGAAAGCAAGAAGTTATAGCATTGCTTAAAATTCAGCAGATTAGCAGACTTGAGCAAACCATCAGTTTAGTTCTAACACGCCCTTCTTTAAAATGGGTAAGGATACATAATGTATCAAATAATGAGACTTAAGTTTGATACTTGCATGCCTTGCCCTTTTGAATTAAACTGTCCTGATGCAGTTTGTTGAGGGCTCCAGTTGATCTTTGCTGATGTTGTCTTGATGAGAGAGAACCAGTAGGAGTCAGAGGATCTTTGGGGAATGGAAGTCAAGGCCTAGCCTGGCACAAGGTTGGGGGTCCTTAGAAGACTTCTAGTTCAGCATCGTCTTCACAGTCGGTACTGAAATTTAAAAAATGTGACGCTTTGAGCACTGTTGAGCAGAATCATAAACACCTCTGATTGGCCATTGTGTTCATGAGCTCATCGGATATGTCTACGATTGGCTACAATGATCAACGCACCGGAGCGTTTGAGAGCACACCAACTTGGTACCCAAGTCGGTACTTTTGACAACACTAGTTTATACATTTCTCAAGTGGTTATATATAGAATATATAGGATTAAAAGGGTTTATTTCTCCTTCTCAGCAAGAACACACAACTCTCTGCAAATTCCTTCTGGGTCATATTTGTCTTATCAGATAATAGGAATCATGTCTAAACTGTACTCTCTGTACTCTCTGCTAGAGTTGGAAAGAGATCACAGAGATAACGCAAGACTAAATTACGACGAGAGCAGAAATAACAGCCACCTCTAATCTAAAGGCAGTGTCTAATTGGTCAGAACTCATCCAGGAGGCTGGACAAACATTTGAGTTTAAAATCTTAGGACACGAACAAAGCATTAGAGTAGCCATGACATTTTAGACCAGCCAGACGAGTAAACTTGTAGGCGAGCAGACGCAATAACCCAAATCAAGATCAGAAGAACATAGGTTAAACAGCTTCATTCAAGCCATCGAACATGAACATTCAAGCTCGTCTCAATTTTCTTTCTCTTACTTAGTTTGTTTTCTGTTCCATTGAGAGTCTCGGTTCTAAGTTAAGTTTTGCTGTAAAGTTTCGGTCAACGATTTGACTGCAAAGCCCGCTTCCAACTTCAAAGACTTTCCATCCAACCGCCAACACACCACGTGTTTGGGTTAAATTAATGATTGATGGTTCGTTCAGGTCATGTCTTATAAGTGCATATAATGCTAGAACCTTGGGATTTCATCAACTCATTCTTTCACTCTCTTTCTTTCTGTAACTCGTATGAATGTGTGTGAGCATGTGTTTGTGTTAGATATCAGTTTGATCTGTTAGGGTAATCAATAAAAACTTGTCTGTATTTTAAAGAGAAGTGTTCTTGTGTTATGTGCTTACGAATTTAATGTCTTAAACTGCTGATCTAAGTTACCTTGCTAATAAATAGTGTTTTCACTATAGTTTATATATTTATAATTGCTCGGCCGCCCTATGAATTAATTAATAATTCCCTTCGAGCTAAATTGACCTGTTTGACCCTTACAGCACCATATGACTAGGAAGTCAAAGCTCAAATCACAGTCTTTGTTCTACCCACTTACCCAGATAGCAATGAGTCGGCGGACCACCGTCGGTCCTCCGGCGCCAGTAGAAGCGTCAGAATGGCGACATCGCAAACACGTTGGACGGCGCACCGCCGGCGGCAGCCGCTTTTTAAAAGCGGCAGCCGCCTTCATACCGCCTTCGTTAAGCGGCCGGCCCGCGGGCCAACCACCGTTCCGCCGCCTTTATATTGAAGGCCGTCCTTCCGCGGCCCGCCGGAGGCAAACGCTATTTTCGAGCGCTCTGCCGCCGCTTATTCTGGCTATATATATATTTTTTTATTTATAGCATGCAGTTTAGCAAGAATAATGATTGCTCAAACCAGACAAATTTACAATTGGCATTTTTATTCCACATTTCAAAGTACAGTAACTGTCATTTAAACAAGATATTTCAGATCACTGAAACATAACAGAAAAATAAATAAATCAATATACTAACATGCAGGTTTCCAATTCAATTTTGGTTAAACAGCCTTACAAGCAAATTACAACACTTACAATAAGTGTTCATATAAAAAGGACAGCTCTAGGGTAAAAAATTACCAGTAAACATTATGACAAGTAAAGAGGATATTTGATACCAAATAATGTGCAAGATACCAAATAAATAAAAGTATAACTACATTTACAAGCCATTTCTAACAATATGATAAGTGGTAGTAATTTATAGTAAAGCTCTGGAGTAGAATAGGCCATTATAACGGCAATGCTGACCTGTGGCACAAGGATTTACAAGCTTTATTTGAAAAAGAAAAAAAGAAAGTAATTTCCACAGTGAGTGAGTGTAGTCTGACACTTCTGACTTCTTTAGGGGTCTTGATTCTACTGACTGCAAGATAAAGAAAGGATTCCAGTTGTCAGTGATTCTGGGGTGTCAGTAGTCAGTCTAGTTTTAAGACTAGAGTCCCTCTCAGCTGTGCGGCGCCTTTTTCTGCCTTCACGGTCAGATGCTCCTTTCAGTTAACGCGTAACGTTAACCTGGACCGCCTCATCAGTGCATCCTGGGTTGCCGGGTCCTTCCGGATGGCTAATATAGAAAATACAGATCTGTCATTTAATTTGAATTGCATGAGGACAATAGGACATACACATCTACTTAAATCTAAAAAAAATATCCAACTTACTTTGAACAATGGTCTTCAGGAACATGTCTCTAAAACATGCTTTATCCCCTACACCAAGCTGAAAATCCAAAAAAGTGTTACAAATTACATTTCTCTGAAGCTTCTCATAAATAAATAAAAAATGTGAAAGGCTAAGGATTCAGACTGTAATATATGCAGTATACAATCTTAAATTTTACTTTATATCTAGGTCTACTACATGTACAGGTAGCCCCAGTGGGAATTAAACCGACAACCACAGGTGCTGTTTGCAAGTTGTGCCTAATTGCTCAGTGCAAGCAAACGTCTTCAACATTGTTTGTTGAACTTGTTTCACCTGCTCTTGAAGTAAGATTTTACAATTCGTATTTTTATATGTAATATTGTAGTGTTTATTATAAATGATTTATCTGTGCACTTCATTCTTTTAAAATTCATGTAGCCTTATAATCTTTAATCAAATACGTTACCCTTCCCTCCCCCCTCGAAACGACTTCTCTTCTCTTCCGGTCATGTGCTATGGTGCGAGGGCGTGGCAACTCCCCTCAAACCGTGCTATGAGCAGAGATGGAGAAGAGGAGCGCTAGAGTAAAACCCTGCCCTCCGTTCAATTTACCGTTTCACTTTTAAATACGTCACAACACTGGAGAAAAGTCGTTTGTAACTTCCGGTTCATGCCGACATCAAATAGAAGCAATAGTTTCCAAGACAAAAAAACTTCACAATTAACATCACTTACTTGTACTCAAACTCTTGGCTCTGTGAAGTGGAGTCTGGATTACTGGGGAGAAACCTGGTTGCGAGAAAGAGGAAACAGAAATTTGAAAATCTAACAAATGGTATAGTTTAGTGGCAGGATCACAAATCCAGCATCACAGCAATAGATTTTAAATACCAGTTCAGCATTTTTCTGGTTTTCTGGAATCGATGCATCTTTCTAGAGTTTTTTTTTTTTTCTTGAGACTTCCAAGATTCTAGAGTAGGGAATAATGAATGAAAGAGTCAGTTATCCACAATAAACAGAAAATAAATTACACAGATGAAATACAGGAAAATCAAATACACAAGTCAGACCCATTTACCTGCTCCCTTCATGAACTTAAAATGATGTTTCTCCCAGGTGCTGTGTGGAGGTGTGCAGAGGATGGCTAAATTGTTGCCTTCCTCTTTTTGCTGAGGTTAAATGGGGGCCAATGGCACATGCTCTCGCTGAGCCACTCTTGCGGAACCACTGCAAATGGCAGATCCTCCTCGTTGAAAACTGAACAATGTGAACCATCTAAAATAGAAGAACATTTTGCATAAAGTATACTTTTTGATTAATTTCCAGGCAAAATCAATAACATTAAAATGCTCACCCCTTCAAAAAAACGAGTCATTTTCACAAGTGGATCAACAGAAAACCATGTTCAGACAAACACAATCATATACACACACATTTATACATATAAACACATATATACACATTATATATATATATATATATATATATATATATATATATATATATATATATATATATACATACATACACACATATATATATATATATATATATATATATATATATATATATATAAACACCAAAAGTTAAACTTTCTAGATGTAAAGCTTTCTTTCTAGATGTAAAGCATTGGCGATTTACTGTAGCTAGATACATTTCAACATGTCGAACATGCTTGAATTCAGTGAGTAAAAAAGGCGAAGCAGCATGTGTTAGCTAACACTGTAAGTTAAACTAGACTAGCAGCATGGTTGTCGAATCAAACAAAACATCATTATGTTTAGTTAGAAAACAACACAAGTTATACTGATCAGTCTTTCTTGTCGTAAAGATTTTGCTAACGTTACCATTCCCACGTGGGCGGGAGAATTGTCCTTCAGGATTTGGTTACGTAAGTTAGTTAATTATTCGACTGACCAATACTATCTTAAACCACATACTGTAGTACTCACACTGGCATAAACATACGTAAATATAGTTAAAAGAAGAAAAGAAAAAACTAACGCCAGGAAGAAACTAAGTAACGTTAGCCTAACTAACGTTAGCTATGTCAGATCCATGACGGAAACTTTGTAAACAAGGCTAACTTACTAGCTTGACTAGTAAGGCAAGAACATATTTGAAAAAGATGAACTAAAAATGTAAAAAATGAACATAATATTGCGTTACACAAAAAGGAAAAATGTACTTACTTTAAAGATCGTAGTCAATGACTAGATAGGATATCCTCTCCAAATACTGAAATCGTGTGACGAGGGGCCACTGTTGTGTTGGTAAATCTGCTTCCGTTTTTTAGGTACTGCCCCTCTCGGCCGGTGGAGGTACTTCTCTGTTTGTGCTTTAATACTTTCTTAAACATTTGTACAGATTGCAAAACTCGCAATTGCAAATTAATCCCTTATACCTGTAAAAGGTCAAATAAATAAAAAAATCGAGCTTGTAAAAAAATGAAAGACATAAACGAAATTTCCTGGTGTGACAGAGAGACAAAATATTTCTAAATATTTCACTTTATCTTTCAGGTCAAAACAGGGATTTTCATGTTTATTATAAATATTACCATGGTTGCAAATTAATAAAAAAATCTAAAGCATACCCAAGCTTTTGGCCAAGTTGCAGATGTCTTTCACTGTTCACTGATTTCAGGCATTGGTGAAAAGTCTAACTTCATCCATTTATTCTGCTAAATTGTTCATACCATGAATGAAATATTTATTTTAAAACCTAATCAGAAAGATATTTATTGCCAAGTAAGTTTTACAAAAGGAATTCTTTTTGGACTATTTGTGCATCTCAATTGTGCATAAATCAAAGAAATGTAAAGAATTGTCACCTTAAGTGACTAAAATAATTCTATATATTTTACATAGGCATATCACTGAATGGCTTCAGAGTTTCAACGTAATTTAAATGTATTTTCCTAAACCTTATCATGGAATCAGACTGAGTCAAATCTGTTATAAACCCTAATGACTTTGGAGCAACAACAACAACAAAATTTGATATAATTCACATAATAATTATAATCGCTTTAAATGTGAAAGTTAAAATGCTGTTAGTTCCACTCATGCCAATGACATGGCTGGTCGATTTCAAAGCGGCTTGCCGCCAGCCGGCCGCGGTTCATTTAGACGGCGGCAACCGCCAGAGAGAATGAAGTCGGCGGCCCGGCGGCTGTTCGCCGGCGGCATCTCGCAAGAAATGGGAGTGACGTATTCGGCGGCAAACGTTTCATCTCCGCCAGCGGGGCGCACCTATAGCCGACAGTTTGGGGCCGGCGGCAAAAAGAAGCCGTGCCGATATTTTTTGCTATCTGGGTAATTGATAGAAGTGCGAGTGTATTACATTATATAAAATGTGCCAATTTCTCGATAAGTGAAGTCAAACAATGCATTTACTGTAGGATCTAGAAAAAAATCTGATCGTGATTAAACCGGAAAACCTCATAATTAGTGAACAAAAACAATTTCTAAAGGTAGTTCTCCTAAACATTCCATCGCTCACACCCAGGGTGCGATTTGCAGGGGGGGATGGGTTTAAGTTACGATCCTATTTGCAGTGGCCTTAATCCAAGCACAGATTTTCAAAATGTCACAAAGCGTTTTGTGATTGTTTTGTATGAAATATTAAAGTTTATAAATACATATTTTGGCACACCTGGCCGAGTGGCGCTACGAATTCTTCTACTATCGGATTTTAATTCTGGCATGTTAAATTAACATTCGACAAACGCAAACAAACTTTTATTTAAGTGCACTCACAATAACAATTAAATGTTGCGCTTTTGTAAAACAGAGAAAACAAACAGGGTGCGCTTTCTGCCGCCTCGGTCTCCGTGAACTGGAGCGAGTCACAGAAACGAACCAAAACTCTATAGAGATCGCTAAGAAATGCGACCAACTGGGCGGCAACGTCATCAGAACACACTGAATTATGGGTATGTTTTTCTCGTTTACATGGGCTGGCATTGCAGGCTTGTGTTCTGGCATGAAAATAATGAAAAATTAGCGTGAAAAACAGAATATAATCCTACAAAATGCAGCAGGCTGGGTTGTGGTGCTTTTGCAGACAGCCTGAAGTTCTGGGAGTCTCCCGCATATTGATAGCGGCTCCCTGATGCCCGCAAATTAGTTCAAATCTCCCGGAATCTAGAGCTCGCGAGCTCCAAACCGTGTAGCGCGCGCACGGCAGAGAGGGAGAGAGGGAGAAACCTTCAGCGTATTCACAAATGTACGTGTGCGTCATGAAGTGCATGTAAGTGCACAATTCTTCCTTAATACAGATAAAGGAGGCAGAATTTCATTCAGTCTTTGTTTATTTTATTTAAAGCAATGGCTAAAAATCATTACATGTGAGAAGTAACATTAAACAATCTTTAAGTTTGCATTAAGTTGGCTGTGCAGTTATTGCAGTTTATAACACAGCAGGTAGACGGCATCTTGAACACTGCGTTCTTCCGTCCATGCAATCCGCGGATTCCCAAAATGCTTTGCGTTCACCACTGTTAATACGTCATGATGACGACACATTAGCAATCTCTATAGGTTACTTGCCTCAGTCACAATGAGAAATATGTCTATAGAAAGCTTGAGTGAACAAGTATTCTCTGATTGTGTAATCCATATGAAACCATCCATCATTAAATTATATTCACTATAGTGGCTGGAAACATTGTTGTCAGTGACTAAAAATTTCAGATTCAAATTCTAGACATGCCCCTGTGTAAATAGCCTGGTTAAAACCAGACCCTTCTCAGTCGTAACTGAGTTAGGGTCTGGAGAAAGTTCATTGACAGCTCACTTCCAAAGGGACGTCGCTCAAATGCCTCTGGGCGCAATTGGATAGACCTTAAAACCAATCAGATCGATCGTCATCTTGTAAAGCCCGCCTCAACGTTTGTGATTGCTGCCTCGATTTGGAAATATTGGAAATGAGCTTGAATGAACTCTTCGCCAGACTAACTTGCAGAGCAAATCTAAATTTGCCGGAAGTTCGTCTGGGTTTTCCCAGGCTACTGTGTCTGTGCTGTGTCTCTTGATGTTCTATGCAGATTTATGCCAGCCTCCAGTAGAGATCCATTTCCTGGAGAGTTTAGGTGTAGGTAGTGATGTGACATTTGAAGCGAGGCGTCGGAGCTTGTGTCGAGCAAAAATGGGCGTGCCAGATGAAGCCGCGATTCGAGGCTTGTGTTGTTAACGTGAAAATCACGTGACTAATGACAAACGAGGCCTCGGTTTGTGTGGATAAGTCATCGGTTCGGTCTGAGTGTCGTTTCTGGATAAAGGGGGTTCGAAACTCGCGCCTCCTTGTGGGTGTTGCAGGAGTAGTAGAATCAGTTGTAGTAGTGTCAGAGAGTCAGAGAGTTAGAGTTAGAGAGTTGGAGTTAGAGAGTTGTTTCATCGTCGTTATTGTGCAATATATGTGTTAGGGTTAATATATGTGTTAGTAATATATGTGTATATTATTACATTATATCAGGTTAGATTAGTTATAGTATATTGTTAGTATTAATTATAGTAGCTATATTATAGTATTGTTATATTAATTAGATAAGATTATTTGGATTGCTTTGGATTTTTGGATTTGGACTGGACTGCTTTTTGATTTGGATTGCCCTTTTGGAATTGTTTGCTTTTTGTGACCTCTTCCTTTTTCCTTGTAATGGAGCCAGCAAGAAAGAGGAAATCCTCCCCTGTCTGGGAGTTTTTTGAAATGGTTGCTCACAATAAGGTTGTCACAGTGTTGGGTTTGTGTTCCCCTGATGTCCACTAGATGTCCTCCTTTCCCACGGTGTCCTTCACTTATGAACTACATTTCCCACGATCCTTTGTCTCATCATTGCACTCAGCTGTTTCTTATCACTGATCATTGCACTCAGCCAATTCCCCATTATCATTGTCGATTCCCTGTGTATATAACCCTGTCTGTTTCAGTATGTGTCACGGAGTCCTTGTATTATGTCCCCACACTTCCGTTATTTGTATCAGACTGGTTCTCGTTTGTATTTTATGTTTTGGATTGCCTTATTGGACTTTTGACCCCTGCCTGGATGACTAAGAGTTTGGATTGCCCTTTTATATTAAATTACTGCTTTTGGATTTTCTGCCTCCAGTGTGTGTTCCGTGACAGAAGGACTCCGTCACACAAGATCCAGCGGTATGTTTCTCAATATCTCTTCCCCAGCCACCGAGCGGGAGAGAATGGAGTTTTTTAAGGGGACCCGATTAGTTAAGTTTCGTGGAACCCGTGGAGGTCGCAGTGGAGGAGGTGGTCGAGAGCCTGTTCACGTCCCGTCTGCCCAGTCAGAGAATCTTCACGTTCCGTCTGCCCAGCGAGAGACTGTTCACGTTCCGTCTGCCCAGCGAGAGACTGTTCACGTCACGTCTGCCCAGCGAGAGACTGTTCACGTCACGTCTGCCCAGCGAGAGACTGTTCACGTCACGTCTGCCCAGCGAGAGACTGTTCACGTCACGTCTGCCCAGCGAGAGACTGTTCACGTCACGTCTGCCCAGCGAGAGACTGTTCACGTCACGTCTGCCCAGCGAGAGACTGTTCACGTCACGTCTGCCCAGCGAGAGACTGTTCACGTCACGTCTGCCCAGCGAGAGACTGTTCACGTTCCGTCCGCCTTCCTGGGCCGGGACTATCTGGAGCGTCTGGCTCGGATCCTGGACATGCCCGTGTCTGCTGTTCCAGAGCCGGAGCCGGAGGCAGAGCCAATGGCCGTTCCAGAGCCGGAGGCAGAGCCAGTGCCCATTCCAGAGCCGGAGGCAGAGCCATTGCCGGTTCCAGAGCCGGAGGCAGAGCCATTGCCGGTTCCAGAGCCGGAGGCAGAGCCAATGCCTGTTCCAGAGCCGGAGGCAGAGCCAGTATCCGTTCCAGCGCCGGAGGCAGAGCCAGTGCCATCTGCCTTCTTGGATCTGGACTATCTGGAGCGTCTGGTTCGGATCCTGGACATGCCCATGTCTGCTGTTCCAGAGCCGGAGCTAGTGTCTGCTGTTCCAGAGCTGGAGGCAGAGCCATTGCCCGTTCCAGAGCCGGAGGCTGAGCCAATGCCTGTTCCAGAGCCGGAGGCTGAGCCAATGCCTGTTCCAGAGCCTGTGTCTGTTCCAGAGCCAGTGTCTGTTCCAGAGCCAGTGTCTGTTCCAGAGCCAGTGTCTGTTCCAGAGCCCGTGTCTGTTCCAGAGCCCGTGTCTGTTCCAGAGCCCGTGTCTGTTCCAGAGCCCGTGTCTGTTCCAGAGCCCGTGTCTGTTCCAGAGCCCGTGTCTGTTCCAGAGCCAGTGTCTGTTCCAGAGCCAGTGTCTGTTCCAGAGCCAGTGTCTGTTCCAGAGCCAGTGTCTGTTCCAGAGCCAGTGCCTGTTCCAGAGCCAGTGCCTGTTCCAGAGCCAGTGCCTGTTCCAGAGCCAGTGCCTGTTCCAGAGCCAGTGCCTGTTCCAGAGCCAGTGCCTGTTCCAGAGCCAGTGCCTGTTCCAGAGCCAGTGCCTGTTCCAGAGCCAGTGCCTGTTCCAGAGCCAGTGCCTGTTCCAGAGCCAGTGTTTGTTTCTGTGTGTGTGTCTGTTTTTGTGACTATTACAGTTCTTGTGGCTGTTCCTGAGCCGGTGTCTGCTGTTCCTGAGCCGGTGTCGGCTGTTCCTGAGCCGGTGTCTGCTGTTCCTGAGCCGGTGTCTGCTGTTCCTGAGCCGGTGTCTGCTGTTCCTGAGCCGGTGTCTGCTGTTCCTGAGCCGGTGTCTGCTGTTCCTGAGCCGGTGTCTGCTGTTCCTGAGCCGGTGTCTGCTGTTCCTGAGCCGGTGTCTGCTGTTCCTGAGCCGGTGTCTGCTGTTCCTGAGCCGGTGTCTGCTGTTCCTGAGCCGGTGTCTGCTGTTCCTGAGCCGGTGTCTGCTGTTCCTGAGCCGGTGTCTGCTGTTCCTGAGCCGGTGTCTGCTGTTCCTGAGCCGGTGTCTGCTGTTCCTGAGCCGGTGTCTGCTGTTCCTGAGCCGGTGTCTGCTGTTCCTGAGCCGGTGTCTGCTGTTCCTGAGCCGGTGTCTGCTGTTCCTGAGCCGGTGTCTGCTGTTCCTGAGCCGGTGTCTGCTGTTCCTGAGCCGGTGTCTGCTGTTCCTGAGCCGGTGTCTGCTGTTCCTGAGCCGGTGTCTGCTGTTCCTGAGCCGGTGTCTGCTGTTCCTGAGCCGGTGTCTGCTGTTCCTGAGCCGGTGTCTGCTGTTCCTGAGCCGGTGTCTGCTCCGCCCTGGCCGCCCGAGGGGTCTTCGCCGCCCTGGCCGCCCGAGGGGTCTTCGCCGCCCTGGCCGCCCGAGGGGTCTTCGCCGCCCTGGCCGCCCGAGGGGTCTTCGCCGCCCTGGCCGCCCGAGGGGTCTTCGCCGCCCTGGCCGCCCGAGGGGTCTTCGCCGCTCTGGCCGCCCGAGGGGTCTTCGCCGCCCTGGCCGCCCGAGGGGTCTTCGCCGCCCTGGCCGCCCGAGGGGTCTTCGCCGCCCTGGCCGCCCGAGGGGTCTTCGCCGCCCTGGCCGCCCGAGGGGTCTTCGCCGCCCTGGCCGCCCGAGGGGCCGCCCTGGCCGCCCGAGGGGTCTTCGCCGCCCTGGCCGCCCGAGGGGTCTTCGCCGCCCTGGCCGCCCGAGGGGTCTTCGCCGCCCTGGCCGCCCGAGGGGTCTTCGCCGCCCTGGCCGCCCGAGGGGTCTTCGCCGCCCTGGCCGCCCGAGGGGTCTTCGCCGCCCTGGCCGCCCGAGGGGTCTTCGCCGCCCTGGCCGCCCGAGGGGTCTTCGCCGCCCTGGCCGCCCGAGGGGTCTTCGCCGCCCTGGCCGCCCGAGGGGCCGCCCTGGCCGCCCGAGGGGTCTTTGCCGCCCTGGCCGCCCGAGAGGTCTTCTTCGCCCTGGCCGCCCGATGGACTTTACGTCTCGCCCTGGCCGCCCGATGGACTTTGCGTCTCGCCCTGGCCTCCCGATGAACTGTGCGTTTCACCCTGGCATCCCGATAGACTTTGTGTTTACCCCTGGATGCCCGATAGATTTTTTGTTTTGCCCCGGTCCCCGGTTAAACCCTCACTCCTTGTTCCTGTCTCCCTTCATGGACCTGGCCCACCTTCCCTCCCCCTGATCCTCCACCGTTCCACCTCCCTCCTGAACCTCTTGTATTATATTGTGTTGTGTTTTCTGTGTTTCTTGTTGTTGTCATGGAGCGTCTGGTAGCCGCTCCGTAGAGGGGGGGTTATGTCACAGTGTTGGGTTTGTGTTCCCCTGATGTCCACTAGATGTCCTCCTTTCCCACGGTGTCCTTCACTTATGAACTACATTTCCCACGATCCTTTGTCTCATCATTGCACTCAGCTGTTTCTTATCACTGATCATTGCACTCAGCCAATTCCCCATTATCATTGTCGATTCCCTGTGTATATAACCCTGTCTGTTTCAGTATGTGTCACGGAGTCCTTGTATTATGTCCCCACACTTCCGTTATTTGTATCAGACTGGTTCTCGTTTGTATTTTATGTTTTGGATTGCCTTATTGGACTTTTGACCCCTGCCTGGATGACTAAGAGTTTGGATTGCCCTTTTATATTAAATTACTGCTTTTGGATTTTCTGCCTCCAGTGTGTGTTCCGTGACAAAGGTACAAACACAATTTGTATTAATATTGTTATTATTATTATTTTACTGTCTTTATATAATAATCCTCACTATATGGCTGTATTATATTTAATGTCTATTAATTTATGTTTCAAGGTGAAATGCTTGCTGTGCCTAAAGGAGCTGACATACAGCAATAACACGTCCTCCATGCTCAGGCATTATCGAGCACTGCACGAGCATGCACAGACTACTAACAATCCACACAGTAGTCAAAGTAATTGATAATAATCATTAAAAAACATTATTTAAATAATGTTTTAGGCTCCTACAATACACCTGCATTTTATTTTATTATAGATTCCAAAAAAGAAATGGTGAATGAGTGTGATGACCATACCCACGTTATTGGATCCCAGATTCAAAAAACTGGGATTCTTAAGTCAAGGGAAACTGCAAGAAGGCATATCAAGATTAAAATCTGAATGCGCTACTGTAATCAGAAGTTCTGCTCTCCATTCTGCTTCCACCAATATACCCCCAACTCAGCTGCCAGCCTCTTCAGAAGCAGGCCAATCCACAGACAACAGTAAGTACTATATGTGTTTGTTGTGTGAATGTTCACATTAGTGATTTAGTAATGTGAACCATTGTTAATGGAGTATTTTTTCTTTGTACCTCTATTATTAGGTGACCTTTGGCATCTGCTGGATAGCACGGTTGAACACGGTAGAAGGAGCTCAAGTGCAACAGCAGATGCTACTGTAGAAGTGGACCGATATTTATCTGAAGTGAATCTCACAAGATCTGAGGATCCACTGGTATATTGGGCTCAACATAAACATCAGTATCCTCATTTATACCATCTGGCCCTGGCATTTTTATGTTCCCCCGCATCCTCTGTTCCATGTGAAAGGATCTTTTCCAAGGCTGGAGAGGTTCTGTCCAAGAAGAGGAATCGTCTAAGCCCCAACACACTTGAAAAAATTCTGTTCCTCAATAAAAATAATTTTTAATCCTTCCTTCGTTCCTCTACGTCCCCAGTCCCATAAGCACAACACTGCACAAAAATAGTAACAGTTCAATGCACAAAATCACCATAAACAATTCTTAACCTTTACCACCCCACACTTTTCTGTTGCACTTTACTTTATTACACTCCCTCCACCATAAGCACTGCACTCAAAACAGTGTCACTTTTGTTGTTCATACTGTCACTATCCAAACCATTTATGAATAATTAATTAACTGTGTGTGTGTGTGTGTGTGTGTGTGTGTGTGTGTGTGTGTGTGTGTGTGTGTGTGTGTGTGTGTGTGTGTGTGTGTGAGAGACAGTTGTCTCTGCAGAAGTAAATTCAGACAGAGAAATATACATATTTTATTTTATACCCAGGCAATGGACAAATGTCTGCTCAGGTATTTTTATTATTGCAAATGAAAGGTTACAGACATTAACAGTGAGAAGAAAATAAATAAATAAAACAGAACAGGGGGGTATACTGACATCATAAGTCTGCTCAGGTCATTGTTTCAGAATGAATTAATTGGTCTGCTATTTCTTTGCACAGTAGCTAGGTGTCACTAGTGAGCAATGCTGAATGAAGCTTCGAGTAATGAACCTTTGGGTGAAGCAATGGTCTGTGAGGTCTCAGTGGTTCAGGAAGCCTCATTTTGCCATCACTAGGTGTAGGAGTTTAGTCCAACTTGTAACTTGTGGTAGAACTCTGACCTGTACCACCTGACCAATGCAGAATCATTCGGCATTGATAGTGTTGCCATACAAACGCTCAGGCTGCGTTCCAAACCGCATACTCAATGAGTAGGTACTTAATTTCAATGAGTACTTACTTAACGAGCGCTAAAAGAGTAGGTACTTTATAGCCAAATCTCGTTGAGTATGAATGCGATCCGGACATCATCCGCCATGTTGACGTTATCATGTGACCTACGACACGTTATCACAAACGCAACAACTTAAAAGATGAACGACACGTTTAATTCATCTATCTGTAAATATCTTGATATTGATGAAACTTGCTCATTTTGTGGTATTGTTGAAGAAACAGCTGCCAATTTATTTTGTGAATACATTTAGTGTTGATTTAAGTTGTTATATTTTAAACCCTTCTAATGTGACCCACAGTTCCTTATAACGATTTTTTAAGAAACCCCAAAATCGTTATCTCTTGAATATGTTGTTAATTTCTTTATTTTATACACAAAAAGTTTCTCCTTCAAGTTTTCCTCTTTTCTTGATGAATTTACCTCTCGTTTCATCCCTCAGACAATAACAACAAAACTATTTTTTAATGTATTATGAAGAACTATTTATATTTAAAGATATTTAGCCTTGTTATTGTTCTTTCCTGTGTATAAATATCATATTATGATGTACACAAACCAATGATCTTTATGTCTTCTGTTTTGTCATTATGATTGTTCATTGTTAGATACAACTAGTATCTTTCCATGATCTTTATGTAATAAGTTTATAAGTTTAAATTATATGAGCGACAGGTGCACTAACACTTCATAACATCAGTAACTCGACAGCAGAACCTAGAACAGTTTTCCTCTGCGTTTACTGTCTGCAGTGCACAAGGAGACGGGCCGCTGCTCGAAGATCTCCTTTGGAGAAACTGTTGACTTTATACTCGAAAAATGCAAGTATCGCTCATAAAAAATTAATATTACCTCAGAATGAATTGCATTGTTAGCCCACCCCAAAACTTAAACAAAATAATATTAAATGCTGACCAATACTTAATTATATTACTTTTTTTTATATACTAAAAATGATATAATTTAATAAAAAAAGCAAAATGTAATTTGTTTTGTCATATGAGTTATGCATGAATACAAGTGAACATCTCAATTGTCAGTCAAGCAATGAATTAATGCATACATTAAATAATTATATTTATATACTGACAACAATAAGAAACATGAATAAATGAGTAAAAGAACAAATAAAAGTAACCATCACACAATAAACAAATGCATGCACATGAAACAAATCTTTATTCAAACTACAAGCATGTATTTGGGCGCTGAAGCCCACATCCTACTGCCATCTCAACACAGCGGTTCCCATTCTGCGGCTTTATTCTGATGAATTCACCAGAGTTGACCGTGCCTTCGTGCCGGAGCTTGTAGCTGCGCTGCGCTTCGCTTCACAATCTGAGGCGATAAGGGCAGATGGAGAGATCTTATGACAGTCTCATCCATGGCACCGTTTCCAGGATTCAGCTCTGGGCTCCTCATCCTCAGTGCTCACACCAGTCTGAATAAAATCATGTTTAGTTACTTTATAGATTTGTTTATTTACCTTATTTACAGCACATTAGTCTAATGTCAACAGTGTTGACAACAGTGAATTAACGTTATCCTATCCTATGATAATGCCACACATACATCACTCAGATGTCTTTTTCATGTTGTGATGTGCTCATCTGCAATATGTCAATACTTACAATATTTTCCTTTCAGATGTAAATAGACATTTTAAATAAGCGTGTTTAAGATGTATATGGTTATGTAAATCCAATTTAGAGACGTTACGTGTGCTTAGAGCTCCCCTGTTAGCTAGCTATACAAAGCATGTTTTTACAGCAAAATCACAACTATACTATACTGTCTAACTACTTTACACCTTCAACAGTTAAAACGTCTACTCTATTGTAGTTTAACAGATAAGGAACCGTGTTTACTCACATTTGAAAACCCCCGGCGTCGCTGATCTCCGTGATGTTTGATAATGACGTATGCTCTCGCGTGGCCTCCTGGGATAGAAGAGTATCCATCGGTTTAGCACTCAAAAATCGGGCCGGAAGCAGTAAGCCATCCGGGAACTTCTCCCCTACTCTTTTATGAATACTGATATTTCGAACGTACTGCTTCCTTCACGTACTGTTTTCGCCTACTATATAGTAGGAAAGTAGGCACATTAGAACGCACTTAAGTCCAAATCTCGCGATAATTGGTACGTCACCCAGGTAATTCCCGCCTACTCTTTTGGATTAATACATACTTTTTCGCTCGCCTACTCTTTTCCCATACTAAATAGTAGGGAAGTATGCGGTTTGGAACGCAGCATCAATCATCTCCTAATCACAGCAATTATTACGACATCCAACCCTAATCAAACACACCTGAACAAGCTAATCAAAGTCTTCAAGATTAGGCTATATTAGAAAGCTACAGGCAGGTGATTTTCATTATGGTTGGAGTTACACGGGCCTCCAATTGGAACTTTAAAAACGCGTTCAAAAAGCACTTTAAACTGCTTTGACAGCGTTTTTTTTTTTTGTGTGTGTGGGACTCAGCAACGGGGTTTTTCTTTGTAGGTTTGTGTTCCTCGCTGTCTGCCCCTCCTGACTCACTAATTCAGCACATCTTCCTGCAGAGTTGATTGTGAGATTGCAGGTCGAGAGGATGACCGCTCGAGTGTACTGCTCGTTTAGTGCCGTTTTATTGTGTCTGTCTGCATGTTTGAGCACAACAGACGCTGGAGTTGTAGGTGAGAAGTTATTTTAGCTTCATTACACAGCCCGAAGAAGTGCATAAATAAAGTGCCTAACAAAATTTGACTTTAGATGAATCTCAGCACATAGGCTTACAAAAATACAGTACAGATGTCAAGTGGAAGTTCAACTTTGTATGTTGGTTTAGTTTTAATAAGCAAAGTATAAATATGCAAACTGTCATCTGTTTTTCATTGTACAAGTAAAACCCATATAATCACTAATATAAGCCTTTTTGTTTAATGTAAAACAAGAACATTAGTCTTATAACATGGCTACAAAATTACCAATCCGGAGTTTAAACTTTTGCCTAAACTTTTTGTTTTAGCAACTAAATAAGCCTACAATATAACATGGGGAGCTAATTATAACCGGTTGCTCTGCGTTGTGTATATGTAGTGCATTTCTATATTTATGTCTTCGGAGTAGCCTATTAAAATGCTTAAAAGGAAATTAGGGTGGTCATGGGGATGGCATAAATTGACGATGTACACCGGTAAATTTGTATACAACATATTAACTGATGTCCATGTTTTCTATCAGCATTGCACTATTACTCCCTCTACTTTAGTGGGATGGGTTGTAACAGCACTCTCCGTCTCTGAAACCGATTGATGCAGATTATTGAAAAATTGTAGATTTCTAAGCTACTTTGAATTGAAGCAGATGCATGTGTGAATATTGTAAAGTGTGAGACTCATTGCAATACCCCTGACTTGCAAAAGCTGAATCAAACTATTACAGCACTTCCTGGTCTACACAAATGATCCTCTTGAATCCTCTTCTGCAGTGTCCGGTCAGTGTCCGGCGACGCTGACGGTCGAGCCGTCCCGTCGCGGATGCACTTCTGATAGAGACTGCTTTGGAGGACACAAATGCTGTAAATTTCCCTGTGGCCCCGTGTGTGTGCCGCCTGTTTTCAGTGAGTTTTTATTAATGATGGATGCTACACGCCTTCCAAAAACACTGAAAAAACGTTTTGACTCAGAAATTGCTAGTAAGTTTCACAAATAATTGCAAAGAAACCGCAATCAACACATTGAACTAAACGTGAAACTATGAAGTAGATAGACTGAATATTCCGGTAAAACCTCCTACTATCATCTTATGACAACTTTCTTTTTTTTTTCATACAGTGAATGAGACATTCATTGATGTGGTTTCTGTCATGTGTCTGTATAACAGCAAAGCCAGGAGAGTGTCCAAGCACAAATTTTGGACCAGGAATGTGTGCCGAGATGTGTTGCTATGACAGTGACTGTCCGAACAATGAGAAATGCTGCAGCAATGGTTGTGGACATCAGTGTATGGCTCCATTTGCAGGTGTGTGTTGTATTAGTGTTTGGCTCAGCTTCCTCGTTATTTCAGTTTGTCTTGTTTTCTAATAAGTCGTTCTCAATGTAAAGTATTTAGCCAACTAGCATGGTTTCAAGCACAAGATGGCTTTACAAAATTAACAGAAGATTAATACGGAGTAAAACTTGCAATTTGGTTTTTGTGCTGTATCTGAGACTGAATGCCGCTAAATGGATCGACTAATCTGTATCTCTCCAGTGAAGCCTGCAGCCGAACCCCCGAAGCCTCCAGGGAGGGAACCCCCGAAGCCTCCAGGGAGGGAACCCCCGAAGCCTCCAGGGAGGGAACCCCCGAAGCCTCCAGGGAGGGAACCCCCGAAGCCTCCAGGGAGGGAACCCCCGAAGCCTCCAGGGAGGGAACCCCCGAAGCCTCCAGGGAGGGAACCCCCGAAGCCTCCAGGGAGGCCTGGAGCTGAACCCCCGAAGCCTCCAGGGTGGCCTGGAGCTGAACCCCCGAAGCCTCCAGGGTGGCCTGGAGCTGAACCCCCGAAGCCTCCAGGGTGGCCTGGAGCTGAACCCCCGAAGCCTCCAGGGTGGCCTGGAGCCGAACCCCCGAAGCCTCCAGGGAGGCCTGGAGCCGAACCCCCGAAGCCTCCAGGGAGCGAACGCCCAAAGCTTCCAGAAAGGCCTGGAGCCGAACCCCCGATGCCTCCAGGGAGGCCTGGAGCCGAACCCCCGAAGCCTCCAGGGTGGCCTGGAGCCGAACCCCCGAAGCCTCCAGGGTGGCCTGGAGCCGAACCCCCGAAGCCTCCAGGGAGGCCTGGAGCCGAACCCCCAAAACAACCAGGGAGGCCTGGAGCCGAACCCCCAAAGCACCCAGGGAGGGAACCCCCGAAGCCTCCAGGGAGGCCTGGAGCTGAACCCCCAATGCCTCCAGGGAGGCCTGGAGCCGAACCCCCGAAGCCTTCCACTGAACTGCTTGAGCCTGAACCGGAGCCTTCCGTCGAACTGCCTGAGCCGTAGCCCTCCACCGAACTGCCAGAGCCGCCTGCAACTGAACCTCCGGTTAAGCCTGCAGCCGAACCCCCGATGGCTCCAGGGAGGCCTGGAGCCGGACCCCCGATGGCTCCAGGGAGGCCTGGAGCCGGACCCCCGATGGCTCCAGGGAGGCCTGGAGCCGGACCCCCGATGGCTCCAGGGAGGCCTGGAGCCGGACCCCCGATGGCTCCAGGGAGGCCTGGAGCCGAACCCCCGAAGCGACCAGGGAGGCCTGGAGCCGAACCCCCGAAGCGACCAGGGAGGCCTGGAGCCGAACCCCCGAAGCCTCCAGTGTGTGCTGAAAACTGTCGCCAAACTAACCCTTATGGCCAATGTTCAGGTCATAAGTAATGTGGCTATGCATGCAGGTAACTGTGCTGATTTAACCATTGGATGTATGGTATATTTTCCCTGTTATCACCAAATAAATCTCTCACTTGTAAGACTACTTTCTCTTTTATATTTCTTTAAGTGTGATAACAAAGTTGGTGTTTTTTGTGTGCCAGCGTTAGTATGGCTGTTCTCTCACATAATGGCTGTTCTCTCACATAATGGCTGTTCTCTCACATAATGGCTGTTCTCTCACATAATGGCTGTTCTCTCACATAATGGCTCATTGGAATTCCTGCTTTAGGAATGTGTAAGTTCCCCTCCTGAAGACCCAAACACATTCAAAACGGTTTCAGAGAGGCTAGCAATATTAAGCTAGCTTTGAATGCATCCAAAGCCATGCCTCCTTCAAAACGCTTGAATGCACAAAGCAGAGTCTACAAAGTGTCATGAGATGAAAGACTGTTAAATTGTCTCATGTCTCAAAACGCATAACATTACAGTGATAATGAACGTAAACATCTTACAGTGCTCTAGTTGTACCATCTGACTAATCCAGATTCATTTCGGCGTTAATGGTGTTGACATGAAAACGAATAAATCCAAATCTGAATACGAATGCAACGATTGGACTGACTTTTTTTTTTTTTTTTGGGTCCTGAGACCTTTACAGAAGGTATGTTCATTTTACCATTTAGAACACTTCTAATATTGATTGCTATCAGGATATGAAGAGTTTCAACCAGTATTGCCTATAGACCAATAGTCTTCTGCTGCATTCTGAAGCATTTGCTACAAAGTATAGTGGTCACATATATTGGTTGTCGTTGAACAATGTTCGATTGGTCCGTCAGAAATTGTTTTGGGATGGTATGATATGTGCATACAGACAAGTACTTTATGGCCGTGCAAGCTTCAAAGAGAATAGCCTAGCTAAAGGAGGAACGCTCTCAACGTTAGGCAAAATCTGCACGATTAGGGACTCCAGTATGTGAGCATGAAACATGGACAACTTTACGTGTGACATGAACAAGACTTTAAGTAGACTAAACATACTCTAACGTACACATACATGCATGCATACATGTTTACCTAGGGAAAGAGAGCTGAAGCAGAATACAGGAAAGCAAGAAGTTATAGCATTGCTTAAAATTCAGCAGATTAGCAGACTTGAGCAAACCATCAGTTTAGTTCTAACACGCCCTTCTTTAAAATGGGTAAGGATACATAATGTATCAAATAATGAGACTTAAGTTTGATACTTGCATGCCTTGCCCTTTTGAATTAAACTGTCCTGATGCAGTTTGTTGAGGGCTCCAGTTGATCTTTGCTGATGTTGTCTTGATGAGAGAGAACCAGTAGGAGTCAGAGGATCTTTGGTGAATGGAAGTCAAGGCCTAGCCTGGCACAAGGTTGGGGGTCCTTAGAAGACTTCTAGTTCAGCATCGTCTTCACAGTCGGTACTGAAATTTAAAAAATGTGACGCTTTGAGCACTGTTGAGCAGAATCATAAACACCTCTGATTGGCCATTGTGTTCATGAGCTCATCGGATATGTCTACGATTGGCTACAATGATCAACGCACCGGAGCGTTTGAGAGCACACCAACTTGGTACCCAAGTCGGTACTTTTGACAACACTAGTTTATACATTTCTCAAGTGGTTATATATAGAATATATAGGATTAAAAGGGTTTATTTCTCCTTCTCAGCAAGAACACACAACTCTCTGCAAATTCCTTCTGGGTCATATTTGTCTTATCAGATAATAGGAATCATGTCTAAACTGTACTCTCTGTACTCTCTGCTAGAGTTGGAAAGAGATCCCAGAGATAACGCATGACTAAATTACGACGAGAGCAGAAATAACAGCCACCTCTAATCTAAAGGCAGTGTCTAATTGGTCAGAACTCATCCAGGAGGCTGGACAAACATTTGAGTTTAAAATCTTAGGACACGAACAAAGCATTAGAGTAGCCATGACATTTTAGACCAGCCAGACGAGTAAACTTGTAGGCGAGCAGACGCAATAACCCAAATCAAGATCAGAAGAACATAGGTTAAACAGCTTCATTCAAGCCATCGAACGTGAACATTCAAGCTCGTCTCACTTTTCTTTCTCTTACTTAGTTTGTTTTCTGTTCCATTGAGAGTCTCGGTTCTAAGTTAAGTTTTGCTGTAAAGTTTCGGTCAACGATTTGACTGCAAAGCCCGCTTCCAACTTCAAAGACTTTCCATCCAACCGCCAACACACCACGTGTTTGGGTTAAATTAATGATTGATGGTTCATTCAGGTCATGTCTTATAAGTGCATATAATGCTAGAACCTTGGGATTTCATCAACTCATTCTTTCACTCTCTTTCTTTCTGTAACTCGTATGAATGTGTGTGAGCATGTGTTTGTGTTAGATATCAGTTTTATCTGTTAGGGTAATCAATAAAAACTTGTCTGTATTTTAAAGAGAAGTGTTCTTGTGTTATGTGCTTACGAATTTAATGTCTTAAACTGCTGATCTAAGTTACCTTGCTAATAAATAGTGTTTTCACTATAGTTTGTATATTTATAATTGCTCGGCCGCCCTATGAATTAATTAATAATTCCCTTCGAGCTAAATTGACCTGTTTGACCCTTACAGCACCATATGACTAGGAAGTCAAAGCTCAAATCACAGTCTTTGTTCTACCCACTTAATTGATAGAAGTGCGAGTGTATTACATTATATAAAATGTGCCAATTTCTCGATAAGTGAAGTCAAACAATGCATTTACTGTAGGATCTAGAAAAAAATCTTATCGTGATTAAACCGGAAAACCTCATAATTAGTGAACAAAAACAATTTCTAAAGGTAGTTCTCCTAAACATTCCATCGCTCACACCCAGGGTGCGATTTGCAGGGGGGGATGGGTTTAAGTTACGATCCTATTTGCAGTGGCCTTAATCCAAGCACAGATTTTCAAAATGTCACAAAGCGTTTTGTGATTGTTTTGTATGAAATATTAAAGTTTATAAATACATATTTTGGCACACCTGGCCGAGTGGCGCTACGAATTCTTCTACTATCGGATTTTAATTCTGGCATGTTAAATTAACATTCGACAAACGCAAACAAACTTTTATTTAAGTGCACTCACAATAACAATTAAATGTTGCGCTTTTGTAAAACAGAGAAAACAAACAGGGTGCGCTTTCTGCCGCCTCGGTCTCCGTGAACTGGAGCGAGTCACAGAAACGAACCAAAACTCTATAGAGATCGCTAAGAAATGCGACCAACTGGGCGGCAACGTCATCAGAACACACTGAATTATGGGTATGTTTTTCTCGTTTACATGGGCTGGCATTGCAGGCTTGTGTTCTGGCATGAAAATAATGAAAAATTAGCGTGAAAAACAGAATATAATCCTACAAAATGCAGCAGGCTGGGTTGTGGTGCTTTTGCAGACAGCCTGAAGTTCTGGGAGTCTCCCGCATATTGATAGCGGCTCCCTGATGCCCGCAAATTAGTTCAAATCTCCCGGAATCTAGAGCTCGCGAGCTCCAAACCGTGTAGCGCGCGCACGGCAGAGAGGGAGAGAGGGAGAAACCTTCAGCGTTTTCACAAATGTACGTGTGCGTCATGAAGTGCATGTAAGTGCACAATTCTTCCTTAATACAGATAAAGGAGGCAGAATTTCATTCAGTCTTTGTTTATTTTATTTAAAGCAATGGCTAAAAATCATTACATGTGAGAAGTAACATTAAACAATCTTTAAGTTTGCATTAAGTTGGCTGTGTAGTTATTGCAGTTTATAACACAGCAGGTAGACGGCATCTTGAACACTGCGTTCTTCCCTCCATGCAATCCGCGGATTCCCAAAATGCTTTGCGTTCACCACTGTTAATACGTCATGATGACGACACATTAGCAATCTCTATAGGCTACTTGCCTCAGTCACGATGAGAAATATGTCTATAGAAAGCTTGAGTGAACAAGTATTCTCTGATTGTGTAATCCATATGAAACCATCCATCATTAAATTATATTCACTATAGTGGCTGGAAACATTGTTGTCAGTGACTAAAAATTTCAGATTCAAATTCTAGAGATGCCCCTGTGTAAATAGCCTGGTTAAAACCAGACCCTTCTCAGTCGTAACTGAGTTAGGGTCTGGAGAAAGTTCATTGACAGCTCACTTCCAAAGGGACGTCGCTCAAATGCCTCTGGGCGCAATTGGATAGACCTTAAAACCAATCAGATCGATCGTCATCTTGTAAAGCCCGCCTCAACGTTTGTGATTGCTGCCTCGATTTGGAAATATTGGAAATGAGCTTGAATGGACTCTTCGCCAGACTAACTTGCAGAGCAAATCTAAATTTGCCGGAAGTTCGTCTGGGTTTTCCCAGGCTACTGTGTCTGTGCTGTGTCTCTTGATGTTCTATGCAGATTTATGCCAGCCTCCAGTAGAGATCCATTTCCTGGAGAGTTTAGGTGTAGGTAGTGATGTGACATTTGAAGCGAGGCGTCGGAGCTTGTGTCGAGCAAAAATGGGCGTGCCAGATGAAGCCGCGATTCGAGGCAGATAAGATTATTTGGATTGCTTTGGATTTTTGGATTTGGACTGGACTGCTTTTTGATTTGGATTGCCCTTTTGGAATTGTTTGCTTTTTGTGACCTCTTCCTTTTTCCTTGTAATGGAGCCAGCAAGAAAGAGGAAATCCTCCCCTGTCTGGGAGTTTTTTGAAATGGTTGCTCACAATAAGGTACAAACACAATTTGTATTAATATTGTTATTATTATTATTTTACTGTCTTTATATAATAATCCTCACTATATGGCTGTATTATATTTAATGTCTATTAATTTATGTTTCAAGGTGAAATGCTTGCTGTGCCTAAAGGAGCTGACATACAGCAATAACACGTCCTCCATGCTCAGGCATTATCGAGCACTGCACGAGCATGCACAGACTACTAACAATCCACACAGTAGTCAAAGTAATTGATAATAATCATTAAAAAACATTATTTAAATAATGTTTTAGGCTCCTACAATACACCTGCATTTTATTTTATTATAGATTCCAAAAAAGAAATGGTGAATGAGGCCCTGGTGAACATGGTCATCAAGGACTCCCAACCCTTTTCCATTGTGGATGATGATGGATTTAGGGAGCTCCTGCATGTGTTGGATCCCACTTACGTGATCCCAACTAGAAAGGTATGTGATTAATAAAGTGGTTCATCATTATTTAAGAAGTTAAAAGTAAGAGTAACTGCATTTATTTCTATCCACAGGCTTTGAAGGTCATGGTTGATCATAAGTACAAGGAGGCTAAGGAGAAGGCAAGAGAGCAGTTGCAGAACGTTCAGGCTATAAGCCTTACCTCTGACATGTGGACATCGCTAAACATGGATGCCTACCTAGCAGTGACTTGCCATTTTATTGACAATGACAAGCTCTGCACTATTTTACTAGGTGTACAGCATTTCCCTAAGAGCCATACTGCTGAGAAATTGGCTACTGGACATATCAAGCTCATGGAGGAGTGGGGCATAAAGGATAAAGTTAAGTGCCTGGTAACTGATGCAGCAGCCAACATGATAGCATGTGTACGATCACTGAATGTTAGGCATGCGGTATGCATTGCACATGCACTAAACCTTATTGTGGGGAAATCTTTTGATGACATCAGTAGCTTCAACGACATTCGAACCAAATGTAGGAAACTTGTGACCTATTTCCGAACAAGAACTACAGCAAAAGAGAGACTGGCCCAAGTACAGGAGCAGATGGGGAGACCAGTTCTGAAAATGATAATTGAAGTGGACACTCGCTGGAACAGCACTTACAACATGCTGGAACGTCTCTATCAGCTGAGAGAGCCAGTGGGGGCAGCCCTGGCCTCTCTAAAGACCGACATCACCCCTCCTACAGCCCTGGAGTATGAGGCAGTCCAGGATGCTTTACATGTTCTTGCCCCTTTCCGCCAGGCTACAGTAGAGCTTTCAGGAGAGAAAAGGGTGTCTGCCTCCAAAGTGATTCCTTTGATGAAGATGCTTAATCACGCTGTAACGAGTAAGCTAGAAGGCCTCAAGTCCAATCCAGCAAGGCAGCTGGGTGACAGCCTTGTACGGAGGGTCAGGGAACAAGCAGTACATTTAGAATCAATAAGTGTGATGACCATACCCACGTTTTTGGATCCCAGATTCAAAAAACTGGGATTCTTAAGTCAAGGGAAACTGCAAGAAGGCATATCAAGATTAAAATCTGAATGCGCTACTGTAATCAGAAGTTCTGGTCTCCATTCTGCATTCCACCAATATATCCCCAACTCAGCTGCCAGCCTCTTCAGAAGCAGGCCAATCCACAGACAACAGTAAGTACTATATGTGTTTGTTGTGTGAATGTTCACATTAGTGATTTAGTAATGTGAACCATTGTTAATGGAGTATTTTTTCTTTGTAACTCTATTATTAGGTGACCTTTGGCATCTGCTGGATAGCACGGTTGAACAAGGTAGAAGGAGCTCAAGTGCAACAGCAGATGCTACTGTAGAAGTGGACCGATATTTATCTGAAGTGAATCTCACAAGATCTGAGGATCCACTGGTATATTGGGCTCAACATAAACATCAGTATCCTCATTTATACCATCTGGCCCTGGCATTTTTATGTTCCCCCGCATCCTCTGTTCCATGTGAAAGGATCTTTTCCAAGGCTGGAGAGGTTCTGTCCAAGAAGAGGAATCGTCTAAGCCCCAACACACTTGAAAAAATTCTGTTCCTCAATAAAAATAATTTTTAATCCTTCCTTCGTTCCTCTACGTCCCCAGTCCCATAAGCACAACACTGCACAAAAATAGTAACAGTTCAATGCACAAAATCACCAGAAACAATTCTTAACCTTTACCACCCCACACTTTTCTGTTGCACTTTACTTTATTACACTCCCTCCACCATAAGCACTGCACTCAACACAGTGTCACTTTTGTTGTTCATACTGTCACTATCCAAACCATTTATGAATAATTAATTAACTGTGTGTGTGTGTGTGTGTGTGTGTGTGTGTGTGTGTGTGTGTGTGTGTGTGTGTGTGTGTGAGAGAGACAGTTGTCTCTGCAGAAGTAAATTCAGACAGAGAAATATACATATTTTATTTTATACCCAGGCAATGGACAAATGTCTGCTCAGGTATTTTTATTATTGCAAATGACTGGTTACAGACATTAACAGTGAGAAGAAAATAAATAAATAAAACAGAACAGGGGGGTATACTGACATCATAAGTCTGCTCAGGTCATTGTTTCAGAATGAATTAATTGGTCTGCTATTTCTTTGCACAGTAGCTAGGTGTCACTAGTGAGCAATGCTGAATGAAGCTTCGAGTAATGAACCTTTGGGTGAAGCAATGGTCTGTGAGGTCTCAGTGGTTCAGGAAGCCTCATTTTGCCATCACTAGGTGTAGGAGTTTAGTCCAACTTGTAACTTGTGGTAGAACTCTGACCTGTACCACCTGACCAATGCAGAATCATTCGGCATTGATAGTGTTGCCATACAAACGCTCAATCATCTCCTAATCACGGCAATTATTACGACATCCAACCCTAATCAAACACACCTGAACAAGCTAATCAAAGTCTTCAAGATTAGGCTATATTAGAAAGCTACAGGCAGGTGATTTTCATTATGGTTGGAGTTACACGGGCCTCCAATTGGAACTTTAAAAACGCGTTCAAAAAGCACTTTAAACTGCTTTGACAGCGTTTTTTTTTTTTGTGTGTGTGGGACTCAGCAACGGGGTTTTTCTTTGTAGGTTTGTGTTCCTCGCTGTCTGCCCCTCCTGACTCACTAATTCAGCACATCTTCCTGCAGAGTTGATTGTGACATTGCAGGTCGAGAGGATGAGCGCTCGAGTGTACTGCTCGTTTAGTGCCGTTTTATTGTGTCTGTCTGCATGTTTGAGCACAACAGACGCTGGAGTTGTAGGTGAGAAGTTATTTTAGCTTCATTACACAGCCCGAAGAAGTGCATAAATAAAGTGCCTAACAAAATTTGACTTTAGATGAATCTCAGCACATAGGCTTACAAAAATACAGTACAGATGTCAAGTGGAAGTTCAACTTTGTATGTTGGTTTAGTTTTAATAAGCAAAGTATAAATATGCAAACTGTCATCTGTTTTTCATTGTACAAGTAAAACCCATATAATCACTAATACAAGCCTTTTTGTTTAATGTAAAACAAGAACATTAGTCTTATAACATGGCTACAAAATTACCAATCCGGAGTTTAAACTTTTGCCTAAACTTTTTGTTTTAGCAACTAAATAAGCCTACAATATAACATGGGGAGCTAATTATAACCGGTTGCTCTGCGTTGTGTATATGTTGTGCATTTCTATATTTATGTCTTCTGAGTAGCCTATTAAAATGCTTAAAAGGAAATTAGGGTGGTCATGGGGATGGCATAAATTGACGATGTACACCGGTAAATTTGTATACAACATATTAACTGATGTCCATGTTTTCTATCAGCATTGCACTATTACTCCCTCTACTTTAGTGGGATGGGTTGTAACGGCACTCTCCGTCTCTGAAACCGATTGATGCAGATTATTGAAAAATTGTAGATTTCTAAGCTACTTTGAATTGAAGCAGATGAATGTGTGAATATTGTAAAGTTTGAGACTCATTGCAATACCCCTGACTTGCAAAAGCTGAATCAAACTATTACAGCACTTCCTGGTCTACACAAATTATCCTCTTCTGCAGTGTCCGGTCAGTGTCCGGCGACGCTGACGGTCGAGCCGTCCCGTCGCGGATGCACTTCTGATAGAGACTGCTTTGGAGGACACAAATGCTGTAAATTTCCCTGTGGCCCCGTGTGTGTGCCGCCTGTTTTCAGTGAGTTTTTATTAATGATGGATGCTACACGCCTTCCAAAAACACTGAAAAAATGTTTTGACTCAGAAATTGCTAGTAAGTTTCACAAATAATTGCAAAGAAACCGCAAGCAACACATTGAACTAAACGTGAAACTATGAAGTAGATAGACTGAATATTCCGGTAAAACCTCCTACTGTCATCTTATGACAACTTTCTTTTTTTTTTCATACAGTGAATGAGACATTCATTGATGTGGTTTCTGTCATGTGTCTGTATAACAGCAAAGCCAGGAGAGTGTCCAAGCACAAATTTTGGACCAGGAATGTGTGCCGAGATGTGTTGCTATGACAGTGACTGTCCGAACAATGAGAAATGCTGCAGCAATGGTTGTGGACATCAGTGTATGGCTCCATTTGCAGGTGTGTGTTGTATTAGTGTTTGGCTCAGCTTCCTCGTTATTTCAGTTTGTCTTGTTTTCTAATAAGTCGTTCTCAATGTAAAATATTTAGCCAACTAGCATGGTTTCAAGCACAAGATGGCTTTACAAAATTAACAGAAGATTAATACGGAGTAAAACTTGCAATTTGGTTTTTGTGCTGTATCTGAGACTGAATGCCGCTAAATGGATCGACTAATCTGTATCTCTCCAGTGAAGCCTGCAGCCGAACCCCCGAAGCCTCCAGGGAGGGAACCCCCGAAGCCTCCAGGGAGGCCTGGAGCTGAACCCCCGAAGCCTCCAGGGTGGCCTGGAGCTGAACCCCCGAAGCCTCCAGGGAGCGAACCCCCGAAGCCTCCAGGGAGGCCTGGAGCTGAACCCCCGAAGCCTCCAGGGAGGCCTGGAGCTGAACCCCCGAAGCCTCCAGGGTGGCCTGGAGCTGAACCCCCGAAGCCTCCAGGGTGGCCTGGAGCTGAACCCCCGAAGCCTCCAGGGTGGCCTGGAGCTGAACCCCCGAAGCCTCCAGGGTGGCCTGGAGCTGAACCCCCGAAGCCTCCAGGGTGGCCTGGAGCTGAACCCCCGAAGCCTCCAGGGTGGCCTGGAGCTGAACCCCCGAAGCCTCCAGGAAGGCCTGGAGCCGAACCCCCGAAGCCTCCAGGGAGCGAACCCCCGAAGCCTCCAGGGAGGCCTGGAGCCGAACCCCCGAAGCCTCCAGGGAGGCCTGGAGCCGAACCCCCGAAGCCTCCAGGGAGGCCTGGAGCCGAACCCCCGAAGCCTCCAGGGAGGCCTGGAGCCGAACCCCCGAAGCCTCCAGGGAGGCCTGGAGCCGAACCCCCAAAACAACCAGGGAGGCCTGGAGCCGAACCCCCAATGCCTCCAGGGAGGCCTGGAGCCGAACCCCCGAAGCCTTCCACTGAACTGCTTGAGCCTGAACCGGAGCCTTCCGTCGAACTGCCGGAGCCCTCCACCGAACTGCCAGAGCCGCCTGCAACTGAACCTCCGGTTAAGCCTACAGCCGAACCCCCGATGCCTCCAGGGAGGCCTGGAGCCGGACCCCCGATGCCTCCAGGGAGGCCTGGAGCCGGACCCCCGATGCCTCCAGGGAGGCCTGGAGCCGGACCCCCGATGCCTCCAGGGAGGCCTGGAGCCGGACCCCCGATGCCTCCAGGGAGGCCTGGAGCCGGACCCCCGATGCCTCCAGGGAGGCCTGGAGCCGGACCCCCGATGCCTCCAGGGAGGCCTGGAGCCGGACCCCCGATGCCTCCAGGGAGGCCTGGAGCCGGACCCCCGATGCCTCCAGGGAGGCCTGGAGCCGGACCCCCGAAGCCTCCAGGGAGGCCTGGAGCCGGACCCCCGAAGCCTCCAGGGAGGCCTGGAGCCGAACCCCCGAAGCCTCCAGTGTGTGCTGAAAACTGTCGCCAAACTAACCCTTATGGCCAATGTTCAGGTCATAAGTAATGTGGCTATGCATGCAGGTAACTGTGCTGATTTAACCATTGGATGTATGGTATATTTTCCCTGTTATCACCAAATAAATCTCACACTTGTAAGACTACTTTCTCTTTTATATTTCTTTAAGTGTGATAACAAAGTTGGTGTTTTTTGTGTGCCAGCGTTAGTTTGGCTGTTCTCTCACATAATGGCTGTTCTCTCACATAATGGCTGTTCTCTCACATAATGGCTGTTCTCTCACATAATGGCTGTTCTCTCACATAATGGCTGTTCTCTCACATAATGGCTCATTGGAATTCCTGCTTTAGGAATGTGTAAGTTCCCCTCCTGAAGACCCAAATACATTCAAAACGGTTTCAGAGAGGCTAGCAATATTAAGCTAGCTTTGAATGCATCCAAAGCCATGCCTCCTTCAAAACGCATGAATGCACAAAGCAGAGTCTACAAAGTGTCATGAGATGAAAGACTGTTAAATTGCCTCATGTCTCAAAACGCTTAACATTACAGTGATAATGAACGTAAACATCTTACAGTGCTCTAGTTGCACCATCTGACTAATCCAGATTCATTTCGGCGTTAATGGTGTTGACATGAAAACGAATAAATCCAAATCTGAATACGAATGCAACGATTGGACTGACTTTTTTTTTTTTTTGGGGGTCCTGAGACCTTTACAGAAGGTATGTTCATTTTACCATTTAGAACACTTCTAATATTGATTGCTATCAGGATATGAAGAGTTTCAACCAGTATTGCCTATAGACCAATAGTCTTCTGCTGCATTCTGAAGCATTTGCTACAAAGTATAGTGGTCACATATATTGGTTGTCGTTGAACAATGTTCGATTGGTCCGTCAGAAATTGTTTTGGGATGGTATGATATGTGCATACAGACAAGTACTTTATGGCCGTGCAAGCTTCAAAGAGAATAGCCTAGCTAAAGGAGGAACGCTCTCAACGTTAGGCAAAATCTGCACGATTAGGGACTCCAGTATGTGAGCATGAAACATGGACAACTTTACGTGTGACATGAACAAGACTTTAAGTAGACTAAACATACTCTAACGTACACATACATGCATGCATACATGTTTACCTAGGGAAAGAGAGCTGAAGCAGAATACAGGAAAGCAAGAAGTTATAGCATTGCTTAAAATTCAGCAGATTAGCAGACTTGAGCAAACCATCAGTTTAGTTCTAACACGCCCTTCTTTAAAATGGGTAAGGATACATAATGTATCAAATAATGAGACTTAAGTTTGATACTTGCATGCCTTGCCCTTTTGAATTAAACTGTCCTGATGCAGTTTGTTGAGGGCTCCAGTTGATCTTTGCTGATGTTGTCTTGATGAGAGAGAACCAGTAGGAGTCAGAGGATCTTTGGTGAATGGAAGTCAAGGCCTAGCCTGGCACAAGGTTGGGGGTCCTTAGAAGACTTCTAGTTCAGCATCGTCTTCACAGTCGGTACTGAAATTTAAAAAATGTGACGCTTTGAGCACTGTTGAGCAGAATCATAAACACCTCTGATTGGCCATTGTGTTCATGAGCTCATCGGATATGTCTACGATTGGCTACAATGATCAACGCACCGGAGCGTTTGAGAGCACACCAACTTGGTACCCAAGTCGGTACTTTTGACAACACTCGTTTATACATTTCTCAAGTGGTTATATATAGAATATATAGGATTAAAAGGGTTTATTTCTCCTTCTCAGCAAGAACACACAACTCTCTGCAAATTCCTTCTGGGTCATATTTGTCTTATCAGATAATAGGAATCATGTCTAAACTGTACTCTCTGTACTCTCTGCTAGAGTTGGAAAGAGATCCCAGAGATAACGCATGACTAAATTACGACGAGAGCAGAAATAACAGCCACCTCTAATCTAAAGGCAGTGTCTAATTGGTCAGAACTCATCCAGGAGGCTGGACAAACATTTGAGTTTAAAATCTTAGGACACGAACAAAGCATTAGAGTAGCCATGACATTTTAGACCAGCCAGACGAGTAAACTTGTAGGCGAGCAGACGCAATAACCCAAATCAAGATCAGAAGAACATAGGTTAAACAGCTTCATTCAAGCCATCGAACGTGAACATTCAAGCTCGTCTCACTTTTCTTTCTCTTACTTAGTTTGTTTTCTGTTCCATTGAGAGTCTCGGTTCTAAGTTAAGTTTTGCTGTAAAGTTTCGGTCAACGATTTGACTGCAAAGCCCGCTTCCAACTTCAAAGACTTTCCATCCAACCGCCAACACACCACGTGTTTGGGTTAAATTAATGATTGATGGTTCATTCAGGTCATGTCTTATAAGTGCATATAATGCTAGAACCTTGGGATTTCATCAACTCATTCTTTCACTCTCTTTCTTTCTGTAACTCGTATGAATGTGTGTGAGCATGTGTTTGTGTTAGATATCAGTTTTATCTGTTAGGGTAATCAATAAAAACTTGTCTGTATTTTAAAGAGAAGTGTTCTTGTGTTATGTGCTTACGAATTTAATGTCTTAAACTGCTGATCTAAGTTACCTTGCTAATAAATAGTGTTTTCACTATAGTTTGTATATTTATAATTGCTCGGCCGCCCTATGAATTAATTAATAATTCCCTTCGAGCTAAATTGACCTGTTTGACCCTTACAGCACCATATGACTAGGAAGTCAAAGCTCAAATCACAGTCTTTGTTCTACCCACTTAATTGATAGAAGTGCGAGTGTATTACATTATATAAAATGTGCCAATTTCTCGATAAGTGAAGTCAAACAATGCATTTACTGTAGGATCTAGAAAAAAATCTTATCGTGATTAAACCGGAAAACCTCATAATTAGTGAACAAAAACAATTTCTAAAGGTAGTTCTCCTAAACATTCCATCGCTCACACCCAGGGTGCGATTTGCAGGGGGGGATGGGTTTAAGTTACGATCCTATTTGCAGTGGCCTTAATCCAAGCACAGATTTTCAAAATGTCACAAAGCGTTTTGTGATTGTTTTGTATGAAATATTAAAGTTTATAAATACATATTTTGGCACACCTGGCCGAGTGGCGCTACGAATTCTTCTACTATCGGATTTTAATTCTGGCATGTTAAATTAACATTCGACAAACGCAAACAAACTTTTATTTAAGTGCACTCACAATAACAATTAAATGTTGCGCTTTTGTAAAACAGAGAAAACAAACAGGGTGCGCTTTCTGCCGCCTCGGTCTCCGTGAACTGGAGCGAGTCACAGAAACGAACCAAAACTCTATAGAGATCGCTAAGAAATGTGACCAACTGGGCGGCAACGTCATCAGAACACACTGAATTATGGGTATGTTTTTCTCGTTTACATGGGCTGGCATTGCAGGCTTGTGTTCTGGCATGAAAATAATGAAAAATTAGCGTGAAAAACAGAATATAATCCTACAAAATGCAGCAGGCTGGGTTGTGGTGCTTTTGCAGACAGCCTGAAGTTCTGGGAGTCTCCCGCATATTGATAGCGGCTCCCTGATGCCCGCAAATTAGTTCAAATCTCCCGGAATCTAGAGCTCGCGAGCTCCAAACCGTGTAGCGCGCGCACGGCAGAGAGGGAGAGAGGGAGAAACCTTCAGCGTTTTCACAAATGTACGTGTGCGTCATGAAGTGCATGTAAGTGCACAATTCTTCCTTAATACAGATAAAGGAGGCAGAATTTCATTCAGTCTTTGTTTATTTTATTTAAAGCAATGGCTAAAAATCATTACATGTGAGAAGTAACATTAAACAATCTTTAAGTTTGCATTAAGTTGGCTGTGTAGTTATTGCAGTTTATAACACAGCAGGTAGACGGCATCTTGAACACTGCGTTCTTCCCTCCATGCAATCCGCGGATTCCCAAAATGCTTTGCGTTCACCACTGTTAATACGTCATGATGACGACACATTAGCAATCTCTATAGGCTACTTGCCTCAGTCACGATGAGAAATATGTCTATAGAAAGCTTGAGTGAACAAGTATTCTCTGATTGTGTAATCCATATGAAACCATCCATCATTAAATTATATTCACTATAGTGGCTGGAAACATTGTTGTCAGTGACTAAAAATTTCAGATTCAAATTCTAGAGATGCCCCTGTGTAAATAGCCTGGTTAAAACCAGACCCTTCTCAGTCGTAACTGAGTTAGGGTCTGGAGAAAGTTCATTGACAGCTCACTTCCAAAGGGACGTCGCTCAAATGCCTCTGGGCGCAATTGGATAGACCTTAAAACCAATCAGATCGATCGTCATCTTGTAAAGCCCGCCTCAACGTTTGTGATTGCTGCCTCGATTTGGAAATATTGGAAATGAGCTTGAATGGACTCTTCGCCAGACTAACTTGCAGAGCAAATCTAAATTTGCCGGAAGTTCGTCTGGGTTTTCCCAGGCTACTGTGTCTGTGCTGTGTCTCTTGATGTTCTATGCAGATTTATGCCAGCCTCCAGTAGAGATCCATTTCCTGGAGAGTTTAGGTGTAGGTAGTGATGTGACATTTGAAGCGAGGCGTCGGAGCTTGTGTCGAGCAAAAATGGGCGTGCCAGATGAAGCCGCGATTCGAGGCAGATAAGATTATTTGGATTGCTTTGGATTTTTGGATTTGGACTGGACTGCTTTTTGATTTGGATTGCCCTTTTGGAATTGTTTGCTTTTTGTGACCTCTTCCTTTTTCCTTTAATGGAGCCAGCAAGAAAGAGGAAATCCTCCCCTGTCTGGGAGTTTTTTGAAATGGTTGCTCACAATAAGGTACAAACACAATTTGTATTAATATTGTTATTATTATTATTTTACTGTCTTTATATAATAATCCTCACTATATGGCTGTATTATATTTAATGTCTATTAATTTATGTTTCAAGGTGAAATGCTTGCTGTGCCTAAAGGAGCTGACATACAGCAATAACACGTCCTCCATGCTCAGGCATTATCAAGCACTGCACGAGCATGCACAGACTACTAACAATCCACACAGTAGTCAAAGTAATTGATAATAATCATTAAAAAACATTATTTAAATAATGTTTTAGGCTCCTACAATACACCTGCATTTTATTTTATTATAGATTCCAAAAAAGAAATGGTGAATGAGGCCCTGGTGAACATGGTCATCAAGGACTCCCAACCCTTTTCCATTGTGGATAATGATGGATTTAGGGAGCTCCTGCATGTGTTGGATCCCACTTACGTGATCCCAACTAGAAAGGTATGTGATTAATAAAGTGGTTCATCATTATTTAAGAAGTTAAAAGTAAGAGTAACTGCATTTATTTCTATCCACAGGCTTTGAAGGTCATGGTTGATCATAAGTACAAGGAGGCTAAGGAGAAGGCAAGAGAGCAGTTGCAGAACGTTCAGGCTATAAGCCTTACCTCTGACATGTGGACATCGCTAAACATGGATGCCTACCTAGCAGTGACTTGCCATTTTATTGACAATGACAAGCTCTGCACTATTTTACTAGGTGTACAGCATTTCCCTAAGAGCCATACTGCTGAGAAATTGGCTACTGGATATATCAAGCTCATGGAGGAGTGGGGCATAAAGGATAAAGTTAAGTGCCTGGTAACTGATGCAGCAGCCAACATGATAGCATGTGTACGATCACTGAATGTTAGGCATGCGGTATGCATTGCACATGCACTAAACCTTATTGTGGGGAAATCTTTTGATGACATCAGTAGCTTCAACGACATTCGAACCAAATGTAGGAAACTTGTGACCTATTTCCGAACAAGAACTACAGCAAAAGAGAGACTGGCCCAAGTACAGGAGCAGATGGGGAGACCAGTTCTGAAAATGATAATTGAAGTGGACACTCGCTGGAACAGCACTTACAACATGCTGGAACGTCTCTATCAGCTGAGAGAGCCAGTGGGGGCAGCCCTGGCCTCTCTAAAGACCGACATCACCCCTCCTACAGCCCTGGAGTATGAGGCAGTCCAGGATGCTTTACATGTTCTTGCCCCTTTCCGCCAGGCTACAGTAGAGCTTTCAGGAGAGAAAAGGGTGTCTGCCTCCAAAGAGATTCCTTTGATGAAGATGCTTAATCACGCTGTAACGAGTAAGCTAGAGGGCCTCAAGTCCAATCCGGCAAGGCAGCTGGGTGACAGCCTTGTACGGAGGGTCAGGGAACAAGCAGTACATTTAGAATCAATAAGTGTGATGACCATACCCACGTTATTGGATCCCAGATTCAAAAAACTGGGATTCTTAAGTCAAGGGAAACTGCAAGAAGGCATATCAAGATTAAAATCTGAATGCGCTACTGTAATCAGAAGTTCTGCTCTCCATTCTGCTTCCACCAATATACCCCCAACTCAGCTGCCAGCCTCTTCAGAAGCAGGCCAATCCACAGACAACAGTAAGTACTATATGTGTTTGTTGTGTGAATGTTCACATTAGTGATTTAGTAATGTGAACCATTGTTAATGGAGTATTTTTTCTTTGTACCTCTATTATTAGGTGACCTTTGGCATCTGCTGGATAGCACGGTTGAACACGGTAGAAGGAGCTCAAGTGCAACAGCAGATGCTACTGTAGAAGTGGACCGATATTTATCTGAAGTGAATCTCACAAGATCTGAGGATCCACTGGTATATTGGGCTCAACATAAACATCAGTATCCTCATTTATACCATCTGGCCCTGGCATTTTTATGTTCCCCCGCATCCTCTGTTCCATGTGAAAGGATCTTTTCCAAGGCTGGAGAGGTTCTGTCCAAGAAGAGGAATCGTCTAAGCCCCAACACACTTGAAAAAATTCTGTTCCTCAATAAAAATAATTTTTAATCCTTCCTTCGTTCCTCTACGTCCCCAGTCCCATAAGCACAACACTGCACAAAAATAGTAACAGTTCAATGCACAAAATCACCAGAAACAATTCTTAACCTTTACCACCCCACACTTTTCTGTTGCACTTTACTTTATTACACTCCCTCCACCATAAGCACTGCACTCAAAACAGTGTCACTTTTGTTGTTCATACTGTCACTATCCAAACCATTTATGAATAATTAATTAACTGTGTGTGTGTGTGTGTGTGTGTGTGTGTGTGTGTGTGTGTGTGTGTGTGTGTGTGTGTGTGTGTGTGTGTGTGTGTGTGTGTGTGTGTGTGTGTGTGTGTGTGTGTGAGAGACAGTTGTCTCTGCAGAAGTAAATTCAGACAGAGAAATATACATATTTTATTTTATACCCAGGCAATGGACAAATGTCTGCTCAGGTATTTTTATTATTGCAAATGAAAGGTTACAGACATTAACAGTGAGAAGAAAATAAATAAATAAAACAGAACAGGGGGGTATACTGACATCATAAGTCTGCTCAGGTCATTGTTTCAGAATGAATTAATTGGTCTGCTATTTATTTGCACAGTAGCTAGGTGTCACTAGTGAGCAATGCTGAATGAAGCTTCGAGTAATGAACCTTTGGGTGAAGCAATGGTCTGTGAGGTCTCAGTGGTTCAGGAAGCCTCATTTTGCCATCACTAGGGGTGCTTCTCAATATCCCTCCTCGTCTCCTCGCTCCTCTGTCCTCCATCCTATGACCCGGAAACCAATCAAGCACAGCCATCTTGAAGGACATCTCAAATCTCTAATTGCACTGCGAGGAGTCGAGGATCGAGGAGTGAGGAGGCTTTCAGAGGAGTTATGAGCGAGGATACACAGGTGTATCCTATGCGGAAGTGTTTTATTGACTAAACGTGACGCACGTATACATTCTCCTTCCCCTTCACATCGGTCACAATAATTTGAATTTATACGTTACCCTTGCTGTTTATATAAACTACACATCTCACATATTTCAACAGGGTATCTTGCTTTATTATTATTCATTATGCATTTCTTAAATAAAAAACTTCAACAACATAAGGGCAGATCCTTTGAGCGCTGCTGATGACGCTATGAAGTGACGCTCGAGTGATCAAGTATTCCAATGTATAAAAAAAGCTTTCATTCAATTCCTCCGTCCTCACTTTCTTTCCTTGCGTCCTTCCCTCACATCCTACAAGGGGAGGAGCTGAGGCGCTAGGAAAGGAGGCGAGGAAAGGAAACGAGGATGCACAAATAAGAAATGAGAAGCACCCAAGGTGTAGGAGTTTAGTCCAACTTGTAACTTGTGGTAGAACTCTGACTTGTACCACCTGACCAATGCAGAATCATTCGGCATTGATAGTGTTGCCATACAAACGCTCAATCATCTCCTAATCACGGCAATTATTACAACATCCAACCCTAATCAAACACACCTGAACAAGCTAATCAAAGTCTTCAAGATTAGGCTATATTAGAAAGCTACAGGCAGGTGATTTTCATTATGGTTGGAGTTACACGGGCCTCCAATTGGAACTTTAAAAACGCGTTCAAAAAGCACTTTAAACTGCTTTGACAGCGTTTTTTTTTTGTGTTTGTGGGACTCAGCAACGGGGTTTTTCTTTGTAGGTTTGTGTTCCTCGCTGTCTGCCCCTCCTGACTCACTAATTCAGCACATCTTCCTGCAGAGTTGATTGTGAGATTGCAGGTCGAGAGGATGACCGCTCGAGTGTACTGCTCGTTTAGTGCCGTTTTATTGTGTCTGTCTGCATGTTTGAGCACAACAGACGCTGGAGTTGTAGGTGAGAAGTTATTTTAGCTTCATTACACAGCCCGAAGAAGTGCATAAATGAAGTGCCTAACAAAATTTGACTTTAGATGAATCTCAGCACATAGGCTTACAAAATACAGTACAGATGTCAAGTGGAAGTTCAACTTTGTATGTTGGTTTAGTTTTAATAAGCAAAGTATAAATATGCAAACTGTCATCTGTTTTTCATTGTACAAGTAAAACCCATATAATCACTAATATAAGCCTTTTTGTTTAATGTAAAACAAGAACATTAGTCTTATAACATGGCTACAAAATTACCAATCCGGAGTTTAAACTTTTGCCTAAACTTTTTGTTTTAGCAACTAAATAAGCCTACAATATAACATGGGGAGCTAATTATAACCGGTTGCTCTGCGTTGTGTATATGTAGTGCATTTCTATATTTATGTCTTCTGAGTAGCCTATTAAAATGCTTAAAAGGAAATTAGGGTGGTCATGGGGATGGCATAAATTGACGATGTACACCGGTAAATTTGTATACAACATATTAACTGATGTCCATGTTTTCTATCAGCATTGCACTATTACTCCCTCTACTTTAGTGGGATGGGTTGTAACAGCACTCTCCGTCTCTGAAACCGATGATGCAGATTATTGAAAAATTGTAGATTTCTAAGCTACTTTGAATTGAAGCAGATGAATGTGTGAATATTGTAAAGTTTGAGACTCATTGCAATACCCCTGACTTGCAAAAGCTGAATCAAACTATTACAGCACTTCCTGGTCTACACAAATGATCCTCTTGAATCCTCTTCTGCAGTGTCCGGTCAGTGTCCGGCGACGCTGACGGTCGAGCCGTCCCGTCGCGGATGCACTTCTGATAGAGACTGCTTTGGAGGACACAAATGCTGTAAATTTCCCTGTGGCCCCGTGTGTGTGCCGCCTGTTTTCAGTGAGTTTTTATTAATGATGGATGCTACACGCCTTCCAAAAACACTGAAAAAACGTTTTGACTCAGAAATTGCTAGTAAGTTTCACAAATAATTGCAAAGAAACCGCAAGCAACACATTGAACTAAACGTGAAACTATGAAGTAGATAGACTGAATATTCCGGTAAAACCTCCTACTATCATCTTATGACAACTTTCTTTTTTTTTTCATACAGTGAATGAGACATTCATTGATGTGGTTTCTGTCATGTGTCTGTATAACAGCAAAGCCAGGAGAGTGTCCAAGCACAAATTTTGGACCAGGAATGTGTGCCGAGATGTGTTGCTATGACAGTGACTGTCCGAACAATGAGAAATGCTGCAGCAATGGTTGTGGACATCAGTGTATGGCTCCATTTGCAGGTGTGTGTTGTATTAGTGTTTGGCTCAGCTTCCTCGTTATTTCAGTTTGTCTTGTTTTCTAATAAGTCGTTCTCAATGTAAAGTATTTAGCCAACTAGCATGGTTTCAAGCACAAGATGGCTTTACAAAATTAACAGAAGATTAATACGGAGTAAAACTTGCAATTTGGTTTTTGTGCTGTATCTGAGACTGAATCCCACTAAATGGATCGACTAATCTGTATCTCTCCAGTGAAGCCTGCAGCCGAACCCCCGAAGCCTCCAGTGAAGCCTCCAGGGAGGCCTGGAGCCGAACCCCCGATGCCTCCAGGGAGGTCTGGAGCCGAACCTCTGAAGCCTCCAGGGAGGCCTGGAGCTGAACCCCCAATGCCTCCAGGGAGGCCTGGAGCCGAACCCCCAAAGCCTTCCACTGAACTGCTTGAGCCTGAACCGGAGCCCTCCACCGAACTGCCAGAGCCGCCTGCAACTGAACCTCCGGTGAAGCCTGCAGCCAAACCAGGGAGGCCTGGAGCCGAACCCCCGAATCCTCCAGGGAGGCCTGGAGCCGAACCCCCGAAGCCTCCAGGGAGGCCTGGAGCCGAACCCCCGAAGCCTCCAGGGAGGCCTGGAGCCGAACCCCCGAAGCCTCCAGGGAGGCCTGGAGCCGAACCCCCGAAGCCTCCAGGGAGGCCTGGAGCCGAACCCCCGAAGCCTCCAGGGTGGCCTGGAGCCGAACCCCCGAAGCCTCCAGGGAGCGAACGCCCAAAGCTTCCAGAGAGGCCTGGAGCCGAACCCCCGATGCCTCCAGGGAGGCCAGGAGCCGAACCCCCGAAGCCTCCAGGGAGGCCAGGAGCCGAACCCCCGAAGCCTCCAGGGAGGCCTGGAGCCGAACCCCCGAAGCCTCCAGGGAGGCCTGGAGCCGAACCCCCGAAGCCTCCAGGGAGGCCTGGAGCCGGGCCCCCGATGGCTCCAGGGAGGCCTGGAGCCGGGCCCCCGATGGCTCCAGGGAGGCCTGGAGCCGGACCCCCGATGCCTCCAGGGAGGCCTGGAGCCGAACCCCCGATGCCTCCAGGGAGGCCTGGAGCCGAACCCCCGAAGCGACCAGGGAGGCCTGGAGCCGAACCCCCGAAGCCTCCAGTGTGTGCTGAAAACTGTCGCCAAACTAACCCTTATGGCCAATGTTCAGGTCATAAGTAATGTGGCAATGCATGCAGGTAACTGTGCTGATTTAACCATTGGATGTATGGTATATTTTCCCTGTTATCACCAAATAAATCTCACACTTGTAAGACTACTTTCTCTTTTATATTTCTTTAAGTGTGATAAAGTTGGTGTTTTTTGTGTGCCAGCGTTAGTTTGGCTGTTCTCTCACATAATGGCTGTTCTCTCACATAATGGCTGTTCTCTCACATAATGGCTGTTCTCTTACAATAATGGCTGTTCTCTTACATAATGGCTCATTGGAATTCCTGCTTTAGGAATGTGTAAGTTCCCCTCCTGAAGACCCAAACACATTCAAAACGGTTTCAGAGAGGCTAGCAATATTAAGCTAGCTTTGAATGCATCCAAAGCCATGCCTCCTTCAAAACGCATGAATGCACAAAGCAGAGTCTACAAAGTGTCATGAGATGAAAGACTGTTAAATTGCCTCATGTCTCAAAACGCATAACATTAAAAGTGATAATGAACGTAAACATCTTACAGTGCTCTAGTTGTACTATCTGACTAATCCAGATTCATTTCGGCGTTAATGGCGTTGACATGAAAACGAATAAATCCAAATCTGAATCCGAATGAAATGATTGGACTGACTTTTTTTTTTTTTGGGGTCCTGAGACCTTTACAGAAGGTATGTACATTTTACTATTTAGAACACTTCTAATATTGATTGCTATCAGGATATGAAGAGTTTCAACCAGTATTGCCTATAGACCAATAGTCTTCTGCTGCATTCTGAAGCATTTGCTACAAAGCATAGTGGTCACATATATTGGTTGTCGTTGAACAATGTTCGATTGGTCCGTCAGAAATTGTTTTGGGATGGTATGATATGTGCATACAGACAAGTACTTTATGGCCGTGCAAGCTTCAAAGAGATTAGCCTAGCTAAAGGAGGAACGCTCTCAACGTTAGGCCAAATCTGCACGATTAGGGACTCCAGTATGTGAGCATGAAACATGGAAAACTTTACGTGTGACATGAACAAGACTTTAAGTAGACTAAACATACTCTAACGTACACATACATGCATGCATACATGTTTACCTAGGGAAAGAGAGCTGAAGCAGAATACAGGAAAGCAAGAAGTTATAGCATTGCTTAAAATTCAGCAGATCAGCAGCCTTGAGCAAACCATCAGTTTAGTTCTAACACGCCCTTCTTTAAAATGGGTAAGGATACATAATGTATCAAATAATGAGACTTAAGTTTGATTCTTGCATGCCTTCCCCTTTTGAATTAAACTGTCCTGATGCAGTTTGTTGAGGGCTCCAGTTGATCTTTGCTGATGTTGTCTTGATGAGAGAGAACCAGTAGGAGTCAGAGGATCTTTGGTGAATGGAAGTCAAGGCCTAGCCTGGCACAAGGTTGGGGGTGCTTAGAAGACTTCTAGTTCAGCATCGTCTTCACAGTCGGTACTGAAATTTAAAAAATGTGACGCTTTGAGCACTGTTGAGCAGAATCATAAACACCTCTGATTGGCCATTGTGTTCATGAGCTCATCGGATATGTCTACGATTGGCTACAATGATCAACGCACCGGAGCGTTTGAGAGCACAAACGAATATATAGGATTAAAAGGGTTTATTTCTCCTTCTCAGCAAGAACACACAACTCTCTGCAAATTCCTTCTGGGTCATATTTGTCTTATCAGATAATAGGAATCATGTCTAAACTGTACTCTGTACTCTCTGCTAGAGTTGGAAAGAGATCACAGAGATAACGCATGACTAAATTACGACGAGAGCAGAAATAACAGCCACCTCTAATCTAAAGGCAGTGTCTGATTGGTCAGAACTCATCCAGGAGGCTGGACAAACATTTGAGTTTAAAATCTTAGGACACGAACAAATTAGAGTAGCCATGACATTTTAGACCAGCCAGACGAGTAAACTTTTTTTTCGGCGAGCAGACGCAATAACCCAAATCAAGATCAGAAGAAAATAGGTTAAATAGCTTCATTCAAGCCATCGAACGTGAACATTCAAGCTCGTCTCACTTTTCTTTCTCTTACTTAGTTTGTTTTCTGTTCCGTTGAGAGTCTCGGTTCTAAGTTAAGTTTTGCTGTAAAGTTTCGGTCAACGATTTGACTGCAAAGCCCGCTTCCAACTTCAAAGACTTTCCATCCAACCGCCAACACACCACGTGTTTGGGTTAAATTAATGATTGATGGTTCGTTCAGGTCATGTCTTATAAGTGCATATAATTCTAGAACCTTGGGATTTCATCAACTCATTCTTTCACTCTCTTTCTTTCTGTAACTCATATGAATGTGTGTGAGCATGTGTTTGTGTTAGATATCAGTTTTATCTGTTAGGGTAATCAATAAAAACTTGTCTGTATTTTAAAGAGAAGTGTTCTTGTGTTATGTGCTTACGAATTTAATGTCTTAAACTGCTGATCTAAGTTACCTTGCTAATAAATAGTGTTTTCACTATAGTTTGGATATTTATAATTGCTCGGCCGCCCTATGAATTAATTCATTATTCCCTTTGAGCTAAATTGACCTGTTTGACCCTTACAGCACCATATGACTAGGAAGTCAAAGCTCAAATCACAGTCTTTGTTCTACCCACTTAATTGATAGAAGTGCGAGTGTATTACATTATATAAAATGTGCCAATTTCTCGATAAGTGACGTCAAACAATGCATTTACTGTAGGATCTAGAAAAAAATCTGATCGTGATTAAACCGGAAAACCTCATAATTAGTGAACAAAAACAATTTCTAAAGGTAGTTCTCCTAAACATTCCATCGCTCACACCCAGGGTGCGATTTGCAGGGGGGGATGGGTTTAAGTTACGATCCTATTTGCAGTGGCCTTAATCCAAGCACTGTTTTTCAAAATGTCACAAAGCGTTTTGTGATTGTTTTGTATGAAATATTGAAGTTTATAAATACATATTTTGGCACACCTGGCCGAGTGGCGCTACGAATTCTTCTACAATCGGATTTGAATTCTGGCATGTTAAATTAACATTCGACAAACGCAAACAAACTTTTATTTAAGTGCACTCACAATAACAATTAAATGTTGCGCTTTTGTAAAACAGAGAAAACAAACAGGGTTCGCTTTCTGCCGCCTCGGTCTCCGTGAACTGGAGCGAGTCACAGAAACGAACCAAAACTCTATAGAGATCGCTAAGAAATTTGACCAACTGGGCGGCAACGTCATCAGAACACACTGAATTATGAGTATGTTTTTCTCGTTTACATGGGCTGGCATTGCAGGCTTGTGTTCTGGCATGAAAATAATGAAAAATTAGCGTGAAAAACAGAATATAATCCTACAAAATGCAGCAGGCTGGGTTGTGGTGCTTTTGCAGACAGCCTGAAGTTCTGGGAGTCTCCCGCATATTGATAGCGGCTCCCTGATGCCCGCAAATTAGTTCAAATCTCCCGGAATCTAGAGCTCGCGAGCTCCAAACCGTGTAGCGCGCGCACGGCAGAGAGGGAGAGAAGGAGAAACCTTCAGCGTATTCACAAATGTACGTGTGCGTCATGAAGTTCATGTAAGTGCACAATTCTTCCTTAATACAGATAAAGGAGGCAGAATTTCATTCAGTCTTTGTTTATTTTATTTAAAGCGATGGCTAAAAATCATTACATGTGAGAAGTAACATTTAACAATCTTTAAGTTTGCATTAAGTTGGCTGTGCAGTTATTGCAGTTTATAACACAGCAGGTAGACGGCATCTTGAACACTGCGTTCTTCCCTCCATGCAATCCGCGGATTCCCAAAATGCTTTGCGTTCACCACTGTTAATACGTCATGATGATGACACATTAGCAATCTCTATAGGCTACTTGCCTCAGTCACGATGAGAAATATGTCTATAGAAAGCTTGAGTGAACAAGTATTCTCTGATTGTGTAATCCATATGAAACCATCCATCATTAAATTATATTCACTATAGTGGCTGGAAACATTGTTGTCAGTGACTAAAAAATTCAGATTCAAATTCTAGACATGCCCCTGTGTAAATAGCCTGGTTAAAACCAGACCCTTCTCAGTCGTAACTGAGTTAGGGTCTGGAGAAAGTTCATTGACAGCTCACTTCCAAAGGGACGTCGCTCAAATGCCTCTGGGCGCAATTGGATAGACCTTAAAACCAATCAGATCGATCGTCATCTTGTAAAGCCCGCCTCAACGTTTGTGATTGCTGCCTCGATTTGGAAATAATGGAAATGAGCCTGAATGGACTCTTCGCCAGACTAACTTGCAGAGCAAATCTAAATTTGCCGGAAGTTCATCTGGGTTTTCCCAGGCTACTGTGTCTGTGCTGTGTCTCTTGATGTTCTATGCAGATTTATGCCAGCCTCCAGTAGAGATCCATTTCCTGGAGAGTTTAGGTGTAGGTAGTGATGTGAGATTTGAAGCGAGGCGTCGGATCTTGTGTCGAGCAAAAATGGGCGTGCCAGATGAAGCCGCGATTCGAGGCTTGTGTTGTTAACGTGAAAATCACGTGACTAATGACAAACGAGGCCTCGGTTTGTGTGGATACGTCATCGGTTCGGTCTGGGTGTCGTTTCCGGATAAAGGGGGTTCGAAACTCGCGCCTCCTTGTGGGTGTTGCAGGAGTAGTAGAATCAGTTGTAGTAGTGTCAGAGAGTCAGAGAGTTAGAGTTAGAGAGTTGGAGTTAGAGAGTTGTTTCATCGTCGTTATTGTGCAATATATGTGTTAGGGCTGTATATTATTACATTATATCAGGTTAGATTAGTTATAGTATATTGTTAGTATTAATTATAGTAGCTATATTATAGTATTGTTATATTAATTAGATAAGATTATTTGGATTGCTTTGGATTTTTGGATTTGGACTGGACTGCTTTTTGATTTGGATTGCCCTTTTGGAATTGTTTGCTTTTTGTGACCTCTTCCTTTTTCCTTGTAATGGAGCCAGCAAGAAAGAGGAAATCCTCCCCTGTCTGGGAGTTTTTTTAAATGGTTGCTCACAATAAGGTACAAACACAATTTGTATTATTATTGTTATTATTATTATTTTACTGTCTTTATATAATAATCCTCACTATATGGCTGTATTATATTTAATGTCTATTCATTTATGTTTCAAGGTGAAATGCTTGCTGTGCCTAAAGGAGCTGACATACAGCAATAACACGTCCTCCATGCTCAGGCATTATCGAGCACTGCACGAGCATGCACAGACTACTAACAATCCACACAGTAGTCAAAGTAATTGATAATAATCATTAAAAAAACATTATTTAAATAATGTTTTAGGCTCCTACAATACACCTTCATTTTATTTTATTATAGATTCCAAAAAAGAAATGGTGAATGAGGCCCTGGTGAACATGGTCATCAAGGACTCCCAACCCTTTTCCATTGTGGATGATGATGGATTTAGGGAGCTCCTGCATGTGTTGGATCCCACTTACGTGATCCCAACTAGAAAGGTATGTGATTAATAAAGTGGTTCATCATTATTTAAGAAGTTAAAAGTAAGAGTAACTGCATTTATTTCTAACCACAGGCTTTGAAGGTCATGGTTGATCATAAGTACAAGGAGGCTAAGGAGAAGGCAAGAGAGCAGTTGCAGAACGTTCAGGCTATAAGCCTTACCTCTGACATGTGGACATCGCTAAACATGGATGCCTACCTAGCAGTGACTTGCCATTTTATAGACAATGACAAGCTCTGCACTATTTTACTAGGTGTACAGCATTTCCCTAAGAGCCATACTGCTGAGAACTTGGCTACTGGACATATCAAGCTCATGGAGGAGTGGGGCATAAAGGATAAAGTTAAGTGCCTGGTAACTGATGCAGCAGCCAACATGATAGCATGTGTACGATCACTGAATGTTAGGCATGCGGTATGCATTGCACATGCACTAAACCTTATTGTGGGGAAATCTTTTGATGACATCAGTAGCTTCAACGACATTCGAACCAAATGTAGGAAACTTGTGACCTATTTCCGAACAAGCACTACAGCAAAAGAGAGACTGGCCCAAGTACAGGAGCAGATGGGGAGACCAGTTCTGAAAATGATAATTGAAGTGGAAACTCGCTGGAACAGCACTTACAACATGCTGGGACGTCTCTATCAGCTGAGAGAGCCAGTGGGGGCAGCCCTGGCCTCTCTAAAGACCGACATCACCCCTCCTACAGCCCTGGAGTATCAGGCAGTCCAGGATGCTTTACATGTTCTTGCCCCTTTCCGCCAGGCTACAGTAGAGCTTTCAGGAGAGAAAAGGGTGTCTGCCTCCAAAGTGATTCCTTTGATGAAGATGCTTAATCACGCTGTAACGAGTAAGCTAGAAGGCCTCAAGTCCAATCCAGCAAGGCAGCTGGGTGACAGCCTTGTACGGAGGGTCAGGGAACAAGCAGTACATTTAGAATCAATAAGTGTGATGACCATACCCACGTTTTTGGATCCCAGATTCAAAAAACTGGGATTCTTAAGTCAAGGGAAACTGCAAGAAGGCATATCAAGATTAAAATCTGAATGCGCTACTGTAATCAGAAGTTCTGGTCTCCATTCTGCATTCCACCAATATATCCCCAACTCAGCTGCCAGCCTCTTCAGAAGCAGGCCAATCCACAGACAACAGTAAGTACTATATGTGTTTGTTGTGTGAATGTTCACATTAGTGATTTAGTAATGTGAACCATTGTTAATGGAGTATTTTTTCTTTGTAACTCTATTATTAGGTGACCTTTGGCATCTGCTGGATAGCACGGTTGAACAAGGTAGAAGGAGCTCAAGTGCAACAGCAGATGCTACTGTAGAAGTGGACCGATATTTATCTGAAGTGAATCTCACAAGATCTGAGGATCCACTGGTATATTGGGCTCAACATAAACATCAGTATCCTCATTTATACCATCTGGCCCTGGCATTTTTATGTTCCCCCGCATCCTCTGTTCCATGTGAAAGGATCTTTTCCAAGGCTGGAGAGGTTCTGTCCAAGAAGAGGAATCGTCTAAGCCCCAACACACTTGAAAAAATTCTGTTCCTCAATAAAAATAATTTTTAATCCTTCCTTCGTTCCTCTACGTCCCCAGTCCCATAAGCACAACACTGCACAAAAATAGTAACAGTTCAATGCACAAAATCACCAGAAACAATTCTTAACCTTTACCACCCCACACTTTTCTGTTGCACTTTACTTTATTACACTCCCTCCACCATAAGCACTGCACTCAACACAGTGTCACTTTTGTTGTTCATACTGTCACTATCCAAACCATTTATGAATAATTAATTAACTGTGTGTGTGTGTGTGTGTGTGTGTGTGTGTGTGTGTGTGTGTGTGTGTGTGTGTGTGTGTGTGTGTGTGTGTGTGTGTGTGTGTGTGAGAGAGACAGTTGTCTCTGCAGAAGTAAATTCAGACAGAGAAATATACATATTTTATTTTATACCCAGGCAATGGACAAATGTCTGCTCAGGTATTTTTATTATTGCAAATGAAAGGTTACAGACATTAACAGTGAGAAGAAAATAAATAAATAAAACAGAACAGGGGGGTATACTGACATCATAAGTCTGCTCAGGTCATTGTTTCAGAATGAATTAATTGGTCTGCTATTTCTTTGCACAGTAGCTAGGTGTCACTAGTGAGCAATGCTGAATGAAGCTTCGAGTAATGAACCTTTGGGTGAAGCAATGGTCTGTGAGGTCTCAGTGGTTCAGGAAGCCTCATTTTGCCATCACTAGGTGTAGGAGTTTAGTCCAACTTGTAACTTGTGGTAGAACTCTGACCTGTACCACCTGACCAATGCAGAATCATTCGGCATTGATAGTGTTGCCATACAAACGCTCAATCATCTCCTAATCACGGCAATTATTACGACATCCAACCCTAATCAAACACACCTGAACAAGCTAATCAAAGTCTTCAAGATTAGGCTATATTAGAAAGCTACAGGCAGGTGATTTTCATTATGGTTGGAGTTACACGGGCCTCCAATTGGAACTTTAAAAACGCGTTCAAAAAGCACTTTAAACTGCTTTGACAGCGTTTTTTTTTTTGTGTGTGTGGGACTCAGCAACGGGGTTTTTCTTTGTAGGTTTGTGTTCCTCGCTGTCTGCCCCTCCTGACTCACTAATTCAGCACATCTTCCTGCAGAGTTGATTGTGACATTGCAGGTCGAGAGGATGAGCGCTCGAGTGTACTGCTCGTTTAGTGCCGTTTTATTGTGTCTGTCTGCATGTTTGAGCACAACAGACGCTGGAGTTGTAGGTGAGAAGTTATTTTAGCTTCATTACACAGCCCGAAGAAGTGCATAAATAAAGTGCCTAACAAAATTTGACTTTAGATGAATCTCAGCACATAGGCTTACAAAAATACAGTACAGATGTCAAGTGGAAGTTCAACTTTGTATGTTGGTTTAGTTTTAATAAGCAAAGTATAAATATGCAAACTGTCATCTGTTTTTCATTGTACAAGTAAAACCCATATAATCACTAATACAAGCCTTTTTGTTTAATGTAAAACAAGAACATTAGTCTTATAACATGGCTACAAAATTACCAATCCGGAGTTTAAACTTTTGCCTAAACTTTTTGTTTTAGCAACTAAATAAGCCTACAATATAACATGGGGAGCTAATTATAACCGGTTGCTCTGCGTTGTGTATATGTAGTGCATTTCTATATTTATGTCTTCTGAGTAGCCTATTAAAATGCTTAAAAGGAAATTAGGGTGGTCATGGGGATGGCATAAATTGACGATGTACACCGGTAAATTTGTATACAACATATTAACTGATGTCCATGTTTTCTATCAGCATTGCACTATTACTCCCTCTACTTTAGTGGGATGGGTTGTAACGGCACTCTCCGTCTCTGAAACCGATTGATGCAGATTATTGAAAAATTGTAGATTTCTAAGCTACTTTGAATTGAAGCAGATGAATGTGTGAATATTGTAAAGTTTGAGACTCATTGCAATACCCCTGACTTGCAAAAGCTGAATCAAACTATTACAGCACTTCCTGGTCTACACAAATTATCCTCTTCTGCAGTGTCCGGTCAGTGTCCGGCGACGCTGACGGTCGAGCCGTCCCGTCGCGGATGCACTTCTGATAGAGACTGCTTTGGAGGACACAAATGCTGTAAATTTCCCTGTGGCCCCGTGTGTGTGCCGCCTGTTTTCAGTGAGTTTTTATTAATGATGGATGCTACACGCCTTCCAAAAACACTGAAAAAATGTTTTGACTCAGAAATTGCTAGTAAGTTTCACAAATAATTGCAAAGAAACCGCAAGCAACACATTGAACTAAACGTGAAACTATGAAGTAGATAGACTGAATATTCCGGTAAAACCTCCTACTATCATCTTATGACAACTTTCTTTTTTTTTTCATACAGTGAATGAGACATTCATTGATGTGGTTTCTGTCATGTGTCTGTATAACAGCAAAGCCAGGAGAGTGTCCAAGCACAAATTTTGGACCAGGAATGTGTGCCGAGATGTGTTGCTATGACAGTGACTGTCCGAACAATGAGAAATGCTGCAGCAATGGTTGTGGACATCAGTGTATGGCTCCATTTGCAGGTGTGTGTTGTATTAGTGTTTGGCTCAGCTTCCTCGTTATTTCAGTTTGTCTTGTTTTCTAATAAGTCGTTCTCAATGTAAAATATTTAGCCAACTAGCATGGTTTCAAGCACAAGATGGCTTTACAAAATTAACAGAAGATTAATACGGAGTAAAACTTGCAATTTGGTTTTTGTGCTGTATCTGAGACTGAATGCCGCTAAATGGATCGACTAATCTGTATCTCTCCAGTGAAGCCTGCAGCCGAACCCCCGAAGCCTCCAGGGAGGGAACCCCCGAAGCCTCCAGGGAGGCCTGGAGCTGAACCCCCGAAGCCTCCAGGGTGGCCTGGAGCTGAACCCCCGAAGCCTCCAGGGAGCGAACCCCCGAAGCCTCCAGGGAGGCCTGGAGCTGAACCCCCGAAGCCTCCAGGGTGGCCTGGAGCTGAACCCCCGAAGCCTCCAGGGTGGCCTGGAGCTGAACCCCCGAAGCCTCCAGGGTGGCCTGGAGCTGAACCCCCGAAGCCTCCAGGAAGGCCTGGAGCCGAACCCCCGAAGCCTCCAGGGAGCGAACCCCCGAAGCCTCCAGGGAGGCCTGGAGCCGAACCCCCGAAGCCTCCAGGGAGGCCTGGAGCCGAACCCCCGAAGCCTCCAGGGAGGCCTGGAGCCGAACCCCCGAAGCCTCCAGGGAGGCCTGGAGCCGAACCCCCGAAGCCTCCAGGGAGGCCTGGAGCCGAACCCCCAAAACAACCAGGGAGGCCTGGAGCCGAACCCCCAATGCCTCCAGGGAGGCCTGGAGCCGAACCCCCGAAGCCTTCCACTGAACTGCTTGAGCCTGAACCGGAGCCTTCCGTCGAACTGCCGGAGCCCTCCACCGAACTGCCAGAGCCGCCTGCAACTGAACCTCCGGTTAAGCCTACAGCCGAACCCCCGATGCCTCCAGGGAGGCCTGGAGCCGGACCCCCGATGCCTCCAGGGAGGCCTGGAGCCGGACCCCCGATGCCTCCAGGGAGGCCTGGAGCCGGACCCCCGATGCCTCCAGGGAGGCCTGGAGCCGGACCCCCGATGCCTCCAGGGAGGCCTGGAGCCGGACCCCCGATGCCTCCAGGGAGGCCTGGAGCCGGACCCCCGATGCCTCCAGGGAGGCCTGGAGCCGGACCCCCGATGCCTCCAGGGAGGCCTGGAGCCGGACCCCCGATGCCTCCAGGGAGGCCTGGAGCCGGACCCCCGAAGCCTCCAGGGAGGCCTGGAGCCGAACCCCCGAAGCGACCAGGGAGGCCTGGAGCCGAACCCCCGAAGCCTCCAGTGTGTGCTGAAAACTGTCGCCAAACTAACCCTTATGGCCAATGTTCAGGTCATAAGTAATGTGGCTATGCATGCAGGTAACTGTGCTGATTTAACCATTGGATGTATGGTATATTTTCCCTGTTATCACCAAATAAATCTCACACTTGTAAGACTACTTTCTCTTTTATATTTCTTTAAGTGTGATAACAAAGTTGGTGTTTTTTGTGTGCCAGCGTTAGTTTGGCTGTTCTCTCACATAATGGCTGTTCTCTCACATAATGGCTGTTCTCTCACATAATGGCTGTTCTCTCACATAATGGCTGTTCTCTCACATAATGGCTCATTGGAATTCCTGCTTTAGGAATGTGTAAGTTCCCCTCCTGAAGACCCAAACACATTCAAAACGGTTTCAGAGAGGCTAGCAATATTAAGCTAGCTTTGAATGCATCCAAAGCCATGCCTCCTTCAAAACGCATGAATGCACAAAGCAGAGTCTACAAAGTGTCATGAGATGAAAGACTGTTAAATTGCCTCATGTCTCAAAACGCTTAACATTACAGTGATAATGAACGTAAACATCTTACAGTGCTCTAGTTGCACCATCTGACTAATCCAGATTCATTTCGGCGTTAATGGTGTTGACATGAAAACGAATAAATCCAAATCTGAATACGAATGCAACGATTGGACTGACTTTTTTTTTTTTTTTGGGGTCCTGAGACCTTTACAGAAGGTATGTTCATTTTACCATTTAGAACACTTCTAATATTGATTGCTATCAGGATATGAAGAGTTTCAACCAGTATTGCCTATAGACCAATAGTCTTCTGCTGCATTCTGAAGCATTTGCTACAAAGTATAGTGGTCACATATATTGGTTGTCGTTGAACAATGTTCGATTGGTCCGTCAGAAATTGTTTTGGGATGGTATGATATGTGCATACAGACAAGTACTTTATGGCCGTGCAAGCTTCAAAGAGAATAGCCTAGCTAAAGGAGGAACGCTCTCAACGTTAGGCAAAATCTGCACGATTAGGGACTCCAGTATGTGAGCATGAAACATGGACAACTTTACGTGTGACATGAACAAGACTTTAAGTAGACTAAACATACTCTAACGTACACATACATGCATGCATACATGTTTACCTAGGGAAAGAGAGCTGAAGCAGAATACAGGAAAGCAAGAAGTTATAGCATTGCTTAAAATTCAGCAGATTAGCAGACTTGAGCAAACCATCAGTTTAGTTCTAACACGCCCTTCTTTAAAATGGGTAAGGATACATAATGTATCAAATAATGAGACTTAAGTTTGATACTTGCATGCCTTGCCCTTTTGAATTAAACTGTCCTGATGCAGTTTGTTGAGGGCTCCAGTTGATCTTTGCTGATGTTGTCTTGATGAGAGAGAACCAGTAGGAGTCAGAGGATCTTTGGTGAATGGAAGTCAAGGCCTAGCCTGGCACAAGGTTGGGGGTCCTTAGAAGACTTCTAGTTCAGCATCGTCTTCACAGTCGGTACTGAAATTTAAAAAATGTGACGCTTTGAGCACTGTTGAGCAGAATCATAAACACCTCTGATTGGCCATTGTGTTCATGAGCTCATCGGATATGTCTACGATTGGCTACAATGATCAACGCACCGGAGCGTTTGAGAGCACACCAACTTGGTACCCAAGTCGGTACTTTTGACAACACTAGTTTATACATTTCTCAAGTGGTTATATATAGAATATATAGGATTAAAAGGGTTTATTTCTCCTTCTCAGCAAGAACACACAACTCTCTGCAAATTCCTTCTGGGTCATATTTGTCTTATCAGATAATAGGAATCATGTCTAAACTGTACTCTCTGTACTCTCTGCTAGAGTTGGAAAGAGATCCCAGAGATAACGCATGACTAAATTACGACGAGAGCAGAAATAACAGCCACCTCTAATCTAAAGGCAGTGTCTAATTGGTCAGAACTCATCCAGGAGGCTGGACAAACATTTGAGTTTAAAATCTTAGGACACGAACAAAGCATTAGAGTAGCCATGACATTTTAGACCAGCCAGACGAGTAAACTTGTAGGCGAGCAGACGCAATAACCCAAATCAAGATCAGAAGAGCATAGGTTAAACAGCTTCATTCAAGCCATCGAACGTGAACATTCAAGCTCGTCTCACTTTTCTTTCTCTTACTTAGTTTGTTTTCTGTTCCATTGAGAGTCTCGGTTCTAAGTTAAGTTTTGCTGTAAAGTTTCGGTCAACGATTTGACTGCAAAGCCCGCTTCCAACTTCAAAGACTTTCCATCCAACCGCCAACACACCACGTGTTTGGGTTAAATTAATGATTGATGGTTCATTCAGGTCATGTCTTATAAGTGCATATAATGCTAGAACCTTGGGATTTCATCAATTCATTCTTTCACTCTCTTTCTTTCTGTAACTCGTATGAATGTGTGTGAGCATGTGTTTGTGTTAGATATCAGTTTTATCTGTTAGGGTAATCAATAAAAACTTGTCTGTATTTTAAAGAGAAGTGTTCTTGTGTTATGTGCTTACGAATTTAATGTCTTAAACTGCTGATCTAAGTTACCTTGCTAATAAATAGTGTTTTCACTATAGTTTGTATATTTATAATTGCTCGGCCGCCCTATGAATTAATTAATAATTCCCTTCGAGCTAAATTGACCTGTTTGACCCTTACAGCACCATATGACTAGGAAGTCAAAGCTCAAATCACAGTCTTTGTTCTACCCACTTAATTGATAGAAGTGCGAGTGTATTACATTATATAAAATGTGCCAATTTCTCGATAAGTGAAGTCAAACAATGCATTTACTGTAGGATCTAGAAAAAAATCTTATCGTGATTAAACCGGAAAACCTCATAATTAGTGAACAAAAACAATTTCTAAAGGTAGTTCTCCTAAACATTCCATCGCTCACACCCAGGGTGCGATTTGCAGGGGGGGATGGGTTTAAGTTACGATCCTATTTGCAGTGGCCTTAATCCAAGCACAGATTTTCAAAATGTCACAAAGCGTTTTGTGATTGTTTTGTATGAAATATTAAAGTTTATAAATACATATTTTGGCACACCTGGCCGAGTGGCGCTACGAATTCTTCTACTATCGGATTTTAATTCTGGCATGTTAAATTAACATTCGACAAACGCAAACAAACTTTTATTTAAGTGCACTCACAATAACAATTAAATGTTGCGCTTTTGTAAAACAGAGAAAACAAACAGGGTGCGCTTTCTGCCGCCTCGGTCTCCGTGAACTGGAGCGAGTCACAGAAACGAACCAAAACTCTATAGAGATCGCTAAGAAATGTGAACAACTGGGCGGCAACGTCATCAGAACACACTGAATTATGGGTATGTTTTTCTCGTTTACATGGGCTGGCATTGCAGGCTTGTGTTCTGGCATGAAAATAATGAAAAATTAGCGTGAAAAACAGAATATAATCCTACAAAATGCAGCAGGCTGGGTTGTGGTGCTTTTGCAGACAGCCTGAAGTTCTGGGAGTCTCCCGCATATTGATAGCGGCTCCCTGATGCCCGCAAATTAGTTCAAATCTCCCGGAATCTAGAGCTCGCGAGCTCCAAACCGTGTAGCGCGCGCACGGCAGAGAGGGAGAGAGGGAGAAACCTTCAGCGTTTTCACAAATGTACGTGTGCGTCATGAAGTGCATGTAAGTGCACAATTCTTCCTTAATACAGATAAAGGAGGCAGAATTTCATTCAGTCTTTGTTTATTTTATTTAAAGCAATGGCTAAAAATCATTACATGTGAGAAGTAACATTAAACAATCTTTAAGTTTGCATTAAGTTGGCTGTGTAGTTATTGCAGTTTATAACACAGCAGGTAGACGGCATCTTGAACACTGCGTTCTTCCCTCCATGCAATCCGCGGATTCCCAAAATGCTTTGCGTTCACCACTGTTAATACGTCATGATGACGACACATTAGCAATCTCTATAGGCTACTTGCCTCAGTCACGATGAGAAATATGTCTATAGAAAGCTTGAGTGAACAAGTATTCTCTGATTGTGTAATCCATATGAAACCATCCATCATTAAATTATATTCACTATAGTGGCTGGAAACATTGTTGTCAGTGACTAAAAATTTCAGATTCAAATTCTAGAGATGCCCCTGTGTAAATCGCCTGGTTAAAACCAGACCCTTCTCAGTCGTAACTGAGTTAGGGTCTGGAGAAAGTTCATTGACAGCTCACTTCCAAAGGGACGTCGCTCAAATGCCTCTGGGCGCAATTGGATAGACCTTAAAACCAATCAGATCGATCGTCATCTTGTAAAGCCCGCCTCAACGTTTGTGATTGCTGCCTCGATTTGGAAATATTGGAAATGAGCTTGAATGGACTCTTCGCCAGACTAACTTGCAGAGCAAATCTAAATTTGCCGGAAGTTCGTCTGGGTTTTCCCAGGCTACTGTGTCTGTGCTGTGTCTCTTGATGTTCTATGCAGATTTATGCCAGCCTCCAGTAGAGATCCATTTCCTGGAGAGTTTAGGTGTAGGTAGTGATGTGACATTTGAAGCGAGGCGTCGGAGCTTGTGTCGAGCAAAAATGGGCGTGCCAGATGAAGCCGCGATTCGAGGCAGATAAGATTATTTGGATTGCTTTGGATTTTTGGATTTGGACTGGACTGCTTTTTGATTTGGATTGCCCTTTTGGAATTGTTTGCTTTTTGTGACCTCTTCCTTTTTCCTTTAATGGAGCCAGCAAGAAAGAGGAAATCCTCCCCTGTCTGGGAGTTTTTTGAAATGGTTGCTCACAATAAGGTACAAACACAATTTGTATTAATATTGTTATTATTATTATTTTACTGTCTTTATATAATAATCCTCACTATATGGCTGTATTATATTTAATGTCTATTAATTTATGTTTCAAGGTGAAATGCTTGCTGTGCCTAAAGGAGCTGACATACAGCAATAACACGTCCTCCATGCTCAGGCATTATCAAGCACTGCACGAGCATGCACAGACTACTAACAATCCACACAGTAGTCAAAGTAATTGATAATAATCATTAAAAAACATTATTTAAATAATGTTTTAGGCTCCTACAATACACCTGCATTTTATTTTATTATAGATTCCAAAAAAGAAATGGTGAATGAGGCCCTGGTGAACATGGTCATCAAGGACTCCCAACCCTTTTCCATTGTGGATAATGATGGATTTAGGGAGCTCCTGCATGTGTTGGATCCCACTTACGTGATCCCAACTAGAAAGGTATGTGATTAATAAAGTGGTTCATCATTATTTAAGAAGTTAAAAGTAAGAGTAACTGCATTTATTTCTATCCACAGGCTTTGAAGGTCATGGTTGATCATAAGTACAAGGAGGCTAAGGAGAAGGCAAGAGAGCAGTTGCAGAACGTTCAGGCTATAAGCCTTACCTCTGACATGTGGACATCGCTAAACATGGATGCCTACCTAGCAGTGACTTGCCATTTTATTGACAATGACAAGCTCTGCACTATTTTACTAGGTGTACAGCATTTCCCTAAGAGCCATACTGCTGAGAAATTGGCTACTGGATATATCAAGCTCATGGAGGAGTGGGGCATAAAGGATAAAGTTAAGTGCCTGGTAACTGATGCAGCAGCCAACATGATAGCATGTGTACGATCACTGAATGTTAGGCATGCGGTATGCATTGCACATGCACTAAACCTTATTGTGGGGAAATCTTTTGATGACATCAGTAGCTTCAACGACATTCGAACCAAATGTAGGAAACTTGTGACCTATTTCCGAACAAGAACTACAGCAAAAGAGAGACTGGCCCAAGTACAGGAGCAGATGGGGAGACCAGTTCTGAAAATGATAATTGAAGTGGACACTCGCTGGAACAGCACTTACAACATGCTGGAACGTCTCTATCAGCTGAGAGAGCCAGTGGGGGCAGCCCTGGCCTCTCTAAAGACCGACATCACCCCTCCTACAGCCCTGGAGTATGAGGCAGTCCAGGATGCTTTACATGTTCTTGCCCCTTTCCGCCAGGCTACAGTAGAGCTTTCAGGAGAGAAAAGGGTGTCTGCCTCCAAAGTGATTCCTTTGATGAAGATGCTTAATCACGCTGTAACGAGTAAGCTAGAGGGCCTCAAGTCCAATCCGGCAAGGCAGCTGGGTGACAGCCTTGTACGGAGGGTCAGGGAACAAGCAGTACATTTAGAATCAATAAGTGTGATGACCATACCCACGTTATTGGATCCCAGATTCAAAAAACTGGGATTCTTAAGTCAAGGGAAACTGCAAGAAGGCATATCAAGATTAAAATCTGAATGCGCTACTGTAATCAGAAGTTCTGCTCTCCATTCTGCTTCCACCAATATACCCCCAACTCAGCTGCCAGCCTCTTCAGAAGCAGGCCAATCCACAGACAACAGTAAGTACTATATGTGTTTGTTGTGTGAATGTTCACATTAGTGATTTAGTAATGTGAACCATTGTTAATGGAGTATTTTTTCTTTGTACCTCTATTATTAGGTGACCTTTGGCATCTGCTGGATAGCACGGTTGAACACGGTAGAAGGAGCTCAAGTGCAACAGCAGATGCTACTGTAGAAGTGGACCGATATTTATCTGAAGTGAATCTCACAAGATCTGAGGATCCACTGGTATATTGGGCTCAACATAAACATCAGTATCCTCATTTATACCATCTGGCCCTGGCATTTTTATGTTCCCCCGCATCCTCTGTTCCATGTGAAAGGATCTTTTCCAAGGCTGGAGAGGTTCTGTCCAAGAAGAGGAATCGTCTAAGCCCCAACACACTTGAAAAAATTCTGTTCCTCAATAAAAATAATTTTTAATCCTTCCTTCGTTCCTCTACGTCCCCAGTCCCATAAGCACAACACTGCACAAAAATAGTAACAGTTCAATGCACAAAATCACCAGAAACAATTCTTAACCTTTACCACCCCACACTTTTCTGTTGCACTTTACTTTATTACACTCCCTCCACCATAAGCACTGCACTCAAAACAGTGTCACTTTTGTTGTTCATACTGTCACTATCCAAACCATTTATGAATAATTAATTAACTGTGTGTGTGTGTGTGTGTGTGTGTGTGTGTGTGTGTGTGTGTGTGTGTGTGTGTGTGTGTGTGTGTGTGTGTGTGTGAGAGACAGTTGTCTCTGCAGAAGTAAATTCAGACAGAGAAATATACATATTTTATTTTATACCCAGGCAATGGACAAATGTCTGCTCAGGTATTTTTATTATTGCAAATGAAAGGTTACAGACATTAACAGTGAGAAGAAAATAAATAAATAAAACAGAACAGGGGGGTATACTGACATCATAAGTCTGCTCAGGTCATTGTTTCAGAATGAATTAATTGGTCTGCTATTTATTTGCACAGTAGCTAGGTGTCACTAGTGAGCAATGCTGAATGAAGCTTCGAGTAATGAACCTTTGGGTGAAGCAATGGTCTGTGAGGTCTCAGTGGTTCAGGAAGCCTCATTTTGCCATCACTAGGGGTGCTTCTCAATATCCCTCCTCGTCTCCTCGCTCCTCTGTCCTCCATCCTATGACCCGGAAACCAATCAAGCACAGCCATCTTGAAGGACATCTCAAATCTCTAATTGCACTGCGAGGAGTCGAGGATCGAGGAGTGAGGAGGCTTTCAGAGGAGTAATGAGCGAGGATACACAGGTGTATCCTATGCGGAAGTGTTTTATTGACTAAACGTGACGCACGTATACATTCTCCTTCCCCTTCACATCGGTCACAATAATTTGAATTTATACGTTACCCTTGCTGTTTATATAAACTACACATCTCACATATTTCAACAGGGTATCTTGCTTTATTATTATTCATTATGCATTTCTTAAATAAAAAAACTTCAACAACATAAGGGCAGATCCTTTGAGCGCTGCTGATGACGCTATGAAGTGACGCTCGAGTGATCAAGTATTCCAATGTATAAAAAAAGCTTTCATTCAATTCCTCCGTCCTCACTTTCTTTCCTTGCGTCCTTCCCTCACATCCTACAAGGGGAGGAGCTGAGGCGCTAGGAAAGGAGGCGAGGAAAGGAAACGAGGATGCACAAATAAGAAATGAGAAGCACCCAAGGTGTAGGAGTTTAGTCCAACTTGTAACTTGTGGTAGAACTCTGACTTGTACCACCTGACCAATGCAGAATCATTCGGCATTGATAGTGTTGCCATACAAACGCTCAATCATCTCCTAATCACGGCAATTATTACAACATCCAACCCTAATCAAACACACCTGAACAAGCTAATCAAAGTCTTCAAGATTAGGCTATATTAGAAAGCTACAGGCAGGTGATTTTCATTATGGTTGGAGTTACACGGGCCTCCAATTGGAACTTTAAAAACGCGTTCAAAAAGCACTTTAAACTGCTTTGACAGCGTTTTTTTTTGTGTTTGTGGGACTCAGCAACGGGGTTTTTCTTTGTAGGTTTGTGTTCCTCGCTGTCTGCCCCTCCTGACTCACTAATTCAGCACATCTTCCTGCAGAGTTGATTGTGAGATTGCAGGTCGAGAGGATGACCGCTCGAGTGTACTGCTCGTTTAGTGCCGTTTTATTGTGTCTGTCTGCATGTTTGAGCACAACAGACGCTGGAGTTGTAGGTGAGAAGTTATTTTAGCTTCATTACACAGCCCGAAGAAGTGCATAAATGAAGTGCCTAACAAAATTTGACTTTAGATGAATCTCAGCACATAGGCTTACAAAATACAGTACAGATGTCAAGTGGAAGTTCAACTTTGTATGTTGGTTTAGTTTTAATAAGCAAAGTATAAATATGCAAACTGTCATCTGTTTTTCATTGTACAAGTAAAACCCATATAATCACTAATATAAGCCTTTTTGTTTAATGTAAAACAAGAACATTAGTCTTATAACATGGCTACAAAATTACCAATCCGGAGTTTAAACTTTTGCCTAAACTTTTTGTTTTAGCAACTAAATAAGCCTACAATATAACATGGGGAGCTAATTATAACCGGTTGCTCTGCGTTGTGTATATGTAGTGCATTTCTATATTTATGTCTTCTGAGTAGCCTATTAAAATGCTTAAAAGGAAATTAGGGTGGTCATGGGGATGGCATAAATTGACGATGTACACCGGTAAATTTGTATACAACATATTAACTGATGTCCATGTTTTCTATCAGCATTGCACTATTACTCCCTCTACTTTAGTGGGATGGGTTGTAACAGCACTCTCCGTCTCTGAAACCGATGATGCAGATTATTGAAAAATTGTAGATTTCTAAGCTACTTTGAATTGAAGCAGATGAATGTGTGAATATTGTAAAGTTTGAGACTCATTGCAATACCCCTGACTTGCAAAAGCTGAATCAAACTATTACAGCACTTCCTGGTCTACACAAATGATCCTCTTGAATCCTCTTCTGCAGTGTCCGGTCAGTGTCCGGCGACGCTGACGGTCGAGCCGTCCCGTCGCGGATGCACTTCTGATAGAGACTGCTTTGGAGGACACAAATGCTGTAAATTTCCCTGTGGCCCCGTGTGTGTGCCGCCTGTTTTCAGTGAGTTTTTATTAATGATGGATGCTACACGCCTTCCAAAAACACTGAAAAAACGTTTTGACTCAGAAATTGCTAGTAAGTTTCACAAATAATTGCAAAGAAACCGCAAGCAACACATTGAACTAAACGTGAAACTATGAAGTAGATAGACTGAATATTCCGGTAAAACCTCCTACTATCATCTTATGACAACTTTCTTTTTTTTTTCATACAGTGAATGAGACATTCATTGATGTGGTTTCTGTCATGTGTCTGTATAACAGCAAAGCCAGGAGAGTGTCCAAGCACAAATTTTGGACCAGGAATGTGTGCCGAGATGTGTTGCTATGACAGTGACTGTCCGAACAATGAGAAATGCTGCAGCAATGGTTGTGGACATCAGTGTATGGCTCCATTTGCAGGTGTGTGTTGTATTAGTGTTTGGCTCAGCTTCCTCGTTATTTCAGTTTGTCTTGTTTTCTAATAAGTCGTTCTCAATGTAAAGTATTTAGCCAACTAGCATGGTTTCAAGCACAAGATGGCTTTACAAAATTAACAGAAGATTAATACGGAGTAAAACTTGCAATTTGGTTTTTGTGCTGTATCTGAGACTGAATGCCACTAAATGGATCGACTAATCTGTATCTCTCCAGTGAAGCCTGCAGCCGAACCCCCGAAGCCTCCAGTGAAGCCTCCAGGGAGGCCTGGAGCCGAACCCCCGATGCCTCCAGGGAGGTCTGGAGCCGAACCTCTGAAGCCTCCAGGGAGGCCTGGAGCTGAACCCCCAATGCCTCCAGGGAGGCCTGGAGCCGAACCCCCAAAGCCTTCCACTGAACTGCTTGAGCCTGAACCGGAGCCCTCCACCGAACTGCCAGAGCCGCCTGCAACTGAACCTCCGGTGAAGCCTGCAGCCAAACCAGGGAGGCCTGGAGCCGAACCCCCGAATCCTCCAGGGAGGCCTGGAGCCGAACCCCCGAAGCCTCCAGGGAGGCCTGGAGCCGAACCCCCGAAGCCTCCAGGGAGGCCTGGAGCCGAACCCCCGAAGCCTCCAGGGAGGCCTGGAGCCGAACCCCCGAAGCCTCCAGGGTGGCCTGGAGCCGAACCCCCGAAGCCTCCAGGGAGCGAACGCCCAAAGCTTCCAGAGAGGCCTGGAGCCGAACCCCCGATGCCTCCAGGGAGGCCTGGAGCCGAACCCCCGATGCCTCCAGGGAGGCCTGGAGCCGAACCCCCGATGCCTCCAGGGAGGCCTGGAGCCGAACCCCCGATGCCTCCAGGGAGGCCTGGAGCCGAACCCCCGATGCCTCCAGGGAGGCCTGGAGCCGAACCCCCGATGCCTCCAGGGAGGCCTGGAGCCGAACCCCCGATGCCTCCAGGGAGGCCTGGAGCCGAACCCCCGATGCCTCCAGGGAGGCCTGGAGCCGAACCCCCGATGCCTCCAGGGAGGCCTGGAGCCGAACCCCCGATGCCTCCAGGGAGGGAGGCCTGGAGCCGAACCCCCGATGCCTCCAGGGAGGGAGGCCTGGAGCCGAACCCCCGATGCCTCCAGGGAGGGAGGCCTGGAGCCGAACCCCCGATGCCTCCAGGGAGGGAGGCCTGGAGCCGAACCCCCGATGCCTCCAGGGAGGGAACCCCCGAAGCCTCCAGGGAGGCCTGGAGCTGAACCCCCAATGCCTCCAGGGAGGCCTGGAGCCGAACCCCCGAAGCCTTCCACTGAACTGCTTGAGCCTGAACCGGAGCCCTCCACCGAACTGCCAGAGCCGCCTTCAACTGAACCTCTGGTTAACCCTGCAGCCGAACCCCCGAAGCCTCCAGGGAGGCCAGGAGCCGAACCCCCGAAGCCTCCAGGGAGGCCTGGAGCCGAACCCCCGAAGCCTCCAGGGAGGCCTGGAGCCGAACCCCCGAAGCCTCCAGGGAGGCCTGGAGCCGAACCCCCGAAGCCTCCAGGGAGGCCTGGAGCCGGACCCCCGAAGCCTCCAGGGAGGCCTGGAGCCGGACCCCCGAAGCCTCCAGGGAGGCCTGGAGCCGGACCCCCGATGCCTCCAGGGAGGCCTGGAGCCGGGCCCCCGATGCCTCCAGGGAGGCCTGGAGCCGGGCCCCCGATGGCTCCAGGGAGGCCTGGAGCCGGACCCCCGATGGCTCCAGGGAGGCCTGGAGCCGAACCCCCGATGCCTCCAGGGAGGCCTGGAGCCGAACCCCCGAAGCGACCAGGGAGGCCTGGAGCCGAACCCCCGAAGCCTCCAGTGTGTGCTGAAAACTGTCGCCAAACTAACCCTTATGGCCAATGTTCAGGTCATAAGTAATGTGGCAATGCATGCAGGTAACTGTGCTGATTTAACCATTGGATGTATGGTATATTTTCCCTGTTATCACCAAATAAATCTCACACTTGTAAGACTACTTTCTCTTTTATATTTCTTTAAGTGTGATAAAGTTGGTGTTTTTTGTGTGCCAGCGTTAGTTTGGCTGTTCTCTCACATAATGGCTGTTCTCTCACATAATGGCTGTTCTCTTACAATAATGGCTGTTCTCTTACATAATGGCTCATTGGAATTCCTGCTTTAGGAATGTGTAAGTTCCCCTCCTGAAGACCCAAACACATTCAAAACGGTTTCAGAGAGGCTAGCAATATTAAGCTAGCTTTGAATGCATCCAAAGCCATGCCTCCTTCAAAACGCATGAATGCACAAAGCAGAGTCTACAAAGTGTCATGAGATGAAAGACTGTTAAATTGCCTCATGTCTCAAAACGCATAACATTAAAAGTGATAATGAACGTAAACATCTTACAGTGCTCTAGTTGTACTATCTGACTAATCCAGATTCATTTCGGCGTTAATGGCGTTGACATGAAAACGAATAAATCCAAATCTGAATCCGAATGAAATGATTGGACTGACTTTTTTTTTTTTTTGGGTCCTGAGACCTTTACAGAAGGTATGTACATTTTACTATTTAGAACACTTCTAATATTGATTGCTATCAGGATATGAAGAGTTTCAACCAGTATTGCCTATAGACCAATAGTCTTCTGCTGCATTCTGAAGCATTTGCTACAAAGCATAGTGGTCACATATATTGGTTGTCGTTGAACAATGTTCGATTGGTCCGTCAGAAATTGTTTTGGGATGGTATGATATGTGCATACAGACAAGTACTTTATGGCCGTGCAAGCTTCAAAGAGATTAGCCTAGCTAAAGGAGGAACGCTCTCAACGTTAGGCCAAATCTGCACGATTAGGGACTCCAGTATGTGAGCATGAAACATGGAAAACTTTACGTGTGACATGAACAAGACTTTAAGTAGACTAAACATACTCTAACGTACACATACATGCATGCATACATGTTTACCTAGGGAAAGAGAGCTGAAGCAGAATACAGGAAAGCAAGAAGTTATAGCATTGCTTAAAATTCAGCAGATCAGCAGCCTTGAGCAAACCATCAGTTTAGTTCTAACACGCCCTTCTTTAAAATGGGTAAGGATACATAATGTATCAAATAATGAGACTTAAGTTTGATTCTTGCATGCCTTCCCCTTTTGAATTAAACTGTCCTGATGCAGTTTGTTGAGGGCTCCAGTTGATCTTTGCTGATGTTGTCTTGATGAGAGAGAACCAGTAGGAGTCAGAGGATCTTTGGTGAATGGAAGTCAAGGCCTAGCCTGGCACAAGGTTGGGGGTGCTTAGAAGACTTCTAGTTCAGCATCGTCTTCACAGTCGGTACTGAAATTTAAAAAATGTGACGCTTTGAGCACTGTTGAGCAGAATCATAAACACCTCTGATTGGCCATTGTGTTCATGAGCTCATCGGATATGTCTACGATTGGCTACAATGATCAACGCACCGGAGCGTTTGAGAGCACAAACGAATATATAGGATTAAAAGGGTTTATTTCTCCTTCTCAGCAAGAACACACAACTCTCTGCAAATTCCTTCTGGGTCATATTTGTCTTATCAGATAATAGGAATCATGTCTAAACTGTACTCTGTACTCTCTGCTAGAGTTGGAAAGAGATCACAGAGATAACGCATGACTAAATTACGACGAGAGCAGAAATAACAGCCACCTCTAATCTAAAGGCAGTGTCTGATTGGTCAGAACTCATCCAGGAGGCTGGACAAACATTTGAGTTTAAAATCTTAGGACACGAACAAATTAGAGTAGCCATGACATTTTAGACCAGCCAGACGAGTAAACTTTTTTTTCGGCGAGCAGACGCAATAACCCAAATCAAGATCAGAAGAACATAGGTTAAATAGCTTCATTCAAGCCATCGAACGTGAACATTCAAGCTCGTCTCACTTTTCTTTCTCTTACTTAGTTTGTTTTCTGTTCCGTTGAGAGTCTCGGTTCTAAGTTAAGTTTTGCTGTAAAGTTTCGGTCAACGATTTGACTGCAAAGCCCGCTTCCAACTTCAAAGACTTTCCATCCAACCGCCAACACACCACGTGTTTGGGTTAAATTAATGATTGATGGTTCGTTCAGGTCATGTCTTATAAGTGCATATAATTCTAGAACCTTGGGATTTCATCAACTCATTCTTTCACTCTCTTTCTTTCTGTAACTCATATGAATGTGTGTGAGCATGTGTTTGTGTTAGATATCAGTTTTATCTGTTAGGGTAATCAATAAAAACTTGTCTGTATTTTAAAGAGAAGTGTTCTTGTGTTATGTGCTTACGAATTTAATGTCTTAAACTGCTGATCTAAGTTACCTTGCTAATAAATAGTGTTTTCACTATAGTTTGGATATTTATAATTGCTCGGCCGCCCTATGAATTAATTCATTATTCCCTTTGAGCTAAATTGACCTGTTTGACCCTTACAGCACCATATGACTAGGAAGTCAAAGCTCAAATCACAGTCTTTGTTCTACCCACTTAATTGATAGAAGTGCGAGTGTATTACATTATATAAAATGTGCCAATTTCTCGATAAGTGACGTCAAACAATGCATTTACTGTAGGATCTAGAAAAAAATCTGATCGTGATTAAACCGGAAAACCTCATAATTAGTGAACAAAAACAATTTCTAAAGGTAGTTCTCCTAAACATTCCATCGCTCACACCCAGGGTGCGATTTGCAGGGGGGGATGGGTTTAAGTTACGATCCTATTTGCAGTGGCCTTAATCCAAGCACTGTTTTTCAAAATGTCACAAAGCGTTTTGTGATTGTTTTGTATGAAATATTGAAGTTTATAAATACATATTTTGGCACACCTGGCCGAGTGGCGCTACGAATTCTTCTACAATCGGATTTGAATTCTGGCATGTTAAATTAACATTCGACAAACGCAAACAAACTTTTATTTAAGTGCACTCACAATAACAATTAAATGTTGCGCTTTTGTAAAACAGAGAAAACAAACAGGGTTCGCTTTCTGCCGCCTCGGTCTCCGTGAACTGGAGCGAGTCACAGAAACGAACCAAAACTCTATAGAGATCGCTAAGAAATTTGACCAACTGGGCGGCAACGTCATCAGAACACACTGAATTATGAGTATGTTTTTCTCGTTTACATGGGCTGGCATTGCAGGCTTGTGTTCTGGCATGAAAATAATGAAAAATTAGCGTGAAAAACAGAATATAATCCTACAAAATGCAGCAGGCTGGGTTGTGGTGCTTTTGCAGACAGCCTGAAGTTCTGGGAGTCTCCCGCATATTGATAGCGGCTCCCTGATGCCCGCAAATTAGTTCAAATCTCCCGGAATCTAGAGCTCGCGAGCTCCAAACCGTGTAGCGCGCGCACGGCAGAGAGGGAGAGAAGGAGAAACCTTCAGCGTATTCACAAATGTACGTGTGCGTCATGAAGTTCATGTAAGTGCACAATTCTTCCTTAATACAGATAAAGGAGGCAGAATTTCATTCAGTCTTTGTTTATTTTATTTAAAGCGATGGCTAAAAATCATTACATGTGAGAAGTAACATTTAACAATCTTTAAGTTTGCATTAAGTTGGCTGTGCAGTTATTGCAGTTTATAACACAGCAGGTAGACGGCATCTTGAACACTGCGTTCTTCCCTCCATGCAATCCGCGGATTCCCAAAATGCTTTGCGTTCACCACTGTTAATACGTCATGATGATGACACATTAGCAATCTCTATAGGCTACTTGCCTCAGTCACGATGAGAAATATGTCTATAGAAAGCTTGAGTGAACAAGTATTCTCTGATTGTGTAATCCATATGAAACCATCCATCATTAAATTATATTCACTATAGTGGCTGGAAACATTGTTGTCAGTGACTAAAAAATTCAGATTCAAATTCTAGACATGCCCCTGTGTAAATAGCCTGGTTAAAACCAGACCCTTCTCAGTCGTAACTGAGTTAGGGTCTGGAGAAAGTTCATTGACAGCTCACTTCCAAAGGGACGTCGCTCAAATGCCTCTGGGCGCAATTGGATAGACCTTAAAACCAATCAGATCGATCGTCATCTTGTAAAGCCCGCCTCAACGTTTGTGATTGCTGCCTCGATTTGGAAATAATGGAAATGAGCCTGAATGGACTCTTCGCCAGACTAACTTGCAGAGCAAATCTAAATTTGCCGGAAGTTCATCTGGGTTTTCCCAGGCTACTGTGTCTGTGCTGTGTCTCTTGATGTTCTATGCAGATTTATGCCAGCCTCCAGTAGAGATCCATTTCCTGGAGAGTTTAGGTGTAGGTAGTGATGTGAGATTTGAAGCGAGGCGTCGGATCTTGTGTCGAGCAAAAATGGGCGTGCCAGATGAAGCCGCGATTCGAGGCTTGTGTTGTTAACGTGAAAATCACGTGACTAATGACAAACGAGGCCTCGGTTTGTGTGGATACGTCATCGGTTCGGTCTGGGTGTCGTTTCCGGATAAAGGGGGTTCGAAACTCGCGCCTCCTTGTGGGTGTTGCAGGAGTAGTAGAATCAGTTGTAGTAGTGTCAGAGAGTCAGAGAGTTAGAGTTAGAGAGTTGGAGTTAGAGAGTTGTTTCATCGTCGTTATTGTGCAATATATGTGTTAGGGCTGTATATTATTACATTATATCAGGTTAGATTAGTTATAGTATATTGTTAGTATTAATTATAGTAGCTATATTATAGTATTGTTATATTAATTAGATAAGATTATTTGGATTGCTTTGGATTTTTGGATTTGGACTGGACTGCTTTTTGATTTGGATTGCCCTTTTGGAATTGTTTGCTTTTTGTGACCTCTTCCTTTTTCCTTGTAATGGAGCCAGCAAGAAAGAGGAAATCCTCCCCTGTCTGGGAGTTTTTTTAAATGGTTGCTCACAATAAGGTACAAACACAATTTGTATTATTATTGTTATTATTATTATTTTACTGTCTTTATATAATAATCCTCACTATATGGCTGTATTATATTTAATGTCTGTTCATTTATGTTTCAAGGTGAAATGCTTGCTGTGCCTAAAGGAGCTGACATACAGCAATAACACGTCCTCCATGCTCAGGCATTATCGAGCACTGCACGAGCATGCACAGACTACTAACAATCCACACAGTAGTCAAAGTAATTGATAATAATCATTAAAAAAACATTATTTAAATAATGTTTTAGGCTCCTACAATACACCTTCATTTTATTTTATTATAGATTCCAAAAAAGAAATGGTGAATGAGGCCCTGGTGAACATGGTCATCAAGGACTCCCAACCCTTTTCCATTGTGGATGATGATGGATTTAGGGAGCTCCTGCATGTGTTGGATCCCACTTACGTGATCCCAACTAGAAAGGTATGTGATTAATAAAGTGGTTCATCATTATTTAAGAAGTTAAAAGTAAGAGTAACTGCATTTATTTCTAACCACAGGCTTTGAAGGTCATGGTTGATCATAAGTACAAGGAGGCTAAGGAGAAGGCAAGAGAGCAGTTGCAGAACGTTCAGGCTATAAGCCTTACCTCTGACATGTGGACATCGCTAAACATGGATGCCTACCTAGCAGTGACTTGCCATTTTATAGACAATGACAAGCTCTGCACTATTTTACTAGGTGTACAGCATTTCCCTAAGAGCCATACTGCTGAGAACTTGGCTACTGGACATATCAAGCTCATGGAGGAGTGGGGCATAAAGGATAAAGTTAAGTGCCTGGTAACTGATGCAGCAGCCAACATGATAGCATGTGTACGATCACTGAATGTTAGGCATGCGGTATGCATTGCACATGCACTAAACCTTATTGTGGGGAAATCTTTTGATGACATCAGTAGCTTCAACGACATTCGAACCAAATGTAGGAAACTTGTGACCTATTTCCGAACAAGCACTACAGCAAAAGAGAGACTGGCCCAAGTACAGGAGCAGATGGGGAGACCAGTTCTGAAAATGATAATTGAAGTGGAAACTCGCTGGAACAGCACTTACAACATGCTGGGACGTCTCTATCAGCTGAGAGAGCCAGTGGGGGCAGCCCTGGCCTCTCTAAAGACCGACATCACCCCTCCTACAGCCCTGGAGTATGAGGCAGTCCAGGATGCTTTACATGTTCTTGCCCCTTTCCGCCAGGCTACAGTAGAGCTTTCAGGAGAGAAAAGGGTGTCTGCCTCCAAAGTGATTCCTTTGATGAAGATGCTTAATCACGCTGTAACGAGTAAGCTAGAAGGCCTCAAGTCCAATCCAGCAAGGCAGCTGGGTGACAGCCTTGTACGGAGGGTCAGGGAACAAGCAGTACATTTAGAATCAATAAGTGTGATGACCATACCCACGTTATTGGATCCCAGATTCAAAAAACTGGGATTCTTAAGTCAAGGGAAACTGCAAGAAGGCATATCAAGATTAAAATCTGAATGCGCTACTGTAATCAGAAGTTCTGGTCTCCATTCTGCATTCCACCAATATATCCCCAACTCAGCTGCCAGCCTCTTCAGAAGCAGGCCAATCCACAGACAACAGTAAGTACTATATGTGTTTGTTGTGTGAATGTTCACATTAGTGATTTAGTAATGTGAACCATTGTTAATGGAGTATTTTTTCTTTGTAACTCTATTATTAGGTGACCTTTGGCATCTGCTGGATAGCACGGTTGAACAAGGTAGAAGGAGCTCAAGTGCAACAGCAGATGCTACTGTAGAAGTGGACCGATATTTATCTGAAGTGAATCTCACAAGATCTGAGGATCCACTGGTATATTGGGCTCAACATAAACATCAGTATCCTCATTTATACCATCTGGCCCTGGCATTTTTATGTTCCCCCGCATCCTCTGTTCCATGTGAAAGGATCTTTTCCAAGGCTGGAGAGGTTCTGTCCAAGAAGAGGAATCGTCTAAGCCCCAACACACTTGAAAAAATTCTGTTCCTCAATAAAAATAATTTTTAATCCTTCCTTCGTTCCTCTACGTCCCCAGTCCCATAAGCACAACACTGCACAAAAATAGTAACAGTTCAATGCACAAAATCACCAGAAACAATTCTTAACCTTTACCACCCCACACTTTTCTGTTGCACTTTACTTTATTACACTCCCTCCACCATAAGCACTGCACTCAAAACAGTGTCACTTTTGTTGTTCATACTGTCACTATCCAAACCATTTATGAATAATTAATTAACTGTGTGTGTGTGTGTGTGTGTGTGTGTGTGTGTGTGTGTGTGTGTGTGTGTGTGTGTGTGTGTGTGTGTGTGTGTGTGTGTGTGTGTGTGAGAGAGACAGTTGTCTCTGCAGAAGTAAATTCAGACAGAGAAATATACATATTTTATTTTATACCCAGGCAATGGACAAATGTCTGCTCAGGTATTTTTATTATTGCAAATGAAAGGTTACAGACATTAACAGTGAGAAGAAAATAAATAAATAAAACAGAACAGGGGGGTATACTGACATCATAAGTCTGCTCAGGTCATTGTTTCAGAATGAATTAATTGGTCTGCTATTTCTTTGCACAGTAGCTAGGTGTCACTAGTGAGCAATGCTGAATGAAGCTTCGAGTAATGAACCTTTGGGTGAAGCAATGGTCTGTGAGGTCTCAGTGGTTCAGGAAGCCTCATTTTGCCATCACTAGGTGTAGGAGTTTAGTCCAACTTGTAACTTGTGGTAGAACTCTGACCTGTACCACCTGACCAATGCAGAATCATTCGGCATTGATAGTGTTGCCATACAAACGCTCAATCATCTCCTAATCACGGCAATTATTACGACATCCAACCCTAATCAAACACACCTGAACAAGCTAATCAAAGTCTTCAAGATTAGGCTATATTAGAAAGCTACAGGCAGGTGATTTTCATTATGGTTGGAGTTACGCGGGCCTCCAATTGGAACTTTAAAAACGCGTTCAAAAAGCTGTAACGATATGCGATATGAAACCGAAATCGCGACACTCAGATCCACGAACCTGCAGAATCGCGACACACCCCTTCCAATTCACAGCGTTATCCATACCGTCCAGATCCAATGCTACCACATCTTTAAATTACTATTAGTATTATTTGAAGTTAACTTAACATTATAAAATATGTAGACCTACACCACAAAACTAGTTGAGGATAAATTATTTAAAATTTGGGAATTCCAGCGTTATGGACATGACATTTGCAGACTTGCAGTTAACTTATATAATTATATAAATTCTCAGAAAATGCATTAATACCAAAATATTGTAACGTCTGTTTATCCATAGGCTCCTCCCAGAAAGGAGTCCAGACATTAGAAAAATATCAGTCTACACATGCGTTTTATATTTAATATTAGGGAAATCGACAGTCATGTGTGACAAAAAAAAATCTTTAACTTTTAGGAGGCAACGATTTTTTGTTGTTGTAATTCTGTGAATTACACTGCGCAAATCTAATGAAGAAGGGTTGGATCTCCACAGAACATAAAATATTCATTTTATTTTATTTTTCGTGTTCGCATTTATGAGGAAAAAATAATGTTACAGACGTGACAGTTCTCCGTTACGGACGCGACCGCTCTGAAGCGGCACTAAAAGACTGCTTTAAAACTTTCACAGACACCTTACACAGAAGACACGAAGCCTTTCTTTAAAGTGAATTTCGTTTTGTTTTAATTGTACGGACCTGAAAAATATATCTATATTGAAATGTCTACTTGTAAACAGAACAATTCAAAACGAAAGAAAACAGACTGCTCTCTGCTTATGAAATGAAATGTGCATTTCTCTCTGGTGCATTCACTACGGCGAAGATCGCGAGTCAGCATCGTCAACTTCATCTTGACTTTATTAATAAACAATCAACATGTCTCCTTGCTATATTTGACATATTCATAATCATTGCTTTTGCCGGTTCTTTGTGACAGCTTTTAGGTGCTTTATCGGCAGCGCCGCCGCCCTTACATGAACGCGCGTCACCACGGCATCAAAAACATGATTGCGTGATGAAAACATGAAAAATACCACATAAACATAGCCTAACTGTTTAGAAAGAAAACAGAACGAATAGCCTAATGCTCATACGTCCATCTCGCGAATGTATAGTCTTCTTCATCATGCCATCTTCACCATTAGCCGCTTTTCCACTGGCCAGCGTGAGCACAGAGGCCGAAATCATACCTCACGGCACTCCTGTAAAAAAGAAATCGCTGTACAAATATATCAGACGCTGCCATTTAGTCTTTAATTACAGACTTGGACCTCACACGCGGATATTGACTGACCACGAACAGTTAATTTAGCCTACTTGCATCTTTCATTCGTAATGTCTGGCGGTCTTGCTGGTTTTTTTGTTTGTTTGTTTGTTTTACAATTAAAACTAAAAGTCTGTTGTAACGCAAGCCTTACCGAACATGTACCGAGTAAAATATTACTGAAAATTGATTAGTAATGCCTTACACTACTGCGTTACAGCAAAACGTAATATGTTACTGTAATGCATTACTTTTGTAACGCGTTACTCCCAACACTGCTAATTCAGCACATCTTCCTGCAGAGTTGATTGTGAGATTGCAGGTCGAGAGGATGACCGCTCGAGTGTACTGCTCGTTTAGTGCCGTTTTATTGTGTCTGTCTGCATGTTTGAGCACAACAGACGCTGGAGTTGTAGGTGAGAAGTTATTTTAGCTTCATTACACAGCCCGAAGAAGTGCATAAATAAAGTGCCTAACAAAATTTGACTTTAGATGAATCTCAGCACATAGGCTTACAAAAATACAGTACAGATGTCAAGTGGAAGTTCAACTTTTGTATGTTGGTTTAGTTTTAATAAGCAAAGTATAAATATGCAAACTGTCATCTGTTTTTCATTGTACAAGTAAAACCCATATAATCACTAATACAAGCCTTTTTGTTTAATGTAAAACAAGAACATTAGTCTTATAACATGGCTACAAAATTACCAATCCGGAGTTTAAACTTTTGCCTAAACTTTTTGTTTTAGCAACTAAATAAGCCTACAATATAACATGGGGAGCTAATTATAACCGGTTGCTCTGCGTTGTGTATATGTAGTGCATTTCTATATTTATGTCTTCTGAGTAGCCTATTAAAAATGGCATAAATTGACGATGTACACCGGTAAATTTGTATACAACATATTAACTGATGTCCATGTTTTCTATCAGCATTGCACTATTACTCCCTCTACTTTAGTGGGATGGGTTGTAACGGCACTCTCCGTCTCTGAAACCGATTGATGCAGATTATTGAAAAATTGTAGATTTCTAAGCTACTTTGAATTGAAGCAGATGAATGTGTGAATATTGTAAAGTTTGAGACTCATTGCAATACCCCTGACTTGCAAAAGCTGAATCAAACTATTACAGCACTTCCTGGTCTACACAAATTATCCTCTTCTGCAGTGTCCGGTCAGTGTCCGGCGACGCTGACGGTCGAGCCGTCCCGTCGCGGATGCACTTCTGATAGAGACTGCTTTGGAGGACACAAATGCTGTAAATTTCCCTGTGGCCCCGTGTGTGTGCCGCCTGTTTTCAGTGAGTTTTTATTAATGATGGATGCTACACGCCTTCCAAAAACACTGAAAAAATGTTTTGACTCAGAAATTGCTAGTAAGTTTCACAAATAATTGCAAAGAAACCGCAAGCAACACATTGAACTAAACGTGAAACTATGAAGTAGATAGACTGAATATTCCGGTAAAACCTCCTACTATCATCTTATGACAACTTTCTTTTTTTTTTCATACAGTGAATGAGACATTCATTGATGTGGTTTCTGTCATGTGTCTGTATAACAGCAAAGCCAGGAGAGTGTCCAAGCACAAATTTTGGACCAGGAATGTGTGCCGAGATGTGTTGCTATGACAGTGACTGTCCGAACAATGAGAAATGCTGCAGCAATGGTTGTGGACATCAGTGTATGGCTCCATTTGCAGGTGTGTGTTGTATTAGTGTTTGGCTCAGCTTCCTCGTTATTTCAGTTTGTCTTGTTTTCTAATAAGTCGTTCTCAATGTAAAATATTTAGCCAACTAGCATGGTTTCAAGCACAAGATGGCTTTACAAAATTAACAGAAGATTAATACGGAGTAAAACTTGCAATTTGGTTTTTGTGCTGTATCTGAGACTGAATGCCGCTAAATGGATCGACTAATCTGTATCTCTCCAGTGAAGCCTGCAGCCGAACCCCCGAAGCCTCCAGGGAGGGAACCCCCGAAGCCTCCAGGGAGGCCTGGAGCTGAACCCCCGAAGCCTCCAGGGTGGTCTGGAGCTGAACCCCCGAAGCCTCCAGGGTGGCCTGGAGCTGAACCCCCGAAGCCTCCAGGGTGGCCTGGAGCTGAACCCCTGAAGCCTCCAGGGTGGCCTGGAGCCGAACCCCCGAAGCCTCCAGGAAGGCCTGGAGCCGAACCCCCGAAGCCTCCAGGAAGGCCTGGAGCCGAACCCCCGAAGCCTCCAGGGAGCGAACCCCCGAAGCCTCCAGGGAGGCCTGGAGCCGAACCCCCGAAGCCTCCAGGGAGGCCTGGAGCCGAACCCCCGAAGCCTCCAGGGAGGCCTGGAGCCGAACCCCCGAAGCCTCCAGGGAGGCCTGGAGCCGAACCCCCGAAGCCTCCAGGGAGGCCTGGAGCCGAACCCCCGAAGCCTCCAGGGAGGCCTGGAGCCGAACCCCCGAAGCCTCCAGGGAGGCCTGGAGCCGAACCCCCAAAACAACCAGGGAGGCCTGGAGCCGAACCCCCAATGCCTCCAGGGAGGCCTGGAGCCGAACCCCCGAAGCCTTCCACTGAACTGCTTGAGCCTGAACCGGAGCCTTCCGTCGAACTGCCGGAGCCCTCCACCGAACTCCCAGAGCCGCCTGCAACTGAACCTCCGGTTAAGCCTACAGCCGAACCCCCGATGCCTCCAGGGAGGCCTGGAGCCGGACCCCCGATGCCTCCAGGGAGGCCTGGAGCCGGACCCCCGATGCCTCCAGGGAGGCCTGGAGCCGGACCCCCGATGCCTCCAGGGAGGCCTGGAGCCGGACCCCCGATGCCTCCAGGGAGGCCTGGAGCCGGACCCCCGAATGCCTCCAGGGAGGCCTGGAGCCGGACCCCCGATGCCTCCAGGCAGGCCTGGAGCCGGACCCCCGATGCCTCCAGGGAGGCCTGGAGCCGGACCCCCGAAGCCTCCAGGGAGGCCTGGAGCCGGACCCCCGAAGCCTCCAGTGTGTGCTGAAAACTGTCGCCAAACTAACCCTTATGGCCAATGTTCAGGTCATAAGTAATGTGGCTATGCATGCAGGTAACTGTGCTGATTTAACCATTGGATGTATGGTATATTTTCCCTGTTATCACCAAATAAATCTCACACTTGTAAGACTACTTTCTCTTTTATATTTCTTTAAGTGTGATAACAAAGTTGGTGTTTTTTGTGTGCCAGCGTTAGTTTGGCTGTTCTCTCACATAATGGCTGTTCTCTCACATAATGGCTGTTCTCTCACATAATGGCTGTTCTCTCACATAATGGCTGTTCTCTCACATAATGGCTGTTCTCTCACATAATGGCTGTTCTCTCACATAATGGCTGTTCTCTCACATAATGGCTCATTGGAATTCCTGCTTTAGGAATGTGTAAGTTCCCCTCCTGAAGACCCAAACACATTCAAAACGGTTTCAGAGAGGCTAGCAATATTAAGCTAGCTTTGAATGCATCCAAAGCCATGCCTCCTTCAAAACGCATGAATGCACAAAGCAGAGTCTACAAAGTGTCATGAGATGAAAGACTGTTAAATTGCCTCATGTCTCAAAACGCATAACATTACAGTGATAATGAACGTAAACATCTTACAGTGCTCTAGTTGCACCATCTGACTAATCCAGATTCATTTCGGCGTTAATGGTGTTGACATGAAAACGAATAAATCCAAATCTGAATACGAATGCAACGATTGGACTGACTTTTTTTTTTTTTTTTTTTTGGGTCCTGAGACCTTTACAGAAGGTATGTTCATTTTACCATTTAGAACACTTCTAATATTGATTGCTATCAGGATATGAAGAGTTTCAACCAGTATTGCCTATAGACCAATAGTCTTCTGCTGCATTCTGAAGCATTTGCTACAAAGTATAGTGGTCACATATATTGGTTGTCGTTGAACAATGTTCGATTGGTCCGTCAGAAATTGTTTTGGGATGGTATGATATGTGCATACAGACAAGTACTTTATGGCCGTGCAAGCTTCAAAGAGATTAGCCTAGCTAAAGGAGGAACGCTCTCAACGTTAGGCAAAATCTGCACGATTAGGGACTCCAGTATGTGAGCATGAAACATGGACAACTTTACGTGTGACATGAACAAGACTTTAAGTAGACTAAACATACTCTAACGTACACATACATGCATGCATACATGTTTACCTAGGGAAAGAGAGCTGAAGCAGAATACAGGAAAGCAAGAAGTTATAGCATTGCTTAAAATTCAGCAGATTATTAGACTTGAGCAAACCATCAGTTTAGTTCTAACACGCCCTTCTTTAAAATGGGTAAGGATACATAATGTATCAAATAATGAGACTTAAGTTTGATACTTGCATGCCTTGCCCTTTTGAATTAAACTGTCCTGATGCAGTTTGTTGAGGGCTCCAGTTGATCTTTGCTGATGTTGTCTTGATGAGAGAGAACCAGTAGGGGTCAGAGGATCTTTGGTGAATGGAAGTCAAGGCCTAGCCTGGCACAAGGTTGGGGGTCCTTAGAAGACTTCTAGTTCAGCATCGTCTTCACAGTCGGTACTGAAATTTAAAAAATGTGACGCTTTGAGCACTGTTGAGCAGAATCATAAACACCTCTGATTGGCCATTGTGTTCATGAGCTCATCGGATATGTCTACGATTGGCTACAATGATCAACGCACCGGAGCGTTTGAGAGCACACCAACTTGGTATCCAAGTCGGTACTTTTGACAACACTAGTTTATACATTTCTCAAGTGGTTATATATAGAATATATAGGATTAAAAGGGTTTATTTCTCCTTCTCAGCAAGAACACACAACTCTCTGCAAATTCCTTCTGGGTCATATTTGTCTTATCAGATAATAGGAATCATGTCTAAACTGTACTCTCTGTACTCTCTGCTAGAGTTGGAAAGAGATCACAGAGATAACGCAAGACTAAATTACGACGGGAGCAGAAATAACAGCCACCTCTAATCTAAAGGCAGTGTCTAATTGGTCAGAACTCATCCAGGAGGCTGGACAAACATTTGAGTTTAAAATCTTAGGACACGAACAAAGCATTAGAGTAGCCATGACATTTTAGACCAGCCAGACGAGTAAACTTGTAGGCGAGCAGACGCAATAACCCAAATCAAGATCAGAAGAACATAGGTTAAACAGCTTCATTCAAGCCATCGAACGTGAACATTCAAGCTCGTCTCACTTTTCTTTCTCTTACTTAGTTTGTTTTCTGTTCCATTGAGAGTCTCGGTTCTAAGTTAAGTTTTGCTGTAAAGTTTCGGTCAACGATTTGACTGCAAAGCCCGCTTCCAACTTCAAAGACTTTCCATCCAACCGCCAACACACCACGTGTTTGGGTTAAATTAATGATTGATGGTTCGTTCAGGTCATGTCTTATAAGTGCATATAATGCTAGAACCTTGGGATTTCGTCAACTCATTCTTTCACTCTCTTTCTTTCTGTAACTCGTATGAATGTGTGTGAGCATGTGTTTGTGTTAGATATCAGTTTGATCTGTTAGGGTAATCAATAAAAACTTGTCTGTATTTTAAAGAGAAGTGTTCTTGTGTTATGTGCTTACGAATTTAATGTCTTAAACTGCTGATCTAAGTTACCTTGCTAATAAATAGTGTTTTCACTATAGTTTGTATATTTATAATTGCTCGGCCGCCCTATGAATTAATTAATAATTCCCTTCGAGCTAAATTGACCTGTTTGACCCTTTCAGCACCATATGACTAGGAAGTCAAAGCTCAAATCACAGTCTTTGTTCTACCCACTTAATTGATAGAAGTGCGAGTGTATTACATTATATAAAATGTGCCAATTTCTCGATAAGTGAAGTCAAACAATGCATTTACTGTAGGATCTAGAAAAAAATCTGATCGTGATTAAACCGGAAAACCTCATAATTAGTGAACAAAAACAATTTCTAAAGGTAGTTCTCCTAAACATTCCATCGCTCACACCCAGGGTGCGATTTGCAGGGGGGGATGGGTTTAAGTTACGATCCTATTTGCAGTGGCCTTAATCCAAGCACAGATTTTCAAAATGTCACAAAGCGTTTTGTGATTGTTTTGTATGAAATATTAAAGTTTATAAATACATATTTTGGCACACCTGGCCGAGTGGCGCTACGAATTCTTCTACTATCGGATTTTAATTCTGGCATGTTAAATTAACATTCGACAAACGCAAACAAACTTTTATTTAAGTGCACTCACAATAACAATTAAATGTTGCGCTTTTGTAAAACAGAGAAAACAAACAGGGTGCGCTTTCTGCCGCCTCGGTCTCCGTGAACTGGAGCGAGTCACAGAAACGAACCAAAACTCTATAGAGATCGCTAAGAAATGCGACCAACTGGGCGGCAACGTCATCAGAACACACTGAATTATGGGTATGTTTTTCTCGTTTACATGGGCTGGCATTGCAGGCTTGTGTTCTGGCATGAAAATAATGAAAAATTAGCGTGAAAAACAGAATATAATCCTACAAAATGCAGCAGGCTGGGTTGTGGTGCTTTTGCAGACAGCCTGAAGTTCTGGGAGTCTCCCGCATATTGATAGCGGCTCCCTGATGCCCGCAAATTAGTTCAAATCTCCCGGAATCTAGAGCTCGCGAGCTCCAAACCGTGTAGCGCGCGCACGGCAGAGAGGGAGAGAGGGAGAAACCTTCAGCGTATTCACAAATGTACGTGTGCGTCATGAAGTGCATGTAAGTGCACAATTCTTCCTTAATACAGATAAAGGAGGCAGAATTTCATTCAGTCTTTGTTTATTTTATTTAAAGCAATGGCTAAAAATCATTACATGTGAGAAGTAACATTAAACAATCTTTAAGTTTGCATTAAGTTGGCTGTGCAGTTATTGCAGTTTATAACACAGCAGGTAGACGGCATCTTGAACACTGCGTTCTTCCCTCCATGCAATCCGTGGATTCCCAAAATGCTTTGCGTTCACCACTGTTAATACGTCATGATGACGACACATTAGCAATCTCTATAGGCTACTTGCCTCAGTCACGATGAGAAATATGTCTATAGAAAGCTTGAGTGAACAAGTATTCTCTGATTGTGTAATCCATATGAAACCATCCATCATTAAATTATATTCACTATAGTGGCTGGAAACATTGTTGTCAGTGACTAAAAATTTCAGATTCAAATTCTAGACATGCCCCTGTGTAAATAGCCTGGTTAAAACCAGACCCTTCTCAGTCGTAACTGAGTTAGGGTCTGGAGAAAGTTCATTGACAGCTCATTTCCAAAGGGACGTCGCTCAAATGCCTCTGGGCGCAATTGGATAGACCTTAAAACCAATCAGATCGATCGTCATCTTGTAAAGCCCGCCTCAACGTTTGTGATTGCTGCCTCGATTTGGAAATATTGGAAATGAGCTTGAATGAACTCTTCGCCAGACTAACTTGCAGAGCAAATCTAAATTTGCCGGAAGTTCGTCTGGGTTTTCCCAGGCTACTGTGTCTGTGCTGTGTCTCTTGATGTTCTATGCAGATTTATGCCAGCCTCCAGTAGAGATCCATTTCCTGGAGAGTTTAGGTGTAGGTAGTGATGTGACATTTGAAGCGAGGCGTCGGAGCTTGTGTCGAGCAAAAATGGGCGTGCCAGATGAAGCCGCGATTCGAGGCTTGTGTTGTTAACGTGAAAATCACGTGACTAATGACAAACGAGGCCTCGGTTTGTGTGGATAAGTCATCGGTTCGGTCTGAGTGTCGTTTCCGGATAAAGGGGGTTCGAAACTCGCGCCTCCTTGTGGGTGTTGCAGGAGTAGTAGAATCAGTTGTAGTAGTGTCAGAGAGTCAGAGAGTTAGAGTTAGAGAGTTGGAGTTAGAGAGTTGTTTCATCGTCGTTATTGTGCAATATATGTGTTAGGGTTAATATATGTGTTAGTAATATATGTGTATATTATTACATTATATCAGGTTAGATTAGTTATAGTATATTGTTAGTATTAATTATAGTAGCTATATTATAGTATTGTTATATTAATTAGATAAGATTATTTGGATTGCTTTGGATTTTTGGATTTGGACTGGACTGCTTTTTGATTTGGATTGCCCTTTTGGAATTGTTTGCTTTTTGTGACCTCTTCCTTTTTCCTTGTAATGGAGCCAGCAAGAAAGAGGAAATCCTCCCCTGTCTGGGAGTTTTTTTAAATGGTTGCTCACAATAAGGTACAAACACAATTTGTATTAATATTGTTATTATTATTATTTTACTGTCTTTATATAATAATCCTCACTATATGGCTGTATTATATTTAATGTCTATTAATTTATGTTTCAAGGTGAAATGCTTGCTGTGCCTAAAGGAGCTGACATACAGCAATAACACGTCCTCCATGCTCAGGCATTATCGAGCACTGCACGAGCATGCACAGACTACTAACAATCCACACAGTAGTCAAAGTAATTGATAATAATCATTAAAAAACATTATTTAAATAATGTTTTAGGCTCCTACAATACACCTGCATTTTATTTTATTATAGATTCCAAAAAAGAAATGGTGAATGAGGCCCTGGTGAACATGGTCATCAAGGACTCCCAACCCTTTTCCATTGTGGATGATGATGGATTTAGGGAGCTCCTGCATGTGTTGGATCCCACTTACGTGATCCCAACTAGAAAGGTATGTGATTAATAAAGTGGTTCATCATTATTTAAGAAGTTAAAAGTAAGAGTAACTGCATTTATTTCTATCCACAGGCTTTGAAGGTCATGGTTGATCATAAGTGCAAGGAGGCTAAGGAGAAGGCAAGAGAGCAGTTGCAGAACGTTCAGGCTATAAGCCTTACCTCTGACATGTGGACATCGCTAAACATGGATGCCTACCTAGCAGTGACTTGCCATTTTATTGACAATGACAAGCTCTGCACTATTTTACTAGGTGTACAGCATTTCCCTAAGAGCCATACTGCTGAGAAATTGGCTACTGGACATATCAAGCTCATGGAGGAGTGGGGCATAAAGGATAAAGTTAAGTGCCTGGTAACTGATGCAGCAGCCAACATGATAGCATGTGTACGATCACTGAATGTTAGGCATGCGGTATGCATTGCACATGCACTAAACCTTATTGTGGGGAAATCTTTTGATGACATCAGTAGCTTCAACGACATTCGAACCAAATGTAGGAAACTTGTGACCTATTTCCGAACAAGAACTACAGCAAAAGAGAGACTGGCCCAAGTACAGGAGCAGATGGGGAGACCAGTTCTGAAAATGATAATTGAAGTGGACACTCGCTGGAACAGCACTTACAACATGCTGGAACGTCTCTATCAGCTGAGAGAGCCAGTGGGGGCAGCCCTGGCCTCTCTAAAGACCGACATCACCCCTCCTACAGCCCTGGAGTATGAGGCAGTCCAGGATGCTTTACATGTTCTTGCCCCTTTCCGCCAGGCTACAGTAGAGCTTTCAGGAGAGAAAAGGGTGTCTGCCTCCAAAGTGATTCCTTTGATGAAGATGCTTAATCACGCTGTAACGAGTAAGCTAGAGGGCCTCAAGTCCAATCCGGCAAGGCAGCTGGGTGACAGCCTTGTACGGAGGGTCAGGGAACAAGCAGTACATTTAGAATCAATAAGTGTGATGACCATACCCACGTTATTGGATCCCAGATTCAAAAAACTGGGATTCTTAAGTCAAGGGAAACTGCAAGAAGGCATATCAAGATTAAAATCTGAATGCGCTACTGTAATCAGAAGTTCTGCTCTCCATTCTGCTTCCACCAATATACCCCCAACTCAGCTGCCAGCCTCTTCAGAAGCAGGCCAATCCACAGACAACAGTAAGTACTATATGTGTTTGTTGTGTGAATGTTCACATTAGTGATTTAGTAATGTGAACCATTGTTAATGGAGTATTTTTTCTTTGTACCTCTATTATTAGGTGACCTTTGGCATCTGCTGGATAGCACGGTTGAACACGGTAGAAGGAGCTCAAGTGCAACAGCAGATGCTACTGTAGAAGTGGACCGATATTTATCTGAAGTGAATCTCACAAGATCTGAGGATCCACTGGTATATTGGGCTCAACATAAACATCAGTATCCTCATTTATACCATCTGGCCCTGGCATTTTTATGTTCCCCCGCATCCTCTGTTCCATGTGAAAGGATCTTTTCCAAGGCTGGAGAGGTTCTGTCCAAGAAGAGGAATCGTCTAAGCCCCAACACACTTGAAAAAATTCTGTTCCTCAATAAAAATAATTTTTAATCCTTCCTTCGTTCCTCTACGTCCCCAGTCCCATAAGCACAACACTGCACAAAAATAGTAACAGTTCAATGCACAAATCACCAGAAACAATTCTTAACCTTTACCACCCCACACTTTTCTGTTGCACTTTACTTTATTACACTCCCTCCACCATAAGCACTGCACTCAACACAGTGTCACTTTTGTTGTTCATACTGTCACTATCCAAACCATTTATGAATAATTAATTAACTGTGTGTGTGTGTGTGTGTGTGTGTGTGTGTGTGTGTGTGTGTGTGTGTGTGTGTGTGTGTGTGTGTGTGTGTGTGTGTGTGTGTGTGTGTGTGTGTGTGTGTGTGTGTGAGAGACAGTTGTCTCTGCAGAAGTAAATTCAGACAGAGAAATATACATATTTTATTTTATACCCAGGCAATGGACAAATGTCTGCTCAGGTATTTTTATTATTGCAAATGAAAGGTTACAGACATTAACAGTGAGAAGAAAATAATAAATAAAACAGAACAGGGGGGTATACTGACATCATAAGTCTGCTCAGGTCATTGTTTCAGAATGAATTAATTGGTCTGCTATTTCTTTGCACAGTAGCTAGGTGTCACTAGTGAGCAATGCTGAATGAAGCTTCGAGTAATGAACCTTTGGGTGAAGCAATGGTCTGTGAGGTCTCAGTGGTTCAGGAAGCCTCATTTTGCCATCACTAGGTGTAGGAGTTTAGTCCAACTTGTAACTTGTGGTAGAACTCTGACCTGTACCACCTGACCAATGCAGAATCATTCGGCATTGATAGTGTTGCCATACAAACGCTCAATCATCTCCTAATCACAGCAATTATTACGACATCCAACCCTAATCAAACACACCTGAACAAGCTAATCAAAGTCTTCAAGATTAGGCTATATTAGAAAGCTACAGGCAGGTGATTTTCATTATGGTTGGAGTTACACGGGCCTCCAATTGGAACTTTAAAAACGCGTTCAAAAAGCACTTTAAACTGCTTTGACAGCGTTTTTTTTGTGTGTGTGTGGGACTCAGCAACGGGGTTTTTCTTTGTAGGTTTGTGTTCCTCGCTGTCTGCCCCTCCTGACTCACTAATTCAGCACATCTTCCTGCAGAGTTGATTGTGAGATTGCAGGTCGAGAGGATGACCGCTCGAGTGTACTGCTCGTTTAGTGCCGTTTTATTGTGTCTGTCTGCATGTTTGAGCACAACAGACGCTGGAGTTGTAGGTGAGAAGTTGTTTTAGCTTGATTACACAGCCCGAAGAAGTGCATAAATAAAGTGCCTAACAAAATTTGACTTTAGATGAATCTCAGCACATAGGCTTACAAAAATACAGTACAGATGTCAAGTGGAAGTTCAACTTTGTATGTTGGTTTAGTTTTAATAAGCAAAGTATAAATATGCAAACTGTCATCTGTTTTTCATTGTACAAGTAAAACCCATATAATCACTAATATAAGCCTTTTTGTTTAATGTAAAACAAGAACATTAGTCTTATAACATGGCTACAAAATTACCAATCCGGAGTTTAAACTTTTGCCTAAACTTTTTGTTTTAGCAACTAAATAAGCCTACAATATAACATGGGGAGCTAATTATAACCGGTTGCTCTGCGTTGTGTATATGTAGTGCATTTCTATATTTATGTCTTCTGAGTAGCCTATTAAAATGCTTAAAAGGAAATTAGGGTGGTCATGGGGATGGCATAAATTGATGATGTACACTGGTAAATTTGTATACAACATATTAACTGATGTCCATGTTTTCTATCAGCATTGCACTATTACTCCCTCTACTTTAGTGGGATGGGTTGTAACAGCACTCTCCGTCTCTGAAACCGATTGATGCAGATTATTGAAAAATTGTAGATTTCTAAGCTACTTTGAATTGAAGCAGATGAATGTGTGAATATTGTAAAGTTTGAGACTCATTGCAATACCCCTGACTTGCAAAAGCTGAATCAAACTATTACAGCACTTCCTGGTCTACACAAATGATCCTCTTGAATCCTCTTCTGCAGTGTCCGGTCAGTGTCCGGCGACGCTGACGGTCGAGCCGTCCCGTCGCGGATGCACTTCTGATAGAGACTGCTTTGGAGGACACAAATGCTGTAAATTTCCCTGTGGCCCCGTGTGTGTGCCGCCTGTTTTCAGTGAGTTTTTATTAATGATGGATGCTACACGCCTTCCAAAAACGCTGAAAAATGTTTTGACTCAGAAATTGCTAGTAAGTTTCACAAATAATTGCAAAGAAACCGCAATCAACACATTGAACTAAACGTGAAACTATGAAGTAGATAGACTGAATATTCCGGTAAAACCTCCTACTATCATCTTATGACAACTTTCTTTTTTTTTTTTCATACAGTGAATGAGACATTCATTGATGTGGTTTCTGTCATGTGTCTGTATAACAGCAAAGCCAGGAGAGTGTCCAAGCACAAATTTTGGACCAGGAATGTGTGCCGAGATGTGTTGCTATGACAGTGACTGTCCGAACAATGAGAAATGCTGCAGCAATGGTTGTGGACATCAGTGTATGGCTCCATTTGCAGGTGTGTGTTGTATTAGTGTTTGGCTCAGCTACCTCGTTATTTCAGTTTGTCTTGTTTTCTAATAAGTCGTTCTCAATGTAAAGTATTTAGCCAACTAGCATGGTTTCAAGCACAAGATGGCTTTACAAAATTAACAGAAGATTAATACGGAGTAAAACTTGCAATTTGGTTTTTGTGCTGTATCTGAGACTGAATGCCGCTAAATGGATCGACTAATCTGTATCTCTCCAGTGAAGCCTGCAGCCGAACCCCCGAAGCCTCCAGGGTGGCCTGGAGCTGAACCCCCGAAGCCTCCAGGGTGGCCTGGAGCTGAACCCCCGAAGCCTCCAGGGTGGCCTGGAGCTGAACCCCCGAAGCCTCCAGGGTGGCCTGGAGCTGAACCCCCGAAGCCTCCAGGGTGGCCTGGAGCTGAACCCCCGAAGCCTCCAGGGAGGCCTGGAGCCGAACCCCCGAAGCCTCCAGGGAGCGAACGCCCAAAGCTTCCAGAAAGGCCTGGAGCCGAACCCCCGATGCCTCCAGGGAGGCCTGGAGCCGAACCCCCGATGCCTCCAGGGAGGCCTGGAGCCGAACCCCCGATGCCTCCAGGGAGGCCTGGAGCCGAACCCCCGAAGCCTCCAGGGAGGCCTGGAGCCGAACCCCCGAAGCCTTCCACTGAACTGCTTGAGCCTGAACCGGAGCCTTCCGTCGAACTGCCTGAGCCGGAGCCCTCCACCGAACTGCCAGAGCCGCCTGCAACTGAACCTCCGGTTAAGCCTGCAGCCGAACCCCCGATGGCTCCAGGGAGGCCTGGAGCCGGACCCCCGATGGCTCCAGGGAGGCCTGGAGCCGGACCCCCGATGGCTCCAGGGAGGCCTGGAGCCGGACCCCCGATGGCTCCAGGGAGGCCTGGAGCCGGACCCCCGATGGCTCCAGGGAGGCCTGGAGCCGGACCCCCGATGGCTCCAGGGAGGCCTGGAGCCGGACCCCCGATGGCTCCAGGGAGGCCTGGAGCCGGACCCCCGATGGCTCCAGGGAGGCCTGGAGCCGGACCCCCGATGGCTCCAGGGAGGCCTGGAGCCGGACCCCCGATGGCTCCAGGGAGGCCTGGAGCCGAACCCCCGAAGCGACCAGGGAGGCCTGGAGCCGAACCCCCGAAGCGACCAGGGAGGCCTGGAGCCGAACCCCCGAAGCCTCCAGTGTGTGCTGAAAACTGTCGCCAAACTAACCCTTATGGCCAATGTTCAGGTCATAAGTAATGTGGCTATGCATGCAGGTAACTGTGCTGATTTAACCATTGGATGTATGGTATATTTTCCCTGTTATCACCAAATAAATCTCACACTTGTAAGACTACTTTCTCTTTTATATTTCTTTAAGTGTGATAACAAAGTTGGTGTTTTTTGTGTGCCAGCGTTAGTTTGGCTGTTCTCTCACATAATGGCTGTTCTCTCACATAATGGCTGTTCTCTCACATAATGGCTGTTCTCTCACATAATGGCTGTTCTCTCACATAATGGCTGTTCTCTCACATAATGGCTGTTCTCTCACATAATGGCTGTTCTCTCACATAATGGCTGTTCTCTCACATAATGGCTCATTGGAATTCCTGCTTTAGGAATGTGTAAGTTCCCCTCCTGAAGACCCAAACACATTCAAAACGGTTTCAGAGAGGCTAGCAATATTAAGCTAGCTTTGAATGCATCCAAAGCCATGCCTCCTTCAAAACGCATGAATGCACAAAGCAGAGTCTACAAAGTGTCATGAGATGAAAGACTGTTAAATTGTCTCATGTCTCAAATCGCATAACATTACAGTGATAATGAACGTAAACATCTTACAGTGCTCTAGTTGTACCATCTGACTAATCCAGATTCATTTCGGCGTTAATGGTGTTGACATGAAAACGAATACATCCAAATCTGAATACGAATGCAACGATTGGACTGACTTTTTTTTTTTTTTTTGGGTCCTGAGACCTTTACAGAAGCTATGTTCATTTTACCATTTAGAACACTTCTAATATTGATTGCTATCAGGATATGAAGAGTTTCAACCAGTATTGCCTATAGACCAATAGTCTTCTGCTGCATTCTGAAGCATTTGCTACAAAGTATAGTGGTCACATATATTGGTTGTCGTTGAACAATGTTCGATTGGTCCGTCAGAAATTGTTTTGGGATGGTATGATATGTGCATACAGACAAGTACTTTATGGCCGTGCAAGCTTCAAAGAGATTAGCCTAGCTAAAGGAGGAACGCTCTCTACGTTAGGCCAAATCTGCACGATTAGGGACTCCAGTATGTGAGCATGAAACATGGAAAACTTTACGTGTGACATGAACAAGACTTTAAGTAGACTAAACATACTCTAACGTACACATACATGCATGCATACATGTTTACCTAGGGAAAGAGAGCTGAAGCAGAATACAGGAAAGCAAGAAGTTATAGCATTGCTTAAAATTCAGCAGATCAGCAGCCTTGAGCAAACCATCAGTTTAGTTCTAACACGCCCTTCTTTAAAATGGGTAAGGATACATAATGTATCAAATAATGAGACTTAAGTTTGATTCTTGCATGCCTTCCCCTTTTGAATTAAACTGTCCTGATGCAGTTTGTTGAGGGCTCCAGTTGATCTTTGCTGATGTTGTCTTGATGAGAGAGAACCAGTAGGAGTCAGAGGATCTTTGGTGAATGGAAGTCAAGGCCTAGCCTGGCACAAGGTTGGGGGTCCTTAGAAGACTTCTAGTTCAGCATCGTCTTCACAGTCGGTACTGAAATTTAAAAAATGTGACGCTTTGAGCACTGTTGAGCAGAATCATAAACACCTCTGATTGGCCATTGTGTTCATGAGCTCATCGGATATGTCTACGATTGGCTACAATGATCAACGCACCGGAGCGTTTGAGAGCACAAACGAATATATAGGATTAAAAGGGTTTATTTCTCCTTCTCAGCAAGAACACACAACTCTCTGCAAATTCCTTCTGGGTCATATTTGTCTTATCAGATAATAGGAATCATGTCTAAACTGTACTCTCTGTACTCTCTGCTAGAGTTGGAAAGAGATCACAGAGATAACGCATGACTAAATTACGACGAGAGCAGAAATAACAGCCACCTCTAATCTAAAGGCAGTGTCTGATTGGTCAGAACTCATCCAGGAGGCTGGACAAACATTTGAGTTTAAAATCTTAGGACACGAACAAAGCATTAGAGTAGCCATGACATTTTAGACCAGCCAGACGAGTAAACTTTTTTTTCGGCGAGCAGACGCAATAACCCAAATCAAGATCAGAAGAAAATAGGTTAAATAGCTTCATTCAAGCCATCGAACGTGAACATTCAAGCTCGTCTCACTTTTCTTTCTCTTACTTAGTTTGTTTTCTGTTCCGTTGAGAGTCTCGGTTCTAAGTTAAGTTTTGCTGTAAAGTTTCGGTCAACGATTTGACTGCAAAGCCCGCTTCCAACTTCAAAGACTTTCCATCCAACCGCCAACACACCACGTGTTTGGGTTAAATTAATGATTGATGGTTCGTTCAGGTCATGTCTTATAAGTGCATATAATTCTAGAACCTTGGGATTTCATCAACTCATTCTTTCACTCTCTTTCTTTCTGTAACTCATATGAATGTGTGTGAGCATGTGTTTGTGTTAGATATCAGTTTTATCTGTTAGGGTAATCAATAAAAACTTGTCTGTATTTTAAAGAGAAGTGTTCTTGTGTTATGTGCTTACGAATTTAATGTCTTAAACTGCTGATCTAAGTTACCTTGCTAATAAATAGTGTTTTCACTATAGTTTGGATATTTATAATTGCTCTGCCGCCCTATGAATTAATTCATTATTCCCTTTGAGCTAAATTGACCTGTTTGACCCTTACAGCACCATATGACTAGGAAGTCAAAGCTCAAATCACAGTCTTTGTTCTACCCACTTAATTGATAGAAGTGCGAGTGTATTACATTATATAAAATGTGCCAATTTCTCGATAAGTGACGTCAAACAATGCATTTACTGTAGGATCTAGAAAAAAATCTGATCGTGATTAAACCGGAAAACCTCATAATTAGTGAACAAAAACAATTTCTAAAGGTAGTTCTCCTAAACATTCCATCGCTCACACCCAGGGTGCGATTTGCAGGGGGGGATGGGTTTAAGTTACGATCCTATTTGCAGTGGCCTTAATCCAAGCACTGTTTTTCAAAATGTCACAAAGCGTTTTGTGATTGTTTTGTATGAAATATTGAAGTTTATAAATACATATTTTGGCACACCTGGCCGAGTGGCGCTACGAATTCTTCTACAATCGGATTTGAATTCTGGCATGTTAAATTAACATTCGACAAACGCAAACAAACTTTTATTTAAGTGCACTCACAATAACAATTAAATGTTGCGCTTTTGTAAAACAGAGAAAACAAACAGGGTTCGCTTTCTGCCGCCTCGGTCTCCGTGAACTGGAGCGAGTCACAGAAACGAACCAAAACTCTATAGAGATCGCTAAGAAATTTGACCAACTGGGAGGCAACGTCATCAGAACACACTGAATTATGAGTATGTTTTTCTCGTTTACATGGGCTGGCATTGCAGGCTTGTGTTCTGGCATGAAAATAATGAAAAATTAGCGTGAAAAACAGAATATAATCCTACAAAATGCAGCAGGCTGGGTTGTGGTGCTTTTGCAGACAGCCTGAAGTTCTGGGAGTCTCCCGCATATTGATAGCGGCTCCCTGATGCCCGCAAATTAGTTCAAATCTCCCGGAATCTAGAGCTCGCGAGCTCCAAACCGTGTAGCGCGCGCACGGCAGAGAGGGAGAGAAGGAGAAACCTTCAGCGTATTCACAAATGTACGTGTGCGTCATGAAGTTCATGTAAGTGCACAATTCTTCCTTAATACAGATAAAGGAGGCAGAATTTCATTCAGTCTTTGTTTATTTTATTTAAAGCGATGGCTAAAAATCATTACATGTGAGAAGTAACATTTAACAATCTTTAAGTTTGCATTAAGTTGGCTGTGCAGTTATTGCAGTTTATAACACAGCAGGTAGACGGCATCTTGAACACTGCGTTCTTCCCTCCATGCAATCCGCGGATTCCCAAAATGCTTTGCGTTCACCACTGTTAATACGTCATGATGATGACACATTAGCAATCTCTATAGGCTACTTGCCTCAGTCACGATGAGAAATATGTCTATAGAAAGCTTGAGTGAACAAGTATTCTCTGATTGTGTAATCCATATGAAACCATCCATCATTAAATTATATTCACTATAGTGGCTGGAAACATTGTTGTCAGTGACTAAAAAATTCAGATTCAAATTCTAGACATGCCCCTGTGTAAATAGCCTGGTTAAAACCAGACCCTTCTCAGTCGTAACTGAGTTAGGGTCTGGAGAAAGTTCATTGACAGCTCACTTCCAAAGGGACGTCGCTCAAATGCCTCTGGGCGCAATTGGATAGACCTTAAAACCAATCAGATCGATCGTCATCTTGTAAAGCCCGCCTCAACGTTTGTGATTGCTGCCTCGATTTGGAAATAATGGAAATGAGCCTGAATGGACTCTTCGCCAGACTAACTTGCAGAGCAAATCTAAATTTGCCGGAAGTTCATCTGGGTTTTCCCAGGCTACTGTGTCTGTGCTGTGTCTCTTGATGTTCTATGCTGATTTATGCCAGCCTCCAGTAGAGATCCATTTCCTGGAGAGTTTAGGTGTAGGTAGTGATGTGAGATTTGAAGCGAGGCGTCGGATCTTGTGTCGAGCAAAAATGGGCGTGCCAGATGAAGCCGCGATTCGAGGCTTGTGTTGTTAACGTGAAAATCACGTGACTAATGACAAACGAGGCCTCGGTTTGTGTGGATACGTCATCGGTTCGGTCTGGGTGTCGTTTCCGGATAAAGGGGGTTCGAAACTCGCGCCTCCTTGTGGGTGTTGCAGGAGTAGTAGAATCAGTTGTAGTAGTGTCAGAGAGTCAGAGAGTTAGAGTTAGAGAGTTGGAGTTAGAGAGTTGTTTCATCGTCGTTATTGTGCAATATATGTGTTAGGGCTGTATATTATTACATTATATCAGGTTAGATTAGTTATAGTATATTGTTAGTATTAATTATAGTAGCTATATTATAGTATTGTTATATTAATTAGATAAGATTATTTGGATTGCTTTGGATTTTTGGATTTGGACTGGACTGCTTTTTGATTTGGATTGCCCTTTTGGAATTGTTTGCTTTTTGTGACCTCTTCCTTTTTCCTTGTAATGGAGCCAGCAAGAAAGAGGAAATCCTCCCCTGTCTGGGAGTTTTTTTAAATGGTTGCTCACAATAAGGTACAAACACAATTTGTATTATTATTGTTATTATTATTATTTTACTGTCTTTATATAATAATCCTCACTATATGGCTGTATTATATTTAATGTCTATTCATTTATGTTTCAAGGTGAAATGCTTGCTGTGCCTAAAGGAGCTGACATACAGCAATAACACGTCCTCCATGCTCAGGCATTATCGAGCACTGCACGAGCATGCACAGACTACTAACAATCCACACAGTAGTCAAAGTAATTGATAATAATCATTAAAAAAACATTATTTAAATAATGTTTTAGGCTCCTACAATACACCTTCATTTTATTTTATTATAGATTCCAAAAAAGAAATGGTGAATGAGGCCCTGGTGAACATGGTCATCAAGGACTCCCAACCCTTTTCCATTGTGGATGATGATGGATTTAGGGAGCTCCTGCATGTGTTGGATCCCACTTACGTGATCCCAACTAGAAAGGTATGTGATTAATAAAGTGGTTCATCATTATTTAAGAAGTTAAAAGTAAGAGTAACTGCATTTATTTCTAACCACAGGCTTTGAAGGTCATGGTTGATCATAAGTACAAGGAGGCTAAGGAGAAGGCAAGAGAGCAGTTGCAGAACGTTCAGGCTATAAGCCTTACCTCTGACATGTGGACATCGCTAAACATGGATGCCTACCTAGCAGTGACTTGCCATTTTATAGACAATGACAAGCTCTGCACTATTTTACTAGGTGTACAGCATTTCCCTAAGAGCCATACTGCTGAGAACTTGGCTACTGGACATATCAAGCTCATGGAGGAGTGGGGCATAAAGGATAAAGTTAAGTGCCTGGTAACTGATGCAGCAGCCAACATGATAGCATGTGTACGATCACTGAATGTTAGGCATGCGGTATGCATTGCACATGCACTAAACCTTATTGTGGGGAAATCTTTTGATGACATCAGTAGCTTCAACGACATTCGAACCAAATGTAGGAAACTTGTGACCTATTTCCGAACAAGCACTACAGCAAAAGAGAGACTGGCCCAAGTACAGGAGCAGATGGGGAGACCAGTTCTGAAAATGATAATTGAAGTGGAAACTCGCTGGAACAGCACTTACAACATGCTGGGACGTCTCTATCAGCTGAGAGAGCCAGTGGGGGCAGCCCTGGCCTCTCTAAAGACCGACATCACCCCTCCTACAGCCCTGGAGTATGAGGCAGTCCAGGATGCTTTACATGTTCTTGCCCCTTTCCGCCAGGCTACAGTAGAGCTTTCAGGAGAGAAAAGGGTGTCTGCCTCCAAAGTGATTCCTTTGATGAAGATGCTTAATCACGCTGTAACGAGTAAGCTAGAAGGCCTCAAGTCCAATCCAGCAAGGCAGCTGGGTGACAGCCTTGTACGGAGGGTCAGGGAACAAGCAGTACATTTAGAATCAATAAGTGTGATGACCATACCCACGTTATTGGATCCCAGATTCAAAAAACTGGGATTCTTAAGTCAAGGGAAACTGCAAGAAGGCATATCAAGATTAAAATCTGAATGCGCTACTGTAATCAGAAGTTCTGGTCTCCATTCTGCATTCCACCAATATATCCCCAACTCAGCTGCCAGCCTCTTCAGAAGCAGGCCAATCCACAGACAACAGTAAGTACTATATGTGTTTGTTGTGTGAATGTTCACATTAGTGATTTAGTAATGTGAACCATTGTTAATGGAGTATTTTTTCTTTGTAACTCTATTATTAGGTGACCTTTGGCATCTGCTGGATAGCACGGTTGAACAAGGTAGAAGGAGCTCAAGTGCAACAGCAGATGCTACTGTAGAAGTGGACCGATATTTATCTGAAGTGAATCTCACAAGATCTGAGGATCCACTGGTATATTGGGCTCAACATAAACATCAGTATCCTCATTTATACCATCTGGCCCTGGCATTTTTATGTTCCCCCGCATCCTCTGTTCCATGTGAAAGGATCTTTTCCAAGGCTGGAGAGGTTCTGTCCAAGAAGAGGAATCGTCTAAGCCCCAACACACTTGAAAAAATTCTGTTCCTCAATAAAAATAATTTTTAATCCTTCCTTCGTTCCTCTACGTCCCCAGTCCCATAAGCACAACACTGCACAAAAATAGTAACAGTTCAATGCACAAAATCACCAGAAACAATTCTTAACCTTTACCACCCCACACTTTTCTGTTGCACTTTACTTTATTACACTCCCTCCACCATAAGCACTGCACTCAACACAGTGTCACTTTTGTTGTTCATACTGTCACTATCCAAACCATTTATGAATAATTAATTAACTCTGTGTGTGTGTGTGTGTGTGTGTGTGTGTGTGTGTGTGTGTGTGTGTGTGTGTGTGTGTGTGTGTGTGTGTGTGTGTGTGTGTGTGTGTGTGTGTGTGTGTGTGTGTGAGAGAGACAGTTGTCTCTGCAGAAGTAAATTCAGACAGAGAAATATACATATTTTATTTTATACCCAGGCAATGGACAAATGTCTGCTCAGGTATTTTTATTATTGCAAATGAAAGGTTACAGACATTAACAGTGAGAAGAAAATAAATAAATAAAACAGAACAGGGGGGTATACTGACATCATAAGTCTGCTCAGGTCATTGTTTCAGAATGAATTAATTGGTCTGCTATTTCTTTGCACAGTAGCTAGGTGTCACTAGTGAGCAATGCTGAATGAAGCTTCCAGTAATGAACCTTTGGGTGAAGCAATGGTCTGTGAGGTCTCAGTGGTTCAGGAAGCCTCATTTTGCCATCACTAGGTGTAGGAGTTTAGTCCAACTTGTAACTTGTGGTAGAACTCTGACCTGTACCACCTGACCAATGCAGAATCATTCGGCATTGATAGTGTTGCCATACAAACGCTCAATCATCTCCTAATCACGGCAATTATTACGACATCCAACCCTAATCAAACACACCTGAACAAGCTAATCAAAGTCTTCAAGATTAGGCTATATTAGAAAGCTACAGGCAGGTGATTTTCATTATGGTTGGAGTTACGCGGGCCTCCAATTGGAACTTTAAAAACGCGTTCAAAAAGCACTTTAAACTGCTTTGACAGCGTTTTTTTTTTGTGTGTGTGGGACTCAGCAACGGGGTTTTTCTTTGTAGGTTTGTGTTCCTCGCTGTCTGCCCCTCCTGACTCACTAATTCACAGTGTTGTGCAAGTTACTTCCAAACTGTAATACATTATATATTACTTGTTACTGTTATTTAAAAGTAATTCATTACCTTACAATATTACTGTCTCAGAATTGTAATGCGTTACATTACTCCTGTATTACTTTTGAGTTACTTTCACCAAAATAACTATACAGAAGTAGAACTTAAGTAGAACTAGGGCTGTAACGATATGCGATATGAAACCGAAATCGCGACACTCAGATCCACGAACCTGCAGAATCGCGACACACCCCTTCCAATTCACAGCGTTATCCATACCGTCCAGATCCAATGCTACCACATCTTTAAATTACTATTAGTATTATTTGAAGTTAACTTAACATTATAAAATATGTAGACCTACACCACAAAACTAGTTGAGGATAAATTATTTAAAATTTGGGAATTCCAGCGTTATGGACATGACATTTGCAGACTTGCAGTTAACTTATATAATTATATAAATTCTCAGAAAATGCATTAATACCAAAATATTGAAACGTCTGTTTATCCATAGGCTCCTCCCAGAAAGGAGTCCAGACATTAGAAAAATATCAGTCTACACATGCGTTTTATATTTAATATTAGGGAAATCGACAGTCATGTGTGACAAAAAAAAATCTTTAACTTTTAGGAGGCAACGATTTTTTGTTGTTGTAATTCTGTGAATTACACTGCGCAAATCTAATGAAGAAGGGTTGGATCTCCACAGAACATAAAATATTCATTTTATTTTATTTTTCGTGTTCGCATTTATGAGGAAAAAATAATGTTACAGACGTGACAGTTCTCCGTTACGGACGCGACCGCTCTGAAGCGGCACTAAAAGACTGCTTTAAAACTTTCACAGACACCTTACACAGAAGACACGAAGCCTTTCTTTAAAGTGAATTTCGTTTTGTTTTAATTGTACGGACCTGAAAAATATATCTATATTGAAATGTCTACTTGTAAACAGAACAATTCAAAACGAAAGAAAACAGACTGCTCTCTGCTTATGAAATGAAATGTGCATTTCTCTCTGGTGCATTCACTACGGCGAAGATCGCGAGTCAGCATCGTCAACTTCATCTTGACTTTATTAATAAACAATCAACATGTCTCCTTGCTATATTTGACATATTCATAATCATTGCTTTTGCCGGTTCTTTGTGACAGCTTTTAGGTGCTTTATCGGCAGCGCCGCCGCCCTTACATGAACGCGTCACCACGGCATCAAAAACATGATTGCGTGATGAAAACATGAAAAATACCACATAAACATAGCCTAACTGTTTAGAAAGAAAACAGAACGAATAGCCTAATGCTCATACGTCCATCTCGCGAATGTATAGTCTTCTTCATCATGCCATCTTCACCATTAGCCGCTTTTCCACTGGCCAGCGTGAGCACAGAGGCCGAAATCATACCTCACGGCACTCCTGTAAAAAAGAAATCGCTGTACAAATATATCAGACGCTGCCATTTAGTCTTTAATTACAGACTTGGACCTCACACGCGGATATTGACTGACCACGAACAGTTAATTTAGCCTACTTGCATCTTTCATTCGTAATGTCTGGCGGTCTTGCTGGTTTTTTTGTTTGTTTGTTTGTTTTACAATTAAAACTAAAAGTCTGTTGTAACGCAAGCCTTACCGAACATGTACCGAGTAAAATATTACTGAAAATTGATTAGTAATGCCTTACACTACTGCGTTACAGCAAAACGTAATATGTTACTGTAATGCATTACTTTTGTAACGCGTTACTCCCAACACTGCTAATTCAGCACATCTTCCTGCAGAGTTGATTGTGAGATTGCAGGTCGAGAGGATGACCGCTCGAGTGTACTGCTCGTTTAGTGCCGTTTTATTGTGTCTGTCTGCATGTTTGAGCACAACAGACGCTGGAGTTGTAGGTGAGAAGTTATTTTAGCTTCATTACACAGCCCGAAGAAGTGCATAAATAAAGTGCCTAACAAAATTTGACTTTAGATGAATCTCAGCACATAGGCTTACAAAAATACAGTACAGATGTCAAGTGGAAGTTCAACTTTGTATGTTGGTTTAGTTTTAATAAGCAAAGTATAAATATGCAAACTGTCATCTGTTTTTCATTGTACAAGTAAAACCCATATAATCACTAATACAAGCCTTTTTGTTTAATGTAAAACAAGAACATTAGTCTTATAACATGGCTACAAAATTACCAATCCGGAGTTTAAACTTTTGCCTAAACTTTTTGTTTTAGCAACTAAATAAGCCTACAATATAACATGGGGAGCTAATTATAACCGGTTGCTCTGCGTTGTGTATATGTAGTGCATTTCTATATTTATGTCTTCTGAGTAGCCTATTAAAATGCTTAAAAGGAAATTAGGGTGGTCATGGGGATGGCATAAATTGACGATGTACACCGGTAAATTTGTATACAACATATTAACTGATGTCCATGTTTTCTATCAGCATTGCACTATTACTCCCTCTACTTTAGTGGGATGGGTTGTAACGGCACTCTCCGTCTCTGAAACCGATTGATGCAGATTATTGAAAAATTGTAGATTTCTAAGCTACTTTGAATTGAAGCAGATGAATGTGTGAATATTGTAAAGTTTGAGACTCATTGCAATACCCCTGACTTGCAAAAGCTGAATCAAACTATTACAGCACTTCCTGGTCTACACAAATTATCCTCTTCTGCAGTGTCCGGTCAGTGTCCGGCGACGCTGACGGTCGAGCCGTCCCGTCGCGGATGCACTTCTGATAGAGACTGCTTTGGAGGACACAAATGCTGTAAATTTCCCTGTGGCCCCGTGTGTGTGCCGCCTGTTTTCAGTGAGTTTTTATTAATGATGGATGCTACACGCCTTCCAAAAACACTGAAAAAATGTTTTGACTCAGAAATTGCTAGTAAGTTTCACAAATAATTGCAAAGAAACCGCAAGCAACACATTGAACTAAACGTGAAACTATGAAGTAGATAGACTGAATATTCCGGTAAAACCTCCTACTATCATCTTATGACAACTTTCTTTTTTTTTTCATACAGTGAATGAGACATTCATTGATGTGGTTTCTGTCATGTGTCTGTATAACAGCAAAGCCAGGAGAGTGTCCAAGCACAAATTTTGGACCAGGAATGTGTGCCGAGATGTGTTGCTATGACAGTGACTGTCCGAACAATGAGAAATGCTGCAGCAATGGTTGTGGACATCAGTGTATGGCTCCATTTGCAGGTGTGTGTTGTATTAGTGTTTGGCTCAGCTTCCTCGTTATTTCAGTTTGTCTTGTTTTCTAATAAGTCGTTCTCAATGTAAAATATTTAGCCAACTAGCATGGTTTCAAGCACAAGATGGCTTTACAAAATTAACAGAAGATTAATACGGAGTAAAACTTGCAATTTGGTTTTTGTGCTGTATCTGAGACTGAATGCCGCTAAATGGATCGACTAATCTGTATCTCTCCAGTGAAGCCTGCAGCCGAACCCCCGAAGCCTCCAGGGAGGGAACCCCCGAAGCCTCCAGGGAGGCCTGGAGCTGAACCCCCGAAGCCTCCAGGGTGGTCTGGAGCTGAACCCCCGAAGCCTCCAGGGTGGCCTGGAGCTGAACCCCCGAAGCCTCCAGGGTGGCCTGGAGCTGAACCCCTGAAGCCTCCAGGGTGGCCTGGAGCCGAACCCCCGAAGCCTCCAGGAAGGCCTGGAGCCGAACCCCCGAAGCCTCCAGGAAGGCCTGGAGCCGAACCCCCGAAGCCTCCAGGGAGCGAACCCCCGAAGCCTCCAGGGAGGCCTGGAGCCGAACCCCCGAAGCCTCCAGGGAGGCCTGGAGCCGAACCCCCGAAGCCTCCAGGGAGGCCTGGAGCCGAACCCCCGAAGCCTCCAGGGAGGCCTGGAGCCGAACCCCCGAAGCCTCCAGGGAGGCCTGGAGCCGAACCCCCGAAGCCTCCAGGGAGGCCTGGAGCCGAACCCCCGAAGCCTCCAGGGAGGCCTGGAGCCGAACCCCCAAAACAACCAGGGAGGCCTGGAGCCGAACCCCCGAAGCCTTCCACTGAACTGCTTGAGCCTGAACCGGAGCCTTCCGTCGAACTGCCGGAGCCCTCCACCGAACTCCCAGAGCCGCCTGCAACTGAACCTCCGGTTAAGCCTACAGCCGAACCCCCGATGCCTCCAGGGAGGCCTGGAGCCGGACCCCCGATGCCTCCAGGGAGGCCTGGAGCCGGACCCCCGATGCCTCCAGGGAGGCCTGGAGCCGGACCCCCCAAGCCTCCAGGGAGGCCTGGAGCCGGACCCCCGAAGCCTCCAGTGTGTGCTGAAAACTGTCGCCAAACTAACCCTTATGGCCAATGTTCAGGTCATAAGTAATGTGGCTATGCATGCAGGTAACTGTGCTGATTTAACCATTGGATGTATGGTATATTTTCCCTGTTATCACCAAATAAATCTCACACTTGTAAGACTACTTTCTCTTTTATATTTCTTTAAGTGTGATAACAAAGTTGGTGTTTTTTGTGTGCCAGCGTTAGTTTGGCTGTTCTCTCACATAATGGCTGTTCTCTCACATAATGGCTGTTCTCTCACATAATGGCTGTTCTCTCACATAATGGCTGTTCTCTCACATAATGGCTCATTGGAATTCCTGCTTTAGGAATGTGTAAGTTCCCCTCCTGAAGACCCAAACACATTCAAAACGGTTTCAGAGAGGCTAGCAATATTAAGCTAGCTTTGAATGCATCCAAAGCCATGCCTCCTTCAAAACGCATGAATGCACAAAGCAGAGTCTACAAAGTGTCATGAGATGAAAGACTGTTAAATTGCCTCATGTCTCAAAACGCATAACATTACAGTGATAATGAACGTAAACATCTTACAGTGCTCTAGTTGCACCATCTGACTAATCCAGATTCATTTCGGCGTTAATGGTGTTGACATGAAAACGAATAAATCCAAATCTGAATACGAATGCAACGATTGGACTGACTTTTTTTTTTTTTTTTTTGGGTCCTGAGACCTTTACAGAAGGTATGTTCATTTTACCATTTAGAACACTTCTAATATTGATTGCTATCAGGATATGAAGAGTTTCAACCAGTATTGCCTATAGACCAATAGTCTTCTGCTGCATTCTGAAGCATTTGCTACAAAGTATAGTGGTCACATATATTGGTTGTCGTTGAACAATGTTCGATTGGTCCGTCAGAAATTGTTTTGGGATGGTATGATATGTGCATACAGACAAGTACTTTATGGCCGTGCAAGCTTCAAAGAGATTAGCCTAGCTAAAGGAGGAACGCTCTCAACGTTAGGCAAAATCTGCACGATTAGGGACTCCAGTATGTGAGCATGAAACATGGACAACTTTACGTGTGACATGAACAAGACTTTAAGTAGACTAAACATACTCTAACGTACACATACATGCATGCATACATGTTTACCTAGGGAAAGAGAGCTGAAGCAGAATACAGGAAAGCAAGAAGTTATAGCATTGCTTAAAATTCAGCAGATTATTAGACTTGAGCAAACCATCAGTTTAGTTCTAACACGCCCTTCTTTAAAATGGGTAAGGATACATAATGTATCAAATAATGAGACTTAAGTTTGATACTTGCATGCCTTGCCCTTTTGAATTAAACTGTCCTGATGCAGTTTGTTGAGGGCTCCAGTTGATCTTTGCTGATGTTGTCTTGATGAGAGAGAACCAGTAGGGGTCAGAGGATCTTTGGTGAATGGAAGTCAAGGCCTAGCCTGGCACAAGGTTGGGGGTCCTTAGAAGACTTCTAGTTCAGCATCGTCTTCACAGTCGGTACTGAAATTTAAAAAATGTGACGCTTTGAGCACTGTTGAGCAGAATCATAAACACCTCTGATTGGCCATTGTGTTCATGAGCTCATCGGATATGTCTACGATTGGCTACAATGATCAACGCACCGGAGCGTTTGAGAGCACACCAACTTGGTATCCAAGTCGGTACTTTTGACAACACTAGTTTATACATTTCTCAAGTGGTTATATATAGAATATATAGGATTAAAAGGGTTTATTTCTCCTTCTCAGCAAGAACACACAACTCTCTGCAAATTCCTTCTGGGTCATATTTGTCTTATCAGATAATAGGAATCATGTCTAAACTGTACTCTCTGTACTCTCTGCTAGAGTTGGAAAGAGATCACAGAGATAACGCAAGACTAAATTACGACGGGAGCAGAAATAACAGCCACCTCTAATCTAAAGGCAGTGTCTAATTGGTCAGAACTCATCCAGGAGGCTGGACAAACATTTGAGTTTAAAATCTTAGGACACGAACAAAGCATTAGAGTAGCCATGACATTTTAGACCAGCCAGACGAGTAAACTTGTAGGCGAGCAGACGCAATAACCCAAATCAAGATCAGAAGAACATAGGTTAAACAGCTTCATTCAAGCCATCGAACGTGAACATTCAAGCTCGTCTCACTTTTCTTTCTCTTACTTAGTTTGTTTTCTGTTCCATTGAGAGTCTCGGTTCTAAGTTAAGTTTTGCTGTAAAGTTTCGGTCAACGATTTGACTGCAAAGCCCGCTTCCAACTTCAAAGACTTTCCATCCAACCGCCAACACACCACGTGTTTGGGTTAAATTAATGATTGATGGTTCGTTCAGGTCATGTCTTATAAGTGCATATAATGCTAGAACCTTGGGATTTCGTCAACTCATTCTTTCACTCTCTTTCTTTCTGTAACTCGTATGAATGTGTGTGAGCATGTGTTTGTGTTAGATATCAGTTTGATCTGTTAGGGTAATCAATAAAAACTTGTCTGTATTTTAAAGAGAAGTGTTCTTGTGTTATGTGCTTACGAATTTAATGTCTTAAACTGCTGATCTAAGTTACCTTGCTAATAAATAGTGTTTTCACTATAGTTTGTATATTTATAATTGCTCGGCCGCCCTATGAATTAATTAATAATTCCCTTCGAGCTAAATTGACCTGTTTGACCCTTACAGCACCATATGACTAGGAAGTCAAAGCTCAAATCACAGTCTTTGTTCTACCCACTTAATTGATAGAAGTGCGAGTGTATTACATTATATAAAATGTGCCAATTTCTCGATAAGTGAAGTCAAACAATGCATTTACTGTAGGATCTAGAAAAAAATCTGATCGTGATTAAACCGGAAAACCTCATAATTAGTGAACAAAAACAATTTCTAAAGGTAGTTCTCCTAAACATTCCATCGCTCACACCCAGGGTGCGATTTGCAGGGGGGGATGGGTTTAAGTTACGATCCTATTTGCAGTGGCCTTAATCCAAGCACAGATTTTCAAAATGTCACAAAGCGTTTTGTGATTGTTTTGTATGAAATATTAAAGTTTATAAATACATATTTTGGCACACCTGGCCGAGTGGCGCTACGAATTCTTCTACTATCGGATTTTAATTCTGGCATGTTAAATTAACATTCGACAAACGCAAACAAACTTTTATTTAAGTGCACTCACAATAACAATTAAATGTTGCGCTTTTGTAAAACAGAGAAAACAAACAGGGTGCGCTTTCTGCCGCCTCGGTCTCCGTGAACTGGAGCGAGTCACAGAAACGAACCAAAACTCTATAGAGATCGCTAAGAAATGCGACCAACTGGGCGGCAACGTCATCAGAACACACTGAATTATGGGTATGTTTTTCTCGTTTACATGGGCTGGCATTGCAGGCTTGTGTTCTGGCATGAAAATAATGAAAAATTAGCGTGAAAAACAGAATATAATCCTACAAAATGCAGCAGGCTGGGTTGTGGTGCTTTTGCAGACAGCCTGAAGTTCTGGGAGTCTCCCGCATATTGATAGCGGCTCCCTGATGCCCGCAAATTAGTTCAAATCTCCCGGAATCTAGAGCTCGCGAGCTCCAAACCGTGTAGCGCGCGCACGGCAGAGAGGGAGAGAGGGAGAAACCTTCAGCGTATTCACAAATGTACGTGTGCGTCATGAAGTGCATGTAAGTGCACAATTCTTCCTTAATACAGATAAAGGAGGCAGAATTTCATTCAGTCTTTGTTTATTTTATTTAAAGCAATGGCTAAAAATCATTACATGTGAGAAGTAACATTAAACAATCTTTAAGTTTGCATTAAGTTGGCTGTGCAGTTATTGCAGTTTATAACACAGCAGGTAGACGGCATCTTGAACACTGCGTTCTTCCCTCCATGCAATCCGTGGATTCCCAAAATGCTTTGCGTTCACCACTGTTAATACGTCATGATGACGACACATTAGCAATCTCTATAGGCTACTTGCCTCAGTCACGATGAGAAATATGTCTATAGAAAGCTTGAGTGAACAAGTATTCTCTGATTGTGTAATCCATATGAAACCATCCATCATTAAATTATATTCACTATAGTGGCTGGAAACATTGTTGTCAGTGACTAAAAATTTCAGATTCAAATTCTAGACATGCCCCTGTGTAAATAGCCTGGTTAAAACCAGACCCTTCTCAGTCGTAACTGAGTTAGGGTCTGGAGAAAGTTCATTGACAGCTCATTTCCAAAGGGACGTCGCTCAAATGCCTCTGGGCGCAATTGGATAGACCTTAAAACCAATCAGATCGATTGTCATCTTGTAAAGCCCGCCTCAACGTTTGTGATTGCTGCCTCGATTTGGAAATATTGGAAATGAGCTTGAATGAACTCTTCGCCAGACTAACTTGCAGAGCAAATCTAAATTTGCCGGAAGTTCGTCTGGGTTTTCCCAGGCTACTGTGTCTGTGCTGTGTCTCTTGATGTTCTATGCAGATTTATGCCAGCCTCCAGTAGAGATCCATTTCCTGGAGAGTTTAGGTGTAGGTAGTGATGTGACATTTGAAGCGAGGCGTCGGAGCTTGTGTCGAGCAAAAATGGGCGTGCCAGATGAAGCCGCGATTCGAGGCTTGTGTTGTTAACGTGAAAATCACGTGACTAATGACAAACGAGGCCTCGGTTTGTGTGGATAAGTCATCGGTTCGGTCTGAGTGTCGTTTCCGGATAAAGGGGGTTCGAAACTCGCGCCTCCTTGTGGGTGTTGCAGGAGTAGTAGAATCAGTTGTAGTAGTGTCAGAGAGTCAGAGAGTTAGAGTTAGAGAGTTGGAGTTAGAGAGTTGTTTCATCGTCGTTATTGTGCAATATATGTGTTAGGGTTAATATATGTGTTAGTAATATATGTGTATATTATTACATTATATCAGGTTAGATTAGTTATAGTATATTGTTAGTATTAATTATAGTAGCTATATTATAGTATTGTTATATTAATTAGATAAGATTATTTGGATTGCTTTGGATTTTTGGATTTGGACTGGACTGCTTTTTGATTTGGATTGCCCTTTTGGAATTGTTTGCTTTTTGTGACCTCTTCCTTTTTCCTTGTAATGGAGCCAGCAAGAAAGAGGAAATCCTCCCCTGTCTGGGAGTTTTTTGAAATGGTTGCTCACAATAAGGTACAAACACAATTTGTATTAATATTGTTATTATTATTATTTTACTGTCTTTATATAATAATCCTCACTATATGGCTGTATTATATTTAATGTCTATTAATTTATGTTTCAAGGTGAAATGCTTGCTGTGCCTAAAGGAGCTGACATACAGCAATAACACGTCCTCCATGCTCAGGCATTATCGAGCACTGCACGAGCATGCACAGACTACTAACAATCCACACAGTAGTCAAAGTAATTGATAATAATCATTAAAAAACATTATTTAAATAATGTTTTAGGCTCCTACAATACACCTGCATTTTATTTTATTATAGATTCCAAAAAAGAAATGGTGAATGAGGCCCTGGTGAACATGGTCATCAAGGACTCCCAACCCTTTTCCATTGTGGATGATGATGGATTTAGGGAGCTCCTGCATGTGTTGGATCCCACTTACGTGATCCCAACTAGAAAGGTATGTGATTAATAAAGTGGTTCATCATTATTTAAGAAGTTAAAAGTAAGAGTAACTGCATTTATTTCTATCCACAGGCTTTGAAGGTCATGGTTGATCATAAGTACAAGGAGGCTAAGGAGAAGGCAAGAGAGCAGTTGCAGAACGTTCAGGCTATAAGCCTTACCTCTGACATGTGGACATCGCTAAACATGGATGCCTACCTAGCAGTGACTTGCCATTTTATTGACAATGACAAGCTCTGCACTATTTTACTAGGTGTACAGCATTTCCCTAAGAGCCATACTGCTGAGAAATTGGCTACTGGACATATCAAGCTCATGGAGGAGTGGGGCATAAAGGATAAAGTTAAGTGCCTGGTAACTGATGCAGCAGCCAACATGATAGCATGTGTACGATCACTGAATGTTAGGCATGCGGTATGCATTGCACATGCACTAAACCTTATTGTGGGGAAATCTTTTGATGACATCAGTAGCTTCAACGACATTCGAACCAAATGTAGGAAACTTGTGACCTATTTCCGAACAAGAACTACAGCAAAAGAGAGACTGGCCCAAGTACAGGAGCAGATGGGGAGACCAGTTCTGAAAATGATAATTGAAGTGGACACTCGCTGGAACAGCACTTACAACATGCTGGAACGTCTCTATCAGCTGAGAGAGCCAGTGGGGGCAGCCCTGGCCTCTCTAAAGACCGACATCACCCCTCCTACAGCCCTGGAGTATGAGGCAGTCCAGGATGCTTTACATGTTCTTGCCCCTTTCCGCCAGGCTACAGTAGAGCTTTCAGGAGAGAAAAGGGTGTCTGCCTCCAAAGTGATTCCTTTGATGAAGATGCTTAATCACGCTGTAACGAGTAAGCTAGAGGGCCTCAAGTCCAATCCGGCAAGGCAGCTGGGTGACAGCCTTGTACGGAGGGTCAGGGAACAAGCAGTACATTTAGAATCAATAAGTGTGATGACCATACCCACGTTATTGGATCCCAGATTCAAAAAACTGGGATTCTTAAGTCAAGGGAAACTGCAAGAAGGCATATCAAGATTAAAATCTGAATGCGCTACTGTAATCAGAAGTTCTGCTCTCCATTCTGCTTCCACCAATATACCCCCAACTCAGCTGCCAGCCTCTTCAGAAGCAGGCCAATCCACAGACAACAGTAAGTACTATATGTGTTTGTTGTGTGAATGTTCACATTAGTGATTTAGTAATGTGAACCATTGTTAATGGAGTATTTTTTCTTTGTACCTCTATTATTAGGTGACCTTTGGCATCTGCTGGATAGCACGGTTGAACACGGTAGAAGGAGCTCAAGTACAACAGCAGATGCTACTGTAGAAGTGGACCGATATTTATCTGAAGTGAATCTCACAAGATCTGAGGATCCACTGGTATATTGGGCTCAACATAAACATCAGTATCCTCATTTATACCATCTGGCCCTGGCATTTTTATGTTCCCCCACATCCTCTGTTCCATGTGAAAGGATCTTTTCCAAGGCTGGAGAGGTTCTGTCCAAGAAGAGGAATCGTCTAAGCCCCAACACACTTGAAAAAATTCTGTTCCTCAATAAAAATAATTTTTAATCCTTCCTTCGTTCCTCTACGTCCCCAGTCCCATAAGCACAACACTGCACAAAAATAGTAACAGTTCAATGCACAAATCACCAGAAACAATTCTTAACCTTTACCACCCCACACTTTTCTGTTGCACTTTACTTTATTACACTCCCTCCACCATAAGCACTGCACTCAACACAGTGTCACTTTTGTTGTTCATACTGTCACTATCCAAACCATTTATGAATAATTAATTAACTGTGTGTGTGTGTGTGTGTGTGTGTGTGTGTGTGTGTGTGTGTGTGTGTGTGTGTGTGTGTGTGTGTGTGTGTGTGTGTGTGTGTGTGTGTGTGTGTGTGTGAGAGACAGTTGTCTCTGCAGAAGTAAATTCAGACAGAGAAATATACATATTTTATTTTATACCCAGGCAATGGACAAATGTCTGCTCAGGTATTTTTATTATTGCAAATGAAAGGTTACAGACATTAACAGTGAGAAGAAAATAAATAAATAAAACAGAACAGGGGGGTATACTGACATCATAAGTCTGCTCAGGTCATTGTTTCAGAATGAATTAATTGGTCTGCTATTTCTTTGCACAGTAGCTAGGTGTCACTAGTGAGCAATGCTGAATGAAGCTTCGAGTAATGAACCTTTGGGTGAAGCAATGGTCTGTGAGGTCTCAGTGGTTCAGGAAGCCTCATTTTGCCATCACTAGGTGTAGGAGTTTAGTCCAACTTGTAACTTGTGGTAGAACTCTGACCTGTACCACCTGACCAATGCAGAATCATTCGGCATTGATAGTGTTGCCATACAAACGCTCAATCATCTCCTAATCACAGCAATTATTACGACATCCAACCCTAATCAAACACACCTGAACAAGCTAATCAAAGTCTTCAAGATTAGGCTATATTAGAAAGCTACAGGCAGGTGATTTTCATTATGGTTGGAGTTACACGGGCCTCCAATTGGAACTTTAAAAACGCGTTCAAAAAGCACTTTAAACTGCTTTGACAGCGTTTTTTTTGTGTGTGTGTGGGACTCAGCAACGGGGTTTTTCTTTGTAGGTTTGTGTTCCTCGCTGTCTGCCCCTCCTGACTCACTAATTCAGCACATCTTCCTGCAGAGTTGATTGTGAGATTGCAGGTCGAGAGGATGACCGCTCGAGTGTACTGCTCGTTTAGTGCCGTTTTATTGTGTCTGTCTGCATGTTTGAGCACAACAGACGCTGGAGTTGTAGGTGAGAAGTTGTTTTAGCTTGATTACACAGCCCGAAGAAGTGCATAAATAAAGTGCCTAACAAAATTTGACTTTAGATGAATCTCAGCACATAGGCTTACAAAAATACAGTACAGATGTCAAGTGGAAGTTCAACTTTGTATGTTGGTTTAGTTTTAATAAGCAAAGTATAAATATGCAAACTGTCATCTGTTTTTCATTGTACAAGTAAAACCCATATAATCACTAATATAAGCCTTTTTGTTTAATGTAAAACAAGAACATTAGTCTTATAACATGGCTACAAAATTACCAATCCGGAGTTTAAACTTTTGCCTAAACTTTTTGTTTTAGCAACTAAATAAGCCTACAATATAACATGGGGAGCTAATTATAACCGGTTGCTCTGCGTTGTGTATATGTAGTGCATTTCTATATTTATGTCTTCTGAGTAGCCTATTAAAATGCTTAAAAGGAAATTAGGGTGGTCATGGGGATGGCATAAATTGATGATGTACACTGGTAAATTTGTATACAACATATTAACTGATGTCCATGTTTTCTATCAGCATTGCACTATTACTCCCTCTACTTTAGTGGGATGGGTTGTAACAGCACTCTCCGTCTCTGAAACCGATTGATGCAGATTATTGAAAAATTGTAGATTTCTAAGCTACTTTGAATTGAAGCAGATGAATGTGTGAATATTGTAAAGTTTGAGACTCATTGCAATACCCCTGACTTGCAAAAGCTGAATCAAACTATTACAGCACTTCCTGGTCTACACAAATGATCCTCTTGAATCCTCTTCTGCAGTGTCCGGTCAGTGTCCGGCGACGCTGACGGTCGAGCCGTCCCGTCACGGATGCACTTCTGATAGAGACTGCTTTGGAGGACACAAATGCTGTAAATTTCCCTGTGGCCCCGTGTGTGTGCCGCCTGTTTTCAGTGAGTTTTTATTAATGATGGATGCTACACGCCTTCCAAAAACGCTGAAAAAACGTTTTGACTCAGAAATTGCTAGTAAGTTTCACAAATAATTGCAAAGAAACCGCAATCAACACATTGAACTAAACGTGAAACTATGAAGTAGATAGACTGAATATTCCGGTAAAACCTCCTACTATCATCTTATGACAACTTTCTTTTTTTTTTTTCATACAGTGAATGAGACATTCATTGATGTGGTTTCTGTCATGTGTCTGTATAACAGCAAAGCCAGGAGAGTGTCCAAGCACAAATTTTGGACCAGGAATGTGTGCCGAGATGTGTTGCTATGACAGTGACTGTCCGAACAATGAGAAATGCTGCAGCAATGGTTGTGGACATCAGTGTATGGCTCCATTTGCAGGTGTGTGTTGTATTAGTGTTTGGCTCAGCTACCTCGTTATTTCAGTTTGTCTTGTTTTCTAATAAGTCGTTCTCAATGTAAAGTATTTAGCCAACTAGCATGGTTTCAAGCACAAGATGGCTTTACAAAATTAACAGAAGATTAATACGGAGTAAAACTTGCAATTTGGTTTTTGTGCTGTATCTGAGACTGAATGCCGCTAAATGGATCGACTAATCTGTATCTCTCCAGTGAAGCCTGCAGCCGAACCCCCGAAGCCTCCAGGGTGGCCTGGAGCTGAACCCCCGAAGCCTCCAGGGTGGCCTGGAGCTGAACCCCCGAAGCCTCCAGGGTGGCCTGGAGCTGAACCCCCGAAGCCTCCAGGGTGGCCTGGAGCTGAACCCCCGAAGCCTCCAGGGTGGCCTGGAGCTGAACCCCCGAAGCCTCCAGGGTGGCCTGGAGCTGAACCCCCGAAGCCTCCAGGGTGGCCTGGAGCTGAACCCCCGAAGCCTCCAGGGTGGCCTGGAGCTGAACCCCCGAAGCCTCCAGGGAGGCCTGGAGCCGAACCCCCGAAGCCTCCAGGGAGCGAACGCCCAAAGCTTCCAGAAAGGCCTGGAGCCGAACCCCCGATGCCTCCAGGGAGGCCTGGAGCCGAACCCCCGATGCCTCCAGGGAGGCCTGGAGCCGAACCCCCGATGCCTCCAGGGAGGCCTGGAGCCGAACCCCCGAAGCCTCCAGGGAGGCCTGGAGCCGAACCCCCGAAGCCTTCCACTGAACTGCTTGAGCCTGAACCGGAGCCTTCCGTCGAACTGCCTGAGCCGGAGCCCTCCACCGAACTGCCAGAGCCGCCTGCAACTGAACCTCCGGTTAAGCCTGCAGCCGAACCCCCGATGGCTCCAGGGAGGCCTGGAGCCGGACCCCCGATGGCTCCAGGGAGGCATGGAGCCGGACCCCCGATGGCTCCAGGGAGGCCTGGAGCCGGACCCCCGATGGCTCCAGGGAGGCCTGGAGCCGGACCCCCGATGGCTCCAGGGAGGCCTGGAGCCGGACCCCCGATGGCTCCAGGGAGGCCTGGAGCCGGACCCCCGATGGCTCCAGGGAGGCCTGGAGCCGGACCCCCGATGGCTCCAGGGAGGCCTGGAGCCGGACCCCCGATGGCTCCAGGGAGGCCTGGAGCCGGACCCCCGATGGCTCCAGGGAGGCCTGGAGCCGGACCCCCGATGGCTCCAGGGAGGCCTGGAGCCGGACCCCCGATGGCTCCAGGGAGGCCTGGAGCCGGACCCCCGATGGCTCCAGGGAGGCCTGGAGCCGGACCCCCGATGGCTCCAGGGAGGCCTGGAGCCGAACCCCCGAAGCGACCAGGGAGGCCTGGAGCCGAACCCCCGAAGCGACCAGGGAGGCCTGGAGCCGAACCCCCGAAGCGACCAGGGAGGCCTGGAGCCGAACCCCCGAAGCCTCCAGTGTGTGCTGAAAACTGTCGCCAAACTAACCCTTATGGCCAATGTTCAGGTCATAAGTAATGTGGCTATGCATGCAGGTAACTGTGCTGATTTAACCATTGGATGTATGGTATATTTTCCCTGTTATCACCAAATAAATCTCACACTTGTAAGACTACTTTCTCTTTTATATTTCTTTAAGTGTGATAACAAAGTTGGTGTTTTTTGTGTGCCAGCGTTAGTTTGGCTGTTCTCTCACATAATGGCTGTTCTCTCACATAATGGCTGTTCTCTCACATAATGGCTGTTCTCTCACATAATGGCTGTTCTCTCACATAATGGCTGTTCTCTCACATAATGGCTCATTGGAATTCCTGCTTTAGGAATGTGTAAGTTCCCCTCCTGAAGACCCAAACACATTCAAAACGGTTTCAGAGAGGCTAGCAATATTAAGCTAGCTTTGAATGCATCCAAAGCCATGCCTCCTTCAAAACGCATGAATGCACAAAGCAGAGTCTACAAAGTGTCATGAGATGAAAGACTGTTAAATTGTCTCATGTCTCAAAACGCATAACATTACAGTGATAATGAACGTAAACATCTTACAGTGCTCTAGTTGTACCATCTGACTAATCCAGATTCATTTCGGCGTTAATGGTGTTGACATGAAAACGAATACATCCAAATCTGAATACGAATGCAACGATTGGACTGACTTTTTTTTTTTTTTGGGTCCTGAGACCTTTACAGAAGCTATGTTCATTTTACCATTTAGAACACTTCTAATATTGATTGCTATCAGGATATGAAGAGTTTCAACCAGTATTGCCTATAGACCAATAGTCTTCTGCTGCATTCTGAAGCATTTGCTACAAAGTATAGTGGTCACATATATTGGTTGTCGTTGAACAATGTTCGATTGGTCCGTCAGAAATTGTTTTGGGATGGTATGATATGTGCATACAGACAAGTACTTTATGGCCGTGCAAGCTTCAAAGAGATTAGCCTAGCTAAAGGAGGAACGCTCTCTACGTTAGGCCAAATCTGCACGATTAGGGACTCCAGTATGTGAGCATGAAACATGGAAAACTTTACGTGTGACATGAACAAGACTTTAAGTAGACTAAACATACTCTAACGTACACATACATGCATGCATACATGTTTACCTAGGGAAAGAGAGCTGAAGCAGAATACAGGAAAGCAAGAAGTTATAGCATTGCTTAAAATTCAGCAGATCAGCAGCCTTGAGCAAACCATCAGTTTAGTTCTAACACGCCCTTCTTTAAAATGGGTAAGGATACATAATGTATCAAATAATGAGACTTAAGTTTGATTCTTGCATGCCTTCCCCTTTTGAATTAAACTGTCCTGATGCAGTTTGTTGAGGGCTCCAGTTGATCTTTGCTGATGTTGTCTTGATGAGAGAGAACCAGTAGGAGTCAGAGGATCTTTGGTGAATGGAAGTCAAGGCCTAGCCTGGCACAAGGTTGGGGGTCCTTAGAAGACTTCTAGTTCAGCATCGTCTTCACAGTCGGTACTGAAATTTAAAAAATGTGACGCTTTGAGCACTGTTGAGCAGAATCATAAACACCTCTGATTGGCCATTGTGTTCATGAGCTCATCGGATATGTCTACGATTGGCTACAATGATCAACGCACCGGAGCGTTTGAGAGCACAAACGAATATATAGGATTAAAAGGGTTTATTTCTCCTTCTCAGCAAGAACACACAACTCTCTGCAAATTCCTTCTGGGTCATATTTGTCTTATCAGATAATAGGAATCATGTCTAAACTGTACTCTCTGTACTCTCTGCTAGAGTTGGAAAGAGATCACAGAGATAACGCATGACTAAATTACGACGAGAGCAGAAATAACAGCCACCTCTAATCTAAAGGCAGTGTCTGATTGGTCAGAACTCATCCAGGAGGCTGGACAAACATTTGAGTTTAAAATCTTAGGACACGAACAAATTAGAGTAGCCATGACATTTTAGACCAGCCAGACGAGTAAACTTTTTTTTCGGCGAGCAGACGCAATAACCCAAATCAAGATCAGAAGAAAATAGGTTAAATAGCTTCATTCAAGCCATCGAACGTGAACATTCAAGCTCGTCTCACTTTTCTTTCTCTTACTTAGTTTGTTTTCTGTTCCGTTGAGAGTCTCGGTTCTAAGTTAAGTTTTGCTGTAAAGTTTCGGTCAACGATTTGACTGCAAAGCCCGCTTCCAACTTCAAAGACTTTCCATCCAACCGCCAACACACCACGTGTTTGGGTTAAATTAATGATTGATGGTTCGTTCAGGTCATGTCTTATAAGTGCATATAATTCTAGAACCTTGGGATTTCATCAACTCATTCTTTCACTCTCTTTCTTTCTGTAACTCATATGAATGTGTGTGAGCATGTGTTTGTGTTAGATATCAGTTTTATCTGTTAGGGTAATCAATAAAAACTTGTCTGTATTTTAAAGAGAAGTGTTCTTGTGTTATGTGCTTACGAATTTAATGTCTTAAACTGCTGATCTAAGTTACCTTGCTAATAAATAGTGTTTTCACTATAGTTTGGATATTTATAATTGCTCGGCCGCCCTATGAATTAATTCATTATTCCCTTTGAGCTAAATTGACCTGTTTGACCCTTACAGCACCATATGACTAGGAAGTCAAAGCTCAAATCACAGTCTTTGTTCTACCCACTTAATTGATAGAAGTGCGAGTGTATTACATTATATAAAATGTGCCAATTTCTCGATAAGTGACGTCAAACAATGCATTTACTGTAGGATCTAGAAAAAAATCTGATCGTGATTAAACCGGAAAACCTCATAATTAGTGAACAAAAACAATTTCTAAAGGTAGTTCTCCTAAACATTCCATCGCTCACACCCAGGGTGCAATTTGCAGGGGGGGATGGGTTTAAGTTACGATCCTATTTGCAGTGGCCTTAATCCAAGCACTGTTTTTCAAAATGTCACAAAGCGTTTTGTGATTGTTTTGTATGAAATATTGAAGTTTATAAATACATATTTTGGCACACCTGGCCGAGTGGCGCTACGAATTCTTCTACAATCGGATTTGAATTCTGGCATGTTAAATTAACATTCGACAAACGCAAACAAACTTTTATTTAAGTGCACTCACAATAACAATTAAATGTTGCGCTTTTGTAAAACAGAGAAAACAAACAGGGTTCGCTTTCTGCCGCCTCGGTCTCCGTGAACTGGAGCGAGTCACAGAAACGAACCAAAACTCTATAGAGATCGCTAAGAAATTTGACCAACTGGGCGGCAACGTCATCAGAACACACTGAATTATGAGTATGTTTTTCTCGTTTACATGGGCTGGCATTGCAGGCTTGTGTTCTGGCATGAAAATAATGAAAAATTAGCGTGAAAAACAGAATATAATCCTACAAAATGCAGCAGGCTGGGTTGTGGTGCTTTTGCAGACAGCCTGAAGTTCTGGGAGTCTCCCGCATATTGATAGCGGCTCCCTGATGCCCGCAAATTAGTTCAAATCTCCCGGAATCTAGAGCTCGCGAGCTCCAAACCGTGTAGCGCGCGCACGGCAGAGAGGGAGAGAAGGAGAAACCTTCAGCGTATTCACAAATGTACGTGTGCGTCATGAAGTTCATGTAAGTGCACAATTCTTCCTTAATACAGATAAAGGAGGCAGAATTTCATTCAGTCTTTGTTTATTTTATTTAAAGCGATGGCTAAAAATCATTACATGTGAGAAGTAACATTTAACAATCTTTAAGTTTGCATTAAGTTGGCTGTGCAGTTATTGCAGTTTATAACACAGCAGGTAGACGGCATCTTGAACACTGCGTTCTTCCCTCCATGCAATCCGCGGATTCCCAAAATGCTTTGCGTTCACCACTGTTAATACGTCATGATGATGACACATTAGCAATCTCTATAGGCTACTTGCCTCAGTCACGATGAGAAATATGTCTATAGAAAGCTTGAGTGAACAAGTATTCTCTGATTGTGTAATCCATATGAAACCATCCATCATTAAATTATATTCACTATAGTGGCTGGAAACATTGTTGTCAGTGACTAAAAAATTCAGATTCAAATTCTAGACATGCCCCTGTGTAAATAGCCTGGTTAAAACCAGACCCTTCTCAGTCGTAACTGAGTTAGGGTCTGGAGAAAGTTCATTGACAGCTCACTTCCAAAGGGACGTCGCTCAAATGCCTCTGGGCGCAATTGGATAGACCTTAAAACCAATCAGATCGATCGTCATCTTGTAAAGCCCGCCTCAACGTTTGTGATTGCTGCCTCGATTTGGAAATAATGGAAATGAGCCTGAATGGACTCTTCGCCAGACTAACTTGCAGAGCAAATCTAAATTTGCCGGAAGTTCATCTGGGTTTTCCCAGGCTACTGTGTCTGTGCTGTGTCTCTTGATGTTCTATGCAGATTTATGCCAGCCTCCAGTAGAGATCCATTTCCTGGAGAGTTTAGGTGTAGGTAGTGATGTGAGATTTGAAGCGAGGCGTCGGATCTTGTGTCGAGCAAAAATGGGCGTGCCAGATGAAGCCGCGATTCGAGGCTTGTGTTGTTAACGTGAAAATCACGTGACTAATGACAAACGAGGCCTCGGTTTGTGTGGATACGTCATCGGTTCGGTCTGGGTGTCGTTTCCGGATAAAGGGGGTTCGAAACTCGCGCCTCCTTGTGGGTGTTGCAGGAGTAGTAGAATCAGTTGTAGTAGTGTCAGAGAGTCAGAGAGTTAGAGTTAGAGAGTTGGAGTTAGAGAGTTGTTTCATCGTCGTTATTGTGCAATATATGTGTTAGGGCTGTATATTATTACATTATATCAGGTTAGATTAGTTATAGTATATTGTTAGTATTAATTATAGTAGCTATATTATAGTATTGTTATATTAATTAGATAAGATTATTTGGATTGCTTTGGATTTTTGGATTTGGACTGGACTGCTTTTTGATTTGGATTGCCCTTTTGGAATTGTTTGCTTTTTGTGACCTCTTCCTTTTTCCTTGTAATGGAGCCAGCAAGAAAGAGGAAATCCTCCCCTGTCTGGGAGTTTTTTTAAATGGTTGCTCACAATAAGGTACAAACACAATTTGTATTATTATTGTTATTATTATTATTTTACTGTCTTTATATAATAATCCTCACTATATGGCTGTATTATATTTAATGTCTATTCATTTATGTTTCAAGGTGAAATGCTTGCTGTGCCTAAAGGAGCTGACATACAGCAATAACACGTCCTCCATGCTCAGGCATTATCGAGCACTGCACGAGCATGCACAGACTACTAACAATCCACACAGTAGTCAAAGTAATTGATAATAATCATTAAAAAAACATTATTTAAATAATGTTTTAGGCTCCTACAATACACCTTCATTTTATTTTATTATAGATTCCAAAAAAGAAATGGTGAATGAGGCCCTGGTGAACATGGTCATCAAGGACTCCCAACCCTTTTCCATTGTGGATGATGATGGATTTAGGGAGCTCCTGCATGTGTTGGATCCCACTTACGTGATCCCAACTAGAAAGGTATGTGATTAATAAAGTGGTTCATCATTATTTAAGAAGTTAAAAGTAAGAGTAACTGCATTTATTTCTAACCACAGGCTTTGAAGGTCATGGTTGATCATAAGTACAAGGAGGCTAAGGAGAAGGCAAGAGAGCAGTTGCAGAACGTTCAGGCTATAAGCCTTACCTCTGACATGTGGACATCGCTAAACATGGATGCCTACCTAGCAGTGACTTGCCATTTTATAGACAATGACAAGCTCTGCACTATTTTACTAGGTGTACAGCATTTCCCTAAGAGCCATACTGCTGAGAACTTGGCTACTGGACATATCAAGCTCATGGAGGAGTGGGGCATAAAGGATAAAGTTAAGTGCCTGGTAACTGATGCAGCAGCCAACATGATAGCATGTGTACGATCACTGAATGTTAGGCATGCGGTATGCATTGCACATGCACTAAACCTTATTGTGGGGAAATCTTTTGATGACATCAGTAGCTTCAACGACATTCGAACCAAATGTAGGAAACTTGTGACCTATTTCCGAACAAGCACTACAGCAAAAGAGAGACTGGCCCAAGTACAGGAGCAGATGGGGAGACCAGTTCTGAAAATGATAATTGAAGTGGAAACTCGCTGGAACAGCACTTACAACATGCTGGGACGTCTCTATCAGCTGAGAGAGCCAGTGGGGGCAGCCCTGGCCTCTCTAAAGACCGACATCACCCCTCCTACAGCCCTGGAGTATGAGGCAGTCCAGGATGCTTTACATGTTCTTGCCCCTTTCCGCCAGGCTACAGTAGAGCTTTCAGGAGAGAAAAGGGTGTCTGCCTCCAAAGTGATTCCTTTGATGAAGATGCTTAATCACGCTGTAACGAGTAAGCTAGAAGGCCTCAAGTCCAATCCAGCAAGGCAGCTGGGTGACAGCCTTGTACGGAGGGTCAGGGAACAAGCAGTACATTTAGAATCAATAAGTGTGATGACCATACCCACGTTATTGGATCCCAGATTCAAAAAACTGGGATTCTTAAGTCAAGGGAAACTGCAAGAAGGCATATCAAGATTAAAATCTGAATGCGCTACTGTAATCAGAAGTTCTGGTCTCCATTCTGCATTCCACCAATATATCCCCAACTCAGCTGCCAGCCTCTTCAGAAGCAGGCCAATCCACAGACAACAGTAAGTACTATATGTGTTTGTTGTGTGAATGTTCACATTAGTGATTTAGTAATGTGAACCATTGTTAATGGAGTATTTTTTCTTTGTAACTCTATTATTAGGTGACCTTTGGCATCTGCTGGATAGCACGGTTGAACAAGGTAGAAGGAGCTCAAGTGCAACAGCAGATGCTACTGTAGAAGTGGACCGATATTTATCTGAAGTGAATCTCACAAGATCTGAGGATCCACTGGTATATTGGGCTCAACATAAACATCAGTATCCTCATTTATACCATCTGGCCCTGGCATTTTTATGTTCCCCCGCATCCTCTGTTCCATGTGAAAGGATCTTTTCCAAGGCTGGAGAGGTTCTGTCCAAGAAGAGGAATCGTCTAAGCCCCAACACACTTGAAAAAATTCTGTTCCTCAATAAAAATAATTTTTAATCCTTCCTTCGTTCCTCTACGTCCCCAGTCCCATAAGCACAACACTGCACAAAAATAGTAACAGTTCAATGCACAAAATCACCAGAAACAATTCTTAACCTTTACCACCCCACACTTTTCTGTTGCACTTTACTTTATTAGACTCCCTCCACCATAAGCACTGCACTCAACACAGTGTCACTTTTGTTGTTCATACTGTCACTATCCAAACCATTTATGAATAATTAATTAACTGTGTGTGTGTGTGTGTGTGTGTGTGTGTGTGTGTGTGTGTGTGTGTGTGTGTGTGTGTGTGTGTGTGTGTGTGTGTGTGTGTGTGTGTGTGTGTGTGTGTGTGTGTGTGTGAGAGAGACAGTTGTCTCTGCAGAAGTAAATTCAGACAGAGAAATATACATATTTTATTTTATACCCAGGCAATGGACAAATGTCTGCTCAGGTATTTTTATTATTGCAAATGAAAGGTTACAGACATTAACAGTGAGAAGAAAATAAATAAATAAAACAGAACAGGGGGGTATACTGACATCATAAGTCTGCTCAGGTCATTGTTTCAGAATGAATTAATTGGTCTGCTATTTCTTTGCACAGTAGCTAGGTGTCACTAGTGAGCAATGCTGAATGAAGCTTCGAGTAATGAACCTTTGGGTGAAGCAATGGTCTGTGAGGTCTCAGTGGTTCAGGAAGCCTCATTTTGCCATCACTAGGTGTAGGAGTTTAGTCCAACTTGTAACTTGTGGTAGAACTCTGACCTGTACCACCTGACCAATGCAGAATCATTCGGCATTGATAGTGTTGCCATACAAACGCTCAATCATCTCCTAATCACAGCAATTATTACGACATCCAACCCTAATCAAACACACCTGAACAAGCTAATCAAAGTCTTCAAGATTAGGCTATATTAGAAAGCTACAGGCAGGTGATTTTCATTATGGTTGGAGTTACACGGGCCTCCAATTGGAACTTTAAAAACGCGTTCAAAAAGCACTTTAAACTGCTTTGACAGCGTTTTTTTTTGTGTGTGTGTGTGGGACTCAGCAACGGGGTTTTTCTTTGTAGGTTTGTGTTCCTCGCTGTCTGCCCCTCCTGACTCACTAATTCAGCACATCTTCCTGCAGAGTTGATTGTGAGATTGCAGGTCGAGAGGATGACCGCTCGAGTGTACTGCTCGTTTAGTGCCGTTTTATTGTGTCTGTCTGCATGTTTGAGCACAACAGACGCTGGAGTTGTAGGTGAGAAGTTGTTTTAGCTTGATTACACAGCCCGAAGAAGTGCATAAATAAAGTGCCTAACAAAATTTGACTTTAGATGAATCTCAGCACATAGGCTTACAAAAATACAGTACAGATGTCAAGTGGAAGTTCAACTTTGTATGTTGGTTTAGTTTTAATAAGCAAAGTATAAATATGCAAACTGTCATCTGTTTTTCATTGTACAAGTAAAACCCATATAATCACTAATATAAGCCTTTTTGTTTAATGTAAAACAAGAACATTAGTCTTATAACATGGCTACAAAATTACCAATCCGGAGTTTAAACTTTTGCCTAAACTTTTTGTTTTAGCAACGAAATAAGCCTACAATATAACATGGGGAGCTAATTATAACCGGTTGCTCTGCGTTGTGTATATGTAGTGCATTTCTATATTTATGTCTTCTGAGTAGCCTATTAAAATGCTTAAAAGGAAATTAGGGTGGTCATGGGGATGGCATAAATTGATGATGTACACTGGTAAATTTGTATACAACATATTAACTGATGTCCATGTTTTCTATCAGCATTGCACTATTACTCCCTCTACTTTAGTGGGATGGGTTGTAACAGCACTCTCCGTCTCTGAAACCGATTGATGCAGATTATTGAAAAATTGTAGATTTCTAAGCTACTTTGAATTGAAGCAGATGAATGTGTGAATATTGTAAAGTTTGAGACTCATTGCAATACCCCTGACTTGCAAAAGCTGAATCAAACTATTACAGCACTTCCTGGTCTACACAAATGATCCTCTTGAAATCCTCTTCTGCAGTGTCCGGTCAGTGTCCGGCGACGCTGACGGTCGAGCCGTCCCGTCGCGGATGCACTTCTGATAGAGACTGCTTTGGAGGACACAAATGCTGTAAATTTCCCTGTGGCCCCGTGTGTGTGCCGCCTGTTTTCAGTGAGTTTTTATTAATGATGGATGCTACACGCCTTCCAAAAACGCTGAAAAAACGTTTTGACTCAGAAATTGCTAGTAAGTTTCACAAATAATTGCAAAGAAACCGCAATCAACACATTGAACTAAACGTGAAACTATGAAGTAGATAGACTGAATATTCCGGTAAAACCTCCTACTATCATCTTATGACAACTTTCTTTTTTTTTTTTCATACAGTGAATGAGACATTCATTGATGTGGTTTCTGTCATGTGTCTGTATAACAGCAAAGCCAGGAGAGTGTCCAAGCACAAATTTTGGACCAGGAATGTGTGCCGAGATGTGTTGCTATGACAGTGACTGTCCGAACAATGAGAAATGCTGCAGCAATGGTTGTGGACATCAGTGTATGGCTCCATTTGCAGGTGTGTGTTGTATTAGTGTTTGGCTCAGCTACCTCGTTATTTCAGTTTGTCTTGTTTTCTAATAAGTCGTTCTCAATGTAAAGTATTTAGCCAACTAGCATGGTTTCAAGCACAAGATGGCTTTACAAAATTAACAGAAGATTAATACGGAGTAAAACTTGCAATTTGGTTTTTGTGCTGTATCTGAGACTGAATGCCGCTAAATGGATCGACTAATCTGTATCTCTCCAGTGAAGCCTGCAGCCGAACCCCCGAAGCCTCCAGGGAGGGAACCCCCGAAGCCTCCAGGGTGGCCTGGAGCTGAACCCCCGAAGCCTCCAGGGTGGCCTGGAGCTGAACCCCCGAAGCCTCCAGGGTGGCCTGGAGCTGAACCCCCGAAGCCTCCAGGGTGGCCTGGAGCTGAACCCCCGAAGCCTCCAGGGTGGCCTGGAGCTGAACCCCCGAAGCCTCCAGGGTGGCCTGGAGCTGAACCCCCGAAGCCTCCAGGGTGGCCTGGAGCTGAACCCCCGAAGCCTCCAGGGTGGCCTGGAGCTGAACCCCCGAAGCCTCCAGGGTGGCCTGGAGCTGAACCCCCGAAGCCTCCAGGGTGGCCTGGAGCTGAACCCCCGAAGCCTCCAGGGAGGCCTGGAGCCGAACCCCCGAAGCCTCCAGGGATCGAACGCCCAAAGCTTCCAGAAAGGCCTGGAGCCGAACCCCCGATGCCTCCAGGGAGGCCTGGAGCCGAACCCCCGATGCCTCCAGGGAGGCCTGGAGCCGAAACCCCGATGCCTCCAGGGAGGCCTGGAGCCGAACCCCCGAAGCCTCCAGGGAGGCCTGGAGCCGAACCCCCGAAGCCTTCCACTGAACTGCTTGAGCCTGAACCGGAGCCTTCCGTCGAACTGCCTGAGCCGGAGCCCTCCACCGAACTGCCAGAGCCGCCTGCAACTGAACCTCCGGTTAAGCCTGCAGCCGAACCCCCGATGGCTCCAGGGAGGCCTGGAGCCGGACCCCCGATGGCTCCAGGGAGGCCTGGAGCCGGACCCCCGATGGCTCCAGGGAGGCCTGGAGCCGGACCCCCGATGGCTCCAGGGAGGCCTGGAGCCGGACCCCCGATGGCTCCAGGGAGGCCTGGAGCCGGACCCCCGATGGCTCCAGGGAGGCCTGGAGCCGGACCCCCGATGGCTCCAGGGAGGCCTGGAGCCGGACCCCCGATGGCTCCAGGGAGGCCTGGAGCCGGACCCCCGATGGCTCCAGGGAGGCCTGGAGCCGGACCCCCGATGGCTCCAGGGAGGCCTGGAGCCGGACCCCCGATGGCTCCAGGGAGGCCTGGAGCCGGACCCCCGAAGCGACCAGGGAGGCCTGGAGCCGAACCCCCGAAGCGACCAGGGAGGCCTGGAGCCGAACCCCCGAAGCGACCAGGGAGGCCTGGAGCCGAACCCCCGAAGCGACCAGGGAGGCCTGGAGCCGAACCCCCGAAGCCTCCAGTGTGTGCTGAAAACTGTCGCCAAACTAACCCTTATGGCCAATGTTCAGGTCATAAGTAATGTGGCTATGCATGCAGGTAACTGTGCTGATTTAACCATTGGATGTATGGTATATTTTCCCTGTTATCACCAAATAAATCTCACACTTGTAAGACTACTTTCTCTTTTATATTTCTTTAAGTGTGATAACAAAGTTGGTGTTTTTTGTGTGCCAGCGTTAGTTTGGCTGTTCTCTCACATAATGGCTGTTCTCTCACATAATGGCTGTTCTCTCACATAATGGCTGTTCTCTCACATAATGGCTGTTCTCTCACATAATGGCTCATTGGAATTCCTGCTTTAGGAATGTGTAAGTTCCCCTCCTGAAGACCCAAACACATTCAAAACGGTTTCAGAGAGGCTAGCAATATTAAGCTAGCTTTGAATGCATCCAAAGCCATGCCTCCTTCAAAACGCATGAATGCACAAAGCAGAGTCTACAAAGTGTCATGAGATGAAAGACTGTTAAATTGTCTCATGTCTCAAAACGCATAACATTACAGTGATAATGAACGTAAACATCTTACAGTGCTCTAGTTGTACCATCTGACTAATCCAGATTCATTTCGGCGTTAATGGTGTTGACATGAAAACGAATACATCCAAATCTGAATACGAATGCAACGATTGGACTGACTTTTTTTTTTTTTTTTTGGGTCCTGAGACCTTTACAGAAGCTATGTTCATTTTACCATTTAGAACACTTCTAATATTGATTGCTATCAGGATATGAAGAGTTTCAACCAGTATTGCCTATAGACCAATAGTCTTCTGCTGCATTCTGAAGCATTTGCTACAAAGTATAGTGGTCACATATATTGGTTGTCGTTGAACAATGTTCGATTGGTCCGTCAGAAATTGTTTTGGGATGGTATGATATGTGCATACAGACAAGTACTTTATGGCCGTGCAAGCTTCAAAGAGATTAGCCTAGCTAAAGGAGGAACGCTCTCAACGTTAGGCAAAATCTGCACGATTAGGGACTCCAGTATGTGAGCATGAAACATGGACAACTTTACGTGTGACATGAACAAGACTTTAAGTAGACTAAACATACTCTAACGTACACATACATGCATGCATACATGTTTACCTAGGGAAAGAGAGCTGAAGCAGAATACAGGAAAGCAAGAAGTTATAGCATTGCTTAAAATTCAGCAGATTAGCAGACTTGAGCAAACCATCAGTTTAGTTCTAACACGCCCTTCTTTAAAATGGGTAAGGATACATAATGTATCAAATAATGAGACTTAAGTTTGATACTTGCATGCCTTGCCCTTTTGAATTAAACTGTCCTGATGCAGTTTGTTGAGGGCTCCAGTTGATCTTTGCTGATGTTGTCTTGATGAGAGAGAACCAGTAGGAGTCAGAGGATCTTTGGTGAATGGAAGTCAAGGCCTAGCCTGGCACAAGGTTGGGGGTCCTTAGAAGACTTCTAGTTCAGCATCGTCTTCACAGTCGGTACTGAAATTTAAAAAATGTGACGCTTTGAGCACTGTTGAGCAGAATCATAAACACCTCTGATTGGCCATTGTGTTCATGAGCTCATCGGATATGTCTACGATTGGCTACAATGATCAACGCACCGGAGCGTTTGAGAGCACACCAACTTGGTACCCAAGTCGGTACTTTTGACAACACTAGTTAATACATTTCTCAAGTGGTTATATATAGAATATATAGGATTAAAAGGGTGTATTTCTCCTTCTCAGCAAGAACACACAACTCTCTGCAAATTCCTTCTGGGTCATATTTGTCTTATCAGATAATAGGAATCATGTCTAAACTGTACTCTCTGTACTCTCTGCTAGAGTTGGAAAGAGATCACAGAGATAACGCAAGACTAAATTACGACGAGAGCAGAAATAACAGCCACCTCTAATCTAAAGGCAGTGTCTAATTGGTCAGAACTCATCCAGGAGGCTGGACAAACATTTGAGTTTAAAATCTTAGGACACGAACAAAGCATTAGAGTAGCCATGACATTTTAGACCAGCCAGACGAGTAAACTTGTAGGCGAGCAGACGCAATAACCCAAATCAAGATCAGAAGAACATAGGTTAAACAGCTTCATTCAAGCCATCGAACGTGAACATTCAAGCTCGTCTCACTTTTCTTTCTCTTACTTAGTTTGTTTTCTGTTCCATTGAGAGTCTCGGTTCTAAGTTAAGTTTTGCTGTAAAGTTTCGGTCAACGATTTGACTGCAAAGCCCGCTTCCAACTTCAAAGACTTTCCATCCAACCGCCAACACACCACGTGTTTGGGTTAAATTAATGATTGATGGTTCGTTCAGGTCATGTCTTATAAGTGCATATAATGCTAGAACCTTGGGATTTCATCAACTCATTCTTTCACTCTCTTTCTTTCTGTAACTCGTATGAATGTGTGTGAGCATGTGTTTGTGTTAGATATCAGTTTGATCTGTTAGGGTAATCAATAAAAACTTGTCTGTATTTTAAAGAGAAGTGTTCTTGTGTTATGTGCTTACGAATTTAATGTCTTAAACTGCTGATCTAAGTTACCTTGCTAATAAATAGTGTTTTCACTATAGTTTATATATTTATAATTGCTCGGCCGCCCTATGAATTAATTAATAATTCCCTTCGAGCTAAATTGACCTGTTTGACCCTTACAGCACCATATGACTAGGAAGTCAAAGCTCAAATCACAGTCTTTGTTCTACCCACTTACCCAGATAGCAATGAGTCGGCGGACCACCGTCGGTCCTCCGGCGCCAGTAGAAGCGTCAGAATGGCGACATCGCAAACACGTTGGACGGCGCACCGCCGGCGGCAGCCGCTTTTTAAAAGCGGCAGCCGCCTTCATACCGCCTTCGTTAAGCGGGCGGCCCGCGGGCCAACCACCGTTCCGCCGCCTTTATATTGAAGGCCGTCCTTCCGCGGCCCGCCGGAGGCAAACGCTATTTTCGAGCGCTCTGCCGCCGCTTATTCTGGCTATATATATTTTTTTTTATTTATAGCATGCAGTTTAGCAAGAATAATGATTGCTCAAACCAGACAAATTTACAATTGGCATTTTTATTCCACATTTCAAAGTACAGTAACTGTCATTTAAACAAGATATTTCAGATCACTGAAACATAACAGAAAAATAAATAAATCAATATACTAACATGCAGGTTTCCAATTCAATTTTGGTTAAACAGCCTTACAAGCAAATTACAACACTTACAATAAGTGTTCATATAAAAAGGACAGCTCTAGGGTAAAAAATTACCAGTAAACATTATGACAAGTAAAGAGGATATTTGATACCAAATAATGTGCAAGATACCAAATAAATAAAAGTATAACTACAATTACAAGCCATTTCTAACAATATGATAAGTGGTAGTAATTTATAGTAAAGCTCTGGAGTAGAATAGGCCATTATAACGGCAATGCTGACCTGTGGCACAAGGATTTACAAGCTTTATTTGAAAAAGAAAAAAAGAAAGTAATTTCCACAGTGAGTGAGTGTAGTCTGACACTTCTGACTTCTTTAGGGGTCTTGATTCTACTGACTGCAAGATAAAGAAAGGATTCCAGTTGTCAGTGATTCTGGGGTGTCAGTAGTCAGTCTAGTTTTAAGTGGTCGGCTGTGGGTCCCTCTCAGCTGTGCGGCGCCTTTTTCTGCCTTCACGGTCAGATGCTCCTTTCAGTTAACGCGTAACGTTAACCTGGACCGCCTCATCAGTGCATCCTGGGTTGCCGGGTCCTTCCGGATGGCTAATATAGAAAATACAGATCTGTCATTTAATTTGAATTGCATGAGGACAATAGGACATACACATCTACTTAAATCTAAAAAAAATATCCAACTTACTTTGAACAATGGTCTTCAGGAACATGTCTCTAAAACATGCTTTATCCCCTACACCAAGCTGAAAATCCAAAAAAGTGTTACAAATTACATTTCTCTGAAGCTTCTCATAAATAAATAAAAAATGTGAAAGGCTAAGGATTCAGACTGTAATATATGCAGTATACAATCTTAAATTTTACTTTATATCTAGGTCTACTACATGTACAGGTAGCCCCAGTGGGAATTAAACCGACAACCACAGGTGCTGTTTGCAAGTTGTGCCTAATTGCTCAGTGCAAGCAAACGTCTTCAACATTGTTTGTTGAACTTGTTTCACCTGCTCTTGAAGTAAGATTTTACAATTCGTATTTTTATATGTAATATTGTAGTGTTTATTATAAATGATTTATCTGTGCACTTCATTCTTTTAAAATTCATGTAGCCTTATAATCTTTAATCAAATACGTTACCCTTCCCTCCCCCCTCGAAACGACTTCTCTTCTCTTCCGGTCATGTGCTATGGTGCGAGGGCGTGGCAACTCCCCTCAAACCGTGCTATGAGCAGAGATGGAGAAGAGGAGCGCTAGAGTAAAACCCTGCCCTCCGTTCAATTTACCGTTTCACTTTTAAATACGTCACAACAGTGGAGAAAAGTCGTTTGTAACTTCCGGTTCATGCCGACATCAAATAGAAGCAATAGTTTCCAAGACAAAAAAACTTCACAATTAACATCACTTACTTGTACTCAAACTCTTGGCTCTGTGAAGTGGAGTCTGGATTACTGGGGAGAAACCTGGTTGCGAGAAAGAGGAAACAGAAATTTGAAAATCTAACAAATGGTATAGTTTAGTGGCAGGATCACAAATCCAGCATCACAGCAATAGATTTTACATACCAGTTCAGCATTTTTCTGGTTTTCTGGAATCGATGCATCTTTCTAGAGTTTTTTTTTTTCTTGAGACTTCCAAGATTCTAGAGTAGGGAATAATGAATGAAAGAGTCAGTTATCCACAATAAACAGAAAATAAATTACACAGATGAAATACAGGAAAATCAAATACACAAGTCAGACCCATTTACCTGCTCCCTTCATGAACTTAAAATGATGTTTCTCCCAGGTGCTGTGTGGAGGTGTGCAGAGGATGGCTAAATTGTTGCCTTCCTCTTTTTGCTGAGGTTAAATGGGGGCCAATGGCACATGCTCTCGCTGAGCCACTCTTGCGGAACCACTGCAAATGGCAGATCCTCCTCGTTGAAAACTGAACAATGTGAACCATCTAAAATAGAAGAACATTTTGCATAAAGTATACTTTTTGATTAATTTCCAGGCAAAATCAATAACATTAAAATGCTCACCCCTTCAAAAAAACGAGTCATTTTCACAAGTGGATCAACAGAAAACCATGTTCAGACAAACACAATCATATACACACACATTTATACATATAAACACATATATACACATTATATATATATATATATATATATATATATATACATACATACACACATATATATATATATATAAACACCAAAAGTTAAACTTTCTAGATGTAAAGCTTTCTTTCTAGATGTAAAGCATTGGCGATTTACTGTAGCTAGATACATTTCAACATGTCGAACATGCTTGAATTCAGTGAGTAAAAAAGGCGAAGCAGCATGTGTTAGCTAACACTGTAAGTTAAACTAGACTAGCAGCATGGTTGTCGAATCAAACAAAACATCATTATGTTTAGTTAGAAAACAACACAAGTTATACTGATCAGTCTTTCTTGTCGTAAAGATTTTGCTAACGTTACCATTCCCACGTGGGCGGGAGAATTGTCCTTCAGGATTTGGTTACGTAAGTTAGTTAATTATTCGACTGACCAATACTATCTTAAACCACATACTGTAGTACTCACACTGGCATAAACATACGTAAATATAGTTAAAAGAAGAAAAGAAAAAACTAACGCCAGGAAGAAACTAAGTAACGTTAGCCTAACTAACGTTAGCTATGTCAGATCCATGACGGAAACTTTGTAAACAAGGCTAACTTACTAGCTTGACTAGTAAGGCAAGAACATATTTGAAAAAGATGAACTAAAAATGTAAAAAATGAACATAATATTGCGTTACACAAAAAGGAAAAATGTACTTACTTTAAAGATCGTAGTCAATGACTAGATAGGATATCCTCTCCAAATACTGAAATCGTGTGACGAGGGGCCACTGTTGTGTTGGTAAATCTGCTTCCGTTTTTTAGGTACTGCCCCTCTCGGCCGGTGGAGGTACTTCTCTGTTTGTGCTTTAATACTTTCTTAAACATTTGTACAGATTGCAAAACTCGCAATTGCAAATTAATCCCTTATACCTGTAAAAGGTCAAATAAATAAAAAAATCGAGCTTGTAAAAAAATGAAAGACATAAACGAAATTTCCTGGGGTGACAGAGAGACAAAATATTTCTAAATATTTCACTTTATCTTTCAGGTCAAAACAGGGATTTTCATGTTTATTATAAATATTACCATGGTTGCAAATTAATAAAAAAATCTAAAGCATACCCAAGCTTTTGGCCAAGTTGCAGATGTCTTTCACTGTTCACTGATTTCAGGCATTGGTGAAAAGTCTAACTTCATCCATTTATTCTGCTAAATTGTTCATACCATGAATGAAATATTTATTTTAAAACCTAATCAGAAAGATATTTATTGCCAAGTAAGTTTTACAAAAGGAATTCTTTTTGGACTATTTGTGCATCTCAATTGTGCATAAATCAAAGAAATGTAAAGAATTGTCACCTTAAGTGACTAAAATAATTCTATATATTTTACATAGGCATATCACTGAATCGCTTCAGAGTTTCAACGTAATTTAAATGTATTTTCCTAAACCTTATCATGGAATCAGACTGAGTCAAATCTGTTATAAACCCTAATGACTTTGGAGCAACAACAACAACAAAATTTGATATAATTCACATAATAATTATAATCGCTTTAAATGTGAAAGTTAAAATGCTGTCAGTTCCACTCATGCCAATGACATGGCTGGTCGATTTCAAAGCGGCTTGCCGCCAGCCGGCCGCGGTTCATTTAGACGGCGGCAACCGCCAGAGAGAATGAAGTCGGCGGCCCGGCGGCTGTTCGCCGGCGGCATCTCGCAAGAAATGGGAGTGACGTATTCGGCGGCAAACGTTTCATCTCCGCCAGCGGGGCGCACCTATAGCCGACAGTTTGGGGCCGGCGGCAAAAAGAAGCCGTGCCGATATTTTTTGCTATCTGGGTAATTGATAGAAGTGCGAGTGTATTACATTATATAAAATGTGCCAATTTCTCGATAAGTGAAGTCAAACAATGCATTTACTGTAGGATCTAGAAAAAAATCTGATCGTGATTAAACCGGAAAACCTCATAATTAGTGAACAAAAACAATTTCTAAAGGTAGTTCTCCTAAACATTCCATCGCTCACACCCAGGGTGCGATTTGCAGGGGGGGATGGGTTTAAGTTACGATCCTATTTGCAGTGGCCTTAATCCAAGCACAGATTTTCAAAATGTCACAAAGCGTTTTGTGATTGTTTTGTATGAAATATTAAAGTTTATAAATACATATTTTGGCACACCTGGCCGAGTGGCGCTACGAATTCTTCTACTATCGGATTTTAATTCTGGCATGTTAAATTAACATTCGACAAACGCAAACAAACTTTTATTTAAGTGCACTCACAATAACAATTAAATGTTGCGCTTTTGTAAAACAGAGAAAACAAACAGGGTTCGCTTTCTGCCGCCTCGGTCTCCGTGAACTGGAGCGAGTCACAGAAACGAACCAAAACTCTATAGAGATCGCTAAGAAATGCGACCAACTGGGCGGCAACGTCATCAGAACACACTGAATTATGGGTATGTTTTTCTCGTTTACATGGGCTGGCATTGCAGGCTTGTGTTCTGGCATGAAAATAATGAAAAATTAGCGTGAAAAACAGAATATAATCCTACAAAATGCAGCAGGCTGGGTTGTGGTGCTTTTGCAGACAGCCTGAAGTTCTGGGAGTCTCCCGCATATTGATAGCGGCTCCCTGATGCCCGCAAATTAGTTCAAATCTCCCGGAATCTAGAGCTCGCGAGCTCCAAACCGTGTAGCGCGCGCACGGCAGAGAGGGAGAGAGGGAGAAACCTTCAGCGTATTCACAAATGTACGTGTGCGTCATGAAGTTCATGTAAGTGCACAATTCTTCCTTAATACAGATAAAGGAGGCAGAATTTCATTCAGTCTTTGTTTATTTTATTTAAAGCGATGGCTAAAAATCATTACATGTGAGAAGTAACATTTAACAATCTTTAAGTTTGCATTAAGTTGGCTGTGCAGTTATTGCAGTTTATAACACAGCAGGTAGACGGCATCTTGAACACTGCGTTCTTCCCTCCATGCAATCCGTGGATTCCCAAAATGCTTTGCGTTCACCACTGTTAATACGTCATGATGACGACACATTAGCAATCTCTATAGGCTACTTGCCTCAGTCACGATGAGAAATATGTCTATAGAAAGCTTGAGTGAACAAGTATTCTCTGATTGTGTAATCCATATGAAACCATCCATCATTAAATTATATTCACTATAGTGGCTGGAAACATTGTTGTCAGTGACTAAAAAATTCAGATTCAAATTCTAGACATGCCCCTGTGTAAATAGCCTGGTTAAAACCAGACCCTTCTCAGTCGTAACTGAGTTAGGGTCTGGAGAAAGTTCATTGACAGCTCATTTCCAAAGGGACGTCGCTCAAATGCCTCTGGGCGCAATTGGATAGACCTTAAAACCAATCAGATCGATCGTCATCTTGTAAAGCCCGCCTCAACGTTTGTGATTGCTGCCTCGATTTGGAAATATTGGAAATGAGCTTGAATGAACTCTTCGCCAGACTAACTTGCAGAGCAAATCTAAATTTGCCGGAAGTTCGTCTGGGTTTTCCCAGGCTACTGTGTCTGTGCTGTGTCTCTTGATGTTCTATGCAGATTTATGCCAGCCTCCAGTAGAGATCCATTTCCTGGAGAGTTTAGGTGTAGGTAGTGATGTGACATTTGAAGCGAGGCGTCGGAGCTTGTGTCGAGCAAAAATGGGCGTGCCAGATGAAGCCGCGATTCGAGGCTTGTGTTGTTAACGTGAAAATCACGTGACTAATGACAAACGAGGCCTCGGTTTGTGTGGATAAGTCATCGGTTCGGTCTGAGTGTCGTTTCTGGATAAAGGGGGTTCGAAACTCGCGCCTCCTTGTGGGTGTTGCAGGAGTAGTAGAATCAGTTGTAGTAGTGTCAGAGAGTCAGAGAGTTAGAGTTAGAGAGTTGGAGTTAGAGAGTTGTTTCATCGTCGTTATTGTGCAATATATGTGTTAGGGTTAATATATGTGTTAGTAATATATGTGTATATTATTACATTATATCAGGTTAGATTAGTTATAGTATATTGTTAGTATTAATTATAGTAGCTATATTATAGTATTGTTATATTAATTAGATAAGATTATTTGGATTGCTTTGGATTTTTGGATTTGGACTGGACTGCTTTTTGATTTGGATTGCCCTTTTGGAATTGTTTGCTTTTTGTGACCTCTTCCTTTTTCCTTGTAATGGAGCCAGCAAGAAAGAGGAAATCCTCCCCTGTCTGGGAGTTTTTTTAAATGGTTGCTCACAATAAGGTACAAACACAATTTGTATTAATATTGTTATTATTATTATTTTACTGTCTTTATATAATAATCCTCACTATATGGCTGTATTATATTTAATGTCTATTAATTTATGTTTCAAGGTGAAATGCTTGCTGTGCCTAAAGGAGCTGACATACAGCAATAACACGTCCTCCATGCTCAGGCATTATCGAGCACTGCACGAGCATGCACAGACTACTAACAATCCACACAGTAGTCAAAGTAATTGATAATAATCATTAAAAAACATTATTTAAATAATGTTTTAGGCTCCTACAATACACCTGCATTTTATTTTATTATAGATTCCAAAAAAGAAATGGTGAATGAGGCCCTGGTGAACATGGTCATCAAGGACTCCCAACCCTTTTCCATTGTGGATGATGATGGATTTAGGGAGCTCCTGCATGTGTTGGATCCCACTTACGTGATCCCAACTAGAAAGGTATGTGATTAATAAAGTGGTTCATCATTATTTAAGAAGTTAAAAGTAAGAGTAACTGCATTTATTTCTATCCACAGGCTTTGAAGGTCATGGTTGATCATAAGTACAAGGAGGCTAAGGAGAAGGCAAGAGAGCAGTTGCAGAACGTTCAGGCTATAAGCCTTACCTCTGACATGTGGACATCGCTAAACATGGATGCCTACCTAGCAGTGACTTGCCATTTTATTGACAATGACAAGCTCTGCACTATTTTACTAGGTGTACAGCATTTCCCTAAGAGCCATACTGCTGAGAAATTGGCTACTGGACATATCAAGCTCATGGAGGAGTGGGGCATAAAGGATAAAGTTAAGTGCCTGGTAACTGATGCAGCAGCCAACATGATAGCATGTGTACGATCACTGAATGTTAGGCATGCGGTATGCATTGCACATGCACTAAACCTTATTGTGGGGAAATCTTTTGATGACATCAGTAGCTTCAACGACATTCGAACCAAATGTAGGAAACTTGTGACCTATTTCCGAACAAGAACTACAGCAAAAGAGAGACTGGCCCAAGTACAGGAGCAGATGGGGAGACCAGTTCTGAAAATGATAATTGAAGTGGACACTCGCTGGAACAGCACTTACAACATGCTGGAACGTCTCTATCAGCTGAGAGAGCCAGTGGGGGCAGCCCTGGCCTCTCTAAAGACCGACATCACCCCTCCTACAGCCCTGGAGTATGAGGCAGTCCAGGATGCTTTACATGTTCTTGCCCCTTTCCGCCAGGCTACAGTAGAGCTTTCAGGAGAGAAAAGGGTGTCTGCCTCCAAAGTGATTCCTTTGATGAAGATGCTTAATCACGCTGTAACGAGTAAGCTAGAGGGCCTCAAGTCCAATCCGGCAAGGCAGCTGGGTGACAGCCTTGTACGGAGGGTCAGGGAACAAGCAGTACATTTAGAATCAATAAGTGTGATGACCATACCCACGTTATTGGATCCCAGATTCAAAAAACTGGGATTCTTAAGTCAAGGGAAACTGCAAGAAGGCATATCAAGATTAAAATCTGAATGCGCTACTGTAATCAGAAGTTCTGCTCTCCATTCTGCTTCCACCAATATACCCCCAACTCAGCTGCCAGCCTCTTCAGAAGCAGGCCAATCCACAGACAACAGTAAGTACTATATGTGTTTGTTGTGTGAATGTTCACATTAGTGATTTAGTAATGTGAACCATTGTTAATGGAGTATTTTTTCTTTGTACCTCTATTATTAGGTGACCTTTGGCATCTGCTGGATAGCACGGTTGAACACGGTAGAAGGAGCTCAAGTGCAACAGCAGATGCTACTGTAGAAGTGGACCGATATTTATCTGAAGTGAATCTCACAAGATCTGAGGATCCACTGGTATATTGGGCTCAACATAAACATCAGTATCCTCATTTATACCATCTGGCCCTGGCATTTTTATGTTCCCCCACATCCTCTGTTCCATGTGAAAGGATCTTTTCCAAGGCTGGAGAGGTTCTGTCCAAGAAGAGGAATCGTCTAAGCCCCAACACACTTGAAAAAATTCTGTTCCTCAATAAAAATAATTTTTAATCCTTCCTTCGTTCCTCTACGTCCCCAGTCCCATAAGCACAACACTGCACAAAAATAGTAACAGTTCAATGCACAAATCACCAGAAACAATTCTTAACCTTTACCACCCCACACTTTTCTGTTGCACTTTACTTTATTACACTCCCTCCACCATAAGCACTGCACTCAACACAGTGTCACTTTTGTTGTTCATACTGTCACTATCCAAACCATTTATGAATAATTAATTAACTGTGTGTGTGTGTGTGTGTGTGTGTGTGTGTGTGTGTGTGTGTGTGTGTGTGTGTGTGTGTGTGTGTGTGTGTGAGAGACAGTTGTCTCTGCAGAAGTAAATTCAGACAGAGAAATATACATATTTTATTTTATACCCAGGCAATGGACAAATGTCTGCTCAGGTATTTTTATTATTGCAAATGAAAGGTTACAGACATTAACAGTGAGAAGAAAATAATAAATAAAACAGAACAGGGGGGTATACTGACATCATAAGTCTGCTCAGGTCATTGTTTCAGAATGAATTAATTGGTCTGCTATTTCTTTGCACAGTAGCTAGGTGTCACTAGTGAGCAATGCTGAATGAAGCTTCGAGTAATGAACCTTTGGGTGAAGCAATGGTCTGTGAGGTCTCAGTGGTTCAGGAAGCCTCATTTTGCCATCACTAGGTGTAGGAGTTTAGTCCAACTTGTAACTTGTGGTAGAACTCTGACCTGTACCACCTGACCAATGCAGAATCATTCGGCATTGATAGTGTTGCCATACAAACGCTCAATCATCTCCTAATCACAGCAATTATTACGACATCCATTAACCCTAATCAAACACACCTGAACAAGCTAATCAAAGTCTTCAAGATTAGGCTATATTAGAAAGCTACAGGCAGGTGATTTTCATTATGGTTGGAGTTACACGGGCCTCCAATTGGAACTTTAAAAACACGTTCAAAAAGCACTTTAAACTGCTTTGACAGCGTTTTTTTTGTGTGTGTGTGGGACTCAGCAACGGGGTTTTTCTTTGTAGGTTTGTGTTCCTCGCTGTCTGCCCCTCCTGACTCACTAATTCAGCACATCTTCCTGCAGAGTTGATTGTGAGATTGCAGGTCGAGAGGATGACCGCTCGAGTGTACTGCTCGTTTAGTGCCGTTTTATTGTGTCTGTCTGCATGTTTGAGCACAACAGACGCTGGAGTTGTAGGTGAGAAGTTGTTTTAGCTTGATTACACAGCCCGAAGAAGTGCATAAATAAAGTGCCTAACAAAATTTGACTTTAGATGAATCTCAGCACATAGGCTTACAAAAATACAGTACAGATGTCAAGTGGAAGTTCAACTTTGTATGTTGGTTTAGTTTTAATAAGCAAAGTATAAATATGCAAACTGTCATCTGTTTTTCATTGTACAAGTAAAACCCATATAATCACTAATATAAGCCTTTTTGTTTAATGTAAAACAAGAACATTAGTCTTATAACATGGCTACAAAATTACCAATCCGGAGTTTAAACTTTTGCCTAAACTTTTTGTTTTAGCAACTAAATAAGCCTGCAATATAACATGGGGAGCTAATTATAACCGGTTGCTCTGCGTTGTGTATATGTAGTGCATTTCTATATTTATGTCTTCTGAGTAGCCTATTAAAATGCTTAAAAGGAAATTAGGGTGGTCATGGGGATGGCATAAATTGATGATGTACACCGGTAAATTTGTATACAACATATTAACTGATGTCCATGTTTTCTATCAGCATTGCACTATTACTCCCTCTACTTTAGTGGGATGGGTTGTAACAGCACTCTCCGTCTCTGAAACCGATTGATGCAGATTATTGAAAAATTGTAGATTTCTAAGCTACTTTGAATTGAAGCAGATGAATGTGTGAATATTGTAAAGTTTGAGACTCATTGCAATACCCCTGACTTGCAAAAGCTGAATCAAACTATTACAGCACTTCCTGGTCTACACAAATGATCCTCTTGAATCCTCTTCTGCAGTGTCCGGTCAGTGTCCGGCGACGCTGACGGTCGAGCCGTCCCGTCGCGGATGCACTTCTGATAGAGACTGCTTTGGAGGACACAAATGCTGTAAATTTCCCTGTGGCCCCGTGTGTGTGCCGCCTGTTTTCAGTGAGTTTTTATTAATGATGGATGCTACACGCCTTCCAAAAACGCTGAAAAAACGTTTTGACTCAGAAATTGCTAGTAAGTTTCACAAATAATTGCAAAGAAACCGCAATCAACACATTGAACTAAACGTGAAACTATGAAGTAGATAGACTGAATATTCCGGTAAAACCTCCTACTATCATCTTATGACAACTTTCTTTTTTTTTTTCATACAGTGAATGAGACATTCATTGATGTGGTTTCTGTCATGTGTCTGTATAACAGCAAAGCCAGGAGAGTGTCCAAGCACAAATTTTGGACCAGGAATGTGTGCCGAGATGTGTTGCTATGACAGTGACTGTCCGAACAATGAGAAATGCTGCAGCAATGGTTGTGGACATCAGTGTATGGCTCCATTTGCAGGTGTGTGTTGTATTAGTGTTTGGCTCAGCTACCTCGTTATTTCAGTTTGTCTTGTTTTCTAATAAGTCGTTCTCAATGTAAAGTATTTAGCCAACTAGCATGGTTTCAAGCACAAGATGGCTTTACAAAATTAACAGAAGATTAATACGGAGTAAAACTTGCAATTTGGTTTTTGTGCTGTATCTGAGACTGAATGCCGCTAAATGGATCGACTAATCTGTATCTCTCCAGTGAAGCCTGCAGCCGAACCCCCGAAGCCTCCAGGGAGGGAACCCCCGAAGCCTCCAGGGTGGCCTGGAGCTGAACCCCCGAAGCCTCCAGGGTGGCCTGGAGCTGAACCCCCGAAGCCTCCAGGGTGGCCTGGAGCTGAACCCCCGAAGCCTCCAGGGAGGCCTGGAGCCGAACCCCCGAAGCCTCCAGGGAGCGAACGCCCAAAGCTTCCAGAAAGGCCTGGAGCCGAACCCCCGATGCCTCCAGGGAGGCCTGGAGCCGAACCCCCGATGCCTCCAGGGAGGCCTGGAGCCGAACCCCCGAAGCCTCCAGGGAGGCCTGGAGCCGAACCCCCGAAGCCTTCCACTGAACTGCTTGAGCCTGAACCGGAGCCTTCCGTCGAACTGCCTGAGCCGGAGCCCTCCACCGAGCTGCCAGAGCCGCCTGCAACTGAACCTCCGGTTAAGCCTGCAGCCGAACCCCCGATGGCTCCAGAGAGGCCTGGAGCCGGACCCCCGATGGCTCCAGGGAGGCCTGGAGCCGGACCCCCGATGGCTCCAGGGAGGCCTGGAGCCGGACCCCCGATGGCTCCAGGGAGGCCTGGAGCCGGACCCCCGATGGCTCCAGGGAGGCCTGGAGCCGGACCCCCGATGGCTCCAGGGAGGCCTGGAGCCGGACCCCCGATGGCTCCAGGGAGGCCTGGAGCCGGACCCCCGATGGCTCCAGGGAGGCCTGGAGCCGGACCCCCGATGGCTCCAGGGAGGCCTGGAGCCGAACCCCCGAAGCGACCAGGGAGGCCTGGAGCCGAACCCCCGAAGCGACCAGGGAGGCCTGGAGCCGAACCCCCGAAGCGACCAGGGAGGCCTGGAGCCGAACCCCCGAAGCGACCAGGGAGGCCTGGAGCCGAACCCCCGAAGCCTCCAGTGTGTGCTGAAAACTGTCGCCAAACTAACCCTTATGGCCAATGTTCAGGTCATAAGTAATGTGGCTATGCATGCAGGTAACTGTGCTGATTTAACCATTGGATGTATGGTATATTTTCCCTGTTATCACCAAATAAATCTCACACTTGTAAGACTACTTTCTCTTTTATATTTCTTTAAGTGTGATAACAAAGTTGGTGTTTTTTGTGTGCCAGCGTTAGTTTGGCTGTTCTCTCACATAATGGCTGTTCTCTCACATAATGGCTGTTCTCTCACATAATGGCTGTTCTCTCACATAATGGCTGTTCTCTCACATAATGGCTGTTCTCTCACATAATGGCTCATTGGAATTCCTGCTTTAGGAATGTGTAAGTTCCCCTCCTGAAGACCCAAACACATTCAAAACGGTTTCAGAGAGGCTAGCAATATTAAGCTAGCTTTGAATGCATCCAAAGCCATGCCTCCTTCAAAACGCATGAATGCACAAAGCAGAGTCTACAAAGTGTCATGAGATGAAAGACTGTTAAATTGTCTCATGTCTCAAAATGCATAACATTACAGTGATAATGAACGTAAACATCTTACAGTGCTCTAGTTGTACCATCTGACTAATCCAGATTCATTTCGGCGTTAATGGTGTTGACATGAAAACGAATACATCCAAATCTGAATACGAATGCAACGATTGGACTGACTTTTTTTTTTTTTTTTTTGGGTCCTGAGACCTTTACAGAAGCTATGTTCATTTTACCATTTAGAACACTTCTAATATTGATTGCTATCAGGATATGAAGAGTTTCAACCAGTATTGCCTATAGACCAATAGTCTTCTGCTGCATTCTGAAGCATTTGCTACAAAGTATAGTGGTCACATATATTGGTTGTCGTTGAACAATGTTCGATTGGTCCGTCAGAAATTGTTTTGGGATGGTATGATATGTGCATACAGACAAGTACTTTATGGCCGTGCAAGCTTCAAAGAGATTAGCCTAGCTAAAGGAGGAACGCTCTCAACGTTAGGCAAAATCTGCACAATTAGGGACTCCAGTATGTGAGCATGAAACATGGACAACTTTACGTGTGACATGAACAAGACTTTAAGTAGACTAAACATACTCTAACGTACACATACATGCATGCATACATGTTTACCTAGGGAAAGAGAGCTGAAGCAGAATACAGGAAAGCAAGAAGTTATAGCATTGCTTAAAATTCAGCAGATTAGCAGACTTGAGCAAACCATCAGTTTAGTTCTAACACGCCCTTCTTTAAAATGGGTAAGGATACATAATGTATCAAATAATGAGACTTAAGTTTGATACTTGCATGCCTTGCCCTTTTGAATTAAACTGTCCTGATGCAGTTTGTTGAGGGCTCCAGTTGATCTTTGCTGATGTTGTCTTGATGAGAGAGAACCAGTAGGAGTCAGAGGATCTTTGGGGAATGGAAGTCAAGGCCTAGCCTGGCACAAGGTTGGGGGTCCTTAGAAGACTTCTAGTTCAGCATCGTCTTCACAGTCGGTACTGAAATTTAAAAAATGTGACGCTTTGAGCACTGTTGAGCAGAATCATAAACACCTCTGATTGGCCATTGTGTTCATGAGCTCATCGGATATGTCTACGATTGGCTACAATGATCAACGCACCGGAGCGTTTGAGAGCACACCAACTTGGTACCCAAGTCGGTACTTTTGACAACACTAGTTTATACATTTCTCAAGTGGTTATATATAGAATATATAGGATTAAAAGGGTTTATTTCTCCTTCTCAGCAAGAACACACAACTCTCTGCAAATTCCTTCTGGGTCATATTTGTCTTATCAGATAATAGGAATCATGTCTAAACTGTACTCTCTGTACTCTCTGCTAGAGTTGGAAAGAGATCACAGAGATAACGCAAGACTAAATTACGACGAGAGCAGAAATAACAGCCACCTCTAATCTAAAGGCAGTGTCTAATTGGTCAGAACTCATCCAGGAGGCTGGACAAACATTTGAGTTTAAAATCTTAGGACACGAACAAAGCATTAGAGTAGCCATGACATTTTAGACCAGCCAGACGAGTAAACTTGTAGGCGAGCAGACGCAATAACCCAAATCAAGATCAGAAGAACATAGGTTAAACAGCTTCATTCAAGCCATCGAACATGAACATTCAAGCTCGTCTCAATTTTCTTTCTCTTACTTAGTTTGTTTTCTGTTCCATTGAGAGTCTCGGTTCTAAGTTAAGTTTTGCTGTAAAGTTTCGGTCAACGATTTGACTGCAAAGCCCGCTTCCAACTTCAAAGACTTTCCATCCAACCGCCAACACACCACGTGTTTGGGTTAAATTAATGATTGATGGTTCGTTCAGGTCATGTCTTATAAGTGCATATAATGCTAGAACCTTGGGATTTCATCAACTCATTCTTTCACTCTCTTTCTTTCTGTAACTCGTATGAATGTGTGTGAGCATGTGTTTGTGTTAGATATCAGTTTGATCTGTTAGGGTAATCAATAAAAACTTGTCTGTATTTTAAAGAGAAGTGTTCTTGTGTTATGTGCTTACGAATTTAATGTCTTAAACTGCTGATCTAAGTTACCTTGCTAATAAATAGTGTTTTCACTATAGTTTATATATTTATAATTGCTCGGCCGCCCTATGAATTAATTAATAATTCCCTTCGAGCTAAATTGACCTGTTTGACCCTTACAGCACCATATGACTAGGAAGTCAAAGCTCAAATCACAGTCTTTGTTCTACCCACTTACCCAGATAGCAATGAGTCGGCGGACCACCGTCGGTCCTCCGGCGCCAGTAGAAGCGTCAGAATGGCGACATCGCAAACACGTTGGACGGCGCACCGCCGGCGGCAGCCGCTTTTTAAAAGCGGCAGCCGCCTTCATACCGCCTTCGTTAAGCGGCCGGCCCGCGGGCCAACCACCGTTCCGCCGCCTTTATATTGAAGGCCGTCCTTCCGCGGCCCGCCGGAGGCAAACGCTATTTTCGAGCGCTCTGCCGCCGCTTATTCTGGCTATATATATATTTTTTTATTTATAGCATGCAGTTTAGCAAGAATAATGATTGCTCAAACCAGACAAATTTACAATTGGCATTTTTATTCCACATTTCAAAGTACAGTAACTGTCATTTAAACAAGATATTTCAGATCACTGAAACATAACAGAAAAATAAATAAATCAATATACTAACATGCAGGTTTCCAATTCAATTTTGGTTAAACAGCCTTACAAGCAAATTACAACACTTACAATAAGTGTTCATATAAAAAGGACAGCTCTAGGGTAAAAAATTACCAGTAAACATTATGACAAGTAAAGAGGATATTTGATACCAAATAATGTGCAAGATACCAAATAAATAAAAGTATAACTACATTTACAAGCCATTTCTAACAATATGATAAGTGGTAGTAATTTATAGTAAAGCTCTGGAGTAGAATAGGCCATTATAACGGCAATGCTGACCTGTGGCACAAGGATTTACAAGCTTTATTTGAAAAAGAAAAAAAGAAAGTAATTTCCACAGTGAGTGAGTGTAGTCTGACACTTCTGACTTCTTTAGGGGTCTTGATTCTACTGACTGCAAGATAAAGAAAGGATTCCAGTTGTCAGTGATTCTGGGGTGTCAGTAGTCAGTCTAGTTTTAAGACTAGAGTCCCTCTCAGCTGTGCGGCGCCTTTTTCTGCCTTCACGGTCAGATGCTCCTTTCAGTTAACGCGTAACGTTAACCTGGACCGCCTCATCAGTGCATCCTGGGTTGCCGGGTCCTTCCGGATGGCTAATATAGAAAATACAGATCTGTCATTTAATTTGAATTGCATGAGGACAATAGGACATACACATCTACTTAAATCTAAAAAAAATATCCAACTTACTTTGAACAATGGTCTTCAGGAACATGTCTCTAAAACATGCTTTATCCCCTACACCAAGCTGAAAATCCAAAAAAGTGTTACAAATTACATTTCTCTGAAGCTTCTCATAAATAAATAAAAAATGTGAAAGGCTAAGGATTCAGACTGTAATATATGCAGTATACAATCTTAAATTTTACTTTATATCTAGGTCTACTACATGTACAGGTAGCCCCAGTGGGAATTAAACCGACAACCACAGGTGCTGTTTGCAAGTTGTGCCTAATTGCTCAGTGCAAGCAAACGTCTTCAACATTGTTTGTTGAACTTGTTTCACCTGCTCTTGAAGTAAGATTTTACAATTCGTATTTTTATATGTAATATTGTAGTGTTTATTATAAATGATTTATCTGTGCACTTCATTCTTTTAAAATTCATGTAGCCTTATAATCTTTAATCAAATACGTTACCCTTCCCTCCCCCCTCGAAACGACTTCTCTTCTCTTCCGGTCATGTGCTATGGTGCGAGGGCGTGGCAACTCCCCTCAAACCGTGCTATGAGCAGAGATGGAGAAGAGGAGCGCTAGAGTAAAACCCTGCCCTCCGTTCAATTTACCGTTTCACTTTTAAATACGTCACAACACTGGAGAAAAGTCGTTTGTAACTTCCGGTTCATGCCGACATCAAATAGAAGCAATAGTTTCCAAGACAAAAAAACTTCACAATTAACATCACTTACTTGTACTCAAACTCTTGGCTCTGTGAAGTGGAGTCTGGATTACTGGGGAGAAACCTGGTTGCGAGAAAGAGGAAACAGAAATTTGAAAATCTAACAAATGGTATAGTTTAGTGGCAGGATCACAAATCCAGCATCACAGCAATAGATTTTACATACCAGTTCAGCATTTTTCTGGTTTTCTGGAATCGATGCATCTTTCTAGAGTTTTTTTTTTTTTCTTGAGACTTCCAAGATTCTAGAGTAGGGAATAATGAATGAAAGAGTCAGTTATCCACAATAAACAGAAAATAAATTACACAGATGAAATACAGGAAAATCAAATACACAAGTCAGACCCATTTACCTGCTCCCTTCATGAACTTAAAATGATGTTTCTCCCAGGTGCTGTGTGGAGGTGTGCAGAAGATGGCTAAATTGTTGCCTTCCTCTTTTTGCTGAGGTTAAATGGGGGCCAATGGCACATGCTCTCGCTGAGCCACTCTTGCGGAACCACTGCAAATGGCAGATCCTCCTCGTTGAAAACTGAACAATGTGAACCATCTAAAATAGAAGAACATTTTGCATAAAGTATACTTTTTGATTAATTTCCAGGCAAAATCAATAACATTAAAATGCTCACCCCTTCAAAAAAACGAGTCATTTTCACAAGTGGATCAACAGAAAACCATGTTCAGACAAACACAATCATATACACACACATTTATACATATAAACACATATATACACATTATATATATATATATATATATATATATATATATATATATACATACATACACACATATATATATATATATATATATATATATATATATATATATATATATATATATATATATATAAACACCAAAAGTTAAACTTTCTAGATGTAAAGCTTTCTTTCTAGATGTAAAGCATTGGCGATTTACTGTAGCTAGATACATTTCAACATGTCGAACATGCTTGAATTCAGTGAGTAAAAAAGGCGAAGCAGCATGTGTTAGCTAACACTGTAAGTTAAACTAGACTAGCAGCATGGTTGTCGAATCAAACAAAACATCATTATGTTTAGTTAGAAAACAACACAAGTTATACTGATCAGTCTTTCTTGTCGTAAAGATTTTGCTAACGTTACCATTCCCACGTGGGCGGGAGAATTGTCCTTCAGGATTTGGTTACGTAAGTTAGTTAATTATTCGACTGACCAATACTATCTTAAACCACATACTGTAGTACTCACACTGGCATAAACATACGTAAATATAGTTAAAAGAAGAAAAGAAAAAACTAACGCCAGGAAGAAACTAAGTAACGTTAGCCTAACTAACGTTAGCTATGTCAGATCCATGACGGAAACTTTGTAAACAAGGCTAACTTACTAGCTTGACTAGTAAGGCAAGAACATATTTGAAAAAGATGAACTAAAAATGTAAAAAATGAACATAATATTGCGTTACACAAAAAGGAAAAATGTACTTACTTTAAAGATCGTAGTCAATGACTAGATAGGATATCCTCTCCAAATACTGAAATCGTGTGACGAGGGGCCACTGTTGTGTTGGTAAATCTGCTTCCGTTTTTTAGGTACTGCCCCTCTCGGCCGGTGGAGGTACTTCTCTGTTTGTGCTTTAATACTTTCTTAAACATTTGTACAGATTGCAAAACTCGCAATTGCAAATTAATCCCTTATACCTGTAAAAGGTCAAATAAATAAAAAAATCGAGCTTGTAAAAAAATGAAAGACATAAACGAAATTTCCTGGTGTGACAGAGAGACAAAATATTTCTAAATATTTCACTTTATCTTTCAGGTCAAAACAGGGATTTTCATGTTTATTATAAATATTACCATGGTTGCAAATTAATAAAAAAATCTAAAGCATACCCAAGCTTTTGGCCAAGTTGCAGATGTCTTTCACTGTTCACTGATTTCAGGCATTGGTGAAAAGTCTAACTTCATCCATTTATTCTGCTAAATTGTTCATACCATGAATGAAATATTTATTTTAAAACCTAATCAGAAAGATATTTATTGCCAAGTAAGTTTTACAAAAGGAATTCTTTTTGGACTATTTGTGCATCTCAATTGTGCATAAATCAAAGAAATGTAAAGAATTGTCACCTTAAGTGACTAAAATAATTCTATATATTTTACATAGGCATATCACTGAATGGCTTCAGAGTTTCAACGTAATTTAAATGTATTTTCCTAAACCTTATCATGGAATCAGACTGAGTCAAATCTGTTATAAACCCTAATGACTTTGGAGCAACAACAACAACAAAATTTGATATAATTCACATAATAATTATAATCGCTTTAAATGTGAAAGTTAAAATGCTGTTAGTTCCACTCATGCCAATGACATGGCTGGTCGATTTCAAAGCGGCTTGCCGCCAGCCGGCCGCGGTTCATTTAGACGGCGGCAACCGCCAGAGAGAATGAAGTCGGCGGCCCGGCGGCTGTTCGCCGGCGGCATCTCGCAAGAAATGGGAGTGACGTATTCGGCGGCAAACGTTTCATCTCCGCCAGCGGGGCGCACCTATAGCCGACAGTTTGGGGCCGGCGGCAAAAAGAAGCCGTGCCGATATTTTTTGCTATCTGGGTAATTGATAGAAGTGCGAGTGTATTACATTATATAAAATGTGCCAATTTCTCGATAAGTGAAGTCAAACAATGCATTTACTGTAGGATCTAGAAAAAAATCTGATCGTGATTAAACCGGAAAACCTCATAATTAGTGAACAAAAACAATTTCTAAAGGTAGTTCTCCTAAACATTCCATCGCTCACACCCAGGGTGCGATTTGCAGGGGGGGATGGGTTTAAGTTACGATCCTATTTGCAGTGGCCTTAATCCAAGCACAGATTTTCAAAATGTCACAAAGCGTTTTGTGATTGTTTTGTATGAAATATTAAAGTTTATAAATACATATTTTGGCACACCTGGCCGAGTGGCGCTACGAATTCTTCTACTATCGGATTTTAATTCTGGCATGTTAAATTAACATTCGACAAACGCAAACAAACTTTTATTTAAGTGCACTCACAATAACAATTAAATGTTGCGCTTTTGTAAAACAGAGAAAACAAACAGGGTGCGCTTTCTGCCGCCTCGGTCTCCGTGAACTGGAGCGAGTCACAGAAACGAACCAAAACTCTATAGAGATCGCTAAGAAATGCGACCAACTGGGCGGCAACGTCATCAGAACACACTGAATTATGGGTATGTTTTTCTCGTTTACATGGGCTGGCATTGCAGGCTTGTGTTCTGGCATGAAAATAATGAAAAATTAGCGTGAAAAACAGAATATAATCCTACAAAATGCAGCAGGCTGGGTTGTGGTGCTTTTGCAGACAGCCTGAAGTTCTGGGAGTCTCCCGCATATTGATAGCGGCTCCCTGATGCCCGCAAATTAGTTCAAATCTCCCGGAATCTAGAGCTCGCGAGCTCCAAACCGTGTAGCGCGCGCACGGCAGAGAGGGAGAGAGGGAGAAACCTTCAGCGTATTCACAAATGTACGTGTGCGTCATGAAGTGCATGTAAGTGCACAATTGTTCCTTAATACAGATAAAGGAGGCAGAATTTCATTCAGTCTTTGTTTATTTTATTTAAAGCAATGGCTAAAAATCATTACATGTGAGAAGTAACATTAAACAATCTTTAAGTTTGCATTAAGTTGGCTGTGCAGTTATTGCAGTTTATAACACAGCAGGTAGACGGCATCTTGAACACTGCGTTCTTCCGTCCATGCAATCCGCGGATTCCCAAAATGCTTTGCGTTCACCACTGTTAATACGTCATGATGACGACACATTAGCAATCTCTATAGGTTACTTGCCTCAGTCACAATGAGAAATATGTCTATAGAAAGCTTGAGTGAACAAGTATTCTCTGATTGTGTAATCCATATGAAACCATCCATCATTAAATTATATTCACTATAGTGGCTGGAAACATTGTTGTCAGTGACTAAAAATTTCAGATTCAAATTCTAGACATGCCCCTGTGTAAATAGCCTGGTTAAAACCAGACCCTTCTCAGTCGTAACTGAGTTAGGGTCTGGAGAAAGTTCATTGACAGCTCACTTCCAAAGGGACGTCGCTCAAATGCCTCTGGGCGCAATTGGATAGACCTTAAAACCAATCAGATCGATCGTCATCTTGTAAAGCCCGCCTCAACGTTTGTGATTGCTGCCTCGATTTGGAAATATTGGAAATGAGCTTGAATGAACTCTTCGCCAGACTAACTTGCAGAGCAAATCTAAATTTGCCGGAAGTTCGTCTGGGTTTTCCCAGGCTACTGTGTCTGTGCTGTGTCTCTTGATGTTCTATGCAGATTTATGCCAGCCTCCAGTAGAGATCCATTTCCTGGAGAGTTTAGGTGTAGGTAGTGATGTGACATTTGAAGCGAGGCGTCGGAGCTTGTGTCGAGCAAAAATGGGCGTGCCAGATGAAGCCGCGATTCGAGGCTTGTGTTGTTAACGTGAAAATCACGTGACTAATGACAAACGAGGCCTCGGTTTGTGTGGATAAGTCATCGGTTCGGTCTGAGTGTCGTTTCTGGATAAAGGGGGTTCGAAACTCGCGCCTCCTTGTGGGTGTTGCAGGAGTAGTAGAATCAGTTGTAGTAGTGTCAGAGAGTCAGAGAGTTAGAGTTAGAGAGTTGGAGTTAGAGAGTTGTTTCATCGTCGTTATTGTGCAATATATGTGTTAGGGTTAATATATGTGTTAGTAATATATGTGTATATTATTACATTATATCAGGTTAGATTAGTTATAGTATATTGTTAGTATTAATTATAGTAGCTATATTATAGTATTGTTATATTAATTAGATAAGATTATTTGGATTGCTTTGGATTTTTGGATTTGGACTGGACTGCTTTTTGATTTGGATTGCCCTTTTGGAATTGTTTGCTTTTTGTGACCTCTTCCTTTTTCCTTGTAATGGAGCCAGCAAGAAAGAGGAAATCCTCCCCTGTCTGGGAGTTTTTTGAAATGGTTGCTCACAATAAGGTACAAACACAATTTGTATTAATATTGTTATTATTATTATTTTACTGTCTTTATATAATAATCCTCACTATATGGCTGTATTATATTTAATGTCTATTAATTTATGTTTCAAGGTGAAATGCTTGCTGTGCCTAAAGGAGCTGACATACAGCAATAACACGTCCTCCATGCTCAGGCATTATCGAGCACTGCACGAGCATGCACAGACTACTAACAATCCACACAGTAGTCAAAGTAATTGATAATAATCATTAAAAAACATTATTTAAATAATGTTTTAGGCTCCTACAATACACCTGCATTTTATTTTATTATAGATTCCAAAAAAGAAATGGTGAATGAGTGTGATGACCATACCCACGTTATTGGATCCCAGATTCAAAAAACTGGGATTCTTAAGTCAAGGGAAACTGCAAGAAGGCATATCAAGATTAAAATCTGAATGCGCTACTGTAATCAGAAGTTCTGCTCTCCATTCTGCTTCCACCAATATACCCCCAACTCAGCTGCCAGCCTCTTCAGAAGCAGGCCAATCCACAGACAACAGTAAGTACTATATGTGTTTGTTGTGTGAATGTTCACATTAGTGATTTAGTAATGTGAACCATTGTTAATGGAGTATTTTTTCTTTGTACCTCTATTATTAGGTGACCTTTGGCATCTGCTGGATAGCACGGTTGAACACGGTAGAAGGAGCTCAAGTGCAACAGCAGATGCTACTGTAGAAGTGGACCGATATTTATCTGAAGTGAATCTCACAAGATCTGAGGATCCACTGGTATATTGGGCTCAACATAAACATCAGTATCCTCATTTATACCATCTGGCCCTGGCATTTTTATGTTCCCCCGCATCCTCTGTTCCATGTGAAAGGATCTTTTCCAAGGCTGGAGAGGTTCTGTCCAAGAAGAGGAATCGTCTAAGCCCCAACACACTTGAAAAAATTCTGTTCCTCAATAAAAATAATTTTTAATCCTTCCTTCGTTCCTCTACGTCCCCAGTCCCATAAGCACAACACTGCACAAAAATAGTAACAGTTCAATGCACAAAATCACCATAAACAATTCTTAACCTTTACCACCCCACACTTTTCTGTTGCACTTTACTTTATTACACTCCCTCCACCATAAGCACTGCACTCAAAACAGTGTCACTTTTGTTGTTCATACTGTCACTATCCAAACCATTTATGAATAATTAATTAACTGTGTGTGTGTGTGTGTGTGTGTGTGTGTGTGTGTGTGTGTGTGTGTGTGTGTGTGTGTGTGTGTGTGTGTGTGTGTGTGTGTGTGTGTGTGTGTGTGTGTGTGTGTGTGTGTGTGAGAGACAGTTGTCTCTGCAGAAGTAAATTCAGACAGAGAAATATACATATTTTATTTTATACCCAGGCAATGGACAAATGTCTGCTCAGGTATTTTTATTATTGCAAATGAAAGGTTACAGACATTAACAGTGAGAAGAAAATAAATAAATAAAACAGAACAGGGGGGTATACTGACATCATAAGTCTGCTCAGGTCATTGTTTCAGAATGAATTAATTGGTCTGCTATTTCTTTGCACAGTAGCTAGGTGTCACTAGTGAGCAATGCTGAATGAAGCTTCGAGTAATGAACCTTTGGGTGAAGCAATGGTCTGTGAGGTCTCAGTGGTTCAGGAAGCCTCATTTTGCCATCACTAGGTGTAGGAGTTTAGTCCAACTTGTAACTTGTGGTAGAACTCTGACCTGTACCACCTGACCAATGCAGAATCATTCGGCATTGATAGTGTTGCCATACAAACGCTCAGGCTGCGTTCCAAACCGCATACTCAATGAGTAGGTACTTAATTTCAATGAGTACTTACTTAACGAGCGCTAAAAGAGTAGGTACTTTATAGCCAAATCTCGTTGAGTATGAATGCGATCCGGACATCATCCGCCATGTTGACGTTATCATGTGACCTACGACACGTTATCACAAACGCAACAACTTAAAAGATGAACGACACGTTTAATTCATCTATCTGTAAATATCTTGATATTGATGAAACTTGCTCATTTTGTGGTATTGTTGAAGAAACAGCTGCCAATTTATTTTGTGAATACATTTAGTGTTGATTTAAGTTGTTATATTTTAAACCCTTCTAATGTGACCCACAGTTCCTTATAACGATTTTTTAAGAAACCCCAAAATCGTTATCTCTTGAATATGTTGTTAATTTCTTTATTTTATACACAAAAAGTTTCTCCTTCAAGTTTTCCTCTTTTCTTGATGAATTTACCTCTCGTTTCATCCCTCAGACAATAACAACAAAACTATTTTTTAATGTATTATGAAGAACTATTTATATTTAAAGATATTTAGCCTTGTTATTGTTCTTTCCTGTGTATAAATATCATATTATGATGTACACAAACCAATGATCTTTATGTCTTCTGTTTTGTCATTATGATTGTTCATTGTTAGATACAACTAGTATCTTTCCATGATCTTTATGTAATAAGTTTATAAGTTTAAATTATATGAGCGACAGGTGCACTAACACTTCATAACATCAGTAACTCGACAGCAGAACCTAGAACAGTTTTCCTCTGCGTTTACTGTCTGCAGTGCACAAGGAGACGGGCCGCTGCTCGAAGATCTCCTTTGGAGAAACTGTTGACTTTATACTCGAAAAATGCAAGTATCGCTCATAAAAAATTAATATTACCTCAGAATGAATTGCATTGTTAGCCCACCCCAAAACTTAAACAAAATAATATTAAATGCTGACCAATACTTAATTATATTACTTTTTTTTATATACTAAAAATGATATAATTTAATAAAAAAAGCAAAATGTAATTTGTTTTGTCATATGAGTTATGCATGAATACAAGTGAACATCTCAATTGTCAGTCAAGCAATGAATTAATGCATACATTAAATAATTATATTTATATACTGACAACAATAAGAAACATGAATAAATGAGTAAAAGAACAAATAAAAGTAACCATCACACAATAAACAAATGCATGCACATGAAACAAATCTTTATTCAAACTACAAGCATGTATTTGGGCGCTGAAGCCCACATCCTACTGCCATCTCAACACAGCGGTTCCCATTCTGCGGCTTTATTCTGATGAATTCACCAGAGTTGACCGTGCCTTCGTGCCGGAGCTTGTAGCTGCGCTGCGCTTCGCTTCACAATCTGAGGCGATAAGGGCAGATGGAGAGATCTTATGACAGTCTCATCCATGGCACCGTTTCCAGGATTCAGCTCTGGGCTCCTCATCCTCAGTGCTCACACCAGTCTGAATAAAATCATGTTTAGTTACTTTATAGATTTGTTTATTTACCTTATTTACAGCACATTAGTCTAATGTCAACAGTGTTGACAACAGTGAATTAACGTTATCCTATCCTATGATAATGCCACACATACATCACTCAGATGTCTTTTTCATGTTGTGATGTGCTCATCTGCAATATGTCAATACTTACAATATTTTCCTTTCAGATGTAAATAGACATTTTAAATAAGCGTGTTTAAGATGTATATGGTTATGTAAATCCAATTTAGAGACGTTACGTGTGCTTAGAGCTCCCCTGTTAGCTAGCTATACAAAGCATGTTTTTACAGCAAAATCACAACTATACTATACTGTCTAACTACTTTACACCTTCAACAGTTAAAACGTCTACTCTATTGTAGTTTAACAGATAAGGAACCGTGTTTACTCACATTTGAAAACCCCCGGCGTCGCTGATCTCCGTGATGTTTGATAATGACGTATGCTCTCGCGTGGCCTCCTGGGATAGAAGAGTATCCATCGGTTTAGCACTCAAAAATCGGGCCGGAAGCAGTAAGCCATCCGGGAACTTCTCCCCTACTCTTTTATGAATACTGATATTTCGAACGTACTGCTTCCTTCACGTACTGTTTTCGCCTACTATATAGTAGGAAAGTAGGCACATTCGAACGCACTTAAGTCCAAATCTCGCGATAATTGGTACGTCACCCAGGTAATTCCCGCCTACTCTTTTGGATTAATACATACTTTTTCGCTCGCCTACTCTTTTCCCATACTAAATAATAGGGAAGTATGCGGTTTGGAACGCAGCATCAATCATCTCCTAATCACAGCAATTATTACGACATCCAACCCTAATCAAACACACCTGAACAAGCTAATCAAAGTCTTCAAGATTAGGCTATATTAGAAAGCTACAGGCAGGTGATTTTCATTATGGTTGGAGTTACACGGGCCTCCAATTGGAACTTTAAAAACGCGTTCAAAAAGCACTTTAAACTGCTTTGACAGCGTTTTTTTTTTTGTGTGTGTGGGACTCAGCAACGGGGTTTTTCTTTGTAGGTTTGTGTTCCTCGCTGTCTGCCCCTCCTGACTCACTAATTCAGCACATCTTCCTGCAGAGTTGATTGTGAGATTGCAGGTCGAGAGGATGACCGCTCGAGTGTACTGCTCGTTTAGTGCCGTTTTATTGTGTCTGTCTGCATGTTTGAGCACAACAGACGCTGGAGTTGTAGGTGAGAAGTTATTTTAGCTTCATTACACAGCCCGAAGAAGTGCATAAATAAAGTGCCTAACAAAATTTGACTTTAGATGAATCTCAGCACATAGGCTTACAAAAATACAGTACAGATGTCAAGTGGAAGTTCAACTTTGTATGTTGGTTTAGTTTTAATAAGCAAAGTATAAATATGCAAACTGTCATCTGTTTTTCATTGTACAAGTAAAACCCATATAATCACTAATATAAGCCTTTTTGTTTAATGTAAAACAAGAACATTAGTCTTATAACATGGCTACAAAATTACCAATCCGGAGTTTAAACTTTTGCCTAAACTTTTTGTTTTAGCAACTAAATAAGCCTACAATATAACATGGGGAGCTAATTATAACCGGTTGCTCTGCGTTGTGTATATGTAGTGCATTTCTATATTTATGTCTTCGGAGTAGCCTATTAAAATGCTTAAAAGGAAATTGGGGTGGTCATGGGGATGGCATAAATTGACGATGTACACCGGTAAATTTGTATACAACATATTAACTGATGTCCATGTTTTCTATCAGCATTGCACTATTACTCCCTCTACTTTAGTGGGATGGGTTGTAACAGCACTCTCCGTCTCTGAAACCGATTGATGCAGATTATTGAAAAATTGTAGATTTCTAAGCTACTTTGAATTGAAGCAGATGAATGTGTGAATATTGTAAAGTTTGAGACTCATTGCAATACCCCTGACTTGCAAAAGCTGAATCAAACTATTACAGCACTTCCTGGTCTACACAAATGATCCTCTTGAATCCTCTTCTGCAGTGTCCGGCGACGCTGACGGTCGAGCCGTCCCGTCGCGGATGCACTTCTGATAGAGACTGCTTTGGAGGACACAAATGCTGTAAATTTCCCTGTGGCCCCGTGTGTGTGCCGCCTGTTTTCAGTGAGTTTTTATTAATGATGGATGCTACACGCCTTCCAAAAACACTGAAAAAACGTTTTGACTCAGAAATTGCTAGTAAGTTTCACAAATAATTGCAAAGAAACCGCAATCAACACATTGAACTAAACGTGAAACTATGAAGTAGATAGACTGAATATTCCGGTAAAACCTCCTACTATCATCTTATGACAACTTTCTTTTTTTTTTTCATACAGTGAATGAGACATTCATTGATGTGGTTTCTGTCATGTGTCTGTATAACAGCAAAGCCAGGAGAGTGTCCAAGCACAAATTTTGGACCAGGAATGTGTGCCGAGATGTGTTGCTATGACAGTGACTGTCCGAACAATGAGAAATGCTGCAGCAATGGTTGTGGACATCAGTGTATGGCTCCATTTGCAGGTGTGTGTTGTATTAGTGTTTGGCTCAGCTTCCTCGTTATTTCAGTTTGTCTTGTTTTCTAATAAGTCGTTCTCAATGTAAAGTATTTAGCCAACTAGCATGGTTTCAAGCACAAGATGGCTTTACAAAATTAACAGAAGATTAATACGGAGTAAAACTTGCAATTTGGTTTTTGTGCTGTATCTGAGACTGAATGCCGCTAAATGGATCGACTAATCTGTATCTCTCCAGTGAAGCCTGCAGCCGAACCCCCGAAGCCTCCAGGGAGGGAACCCCCGAAGCCTCCAGGGAGGGAACCCCCGAAGCCTCCAGGGAGGGAACCCCCGAAGCCTCCAGGGAGGGAACCCCCGAAGCCTCCAGGGAGGGAACCCCCGAAGCCTCCAGGGAGGGAACCCCCGAAGCCTCCAGGGAGGGAACCCCCGAAGCCTCCAGGGAGGGAACCCCCGAAGCCTCCAGGGAGGGAACCCCCGAAGCCTCCAGGGAGGGAACCCCCGAAGCCTCCAGGGAGGGAACCCCCGAAGCCTCCAGGGAGGGAACCCCCGAAGCCTCCAGGAAGGCCTGGAGCTGAACCCCCGAAGCCTCCAGGGTGGCCTGGAGCTGAACCCCCGAAGCCTCCAGGGTGGCCTGGAGCTGAACCCCCGAAGCCTCCAGTGAAGCCTCCAGGGAGGCCTGGAGCCGAACCCCCGATGCCTCCAGGGAGGCCTGGAGCCGAACCCCCGATGCCTCCAGGGAGGTCTGGAGCCGAACCTCCGAAGCCTCCAGGGAGGCCTGGAGCTGAACCCCCAATGCCTCCAGGGAGGCCTGGAGCCGAACCCCCGAAGCCTTCCACTGAACTGCTTGAGCCTGAACCGGAGCCCTCCACCGAACTGCCAGAGCCGCCTGCAACTGAACCTCCGGTGAAGCCTGCAGCCAAACCAGGGAGGCCTGGAGCCGAACCCCCGAATCCTCCAGGGAGGCCTGGAGCCGAACCCCCGAATCCTCCAGGGAGGCCTGGAGCCGAACCCCCGAATCCTCCAGGGAGGCCTGGAGCCGAACCCCCGAAGCCTCCAGGGAGGCCTGGAGCCGAACCCCCGAAGCCTCCAGGGTGGCCTGGAGCCGAACCCCCGAAGCCTCCAGGGAGCGAACGCCCAAAGCTTCCAGAGAGGCCTGGAGCCGAACCCCCGATGCCTCCAGGGAGGCCTGGAGCCGAACCCCCGATGCCTCCAGGGAGGCCTGGAGCCGAACCCCCGATGCCTCCAGGGAGGCCTGGAGCCGAACCCCCGATGCCTCCAGGGAGGCCTGGAGCCGAACCCCCGATGCCTCCAGGGAGGCCTGGAGCCGAACCCCCGAAGCCTCCAGGGAGGCCTGGAGCCGAACCCCCAAAACAACCAGGGAGGCCTGGAGCCGAACCCCCAAAGCACCCAGGGAGGGAACCCCCGAAGCCTCCAGGGAGGCCTGGAGCTGAACCCCCAATGCCTCCAGGGAGGCCTGGAGCCGAACCCCCGAAGCCTTCCACTGAACTGCTTGAGCCTGAACCGGAGCCCTCCACCGAACTGCCAGAGCCGCCTTCAACTGAACCTCTGGTTAACCCAGCAGCCGAACCCCCGAAGCCTCCAGGGAGGCCTGGAGCCGAACCCCCGAAGCCTCCAGGGAGGCCTGGAGCCGAACCCCCGAAGCCTCCAGGGAGGCCTGGAGCCGAACCCCCGAAGCCTCCAGGGAGGCCTGGAGCCGAACCCCCGAAGCCTCCAGGGAGGCCTGGAGCCGAACCCCCGAAGCCTCCAGGGAGGCCTGGAGCCGGACCCCCGATGCCTCCAGGGAGGCCTGGAGCCGGACCCCCGATGCCTCCAGGGAGGCCTGGAGCCGGGCCCCCGATGGCTCCAGGGAGGCCTGGAGCCGGGCCCCCGATGGCTCCAGGGAGGCCTGGAGCCGGGCCCCCGATGGCTCCAGGGAGGCCTGGAGCCGGGCCCCCGATGGCTCCAGGGAGGCCTGGGGCCGAACCCCCGATGCCTCCAGGGAGGCCTGGAGCCGAACCCCCGAAGCGACCAGGGAGGCCTGGAGCCGAACCCCCGAAGCGACCAGGGAGGCCTGGAGCCGAACCCCCGAAGCGACCAGGGAGGCCTGGAGCCGAACCCCCGAAGCCTCCAGTGTGTGCTGAAAACTGTCGCCAAACTAACCCTTATGGCCAATGTTCAGGTCATAAGTAATGTGGCAATGCATGCAGGTAACTGTGCTGATTTAACCATTGGATGTATGGTATATTTTCCCTGTTATCACCAAATAAATCTCACACTTGTAAGACTACTTTCTCTTTTATATTTCTTTAAGTGTGATAAAGTTGGTGTTTTTTGTGTGCCAGCGTTAGTTTGGCTGTTCTCTCACATAATGGCTGTTCTCTCACATAATGGCTGTTCTCTTACAATAATGGCTGTTCTCTTACATAATGGCTCATTGTAATTCCTGCTTTAGGAATGTGTAAGTTCCCCTCCTGAAGACCCAAACACATTCAAAACGGTTTCAGAGAGGCTAGCAATATTAAGCTAGCTTTGAATGCATCCAAAGCCATGCCTCCTTCAAAACGCATGAATGCACAAAGCAGAGTCTACAAAGTGTCATGAGATGAAAGACTGTTAAATTGCCTCATGTCTCAAAACGCATAACATTAAAAGTGATAATGAACGTAAACATCTTACAGTGCTCTAGTTGTACTATCTGACTAATCCAGATTCATTTCGGCGTTAATGGCGTTGACATGAAAACGAATAAATCCAAATCTGAATCCGAATGCAATGATTGGACTGACTTTTTTTTTTTTTGGGGTCCTGAGACCTTTACAGAAGGTATGTACATTTTACTATTTAGAACACTTCTAATATTGATTGCTATCAGGATATGAAGAGTTTCAACCAGTATTGCCTATAGACCAATAGTCTTCTGCTGCATTCTGAAGCATTTGCTACAAAGCATAGTGGTCACATATATTGGTTGTCGTTGAACAATGTTCGATTGGTCCGTCAGAAATTGTTTTGGGATGGTATGATATGTGCATACAGACAAGTACTTTATGGCCGTGCAAGCTTCAAAGAGATTAGCCTAGCTAAAGGAGGAACGCTCTCAACGTTAGGCCAAATCTGCACGATTAGGGACTCCAGTATGTGAGCATGAAACATGGAAAACTTTACGTGTGACATGAACAAGACTTTAAGTAGACTAAACATACTCTAACGTACACATACATGCATGCATACATGTTTACCTAGGGAAAGAGAGCTGAAGCAGAATACAGGAAAGCAAGAAGTTATAGCATTGCTTAAAATTCAGCAGATCAGCAGCCTTGAGCAAACCATCAGTTTAGTTCTGACACGCCCTTCTTTAAAATGGGTAAGGATACATAATGTATCAAATAATGAGACTTAAGTTTGATTCTTGCATGCCTTCCCCTTTTGAATTAAACTGTCCTGATGCAGTTTGTTGAGGGCTCCAGTTGATCTTTGCTGATGTTGTCTTGATGAGAGAGAACCAGTAGGAGTCAGAGGATCTTTGGTGAATGGAAGTCAAGGCCTAGCCTGGCACAAGGTTGGGGGTCCTTAGAAGACTTCTAGTTCAGCATCGTCTTCACAGTCGGTACTGAAATTTAAAAATGTGACGCTTTGAGCACTGTTGAGCAGAATCATAAACACCTCTGATTGGCCATTGTGTTCATGAGCTCATCGGATATGTCTACAATTGGCTACAATGATCAACGCACCGGAGCGTTTGAGAGCACAAACGAATATATAGGATTAAAAGGGTTTATTTCTCCTTCTCAGCAAGAACACACAACTCTCTGCAAATTCCTTCTGGGTCATATTTGTCTTATCAGATAATAGGAATCATGTCTAAACTGTACTCTCTGTACTCTCTGCTAGAGTTGGAAAGAGATCACAGAGATAACGCATGACTAAATTACGACGAGAGCAGAAATAACAGCCACCTCTAATCTAAAGGCAGTGTCTGATTGGTCAGAACTCATCCAGGAGGCTGGACAAACATTTGAGTTTAAAATCTTAGGACACGAACAAAGCATTAGAGTAGCCATGACATTTTAGACCAGCCAGACGAGTAAACTTTTTTTTCGGCGAGCAGACGCAATAACCCAAATCAAGATCAGAAGAACATAGGTTAAATAGCTTCATTCAAGCCATCGAACGTGAACATTCAAGCTCGTCTCACTTTTCTTTCTCTTACTCAGTTTGTTTTCTGTTCCGTTGAGAGTCTCGGTTCTAAGTTAAGTTTTGCTGTAAAGTTTCGGTCAACGATTTGACTGCAAAGCCCGCTTCCAACTTCAAAGACTTTCCATCCAACCGCCAACACACCACGTGTTTGGGTTAAATTAATGATTGATGGTTCGTTCAGGTCATGTCTTATAAGTGCATATAATTCTAGAACCTTGGGATTTCATCAACTCATTTTTTCACTCTCTTTCTTTCTGTAACTCATATGAATGTGTGTGAGCATGTGTTTGTGTTAGATATCAGTTTTATCTGTTAGGGTAATCAATAAAAACTTGTCTGTATTTTAAAGAGAAGTGTTCTTGTGTTATGTGCTTACGAATTTAATGTCTTAAACTGCTGATCTAAGTTACCTTGCTAATAAATAGTGTTTTCACTATAGTTTGGATATTTATAATTGCTCGGCCGCCCTATGAATTAATTCATTATTCCCTTTGAGCTAAATTGACCTGTTTGACCCTTACAGCACCATATGACTAGGAAGTCAAAGCTCAAATCACAGTCTTTGTTCTACCCACTTAATTGATAGAAGTGCGAGTGTATTACATTATATAAAATGTGCCAATTTCTCGATAAGTGACGTCAAACAATGCATTTACTGTAGGATCTAGAAAAAAATCTGATCGTGATTAAACCGGAAAACCTCATAATTAGTGAACAAAAACAATTTCTAAAGGTAGTTCTCCTAAACATTCCATCGCTCACACCCAGGGTGCGATTTGCAGGGGGGGATGGGTTTAAGTTACGATCCTATTTGCAGTGGCCTTAATCCAAGCACTGTTTTTCAAAATGTCACAAAGCGTTTTGTGATTGTTTTGTATGAAATATTGAAGTTTATAAATACATATTTTGGCACACCTGGCCGAGTGGCGCTACGAATTCTTCTACAATCGGATTTGAATTCTGGCATGTTAAATTAACATTCGACAAACGCAAACAAACTTTTATTTAAGTGCACTCACAATAACAATTAAATGTTGCGCTTTTGTAAAACAGAGAAAACAAACAGGGTGCGCTTTCTGCCGCCTCGGACTCCGTGAACTGGAGCGAGTCACAGAAACGAACCAAAACTCTATAGAGATCGCTAAGAAATGCGACCAACTGGGCGGCAACGTCATCAGAACACACTGAATTATGGGTATGTTTTTCTCGTTTACATGGGCTGGCATTGCAGGCTTGTGTTCTGGCATGAAAATAATGAAAAATTAGCGTGAAAAACAGAATATAATCCTACAAAATGCAGCAGGCTGGGTTGTGGTGCTTTTGCAGACAGCCTGAAGTTCTGGGAGTCTCCCGCATATTGATAGCGTCTCCCTGATGCCCGCAAATTAGTTCAAATCTCCCGGAATCTAGAGCTCGCGAGCTCCAAACCGTGTAGCGCGCGCACGGCAGAGAGGGAGAGAAGGAGAAACCTTCAGCGTATTCACAAATGTACGTGTGCGTCATGAAGTGCATGTAAGTGCACAATTCTTCCTTAATACAGATAAAGGAGGCAGAATTTCATTCAGTCTTTGTTTATTTTATTTAAAGCGATGGCTAAAAATCATTACATGTGAGAAGTAACATTTAACAATCTTTAAGTTTGCATTAAGTTGGCTGTGCAGTTATTGCAGTTTATAACACAGCAGGTAGACGGCATCTTGAACACTGCGTTCTTCCCTCCATGCAATCCGCGGATTCCCAAAATGCTTTGCGTTCACCACTGTTAATACGTCATGATGATGACACATTAGCAATCTCTATAGGCTACTTGCCTCAGTCACGATGAGAAATATGTCTATAGAAAGCTTGAGTGAACAAGTATTCTCTGATTGTGTAATCCATATGAAACCATCCATCATTAAATTATATTCACTATAGTGGCTGGAAACATTGTTGTCAGTGACTAAAAAATTCAGATTCAAATTCTAGACATGCCCCTGTGTAAATAGCCTGGTTAAAACCAGACCCTTCTCAGTCGTAACTGAGTTAGGGTCTGGAGAAAGTTCATTGACAGCTCACTTCCAAAGGGACGTCGCTCAAATGCCTCTGGGCGCAATTGGATAGACCTTAAAACCAATCAGATCGATCGTCATCTTGTAAAGCCCGCCTCAACGTTTGTGATTGCTGCCTCGATTTGGAAATAATGGAAATGAGCCTGAATGGACTCTTCGCCAGACTAACTTGCAGAGCAAATCTAAATTTGCCGGAAGTTCATCTGGGTTTTCCCAGGCTACTGTGTCTGTGCTGTGTCTCTTGATGTTCTATGCAGATTTATGCCAGCCTCCAGTAGAGATCCATTTCCTGGAGAGTTTAGGTGTAGGTAGTGATGTGACATTTGAAGCGAGGCGTCGGAGCTTGTGTCGAGCAAAAATGGGCGTGCCAGATGAAGCCGCGATTCGAGGCTTGTGTTGTTAACGTGAAAATCACGTGACTAATGACAAACGAGGCCTCGGTTTGTGTGGATAAGTCATCGGTTCGGTCTGAGTGTCGTTTCCGGATAAAGGGGGTTCGAAACTCGCGCCTCCTTGTGGGTGTTGCAGGAGTAGTAGAATCAGTTGTAGTAGTGTCAGAGAGTCAGAGAGTTAGAGTTAGAGAGTTGGAGTTAGAGAGTTGTTTCATCGTCGTTATTGTGCAATATATGTGTTAGGGCTGTATATTATTACATTATATCAGGTTAGATTAGTTATAGTATATTGTTAGTATTAATTATAGTAGCTATATTATAGTATTGTTATATTAATTAGATAAGATTATTTGGATTGCTTTGGATTTTTGGATTTGGACTGGACTGCTTTTTGATTTGGATTGCCCTTTTGGAATTGTTTGCTTTTTGTGACCTCTTCCTTTTTCCTTGTAATGGAGCCAGCAAGAAAGAGGAAATCCTCCCCTGTCTGGGAGTTTTTTTAAATGGTTGCTCACAATAAGGTACAAACACAATTTGTATTAATATTGTTATTATTATTATTTTACTGTCTTTATATAATAATCCTCACTATATGGCTGTATTATATTTAATGTCTATTAATTTATGTTTCAAGGTGAAATGCTTGCTGTGCCTAAAGGAGCTGACATACAGCAATAACACGTCCTCCATGCTCAGGCATTATCGAGCACTGCACGAGCATGCACAGACTACTAACAATCCACACAGTAGTCAAAGTAATTGATAATAATCATTAAAAAACATTATTTAAATAATGTTTTAGGCTCCTACAATACACCTGCATTTTATTTTATTATAGATTCCAAAAAAGAAATGGTGAATGAGGCCCTGGTGAACATGGTCATCAAGGACTCCCAACCCTTTTCCATTGTGGATGATGATGGATTTAGGGAGCTCCTGCATGTGTTGGATCCCACTTACGTGATCCCAACTAGAAAGGTATGTGATTAATAAAGTGGTTCATCATTATTTAAGAAGTTAAAAGTAAGAGTAACTGCATTTATTTCTATCCACAGGCTTTGAAGGTCATGGTTGATCATAAGTACAAGGAGGCTAAGGAGAAGGCAAGAGAGCAGTTGCAGAACGTTCAGGCTATAAGCCTTACCTCTGACATGTGGACATCGCTAAACATGGATGCCTACCTAGCAGTGACTTGCCATTTTATTGACAATGACAAGCTCTGCACTATTTTACTAGGTGTACAGCATTTCCCTAAGAGCCATACTGCTGAGAAATTGGCTACTGGACATATCAAGCTCATGGAGGAGTGGGGCATAAAGGATAAAGTTAAGTGCCTGGTAACTGATGCAGCAGCCAACATGATAGCATGTGTACGATCACTGAATGTTAGGCATGCGGTATGCATTGCACATGCACTAAACCTTATTGTGGGGAAATCTTTTGATGACATCAGTAGCTTCAACGACATTCGAACCAAATGTAGGAAACTTGTGACCTATTTCCGAACAAGAACTACAGCAAAAGAGAGACTGGCCCAAGTACAGGAGCAGATGGGGAGACCAGTTCTGAAAATGATAATTGAAGTGGACACTCGCTGGAACAGCACTTACAACATGCTGGAACGTCTCTATCAGCTGAGAGAGCCAGTGGGGGCAGCCCTGGCCTCTCTAAAGACCGACATCACCCCTCCTACAGCCCTGGAGTATGAGGCAGTCCAGGATGCTTTACATGTTCTTGCCCCTTTCCGCCAGGCTACAGTAGAGCTTTCAGGAGAGAAAAGGGTGTCTGCCTCCAAAGTGATTCCTTTGATGAAGATGCTTAATCACGCTGTAACGAGTAAGCTAGAGGGCCTCAAGTCCAATCCGGCAAGGCAGCTGGGTGACAGCCTTGTACGGAGGGTCAGGGAACAAGCAGTACATTTAGAATCAATAAGTGTGATGACCATACCCACGTTATTGGATCCCAGATTCAAAAAACTGGGATTCTTAAGTCAAGGGAAACTGCAAGAAGGCATATCAAGATTAAAATCTGAATGCGCTACTGTAATCAGAAGTTCTGCTCTCCATTCTGCTTCCACCAATATACCCCCAACTCAGCTGCCAGCCTCTTCAGAAGCAGGCCAATCCACAGACAACAGTAAGTACTATATGTGTTTGTTGTGTGAATGTTCACATTAGTGATTTAGTAATGTGAACCATTGTTAATGGAGTATTTTTTCTTTGTACCTCTATTATTAGGTGACCTTTGGCATCTGCTGGATAGCACGGTTGAACACGGTAGAAGGAGCTCAAGTGCAACAGCAGATGCTACTGTAGAAGTGGACCGATATTTATCTGAAGTGAATCTCACAAGATCTGAGGATCCACTGGTATATTGGGCTCAACATAAACATCAGTATCCTCATTTATACCATCTGGCCCTGGCATTTTTATGTTCCCCCGCATCCTCTGTTCCATGTGAAAGGATCTTTTCCAAGGCTGGAGAGGTTCTGTCCAAGAAGAGGAATCGTCTAAGCCCCAACACACTTGAAAAAATTCTGTTCCTCAATAAAAATAATTTTTAATCCTTCCTTCGTTCCTCTACGTCCCCAGTCCCATAAGCACAACACTGCACAAAAATAGTAACAGTTCAATGCACAAATCACCAGAAACAATTCTTAACCTTTACCACCCCACACTTTTCTGTTGCACTTTACTTTATTACACTCCCTCCACCATAAGCACTGCACTCAACACAGTGTCACTTTTGTTGTTCATACTGTCACTATCCAAACCATTTATGAATAATTAATTAACTGTGTGTGTGTGTGTGTGTGTGTGTGTGTGTGTGTGTGTGTGTGTGTGTGTGTGTGTGTGTGTGTGTGTGTGTGTGTGTGTGTGTGTGTGTGTGTGTGTGTGTGAGAGACAGTTGTCTCTGCAGAAGTAAATTCAGACAGAGAAATATACATATTTTATTTTATACCCAGGCAATGGACAAATGTCTGCTCAGGTATTTTTATTATTGCAAATGAAAGGTTACAGACATTAACAGTGAGAAGAAAATAATAAATAAAACAGAACAGGGGGGTATACTGACATCATAAGTCTGCTCAGGTCATTGTTTCAGAATGAATTAATTGGTCTGCTATTTCTTTGCACAGTAGCTAGGTGTCACTAGTGAGCAATGCTGAATGAAGCTTCGAGTAATGAACCTTTGGGTGAAGCAATGGTCTGTGAGGTCTCAGTGGTTCAGGAAGCCTCATTTTGCCATCACTAGGTGTAGGAGTTTAGTCCAACTTGTAACTTGTGGTAGAACTCTGACCTGTACCACCTGACCAATGCAGAATCATTCGGCATTGATAGTGTTGCCATACAAACGCTCAATCATCTCCTAATCACAGCAATTATTACGACATCCAACCCTAATCAAACACACCTGAACAAGCTAATCAAAGTCTTCAAGATTAGGCTATATTAGAAAGCTACAGGCAGGTGATTTTCATTATGGTTGGAGTTACACGGGCCTCCAATTGGAACTTTAAAAACGCGTTCAAAAAGCACTTTAAACTGCTTTGACAGCGTTTTTTTTGTGTGTGTGTGGGACTCAGCAACGGGGTTTTTCTTTGTAGGTTTGTGTTCCTCGCTGTCTGCCCCTCCTGACTCACTAATTCAGCACATCTTCCTGCAGAGTTGATTGTGAGATTGCAGGTCGAGAGGATGACCGCTCGAGTGTACTGCTCGTTTAGTGCCGTTTTATTGTGTCTGTCTGCATGTTTGAGCACAACAGACGCTGGAGTTGTAGGTGAGAAGTTGTTTTAGCTTGATTACACAGCCCGAAGAAGTGCATAAATAAAGTGCCTAACAAAATTTGACTTTAGATGAATCTCAGCACATAGGCTTACAAAAATACAGTACAGATGTCAAGTGGAAGTTCAACTTTGTATGTTGGTTTAGTTTTAATAAGCAAAGTATAAATATGCAAACTGTCATCTGTTTTTCATTGTACAAGTAAAACCCATATAATCACTAATATAAGCCTTTTTGTTTAATGTAAAACAAGAACATTAGTCTTATAACATGGCTACAAAATTACCAATCCGGAGTTTAAACTTTTGCCTAAACTTTTTGTTTTAGCAACTAAATAAGCCTACAATATAACATGGGGAGCTAATTATAACCGGTTGCTCTGCGTTGTGTATATGTAGTGCATTTCTATATTTATGTCTTCTGAGTAGCCTATTAAAATGCTTAAAAGGAAATTAGGGTGGTCATGGGGATGGCATAAATTGATGATGTACACTGGTAAATTTGTATACAACATATTAACTGATGTCCATGTTTTCTATCAGCATTGCACTATTACTCCCTCTACTTTAGTGGGATGGGTTGTAACAGCACTCTCCGTCTCTGAAACCGATTGATGCAGATTATTGAAAAATTGTAGATTTCTAAGCTACTTTGAATTGAAGCAGATGAATGTGTGAATATTGTAAAGTTTGAGACTCATTGCAATACCCCTGACTTGCAAAAGCTGAATCAAACTATTACAGCACTTCCTGGTCTACACAAATGATCCTCTTGAATCCTCTTCTGCAGTGTCCGGTCAGTGTCCGGCGACGCTGACGGTCGAGCCGTCCCGTCGCGGATGCACTTCTGATAGAGACTGCTTTGGAGGACACAAATGCTGTAAATTTCCCTGTGGCCCCGTGTGTGTGCCGCCTGTTTTCAGTGAGTTTTTATTAATGATGGATGCTACACGCCTTCCAAAAACGCTGAAAAATGTTTTGACTCAGAAATTGCTAGTAAGTTTCACAAATAATTGCAAAGAAACCGCAATCAACACATTGAACTAAACGTGAAACTATGAAGTAGATAGACTGAATATTCCGGTAAAACCTCCTACTATCATCTTATGACAACTTTCTTTTTTTTTTTTTCATACAGTGAATGAGACATTCATTGATGTGGTTTCTGTCATGTGTCTGTATAACAGCAAAGCCAGGAGAGTGTCCAAGCACAAATTTTGGACCAGGAATGTGTGCCGAGATGTGTTGCTATGACAGTGACTGTCCGAACAATGAGAAATGCTGCAGCAATGGTTGTGGACATCAGTGTATGGCTCCATTTGCAGGTGTGTGTTGTATTAGTGTTTGGCTCAGCTACCTCGTTATTTCAGTTTGTCTTGTTTTCTAATAAGTCGTTCTCAATGTAAAGTATTTAGCCAACTAGCATGGTTTCAAGCACAAGATGGCTTTACAAAATTAACAGAAGATTAATACGGAGTAAAACTTGCAATTTGGTTTTTGTGCTGTATCTGAGACTGAATGCCGCTAAATGGATCGACTAATCTGTATCTCTCCAGTGAAGCCTGCAGCCGAACCCCCGAAGCCTCCAGGGTGGCCTGGAGCTGAACCCCCGAAGCCTCCAGGGTGGCCTGGAGCTGAACCCCCGAAGCCTCCAGGGTGGCCTGGAGCTGAACCCCCGAAGCCTCCAGGGTGGCCTGGAGCTGAACCCCCGAAGCCTCCAGGGTGGCCTGGAGCTGAACCCCCGAAGCCTCCAGGGAGGCCTGGAGCCGAACCCCCGAAGCCTCCAGGGAGCGAACGCCCAAAGCTTCCAGAAAGGCCTGGAGCCGAACCCCCGATGCCTCCAGGGAGGCCTGGAGCCGAACCCCCGATGCCTCCAGGGAGGCCTGGAGCCGAACCCCCGATGCCTCCAGGGAGGCCTGGAGCCGAACCCCCGAAGCCTCCAGGGAGGCCTGGAGCCGAACCCCCGAAGCCTTCCACTGAACTGCTTGAGCCTGAACCGGAGCCTTCCGTCGAACTGCCTGAGCCGGAGCCCTCCACCGAACTGCCAGAGCCGCCTGCAACTGAACCTCCGGTTAAGCCTGCAGCCGAACCCCCGATGGCTCCAGGGAGGCCTGGAGCCGGACCCCCGATGGCTCCAGGGAGGCCTGGAGCCGGACCCCCGATGGCTCCAGGGAGGCCTGGAGCCGGACCCCCGATGGCTCCAGGGAGGCCTGGAGCCAGACCCCCGATGGCTCCAGGGAGGCCTGGAGCCGGACCCCCGATGGCTCCAGGGAGGCCTGGAGCCGGACCCCCGATGGCTCCAGGGAGGCCTGGAGCCAGACCCCCGATGGCTCCAGGGAGGCCTGGAGCCGGACCCCCGATGGCTCCAGGGAGGCCTGGAGCCGGACCCCCGATGGCTCCAGGGAGGCCTGGAGCCGGACCCCCGATGGCTTCAGGGAGGCCTGGAGCCGGACCCCCGATGGCTCCAGGGAGGCCTGGAGCCGGACCCCCGATGGCTCCAGGGAGGCCTGGAGCCGAACCCCCGATGCGACCAGGGAGGCCTGGAGCCGAACCCCCGATGCGACCAGGGAGGCCTGGAGCCGAACCCCCGAAGCGACCAGGGAGGCCTGGAGCCGAACCCCCGAAGCCTCCAGTGTGTGCTGAAAACTGTCGCCAAACTAACCCTTATGGCCAATGTTCAGGTCATAAGTAATGTGGCTATGCATGCAGGTAACTGTGCTGATTTAACCATTGGATGTATGGTATATTTTCCCTGTTATCACCAAATAAATCTCACACTTGTAAGACTACTTTCTCTTTTATATTTCTTTAAGTGTGATAACAAAGTTGGTGTTTTTTGTGTGCCAGCGTTAGTTTGGCTGTTCTCTCACATAATGGCTGTTCTCTCACATAATGGCTGTTCTCTCACATAATGGCTGTTCTCTCACATAATGGCTGTTCTCTCACATAATGGCTGTTCTCTCACATAATGGCTGTTCTCTCACATAATGGCTCATTGGAATTCCTGCTTTAGGAATGTGTAAGTTCCCCTCCTGAAGACCCAAACACATTCAAAACGGTTTCAGAGAGGCTAGCAATATTAAGCTAGCTTTGAATGCATCCAAAGCCATGCCTCCTTCAAAACGCATGAATGCACAAAGCAGAGTCTACAAAGTGTCATGAGATGAAAGACTGTTAAATTGTCTCATGTCTCAAAACGCATAACATTACAGTGATAATGAACGTAAACATCTTACAGTGCTCTAGTTGTACCATCTGACTAATCCAGATTCATTTCGGCGTTAATGGTGTTGACATGAAAACGAATACATCCAAATCTGAATACGAATGCAACGATTGGACTGACTTTTTTTTTTTTTTTTTGGGTCCTGAGACCTTTACAGAAGCTATGTTCATTTTACCATTTAGAACACTTCTAATATTGATTGCTATCAGGATATGAAGAGTTTCAACCAGTATTGCCTATAGACCAATAGTCTTCTGCTGCATTCTGAAGCATTTGCTACAAAGTATAGTGGTCACATATATTGGTTGTCGTTGAACAATGTTCGATTGGTCCGTCAGAAATTGTTTTGGGATGGTATGATATGTGCATACAGACAAGTACTTTATGGCCGTGCAAGCTTCAAAGAGATTAGCCTAGCTAAAGGAGGAACGCTCTCTACGTTAGGCCAAATCTGCACGATTAGGGACTCCAGTATGTGAGCATGAAACATGGAAAACTTTACGTGTGACATGAACAAGACTTTAAGTAGACTAAACATACTCTAACGTACACATACATGCATGCATACATGTTTACCTAGGGAAAGAGAGCTGAAGCAGAATACAGGAAAGCAAGAAGTTATAGCATTGCTTAAAATTCAGCAGATCAGCAGCCTTGAGCAAACCATCAGTTTAGTTCTAACACGCCCTTCTTTAAAATGGGTAAGGATACATAATGTATCAAATAATGAGACTTAAGTTTGATTCTTGCATGCCTTCCCCTTTTGAATTAAACTGTCCTGATGCAGTTTGTTGAGGGCTCCAGTTGATCTTTGCTGATGTTGTCTTGATGAGAGAGAACCAGTAGGAGTCAGAGGATCTTTGGTGAATGGAAGTCAAGGCCTAGCCTGGCACAAGGTTGGGGGTCCTTAGAAGACTTCTAGTTCAGCATCGTCTTCACAGTCGGTACTGAAATTTAAAAAATGTGACGCTTTGAGCACTGTTGAGCAGAATCATAAACACCTCTGATTGGCCATTGTGTTCATGAGCTCATCGGATATGTCTACGATTGGCTACAATGATCAACGCACCGGAGCGTTTGAGAGCACAAACGAATATATAGGATTAAAAGGGTTTATTTCTCCTTCTCAGCAAGAACACACAACTCTCTGCAAATTCCTTCTGGGTCATATTTGTCTTATCAGATAATAGGAATCATGTCTAAACTGTACTCTCTGTACTCTCTGCTAGAGTTGGAAAGAGATCACAGAGATAACGCATGACTAAATTACGACGAGAGCAGAAATAACAGCCACCTCTAATCTAAAGGCAGTGTCTGATTGGTCAGAACTCATCCAGGAGGCTGGACAAACATTTGAGTTTAAAATCTTAGGACACGAACAAAGCATTAGAGTAGCCATGACATTTTAGACCAGCCAGACGAGTAAACTTTTTTTTCGGCGAGCAGACGCAATAACCCAAATCAAGATCAGAAGAAAATAGGTTAAATAGCTTCATTCAAGCCATCGAACGTGAACATTCAAGCTCGTCTCACTTTTCTTTCTCTTACTTAGTTTGTTTTCTGTTCCGTTGAGAGTCTCGGTTCTAAGTTAAGTTTTGCTGTAAAGTTTCGGTCAACGATTTGACTGCAAAGCCCGCTTCCAACTTCAAAGACTTTCCATCCAACCGCCAACACACCACGTGTTTGGGTTAAATTAATGATTGATGGTTCGTTCAGGTCATGTCTTATAAGTGCATATAATTCTAGAACCTTGGGATTTCATCAACTCATTCTTTCACTCTTTCTTTCTGTAACTCATATGAATGTGTGTGAGCATGTGTTTGTGTTAGATATCAGTTTTATCTGTTAGGGTAATCAATAAAAACTTGTCTGTATTTTAAAGAGAAGTGTTCTTGTGTTATGTGCTTACGAATTTAATGTCTTAAACTGCTGATCTAAGTTACCTTGCTAATAAATAGTGTTTTCACTATAGTTTGGATATTTATAATTGCTCGGCCGCCCTATGAATTAATTCATTATTCCCTTTGAGCTAAATTGACCTGTTTGACCCTTACAGCACCATATGACTAGGAAGTCAAAGCTCAAATCACAGTCTTTGTTCTACCCACTTAATTGATAGAAGTGCGAGTGTATTACATTATATAAAATGTGCCAATTTCTCGATAAGTGACGTCAAACAATGCATTTACTGTAGGATCTAGAAAAAAATCTGATCGTGATTAAACCGGAAAACCTCATAATTAGTGAACAAAAACAATTTCTAAAGGTAGTTCTCCTAAACATTCCATCGCTCACACCCAGGGTGCGATTTGCAGGGGGGGATGGGTTTAAGTTACGATCCTATTTGCAGTGGCCTTAATCCAAGCACTGTTTTTCAAAATGTCACAAAGCGTTTTGTGATTGTTTTGTATGAAATATTGAAGTTTATAAATACATATTTTGGCACACCTGGCCGAGTGGCGCTACGAATTCTTCTACAATCGGATTTGAATTCTGGCATGTTAAATTAACATTCGACAAACGCAAACAAACTTTTATTTAAGTGCACTCACAATAACAATTAAATGTTGCGCTTTTGTAAAACAGAGAAAACAAACAGGGTTCGCTTTCTGCCGCCTCGGTCTCCGTGAACTGGAGCGAGTCACAGAAACGAACCAAAACTCTATAGAGATCGCTAAGAAATTTGACCAACTGGGCGGCAACGTCATCAGAACACACTGAATTATGAGTATGTTTTTCTCGTTTACATGGGCTGGCATTGCAGGCTTGTGTTCTGGCATGAAAATAATGAAAAATTAGCGTGAAAAACAGAATATAATCCTACAAAATGCAGCAGGCTGGGTTGTGGTGCTTTTGCAGACAGCCTGAAGTTCTGGGAGTCTCCCGCATATTGATAGCGGCTCCCTGATGCCCGCAAATTAGTTCAAATCTCCCGGAATCTAGAGCTCGCGAGCTCCAAACCGTGTAGCGCGCGCACGGCAGAGAGGGAGAGAAGGAGAAACCTTCAGCGTATTCACAAATGTACGTGTGCGTCATGAAGTTCATGTAAGTGCACAATTCTTCCTTAATACAGATAAAGGAGGCAGAATTTCATTCAGTCTTTGTTTATTTTATTTAAAGCGATGGCTAAAAATCATTACATGTGAGAAGTAACATTTAACAATCTTTAAGTTTGCATTAAGTTGGCTGTGCAGTTATTGCAGTTTATAACACAGCAGGTAGACGGCATCTTGAACACTGCGTTCTTCCCTCCATGCAATCCGCGGATTCCCAAAATGCTTTGCGTTCACCACTGTTAATACGTCATGATGATGACACATTAGCAATCTCTATAGGCTACTTGCCTCAGTCACGATGAGAAATATGTCTATAGAAAGCTTGAGTGAACAAGTATTCTCTGATTGTGTAATCCATATGAAACCATCCATCATTAAATTATATTCACTATAGTGGCTGGAAACATTGTTGTCAGTGACTAAAAAATTCAGATTCAAATTCTAGACATGCCCCTGTGTAAATAGCCTGGTTAAAACCAGACCCTTCTCAGTCGTAACTGAGTTAGGGTCTGGAGAAAGTTCATTGACAGCTCACTTCCAAAGGGACGTCGCTCAAATGCCTCTGGGCGCAATTGGATAGACCTTAAAACCAATCAGATCGATCGTCATCTTGTAAAGCCCGCCTCAACGTTTGTGATTGCTGCCTCGATTTGGAAATAATGGAAATGAGCCTGAATGGACTCTTCGCCAGACTAACTTGCAGAGCAAATCTAAATTTGCCGGAAGTTCATCTGGGTTTTCCCAGGCTACTGTGTCTGTGCTGTGTCTCTTGATGTTCTATGCAGATTTATGCCAGCCTCCAGTAGAGATCCATTTCCTGGAGAGTTTAGGTGTAGGTAGTGATGTGAGATTTGAAGCGAGGCGTCGGATCTTGTGTCGAGCAAAAATGGGCGTGCCAGATGAAGCCGCGATTCGAGGCTTGTGTTGTTAACGTGAAAATCACGTGACTAATGACAAACGAGGCCTCGGTTTGTGTGGATACGTCATCGGTTCGGTCTGGGTGTCGTTTCCGGATAAAGGGGGTTCGAAACTCGCGCCTCCTTGTGGGTGTTGCAGGAGTAGTAGAATCAGTTGTAGTAGTGTCAGAGAGTCAGAGAGTTAGAGTTAGAGAGTTGGAGTTAGAGAGTTGTTTCATCGTCGTTATTGTGCAATATATGTGTTAGGGCTGTATATTATTACATTATATCAGGTTAGATTAGTTATAGTATATTGTTAGTATTAATTATAGTAGCTATATTATAGTATTGTTATATTAATTAGATAAGATTATTTGGATTGCTTTGGATTTTTGGATTTGGACTGGACTGCTTTTTGATTTGGATTGCCCTTTTGGAATTGTTTGCTTTTTGTGACCTCTTCCTTTTTCCTTGTAATGGAGCCAGCAAGAAAGAGGAAATCCTCCCCTGTCTGGGAGTTTTTTTAAATGGTTGCTCACAATAAGGTACAAACACAATTTGTATTATTATTGTTATTATTATTATTTTACTGTCTTTATATAATAATCCTCACTATATGGCTGTATTATATTTAATGTCTATTCATTTATGTTTCAAGGTGAAATGCTTGCTGTGCCTAAAGGAGCTGACATACAGCAATAACACGTCCTCCATGCTCAGGCATTATCGAGCACTGCACGAGCATGCACAGACTACTAACAATCCACACAGTAGTCAAAGTAATTGATAATAATCATTAAAAAAACATTATTTAAATAATGTTTTAGGCTCCTACAATACACCTTCATTTTATTTTATTATAGATTCCAAAAAAGAAATGGTGAATGAGGCCCTGGTGAACATGGTCATCAAGGACTCCCAACCCTTTTCCATTGTGGATGATGATGGATTTAGGGAGCTCCTGCATGTGTTGGATCCCACTTACGTGATCCCAACTAGAAAGGTATGTGATTAATAAAGTGGTTCATCATTATTTAAGAAGTTAAAAGTAAGAGTAACTGCATTTATTTCTAACCACAGGCTTTGAAGGTCATGGTTGATCATAAGTACAAGGAGGCTAAGGAGAAGGCAAGAGAGCAGTTGCAGAACGTTCAGGCTATAAGCCTTACCTCTGACATGTGGACATCGCTAAACATGGATGCCTACCTAGCAGTGACTTGCCATTTTATAGACAATGACAAGCTCTGCACTATTTTACTAGGTGTACAGCATTTCCCTAACAGCCATACTGCTGAGAACTTGGCTACTGGACATATCAAGCTCATGGAGGAGTGGGGCATAAAGGATAAAGTTAAGTGCCTGGTAACTGATGCAGCAGCCAACATGATAGCATGTGTACGATCACTGAATGTTAGGCATGCGGTATGCATTGCACATGCACTAAACCTTATTGTGGGGAAATCTTTTGATGACATCAGTAGCTTCAACGACATTCGAACCAAATGTAGGAAACTTGTGACCTATTTCCGAACAAGCACTACAGCAAAAGAGAGACTGGCCCAAGTACAGGAGCAGATGGGGAGACCAGTTCTGAAAATGATAATTGAAGTGGAAACTCGCTGGAACAGCACTTACAACATGCTGGGACGTCTCTATCAGCTGAGAGAGCCAGTGGGGGCAGCCCTGGCCTCTCTAAAGACCGACATCACCCCTCCTACAGCCCTGGAGTATGAGGCAGTCCAGGATGCTTTACATGTTCTTGCCCCTTTCCGCCAGGCTACAGTAGAGCTTTCAGGAGAGAAAAGGGTGTCTGCCTCCAAAGTGATTCCTTTGATGAAGATGCTTAATCACGCTGTAACGAGTAAGCTAGAAGGCCTCAAGTCCAATCCAGCAAGGCAGCTGGGTGACAGCCTTGTACGGAGGGTCAGGGAACAAGCAGTACATTTAGAATCAATAAGTGTGATGACCATACCCACGTTATTGGATCCCAGATTCAAAAAACTGGGATTCTTAAGTCAAGGGAAACTGCAAGAAGGCATATCAAGATTAAAATCTGAATGCGCTACTGTAATCAGAAGTTCTGGTCTCCATTCTGCATTCCACCAATATATCCCCAACTCAGCTGCCAGCCTCTTCAGAAGCAGGCCAATCCACAGACAACAGTAAGTACTATATGTGTTTGTTGTGTGAATGTTCACATTAGTGATTTAGTAATGTGAACCATTGTTAATGGAGTATTTTTTCTTTGTAACTCTATTATTAGGTGACCTTTGGCATCTGCTGGATAGCACGGTTGAACAAGGTAGAAGGAGCTCAAGTGCAACAGCAGATGCTACTGTAGAAGTGGACCGATATTTATCTGAAGTGAATCTCACAAGATCTGAGGATCCACTGGTATATTGGGCTCAACATAAACATCAGTATCCTCATTTATACCATCTGGCCCTGGCATTTTTATGTTCCCCCGCATCCTCTGTTCCATGTGAAAGGATCTTTTCCAAGGCTGGAGAGGTTCTGTCCAAGAAGAGGAATCGTCTAAGCCCCAACACACTTGAAAAAATTCTGTTCCTCAATAAAAATAATTTTTAATCCTTCCTTCGTTCCTCTACGTCCCCAGTCCCATAAGCACAACACTGCACAAAAATAGTAACAGTTCAATGCACAAAATCACCAGAAACAATTCTTAACCTTTACCACCCCACACTTTTCTGTTGCACTTTACTTTATTACACTCCCTCCACCATAAGCACTGCACTCAACACAGTGTCACTTTTGTTGTTCATACTGTCACTATCCAAACCATTTATGAATAATTAATTAACTGTGTGTGTGTGTGTGTGTGTGTGTGTGTGTGTGTGTGTGTGTGTGTGTGTGTGTGTGTGTGTGTGTGTGTGTGTGAGAGAGACAGTTGTCTCTGCAGAAGTAAATTCAGACAGAGAAATATACATATTTTATTTTATACCCAGGCAATGGACAAATGTCTGCTCAGGTATTTTTATTATTGCAAATGAAAGGTTACAGACATTAACAGTGAGAAGAAAATAAATAAATAAAACAGAACAGGGGGGTATACTGACATCATAAGTCTGCTCAGGTCATTGTTTCAGAATGAATTAATTGGTCTGCTATTTCTTTGCACAGTAGCTAGGTGTCACTAGTGAGCAATGCTGAATGAAGCTTCGAGTAATGAACCTTTGGGTGAAGCAATGGTCTGTGAGGTCTCAGTGGTTCAGGAAGCCTCATTTTGCCATCACTAGGTGTAGGAGTTTAGTCCAACTTGTAACTTGTGGTAGAACTCTGACCTGTACCACCTGACCAATGCAGAATCATTCGGCATTGATAGTGTTGCCATACAAACGCTCAATCATCTCCTAATCACGGCAATTATTACGACATCCAACCCTAATCAAACACACCTGAACAAGCTAATCAAAGTCTTCAAGATTAGGCTATATTAGAAAGCTACAGGCAGGTGATTTTCATTATGGTTGGAGTTACGCGGGCCTCCAATTGGAACTTTAAAAACGCGTTCAAAAAGCACTTTAAACTGCTTTGACAGCGTTTTTTTTTTGTGTGTGTGGGACTCAGCAACGGGGTTTTTCTTTGTAGGTTTGTGTTCCTCGCTGTCTGCCCCTCCTGACTCACTAATTCACAGTGTTGTGCAAGTTACTTCCAAACTGTAATACATTATATATTACTTGTTACTGTTATTTAAAAGTAATTCATTACCTTACAATATTACTGTCTCAGAATTGTAATGCGTTACATTACTCCTGTATTACTTTTGAGTTACTTTCACCAAAATAACTATACAGAAGTAGAACTTAACATTCTAAAATGACTAGGGCTGTAACGATATGCGATATGAAACCGAAATCGCGACACTCAGATCCACGAACCTGCAGAATCGCGACACACCCCTTCCAATTCACAGCGTTATCCATACCGTCCAGATCCAATGCTACCACATCTTTAAATTACTATTAGTATTATTTGAAGTTAACTTAACATTATAAAATATGTAGACCTACACCACAAAACTAGTTGAGGATAAATTATTTAAAATTTGGGAATTCCAGCGTTATGGACATGACATTTGCAGACTTGCAGTTAACTTATATAATTATATAAATTCTCAGAAAATGCATTAATACCAAAATATTGAAACGTCTGTTTATCCATAGGCTCCTCCCAGAAAGGAGTCCAGACATTAGAAAAATATCAGTCTACACATGCGTTTTATATTTAATATTAGGGAAATCGACAGTCATGTGTGACAAAAAAAAATCTTTAACTTTTAGGAGGCAACGATTTTTTGTTGTTGTAATTCTGTGAATTACACTGCGCAAATCTAATGAAGAAGGGTTGGATCTCCACAGAACATAAAATATTCATTTTATTTTATTTTTCGTGTTCGCATTTATGAGGAAAAAATAATGTTACAGACGTGACAGTTCTCCGTTACGGACGCGACCGCTCTGAAGCGGCACTAAAAGACTGCTTTAAAACTTTCACAGACACCTTACACAGAAGACACGAAGCCTTTCTTTAAAGTGAATTTCGTTTTGTTTTAATTGTACGGACCTGAAAAATATATCTATATTGAAATGTCTACTTGTAAACAGAACAATTCAAAACGAAAGAAAACAGACTGCTCTCTGCTTATGAAATGAAATGTGCATTTCTCTCTGGTGCATTCACTACGGCGAAGATCGCGAGTCAGCATCGTCAACTTCATCTTGACTTTATTAATAAACAATCAACATGTCTCCTTGCTATATTTGACATATTCATAATCATTGCTTTTGCCGGTTCTTTGTGACAGCTTTTAGGTGCTTTATCGGCAGCGCCGCCGCCCTTACATGAACGCGTCACCACGGCATCAAAAACATGATTGCGTGATGAAAACATGAAAAATACCACATAAACATAGCCTAACTGTTTAGAAAGAAAACAGAACGAATAGCCTAATGCTCATACGTCCATCTCGCGAATGTATAGTCTTCTTCATCATGCCATCTTCACCATTAGCCGCTTTTCCACTGGCCAGCGTGAGCACAGAGGCCGAAATCATACCTCACGGCACTCCTGTAAAAAAGAAATCGCTGTACAAATATATCAGACGCTGCCATTTAGTCTTTAATTACAGACTTGGACCTCACACGCGGATATTGACTGACCACGAACAGTTAATTTAGCCTACTTGCATCTTTCATTCGTAATGTCTGGCGGTCTTGCTGGTTTTTTTGTTTGTTTGTTTGTTTTACAATTAAAACTAAAAGTCTGTTGTAACGCAAGCCTTACCGAACATGTACCGAGTAAAATATTACTGAAAATTGATTAGTAATGCCTTACACTACTGCGTTACAGCAAAACGTAATATGTTACTGTAATGCATTACTTTTGTAACGCGTTACTCCCAACACTGCTAATTCAGCACATCTTCCTGCAGAGTTGATTGTGAGATTGCAGGTCGAGAGGATGACCGCTCGAGTGTACTGCTCGTTTAGTGCCGTTTTATTGTGTCTGTCTGCATGTTTGAGCACAACAGACGCTGGAGTTGTAGGTGAGAAGTTATTTTAGCTTCATTACACAGCCCGAAGAAGTGCATAAATAAAGTGCCTAACAAAATTTGACTTTAGATGAATCTCAGCACATAGGCTTACAAAAATACAGTACAGATGTCAAGTGGAAGTTCAACTTTGTATGTTGGTTTAGTTTTAATAAGCAAAGTATAAATATGCAAACTGTCATCTGTTTTTCATTGTACAAGTAAAACCCATATAATCACTAATACAAGCCTTTTTGTTTAATGTAAAACAAGAACATTAGTCTTATAACATGGCTACAAAATTACCAATCCGGAGTTTAAACTTTTGCCTAAACTTTTTGTTTTAGCAACTAAATAAGCCTACAATATAACATGGGGAGCTAATTATAACCGGTTGCTCTGCGTTGTGTATATGTAGTGCATTTCTATATTTATGTCTTCTGAGTAGCCTATTAAAATGCTTAAAAGGAAATTAGGGTGGTCATGGGGATGGCATAAATTGACGATGTACACCGGTAAATTTGTATACAACATATTAACTGATGTCCATGTTTTCTATCAGCATTGCACTATTACTCCCTCTACTTTAGTGGGATGGGTTGTAACGGCACTCTCCGTCTCTGAAACCGATTGATGCAGATTATTGAAAAATTGTAGATTTCTAAGCTACTTTGAATTGAAGCAGATGAATGTGTGAATATTGTAAAGTTTGAGACTCATTGCAATACCCCTGACTTGCAAAAGCTGAATCAAACTATTACAGCACTTCCTGGTCTACACAAATTATCCTCTTCTGCAGTGTCCGGTCAGTGTCCGGCGACGCTGACGGTCGAGCCGTCCCGTCGCGGATGCACTTCTGATAGAGACTGCTTTGGAGGACACAAATGCTGTAAATTTCCCTGTGGCCCCGTGTGTGTGCCGCCTGTTTTCAGTGAGTTTTTATTAATGATGGATGCTACACGCCTTCCAAAAACACTGAAAAAATGTTTTGACTCAGAAATTGCTAGTAAGTTTCACAAATAATTGCAAAGAAACCGCAAGCAACACATTGAACTAAACGTGAAACTATGAAGTAGATAGACTGAATATTCCGGTAAAACCTCCTACTATCATCTTATGACAACTTTCTTTTTTTTTTCATACAGTGAATGAGACATTCATTGATGTGGTTTCTGTCATGTGTCTGTATAACAGCAAAGCCAGGAGAGTGTCCAAGCACAAATTTTGGACCAGGAATGTGTGCCGAGATGTGTTGCTATGACAGTGACTGTCCGAACAATGAGAAATGCTGCAGCAATGGTTGTGGACATCAGTGTATGGCTCCATTTGCAGGTGTGTGTTGTATTAGTGTTTGGCTCAGCTTCCTCGTTATTTCAGTTTGTCTTGTTTTCTAATAAGTCGTTCTCAATGTAAAATATTTAGCCAACTAGCATGGTTTCAAGCACAAGATGGCTTTACAAAATTAACAGAAGATTAATACGGAGTAAAACTTGCAATTTGGTTTTTGTGCTGTATCTGAGACTGAATGCCGCTAAATGGATCGACTAATCTGTATCTCTCCAGTGAAGCCTGCAGCCGAACCCCCGAAGCCTCCAGGGAGGGAACCCCCGAAGCCTCCAGGGAGGCCTGGAGCTGAACCCCCGAAGCCTCCAGGGTGGTCTGGAGCTGAACCCCCGAAGCCTCCAGGGTGGCCTGGAGCTGAACCCCCGAAGCCTCCAGGGTGGCCTGGAGCTGAACCCCCGAAGCCTCCAGGGTGGCCTGGAGCCGAACCCCCGAAGCCTCCAGGAAGGCCTGGAGCCGAACCCCCGAAGCCTCCAGGAAGGCCTGGAGCCGAACCCCCGAAGCCTCCAGGGAGCGAACCCCCGAAGCCTCCAGGGAGGCCTGGAGCCGAACCCCCGAAGCCTCCAGGGAGGCCTGGAGCCGAACCCCCGAAGCCTCCAGGGAGGCCTGGAGCCGAACCCCCGAAGCCTCCAGGGAGGCCTGGAGCCGAACCCCCGAAGCCTCCAGGGAGGCCTGGAGCCGAACCCCCGAAGCCTCCAGGGAGGCCTGGAGCCGAACCCCCGAAGCCTCCAGGGAGGCCTGGAGCCGAACCCCCGAAGCCTCCAGGGAGGCCTGGAGCCGAACCCCCAAAACAACCAGGGAGGCCTGGAGCCGAACCCCCGAAGCCTTCCACTGAACTGCTTGAGCCTGAACCGGAGCCTTCCGTCGAACTGCCGGAGCCCTCCACCGAACTCCCAGAGCCGCCTGCAACTGAACCTCCGGTTAAGCCTACAGCCGAACCCCCGATGCCTCCAGGGAGGCCTGGAGCCGGACCCCCGATGCCTCCAGGGAGGCCTGGAGCCGGACCCCCGATGCCTCCAGGGAGGCCTGGAGCCGGACCCCCGATGCCTCCAGGGAGGCCTGGAGCCGGACCCCCGATGCCTCCAGGGAGGCCTGGAGCCGGACCCCCGATGCCTCCAGGGAGGCCTGGAGCCGGACCCCCCAAGCCTCCAGGGAGGCCTGGAGCCGGACCCCCGAAGCCTCCAGTGTGTGCTGAAAACTGTCGCCAAACTAACCCTTATGGCCAATGTTCAGGTCATAAGTAATGTGGCTATGCATGCAGGTAACTGTGCTGATTTAACCATTGGATGTATGGTATATTTTCCCTGTTATCACCAAATAAATCTCACACTTGTAAGACTACTTTCTCTTTTATATTTCTTTAAGTGTGATAACAAAGTTGGTGTTTTTTGTGTGCCAGCGTTAGTTTGGCTGTTCTCTCACATAATGGCTGTTCTCTCACATAATGGCTGTTCTCTCACATAATGGCTGTTCTCTCACATAATGGCTGTTCTCTCACATAATGGCTGTTCTCTCACATAATGGCTCATTGGAATTCCTGCTTTAGGAATGTGTAAGTTCCCCTCCTGAAGACCCAAACACATTCAAAACGGTTTCAGAGAGGCTAGCAATATTAAGCTAGCTTTGAATGCATCCAAAGCCATGCCTCCTTCAAAACGCATGAATGCACAAAGCAGAGTCTACAAAGTGTCATGAGATGAAAGACTGTTAAATTGCCTCATGTCTCAAAACGCATAACATTACAGTGATAATGAACGTAAACATCTTACAGTGCTCTAGTTGCACCATCTGACTAATCCAGATTCATTTCGGCGTTAATGGTGTTGACATGAAAACGAATAAATCCAAATCTGAATACGAATGCAACGATTGGACTGACTTTTTTTTTTTTTTTTTTGGGTCCTGAGACCTTTACAGAAGGTATGTTCATTTTACCATTTAGAACACTTCTAATATTGATTGCTATCAGGATATGAAGAGTTTCAACCAGTATTGCCTATAGACCAATAGTCTTCTGCTGCATTCTGAAGCATTTGCTACAAAGTATAGTGGTCACATATATTGGTTGTCGTTGAACAATGTTCGATTGGTCCGTCAGAAATTGTTTTGGGATGGTATGATATGTGCATACAGACAAGTACTTTATGGCCGTGCAAGCTTCAAAGAGATTAGCCTAGCTAAAGGAGGAACGCTCTCAACGTTAGGCAAAATCTGCACGATTAGGGACTCCAGTATGTGAGCATGAAACATGGACAACTTTACGTGTGACATGAACAAGACTTTAAGTAGACTAAACATACTCTAACGTACACATACATGCATGCATACATGTTTACCTAGGGAAAGAGAGCTGAAGCAGAATACAGGAAAGCAAGAAGTTATAGCATTGCTTAAAATTCAGCAGATTATTAGACTTGAGCAAACCATCAGTTTAGTTCTAACACGCCCTTCTTTAAAATGGGTAAGGATACATAATGTATCAAATAATGAGACTTAAGTTTGATACTTGCATGCCTTGCCCTTTTGAATTAAACTGTCCTGATGCAGTTTGTTGAGGGCTCCAGTTGATCTTTGCTGATGTTGTCTTGATGAGAGAGAACCAGTAGGGGTCAGAGGATCTTTGGTGAATGGAAGTCAAGGCCTAGCCTGGCACAAGGTTGGGGGTCCTTAGAAGACTTCTAGTTCAGCATCGTCTTCACAGTCGGTACTGAAATTTAAAAAATGTGACGCTTTGAGCACTGTTGAGCAGAATCATAAACACCTCTGATTGGCCATTGTGTTCATGAGCTCATCGGATATGTCTACGATTGGCTACAATGATCAACGCACCGGAGCGTTTGAGAGCACACCAACTTGGTATCCAAGTCGGTACTTTTGACAACACTAGTTTATACATTTCTCAAGTGGTTATATATAGAATATATAGGATTAAAAGGGTTTATTTCTCCTTCTCAGCAAGAACACACAACTCTCTGCAAATTCCTTCTGGGTCATATTTGTCTTATCAGATAATAGGAATCATGTCTAAACTGTACTCTCTGTACTCTCTGCTAGAGTTGGAAAGAGATCACAGAGATAACGCAAGACTAAATTACGACGGGAGCAGAAATAACAGCCACCTCTAATCTAAAGGCAGTGTCTAATTGGTCAGAACTCATCCAGGAGGCTGGACAAACATTTGAGTTTAAAATCTTAGGACACGAACAAAGCATTAGAGTAGCCATGACATTTTAGACCAGCCAGACGAGTAAACTTGTAGGCGAGCAGACGCAATAACCCAAATCAAGATCAGAAGAACATAGGTTAAACAGCTTCATTCAAGCCATCGAACGTGAACATTCAAGCTCGTCTCACTTTTCTTTCTCTTACTTAGTTTGTTTTCTGTTCCATTGAGAGTCTCGGTTCTAAGTTAAGTTTTGCTGTAAAGTTTCGGTCAACGATTTGACTGCAAAGCCCGCTTCCAACTTCAAAGACTTTCCATCCAACCGCCAACACACCACGTGTTTGGGTTAAATTAATGATTGATGGTTCGTTCAGGTCATGTCTTATAAGTGCATATAATGCTAGAACCTTGGGATTTCATCAACTCATTCTTTCACTCTCTTTCTTTCTGTAACTCGTATGAATGTGTGTGAGCATGTGTTTGTGTTAGATATCAGTTTGATCTGTTAGGGTAATCAATAAAAACTTGTCTGTATTTTAAAGAGAAGTGTTCTTGTGTTATGTGCTTACGAATTTAATGTCTTAAACTGCTGATCTAAGTTACCTTGCTAATAAATAGTGTTTTCACTATAGTTTGTATATTTATAATTGCTCGGCCGCCCTATGAATTAATTAATAATTCCCTTCGAGCTAAATTGACCTGTTTGACCCTTACAGCACCATATGACTAGGAAGTCAAAGCTCAAATCACAGTCTTTGTTCTACCCACTTAATTGATAGAAGTGCGAGTGTATTACATTATATAAAATGTGCCAATTTCTCGATAAGTGAAGTCAAACAATGCATTTACTGTAGGATCTAGAAAAAAATCTGATCGTGATTAAACCGGAAAACCTCATAATTAGTGAACAAAAACAATTTCTAAAGGTAGTTCTCCTAAACATTCCATCGCTCACACCCAGGGTGCGATTTGCAGGGGGGGATGGGTTTAAGTTACGATCCTATTTGCAGTGGCCTTAATCCAAGCACAGATTTTCAAAATGTCACAAAGCGTTTTGTGATTGTTTTGTATGAAATATTAAAGTTTATAAATACATATTTTGGCACACCTGGCCGAGTGGCGCTACGAATTCTTCTACTATCGGATTTTAATTCTGGCATGTTAAATTAACATTCGACAAACGCAAACAAACTTTTATTTAAGTGCACTCACAATAACAATTAAATGTTGCGCTTTTGTAAAACAGAGAAAACAAACAGGGTGCGCTTTCTGCCGCCTCGGTCTCCGTGAACTGGAGCGAGTCACAGAAACGAACCAAAACTCTATAGAGATCGCTAAGAAATGCGACCAACTGGGCGGCAACGTCATCAGAACACACTGAATTATGGGTATGTTTTTCTCGTTTACATGGGCTGGCATTGCAGGCTTGTGTTCTGGCATGAAAATAATGAAAAATTAGCGTGAAAAACAGAATATAATCCTACAAAATGCAGCAGGCTGGGTTGTGGTGCTTTTGCAGACAGCCTGAAGTTCTGGGAGTCTCCCGCATATTGATAGCGGCTCCCTGATGCCCGCAAATTAGTTCAAATCTCCCGGAATCTAGAGCTCGCGAGCTCCAAACCGTGTAGCGCGCGCACGGCAGAGAGGGAGAGAGGGAGAAACCTTCAGCGTATTCACAAATGTACGTGTGCGTCATGAAGTGCATGTAAGTGCACAATTCTTCCTTAATACAGATAAAGGAGGCAGAATTTCATTCAGTCTTTGTTTATTTTATTTAAAGCAATGGCTAAAAATCATTACATGTGAGAAGTAACATTAAACAATCTTTAAGTTTGCATTAAGTTGGCTGTGCAGTTATTGCAGTTTATAACACAGCAGGTAGACGGCATCTTGAACACTGCGTTCTTCCCTCCATGCAATCCGTGGATTCCCAAAATGCTTTGCGTTCACCACTGTTAATACGTCATGATGACGACACATTAGCAATCTCTATAGGCTACTTGCCTCAGTCACGATGAGAAATATGTCTATAGAAAGCTTGAGTGAACAAGTATTCTCTGATTGTGTAATCCATATGAAACCATCCATCATTAAATTATATTCACTATAGTGGCTGGAAACATTGTTGTCAGTGACTAAAAATTTCAGATTCAAATTCTAGACATGCCCCTGTGTAAATAGCCTGGTTAAAACCAGACCCTTCTCAGTCGTAACTGAGTTAGGGGTCTGGAGAAAGTTCATTGACAGCTCATTTCCAAAGGGACGTCGCTCAAATGCCTCTGGGCGCAATTGGATAGACCTTAAAACCAATCAGATCGATTGTCATCTTGTAAAGCCCGCCTCAACGTTTGTGATTGCTGCCTCGATTTGGAAATATTGGAAATGAGCTTGAATGAACTCTTCGCCAGACTAACTTGCAGAGCAAATCTAAATTTGCCGGAAGTTCGTCTGGGTTTTCCCAGGCTACTGTGTCTGTGCTGTGTCTCTTGATGTTCTATGCAGATTTATGCCAGCCTCCAGTAGAGATCCATTTCCTGGAGAGTTTAGGTGTAGGTAGTGATGTGACATTTGAAGCGAGGCGTCGGAGCTTGTGTCGAGCAAAAATGGGCGTGCCAGATGAAGCCGCGATTCGAGGCTTGTGTTGTTAACGTGAAAATCACGTGACTAATGACAAACGAGGCCTCGGTTTGTGTGGATAAGTCATCGGTTCGGTCTGAGTGTCGTTTCCGGATAAAGGGGGTTCGAAACTCGCGCCTCCTTGTGGGTGTTGCAGGAGTAGTAGAATCAGTTGTAGTAGTGTCAGAGAGTCAGAGAGTTAGAGTTAGAGAGTTGGAGTTAGAGAGTTGTTTCATCGTCGTTATTGTGCAATATATGTGTTAGGGTTAATATATGTGTTAGTAATATATGTGTATATTATTACATTATATCAGGTTAGATTAGTTATAGTATATTGTTAGTATTAATTATAGTAGCTATATTATAGTATTGTTATATTAATTAGATAAGATTATTTGGATTGCTTTGGATTTTTGGATTTGGACTGGACTGCTTTTTGATTTGGATTGCCCTTTTGGAATTGTTTGCTTTTTGTGACCTCTTCCTTTTTCCTTGTAATGGAGCCAGCAAGAAAGAGGAAATCCTCCCCTGTCTGGGAGTTTTTTGAAATGGTTGCTCACAATAAGGTACAAACACAATTTGTATTAATATTGTTATTATTATTATTTTACTGTCTTTATATAATAATCCTCACTATATGGCTGTATTATATTTAATGTCTATTAATTTATGTTTCAAGGTGAAATGCTTGCTGTGCCTAAAGGAGCTGACATACAGCAATAACACGTCCTCCATGCTCAGGCATTATCGAGCACTGCACGAGCATGCACAGACTACTAACAATCCACACAGTAGTCAAAGTAATTGATAATAATCATTAAAAAACATTATTTAAATAATGTTTTAGGCTCCTACAATACACCTGCATTTTATTTTATTATAGATTCCAAAAAAGAAATGGTGAATGAGGCCCTGGTGAACATGGTCATCAAGGACTCCCAACCCTTTTCCATTGTGGATGATGATGGATTTAGGGAGCTCCTGCATGTGTTGGATCCCACTTACGTGATCCCAACTAGAAAGGTATGTGATTAATAAAGTGGTTCATCATTATTTAAGAAGTTAAAAGTAAGAGTAACTGCATTTATTTCTATCCACAGGCTTTGAAGGTCATGGTTGATCATAAGTACAAGGAGGCTAAGGAGAAGGCAAGAGAGCAGTTGCAGAACGTTCAGGCTATAAGCCTTACCTCTGACATGTGGACATCGCTAAACATGGATGCCTACCTAGCAGTGACTTGCCATTTTATTGACAATGACAAGCTCTGCACTATTTTACTAGGTGTACAGCATTTCCCTAAGAGCCATACTGCTGAGAAATTGGCTACTGGACATATCAAGCTCATGGAGGAGTGGGGCATAAAGGATAAAGTTAAGTGCCTGGTAACTGATGCAGCAGCCAACATGATAGCATGTGTACGATCACTGAATGTTAGGCATGCGGTATGCATTGCACATGCACTAAACCTTATTGTGGGGAAATCTTTTGATGACATCAGTAGCTTCAACGACATTCGAACCAAATGTAGGAAACTTGTGACCTATTTCCGAACAAGAACTACAGCAAAAGAGAGACTGGCCCAAGTACAGGAGCAGATGGGGAGACCAGTTCTGAAAATGATAATTGAAGTGGACACTCGCTGGAACAGCACTTACAACATGCTGGAACGTCTCTATCAGCTGAGAGAGCCAGTGGGGGCAGCCCTGGCCTCTCTAAAGACCGACATCACCCCTCCTACAGCCCTGGAGTATGAGGCAGTCCAGGATGCTTTACATGTTCTTGCCCCTTTCCGCCAGGCTACAGTAGAGCTTTCAGGAGAGAAAAGGGTGTCTGCCTCCAAAGTGATTCCTTTGATGAAGATGCTTAATCACGCTGTAACGAGTAAGCTAGAGGGCCTCAAGTCCAATCCGGCAAGGCAGCTGGGTGACAGCCTTGTACGGAGGGTCAGGGAACAAGCAGTACATTTAGAATCAATAAGTGTGATGACCATACCCACGTTATTGGATCCCAGATTCAAAAAACTGGGATTCTTAAGTCAAGGGAAACTGCAAGAAGGCATATCAAGATTAAAATCTGAATGCGCTACTGTAATCAGAAGTTCTGCTCTCCATTCTGCTTCCACCAATATACCCCCAACTCAGCTGCCAGCCTCTTCAGAAGCAGGCCAATCCACAGACAACAGTAAGTACTATATGTGTTTGTTGTGTGAATGTTCACATTAGTGATTTAGTAATGTGAACCATTGTTAATGGAGTATTTTTTCTTTGTACCTCTATTATTAGGTGACCTTTGGCATCTGCTGGATAGCACGGTTGAACACGGTAGAAGGAGCTCAAGTGCAACAGCAGATGCTACTGTAGAAGTGGACCGATATTTATCTGAAGTGAATCTCACAAGATCTGAGGATCCACTGGTATATTGGGCTCAACATAAACATCAGTATCCTCATTTATACCATCTGGCCCTGGCATTTTTATGTTCCCCCGCATCCTCTGTTCCATGTGAAAGGATCTTTTCCAAGGCTGGAGAGGTTCTGTCCAAGAAGAGGAATCGTCTAAGCCCCAACACACTTGAAAAAATTCTGTTCCTCAATAAAAATAATTTTTAATCCTTCCTTCGTTCCTCTACGTCCCCAGTCCCATAAGCACAACACTGCACAAAAATAGTAACAGTTCAATGCACAAATCACCAGAAACAATTCTTAACCTTTACCACCCCACACTTTTCTGTTGCACTTTACTTTATTACACTCCCTCCACCATAAGCACTGCACTCAACACAGTGTCACTTTTGTTGTTCATACTGTCACTATCCAAACCATTTATGAATAATTAATTAACTGTGTGTGTGTGTGTGTGTGTGTGTGTGTGTGTGTGTGTGTGTGTGTGTTTGTTTTTATCACTTCGTGGGGACCGCAACATGACAGCACACTCACGGTGTGGGGCCCTAAAAACGGTGTGGGGCCATTTTGCTGGACCCCACAAGGATTCTCATTGGAATGAATAGAAAATGCTTTGCTGATATGTCTAGTGCAGAACTGAGTTTTGGCCCACAAGTGATGAAAAAAAAAAAATGTGTTTGAGTGTGCTATGATTTTGCTCAGTACTGCCCCCTTAACTCGCTTAATGGTAGTGCACTCTCACACACTTACGCACACTATAAACCAATGAAAGGCAAGCTTGTTTGTCACGTGGGTCAGTACACACGGCATACAGTACATCTTTTGAAGTGAAGTGTCGTGATGATGACGACGTTGGATGGGTTGGATGTCGTGTTGAGGACGTTGGATACCATGACGTTGGATACCATGACGTTTACAGGATAATTGGCGGTCGGAAGGTTCCACGAGGGAAAAATGTCAACGCGGGAATAATCTCTAAATTGGAATATAAGGTAATTCACCGAATAATACGTTTGTGACACCTATGCTTATGAATAATGACGAAAGCAATAACCTAGATTACGTTAAAAAACATTTGCAGTAATTTATTTTATAGAAAGTAGATAAGTAACTTTGCCAACGTTAGCGTTATTATCACTAGCTAACATTTGAACCACCAAAAGTCCCTAGTTCCTGGGTAACGTTAACGTTTCTGCGGTCAAAACGGGCCAATACTAACGTTATAGCCGTGGCTTTCGTTAGTGTTAGTAGCCTTTAGCTAACATTTTAACTTATTAGTAGCCTACTGGTTTTCGTTAGCGCCATTACCCCGTGGGTCGGTAATGGCGGCGGCGCGAATGTCTCGCATTTTTTCTTATCAGTGCAAAAGAAAATCAAATAACTCTGTCGATTCTTGTCATACAGGCAAGTGTTATACATCAAACTGCATACAAACTGCTAAATGTCTTTTATTTGTGTACACTCATTATAAAAACATGTCGTTTTTTTCGTAAAATAAAGAAAATAATCATGTGCATTCTGTCGTCTCTCTCAATATGAAGTTCATTTTGAAACGTGACGCAGAATGTTCTCTAACTCGGTGAATGCTTGCCACACATACATGAAACTTATTTCTTCACGAAGTTTGAAGTCTCCATTTTTAAATGTAAATCATATCAAAACAAATATTCTCTGTTTAAGTAATCCGTATGAAAGAAAATGTACAGTTTGAACGTATTAGCCTTGGCATTCGTTAGTTTTTTATCTTAGCCGCTTGTTAGCATTATTGTCTTACTAGCCGCAAGCTAGCATTATAACTGTAGCTTACTGTCTGCCTGCTAGTGTTATTAACGTTAGCTTACTACGTAGCTAGGGTCTAACATTACTAAATATTGAGTTATTGAAAAAAATATTGCTCTTAAAGACCATATCAATTGACCATGATGGCATTGGCATTAAATTTGTCTACTTGTCCTTCAGACAAGCAATATTACTCTCCCGTGTCATGACGAAACCAGAATATATGGTTAAACAGAAAAGTTAGCTCCATAAAACATGCTTGTTATTTGGGATAGCACAAAGGTCGTTGGCCGGGAAATTAAGGCCATCTAGAAAAATTAATAGCCAACTCAATTTCATGTCTCAGCCCATAAAAACAAACACACACACACACATCCTTGTTTTTGTTACTTTGTGAGACCCCATGACTGGGACATCACTTGTGGGATCCACCCTTTCTAGAAGAGGTACGCTTTTTAAAAAAAATCAGCCAAGATCAGAACACATTCTTAAACCCATATCTCACTTGATATTCTGAAAATTAAGAACTTTTTCACAAGTGGGCTGTCATGAAATTGGCAGTTTCTATTAAAAGCACCAATTAAATTCAATGTGAAGCAAAATAAAATTTACAACATCTGCAAGTCACTAAAATTATTGTGCAATATGTTTGACAAAACTTTAAAGTAAAAAAATTAGAAAATCATCATACCCTGTCAAAATCGTTACCTTTTGTCACATTATACACCCTGGAAATTAAAATAAAATAAACCTACATTTTGCCAGCTGTATTTACACATTTAAATCTAGTCTACACATAAAAATAAAATAGCGTTTACAAAAATTCAGAACAATTATTTAAATTTAATTAGTGAAATTACCTGGTTTGGATAAGTGATCAGCCCCTTAGAATAACCAATATAAAATTGCTCCGGTACAACTGGTTACTTTTTGGATCACACACCATTCTAATTTTTTTTTTATTTGTATACTTGTTCCGGACAAGTGGACAAGCACTAATGTCAGTCCCGGATGATTCAGATTTTTGCAGAGGTCTTTAAACAGTGGTATGGAAAAAAAAAAATGTTTTTAAAAATAGTGATTTGAGGATGGTCATTCTGTGAGTCACATCAGATTAAATGTTTCAACTGCACAAAAATAATTTTTAACAAGTTTTTTTGTCAACAGGTTTGAAGTAATTGCCCTGGCAATGCAGATGCACAAGGTAAATACTGTTCAAGTAGTTGCTGTATTGAGTAGTTGAATGACAAAATACAGTATACTGTCTTTTTGTATTCTTTTGAGTAACTTTACTTGCTGAAAAAGTATTTTTATTCTTGTAAAATAGGCAACTCGCAGTGAGAATCAATCTCAAACTTCTATGCATACACAATGGAGTTGCATAAAGTTCCTGGAATATCTAATTTGGTCTAACTAATTTGTTTTTTGGTGTATCACATAATTGTGATAATTCGTTATAGCCTAAATAGTGCAATTAAATTATTCGGCACAGGAGGAAGTAATTCGGAAGAGGTTGCGACTAAAACCGGAAGGTGTAGCACTGCAGTATGTGCGTAGTGCCACAGACAACACGTGCTGTTTGGAGGCACGACACATAAATCCAATAAAAGGCAAGTTTAATATGAAATATTTTACAAAATATTTGATTTACCACAATTCTGGATTATTTATGTATATTTTTGTACAATGAATTTAGATAGCCTTTATCGTCAATAATAGTGGTTACACAGTGCACTTGCATTTTTGCCACATCAGATGTGAGATCTTTATGCATTTTATGTTGATAGGTCGTGGAGTGTTTGCCCTGTCCCCATTTCTAAAAGGGGATTTTGTTGTGGAGTACCGAGGAGAAAGGATAGACTCTGCTGAGTCTCAAGCTAGGAGGAAGAAGTATCATCCATCACAGGCAGTTTTTATGTTTGACTTCTACTGGCATGGCAAACAATGGTGGTAAGAATCTAGTCCGCATTCAAACAGGTTACTTTTTCAATAGCGTACATTAGTGGTCGACCGATATTGTTTTTTTGATGGCTGATGCCGATATCTTAGAAAGCAGGGTGGCCGATATTTTATATACGTGTGGGCTGTGTATCACCAACAATATCACGATACGATGCGCATCACGATACTAAAGCCACGCTACGTATCACGATATGGATTAGTGCTGTGCGTGCGATATACCGGTTCATACCGAAAACCGGTGTATATTTTTGTTATGATATTAATTTTTAATATACCGCCATACCGATGTATTTAATTACGCAACGTTCGGAACGACCGTTATGCTGCGCGACACTGTTTCAGACAGTGACACCTTCCTTTACAATGTTGCACTTCTAGCGAGGCGAGGGTGAAGCAGTGCTCTGGTGTGACGATACAGGGAAGATGGATGCTGCAGAACTATGGCCTTATTTTCCTGTCAAATGTCGAGAGCGCACTATTGTAGCGCGAAAGTACATTAATATAATGCGCGAGCACGAAACTCTCTGCTCGCACACGGAAGATAACACGCTGCTCTTGTAAATATAGGTCTATTTCCTCTGGGCTCGCTCAGAGAATCCTGCACTTAAAACGTGTTCAGTGCAATCGCGAATCTCTCCTCTTCCCCAGATAACAAGTTTAGGTTATAAGAACGTTTTCATTACGTTCCCATTAAGTTATAAAAACGTTATTTCTAAAACGTAGTTTTTTAGATGTTGTATTAACGCTCTTGCTTGGTTATAAGAACATCATTCAAACGTCATTAGAACGTTCAATTCTCCTGTTATATAAACGTTGTATTAACGTTATTTCCTGGTTATAAGAACGTTATTAGAATGTTAAGAAATAACAATTTTAGGTTATACTGGGCGCTATTCTATTCTACAATATTCACTAATGACAGTAAAATAGACTATCCTAAGACCATCCTAAGTCAGTTTACTGCAGTAATTCCTCTCTCAACCAGTAGAAAATGCTTAGAACACCTGATTATGCATGAAAAAAAAAAAAAAACGTCATAAACCGGCATTATTTTTGGAGAAAAAAAACGTGATATAAATTTTTGGTCAAACCGCCCAGCACTAATATGGATCAATTTGGAGTTTATTAACAGTAATATGTTAATTGAATAACCAGTATTATAACCAGTTGTGATAACTGAAGAACAATTTAGTTTTTGTCATTAAAAAGATATTATTAAAATTGATGTTAATTCAGCGAGCGAAAAAAACTGCATTTACCTCCTGTTTTCGGTCGAAGTCCACAATAGTCGATTGTCGAGTTCATGCGCGTTCTCTTGCATTGCTTAGTTACCAATGATCGTGCGCGTGAACTCGACAATCGACTATTGTGGACTTCGACCGAAAACAGGAGGTAAATGCAGTTTTTTTCGCTCGCTGAATTAACATCAATTTTATTAATATCTTTCACATCTACTGCAGTCAGATTCACCGTGTTCACTCTAAATAAACTCACTCACATGGCTGTGCACTTGTAATGACACATCAAGGATGCTAAGAGGCTAAACGCAGGTTTAACTTGCTTGCCCCATTGAAGTCAACAGGGTGCACATTTTAAAAAGAGGATGACACCGATTTTTGTCGTTGTTCTCTGTACTGACAGCACTCCAAATGTACAAAAAAATTAGCTCAATGTTAAAATTGACCGGAGTTCTCCTTTAAGTGTTGGAATGTGCACCAAAAAAAGTCATTTCTTCTACGTTGAATTCATTTTAAATCCACGCACACTTTACGAGTGAATTTATCCGAAAATTGTTACGGAGGCAGTGATATACGACACGATTTTACGACCTGCTGAATTCTGAAAAATCGCACGTACCAAAAACCCTGATAAAAACTCTGCTCTCTCAGACTGGGGAATCAGTGACCAAATTGGTGACAATGATCCACTAACTACAGTCTCAAACCAGGACAATTCTACGGTTGTTGTGGTTATGTCGTTATTTCGACATAATATGTGTGCGTTCAACAATCAAGATTTGCATTTGTTCTATAAATATTTTATATAAATAAGAGTCTTCATTTTCTTTTCTGACATGGCCTACTCCAGTTCTTGTTAAAACACACTACGTGCAAATTCTGTGCATTTTGGGCACTTTTAAATCCTTTTTTTTGTCCATTAAAAGTGTGCTTTCACTTTAATTGAGCATGAGCAGCGCAGCAAAAATAGACACGGTGGCGAAACCGCTTCACTGCTGCTCCCGCGCTGCTCCTGCTCCCGGTGTGTATGCACTCATTGATTAACATGCAAGCCGAAAAAAATACACACCGCTCACACTTGCGGTGTAAAATGGCCATAATTCACGAGGTTTCCTACATGTGCATTCCGTGTGCACATGTGATACTGATGTTGCGCGACGTTAATCATGCAGCGCCCGAGTGCATTTGACCGGCATAAAATCGGCATATGTCAGACTGACCGGCCGGAAGCTGCTCATGGCCGATCACGTGAAAATCTGCCGGTTCCGGTCACACGCCGGTCAATAGGTGCATCTCTTATGAGACAGTGGGCAACTGGCACAGCATATTTTAAAATTAAGGATTTAAAGTGTTTCGATCGCGTCTCCTGTGAAGCTGATCTTCTGTTCGCATTCACTCGCACGCATCGTCACTCACAGTAACACGTTTATGCAGCTACAGATGCACACTTCACAAGAGACCACAGCTGGATTCGATTAAATCTGCAAGGTTTGTGAAATTAAATGTTTATTAGATATTCAGAGATTTGTTTAAATGATGTAGATGCGCATTTGCTGAATGTTGACGGTAAATGAGAAAGTATTTTAGCCTGATTGTTTGCCTTTTCTGTTACAAATAATATAAAAGCAAACACTTTACTTTTTCACATACAAATATTTTTTTTTTTTTTTTTTACCAGTTCTGTCTAACAAAGTATTTGATATGACTGACAGAGATGGTAAACTAATGAAGAACGGTCACGGAGAATGTGAGTAAGTGCTGTGTGTTCAGGTGGTGCGTTCTCTTCTCAGCTGCCCGGCAAAATAAGTCAGGAGCATCGTCAAAATAATTATTGCGCCTGCTGCTTATATGGTACGGCAGCAAAGTTCCTTGATTATTACGCAGGAATGAGAGTATAGTTCCTAGCCATATCGACCTAGAAAATCGCAAATTTTCATTTTCCGTCAGTCTTAGGTCACAATGTAACTACAGAAGAGGCAAGATTTAAATGGGAAAAATATCGAAACTCTTAGGTCATTTTTTTTTTTGCGAGAGATGCTAATGGTCTAATTCGATTCAATGATCGATGCTAAGCTATGCTAAAAGTGCTACCATCGGCTGAAAGGATTTGAAAACGGTAAAACTGTTTAACTCTAGGGGAGTTGAAAAATGTGGCGTGTTCCTTAAACGAATCCTTCTCCCTCTCGCTGGTCTATGTGTTCCGGGACCTTTGAATTTACAAAATAAGCACTGCTATACATACCACAAGAAATTCAGGATTTGATTCAACCACACACAAAAATCTTGTGACCTTGATCTCAAGCTTATGTTGAGCTATAGAAAGGGCTTTATTCTTTTAGGTCCTCTAAATTATTTGTATTTATCATTTGTTTTTGGCTTCTTTTAGCATTGATGCTGCTGTGGAAAATTCATCATTAGGGAGGCTGGTCAATGATGCTCATTTTAATCCTAACTGCCGGATGAAAAAAATTGTTGCAGACGGAAAGCCACATCTAGTCCTGTTTGCTTTACAAAACATAGAGAGAGGAGATGAACTCACATATGATTATGGAGGAAGTGATTGGCCTTGGAGGGTAAGGTATACTATATTACAACGTATAGGTTAAAAAAATGTTACTTAGAATTTTGTTGTCATCTTTTCCATTGTAATATTACAACAGGTACTAACTTTCCTAGCAGAGTTGGACAACTATTGGTTGCTTTAGCAATGATTAAAGAATTGACTGTAATCCATGTTTTAGGTTTATGAAAACACCAACCAGGAACTGATGGAAAGTTCCAACACAAGGGTCCCAGACATCAATGAGGTTTCCCCTACTTCAATTCTGAAGGTGAGTCTTGTTTGGTGAACACGCCAATACACTTTCACCATTCAAGAGGGAAGCAGCACTCATATTCTAGATTAATGTTACTTATCTTTTACAGGGGCACAAGTTAGTTTTTTGTATTTGCTTCAGTGTTTGTGTAGTTTAAAAAACACTTTCCTGGTTCACCCTTGTGGGAACCATGTATGACATTTGGGGTAAAAATCTTCTTTAAAATGTTTAATTCCTATTCATTGTTCTTTTAATGTGAAAAAAAATCACTTTAATTGTTGTCTTTTTTAGTATTGCCCAAAATAGAGTTCGTCCATCACTTGGTCATATGTTAGTGTATAAGTACATGTTTATACACACATACACTGGTCTACCCTTGTGGGGTCCGAATATCAATATGGCTGATAAAAGTCTTCTAGATTTCTTATTTCCTATTCATTTTGTCGTTGTAACATGAAACAATCCTTTTAATTGGATTTGCTTTTGGTTATGACAGAGTTCGTCCATCACTTGGTCATATGTTAGTGTATAAGTACATGTTTATACACACATACACTGGTCTACCCTTGTGGGGTCCGAATATCAATATGGCTGATAAAAGTCTTCTAGATTTCTTATTTCCTATTCATTTTGTCGTTGTAACATGAAACAATCCTTTTAATTGGATTTGCTTTTGGTAATGACAGAGTTCGTCCATCACTTGATCATATGTTAGTGTATGAGTACATGTTTATACACACATACACTGGTCTACCCTTGTGGGGTCCGAATATCAATATGGCTGATAAAAGTCTTCTAGATTGTTCAATGTTCTGTTAAAAATCAATGCATTGAATTGCATTGTCTTTTGATGATTAAACGCATCTGATTTTGCACATGAATTTGTCATGTGTGTTTTAATGAGTACAAACATATTGTTGTTCATGAGTTTATTGCTTTAGGGTTTGATTTCACAATTATTTAATGTAATTCATGTTACAGGTTGATGGTGAGCATTCTACCAATGTGGCCTTTGAACACAGCGACCAGAAACTGATGGAAAGTTCCAACACAAGGGTCCAAGACATCAATGAGGTTTCCCCTACTTCAATTCTGAAGGTGAGTCTTGTTTGGTGAACACGCCAATACACTTTCACCATTCAAGAGGGAAGCAGCACTCATATTCTAGATTAATGTTACTTATCTTGTACAGGGGCACAAGTTAGTTTTTTGTATTTGCTTCAGTGTTTGTGTAGTTTAAAAAACACTTTCCTGGTTCACCCTTGTGGGAACCATGTATGACATTTGGGGTAAAAATCTTCTTTAAAATGTTTCATTCCTATTCATTGTTCTTGTAATGTGAAAAAAATCACTTTAATTGTTGTCTTTTTTAGTATTGCCCAAAACAGAGTTCGTCCATCACTTGGTCATATGTTAGTGTATAAGTACATGTTTATACACACATACACTGGTCAACCCTTGTGGGGTCCGAATATCAATATGGCTGATAAAAGTCTTCTAGATTTCTTATTTCCTATTCATTTTGTCGTTGTAACATGAAACAATCCTTTTAATTGGATTTGCTTTTGGTAATGACAGTTCGTCCATCACTTGGTCATATGTTAGTGTATAAGTACATGTTTATACACACATACACTGGTCTACCCTTGTGGGGTCCGAATATCAATATGGCTGATAAAAGTCTTCTAGATTTCTTATTTCCTATTCATTTTGTCGTTGTAACATGAAACAATCCTTTTAATTGGATTTGCTTTTGGTAATGACAGAGTTCGTCCATCACTTGATCATATGTTAGTGTATAAGTACATGTTTATACACACATACACTGGTCTACCCTTGTGGGGTCCGAATATCAATATGGCTGATAAAAGTCTTCTAGATTTCTTATTTCCTATCCATTTTGTCGTTGTAACATGAAACAATCCTTTTAATTGGATTTGCTTTTGGTAATGACAGAGTTCGTCCATCACTTGATCATATGTTAGTGTATGAGTACATGTTTATACACACATACACTGGTCTACCCTTGTGGGGTCCGAATATCAATATGGCTGATAAAAGTCTTCTAGATTTCTTATTTCCTATCCATTTTGTCGTTGTAACATGAAACAATCCTTTTAATTGGATTTGCTTTTGGTAATGACAGAGTTCGTCCATCACTTGGTCATATGTTAGTGTATAAGTACATGTTTATACACACATACACTGGTCAACCCTTGTGGGGTCCGAATATCAATATGGCTGATAAAAGTCTTCTAGATTTCTTATTTCCTATCCATTTTGTCGTTGTAACATGAAACAATCCTTTTAATTGGATTTGCTTTTGGTAATGACAGAGTTCGTCCATCACTTGATCATATGTTAGTGTATGAGTACATGTTTATACACACATACACTGGTCTACCCTTGTGGGGTCCGAATATCAATATGGCTGATAAAAGTCTTCTAGATTGTTCAATGTTCTGTTAAAAATCAATGCATTGAATTGCATTGTCTTTTGATGATTAAACGCATCTGATTTTGCACATGAATTGGTCATGTGTGTTTTAATGAGTACAAAGATATTGTTGTTCATGAGTTTATTGCTTTAGGGTTTGATTTCACAATTATCTAATGTAATTCATGTTACAGGTTGATGGTGAGCATTCTACCAATGTGGCCTTTGAACACAGCGACCAGGAACTGATGGAAAGTTCCAACACAAGGGTCCAAGACATCAATGAGGTTTCCCCTACTTCAATTCTGAAGGTGAGTCTTGTTTGGTGAACACGCCAATACACTTTCAACATTCAAGAGGGAAGCAGCACTCATATTCTAGATTAATGTTACTTATCTTGTACAGGGGCACAAGTTAGTTTTTTGTATTTGCTTCAGTGTTTGTGTAGTTTAAAAAACACTTTCCTGGTTCAACCCTTGTGGGAACCATGTATGACATTTGGGGTAAAAATCTTCTTTAAATTGTTTAATTCCTATTCATTGTTCTTGTAATGTGAAAAAAATCACTTTAATTGTTGTCTTTTTTAGTATTGCCCAAAACAGAGTTCCTCCATCACTTGGTCATATGTTAGTGTATAAGTACATGTTTATACACACATACACTGGTCAACCCTTGTGGGGTCCGAATATCAATATGGCTGATAAAAGTCTTCTAGATTTCTTATTTCCTATTCATTTTGTCGTTGTAACATGAAACAATCCTTTTAATTGGATTTGCTTTTGGTAATGACAGAGTTCGTCCATCACTTGGTCATATGTTAGTGTATAAGTACATGTTTATACACACATACACTGGTCTACCCTTGTGGGGTCCGAATATCAATATGGCTGATAAAAGTCTTCTAGATTGTTCAATGTTCTGTTAAAAATCAATGCATTGAATTGCATTGTCTTTTGATGATTAAACGCATCTGATTTTGCACATGAATTTGTCATGTGTGTTTTAATGAGTACAAACATATTGTTGTTCATGAGTTTATTGCTTTAGGGTTTGATTTCACAATTATCTAATGTAATTCATGTTACAGGTTGATGGTGAGCATTTTACCAATGTGGCCTTTGAACACAGCGACCAGGAACTGATGGAAAGTTCCAACACAAGGGTCCAAGACATCAATGAGGTTTCCCCTACTTCAATTCTGAAGGTGAGTCTTGTTTGGTGAACACGCCAATACACTTTCACCATTCAAGAGGGAAGCAGCACTCATATTCTAGATTAATGTTACTTATCTTGTACAGGGGCACAAGTTAGTTTTTTGTATTTGCTTCAGTGTTTGTGTAGTTTAAAAAACACTTTCCTGGTTCACCCTTGTGGGAACCATGTATGACATTTGGGGTAAAAATCTTCTTTAAAATGTTTCATTCCTATTCATTGTTCTTGTAATGTGAAAAAAATCACTTTAATTGTTGTCTTTTTTAGTATTGCCCAAAACAGAGTTCGTCCATCACTTGGTCATATGTTAGTGTATAAGTACATGTTTATACACACATACACTGGTCTACCCTTGTGGGGTCCGAATATCAATATGGCTGATAAAAGTCTTCTAGATTTCTTATTTCCTATTCATTTTGTTGTTGTAACATGAAACAATCCTTTTCATTGGATTGGCTTTTGGTAATGACAGAGTTCGTCCATCACTTGGTCATATGTTAGTGTATAAGTACATGTTTATACACCCATACACTGGTCTACCCTTGTGGGGTCCGAATATCAATATGGCTGATAAAAGTCTTCTAGATTTCTTATTTCCTATCCATTTTGTCGTTGTAACATGACACAATCCTTTTAATTGGATTTGCTTTTGGTAATGACAGAGTTCGTCCATCACTTGATCATATGTTAGTGTATGAGTACATGTTTATACACACATACACTGGTCTACCCTTGTGGGGTCCGAATATCAATATGGCTGATAAAAGTCTTCTAGATTGTTCAATGTTCTGTTAAAAATCAATGCATTGAATTGCATTGTCTTTTGATGATTAAACGCATCTGATTTTGCACATGAATTTGTCATGTGTGTTTTAATGAGTACAAACATATTGTTGTTCATGAGTTTATTGCTTTAGGGTTTGATTTCACAATTATTTAATGTAATTCATGTTACAGGTTGATGGTGAGCATTTTACCAATGTGGCCTTTGAACACAGCGACCAGGAACTGATGGAAAGTTCCAACACAAGGGTCCAAGACATCAATGAGGTTTCCCCTACTTCAATTCTGAAGGTGAGTCTTGTTTGGTGAACACGCCAATACACTTTCACCATTCCAGAGTAGTGATCGACCGATGTATCGGTTTACCGATATTTTTCCCGATATTTAAGCATTTTCCCATAATCGGGAATCGGTTTTGTAATATCGGATTTTCCGATAAACGGCGCCATCTTGTGGCCGTTTTGAGAATTCCGCCATTGCAGCCCGCGTCTGAGGAGATCAGTCAATAACAACTCTGTGCACAGGTAAAGTATATGTTCTACTTGCTTTGCTTTAATTATTCAACTTTATTTAACATAACAGACATGCATGCAGAAATGAGATTTGAGACATAAATGCCTGATATAGTTTATTTATGCAGCTTGGTTCTAAAAAATTGAGACGAACTCATTGAGCCACGTAGCGTAATCCGTCATGTCCTTCCCCAATAAAGACGTAACTTTACATTAATTAAATAAAACAGACATGAATGAGTGCATGTTGAAAATAAAAGCGCTGAATTTAATTCTCTATCTGTTGTATTTGCTCACCATTAGTCTCGAAAAAAAAGTTCGTTCATATTGCTGAGCACTCACTGGGTTGATGATCAGGAATGCTCAAGCTCGGCCACTGAATGAAACTTTTGACAAGATTATCTTGTTTAAACACCCTAGATTATATTATCATTTACTACATAGCAATTATTTCGCTAATACACATCTAAATATACCGCTTTGTGGAAATTAATTATTTATTATCTGCACGCGCGATCGCGGTTGAGTAACGTATAGCCTAATGTTATTGTTATGTGTAAATGCATAGATAAACAGCACTTTGTCATAAAGCATTTCATGATCTAGACCGACAAAAATATTAATAATAATTAATAACATACTAGTTGGAAAATGCAATGATGTATATGCTGTTTTGTTTGTTACGTTCCTGATGTTATAGGCTATTCCAGCTAATATTATGCAGTGAATTAATATTACCCAGTGAATTATTCCTCACTCTTAGTTTAAACCTATTAAACGGCACATAAACCTTCTAAAACTGTTTCAAATGAATTACATTTCTGCAAAGGTGATATGACTCCCCTGTCAATTATTTTTTCCATATGAAAACATTATGCTTTTAACATTTATTTTGCCTATTGTTAACATTGTTGCTGCTGATGCTTATAAATGATATTTATAATTTAGATATAAATTATATAATGTAATAATATAAATGTTTTTATTGAAATTTGATTAGTTTACCATTTATGAAAACAAATAAACATATCCAAATATGTTAGAATAGTTTTTGTGCTTTATTTTTTACCTCATAAAAGCTTTTATTTTTAAACAAAGACACTTAGTAACAGTGCACTTTATTTTTTGGACTCAGACCCCTCTATTTATTTGTGTATAAATATAAAGGTTTTTTTTTGTATGCAAGGAGGGAGTGATTGTTATAAATAAAATGGTTTGTTCAGTTCATTTGTGTTGTAATAATTGTGCCAAAAACAGAAGTATAACAGTAAATAAATATCGGTTCTGCATATCGGTTATCGGGCACATACACATGCAAATAATCTGTATCGGTATCGGTTATAAAAAATCAATATCGGTCGATCACTATTCCAGAGGGAAGCAGCACTCATATTCTAGATTAATGTTACTTATCTTGTACAGGGGCACAAGTTAGTTTTTTGTATTTGCTTCAGTGTTTGTGTAGTTTAAAAAACACTTTCCTGGTTCACCCTTGTGGGAACCATGTATGACATTTGGGGTAAAAATCTTCTTTAAAATGTTTCATTCCTATTCATTGTTCTTGTAATGTGAAAAAAATCACTTTAATTGTTGTCTTTTTTAGTATTGCCCAAAACAGAGTTCGTCCATCACTTGGTCATATGTTAGTGTATAAGTACATGTTTATACACACATACACTGGTCTACCCTTGTGGGGTCCGAATATCAATATGGCTGATAAAAGTCTTCTAGATTTCTTATTTCCTATCCATTTTGTCGTTGTAACATGAAACAATCCTTTTAATTGGATTTGCTTTTGGTAATGACAGAGTTCGTCCATCACTTGGTCATATGTTAGTGTATAAGTACATGTTTATACACACATACACTGGTCTACCCTTGTGGGGTCCGAATATCAATATGGCTGATAAAAGTCTTCTAGATTTCTTATTTCCTATCCATTTTGTCGTTGTAACATGAAACAATCCTTTTAATTGGATTTGCTTTTGGTAATGACAGAGTTCGTCCATCACTTGATCATATGTTAGTGTATGAGTACATGTTTATACACACATACACTGGTCTACCCTTGTGGGGTCCGAATATCAATATGGCTGATAAAAGTCTTCTAGATTTCTTATTTCCTATCCATTTTGTCGTTGTAACATGAAACAATCCTTTTAATTGGATTTGCTTTTGGTAATGACAGAGTTCGTCCATCACTTGGTCATATGTTAGTGTATAAGTACATGTTTATACACACATACACTGGTCTACCCTTGTGGGGTCCGAATATCAATATGGCTGATAAAAGTCTTCTAGATTGTTCAATGTTCTGTTAAAAATCAATGCATTGAATTGCATTGTCTTTTGATGATTAAACGCATCTGATTTTGCACATGAATTGGTCATGTGTGTTTTAATGAGTACAAAGATATTGTTGTTCATGAGTTTATTGCTTTAGGGTTTGATTTCACAATTATCTAATGTAATTCATGTTACAGGTTGATGGTGAGCATTCTACCAATGTGGCCTTTGAACACAGCGACCAGGAACTGATGGAAAGTTCCAACACAAGGGTCCAAGACATCAATGAGGTTTCCCCTACTTCAATTCTGAAGGTGAGTCTTGTTTGGTGAACACGCCAATACACTTTCACCATTCCAGAGGGAAGCAGCACTCCTATTCTAGATTAATGTTACTTATCTTGTACAGGGGCACAAGTTAGTTTTTTGTATTTGCTTCAGTGTTTGTGTAGTTTAAAAAACACTTTCCTGGTTCACCCTTGTGGGAACCATGTATGACATTTGGGGTAAAAATCTTCTTTAAAATGTTTCATTCCTATTCATTGTTCTTGTAATGTGAAAAAAATCACTTTAATTGTTGTCTTTTTTAGTATTGCCCAAAACAGAGTTCGTCCATCACTTGGTCATATGTTAGTGTATAAGTACATGTTTATACACGCATACACTGGTCTACCCTTGTGGGGTCCGAATATCAATATGGCTGATAAAAGTCTTCTAGATTTCTTATTTCCTATTCATTTTGTTGTTGTAACATGAAACAATCCTTTTAATTGGATTTGCTTTTGGTAATGACAGAGTTCGTCCATCACTTGATCATATGTTAGTGTATGAGTACATGTTTATACACACATACACTGGTCAACCCTTGTGGGGTCCGAATATCAATATGGCTGATAAAAGTCTTCTAGATTTCTTATTTCCTATTCATTTTGTTGTTGTAACATGAAACAATCCTTTTAATTGGATTTGCTTTTGGTAATGACAGAGTTCGTCCATCACTTGATCATATGTTAGTGTATGAGTACATGTTTATACACACATACACTGGTCTACCCTTGTGGGGTCCGAATATCAATATGGCTGATAAAAGTCTTCTAGATTTCTTATTTCCTATTCATTTTGTCGTTGTAACATGAAACAATCCTTTTAATTGGATTTGCTTTTGGTAATGACAGAGATCGTCCATCACTTGGTCATATATTAGTGTATAAGTACATGTTTATACACACATACACTGGTCAACCCTTGTGGGGTCCGAATATCAATATGGCTGATAAAAGTCTTCTAGATTTCTTATTTCCTATTCATTTTGTCGTTGTAACATGAAACAATCCTTTTAATTGGATTTGCTTTTGGTAATGACAGAGTTCGTCCATCACTTGATCATATGTTAGTGTATGAGTACATGTTTATACACACATACACTGGTCAACCCTTGTGGGGTCCGAATATCAATATGGCTGATAAAAGTCTTCTAGATTTCTTATTTCCTATCCATTTTGTCGTTGTAACATGAAACAATCCTTTTAATTGGATTTGCTTTTGGTAATGACAGAGATCGTCCATCACTTGGTCATATATTAGTGTATAAGTACATGTTTATACACACATACACTGGTCAACCCTTGTGGGGTCCGAATATCAATATGGCTGATAAAAGTCTTCTAGATTTCTTATTTCCTATCCATTTTGTCGTTGTAACATGAAACAATCCTTTTAATTGGATTTGCTTTTGGTAATGACAGAGTTCGTCCATCACTTGATCATATGTTAGTGTATGAGTACATGTTTATACACACATACACTGGTCTACCCTTGTGGGGTCCGAATATCAATATGGCTGATAAAAGTCTTCTAGATTGTTCAATGTTCTGTTAAAAATCAATGCATTGAATTGCATTGTCTTTTGATGATTAAACGCATCTGATTTTGCACATGAATTGGTCATGTGTGTTTTAATGAGTACAAAGATATTGTTGTTCATGAGTTTATTGCTTTAGGGTTTGATTTCACAATTATCTAATGTAATTCATGTTACAGGTTGATGGTGAGCATTCTACCAATGTGGCCTTTGAACACAGCGACCAGGAACTGATGGAAAGTTCCAACACAAGGGTCCAAGACATCAATGAGGTTTCCCCTACTTCAATTCTGAAGGTGAGTCTTGTTTGGTGAACACGCCAATACACTTTCACCATTCAAGAGGGAAGCAGCACTCATATTCTAGATTAATGTTACTTATCTTGTACAGGGGCACAAGTTAGTTTTTTGTATTTGCTTCAGTGTTTGTGTAGTTTGAAAAACACTTTCTCTTGTTCACCCTTGTGGGAACCATGTATGACATTTGGGGTAAAAATCTTCTTTAAAATGTTTAATTCCTATTCATTGTTCTTGTAATGTGAAAAAAATCACTTTAATTGTTGTCTTTTTTAGTATTGCCCAAAACAGAGTTCCTCCATCACTTGGTCATATGTTAGTGTATAAGTACATGTTTATACACACATACACTGGTCTACCCTTGTGGGGTCCGAATATCAATATGGCTGATAAAAGTCTTCTAGATTTCTTATTTCCTATTCATTTTGTCGTTGTAACATGAAACAATCCTTTTAATTGGATTTGCTTTTGGTAATGACAGAGTTCGTCCATCACTTGGTCATATGTTAGTGTATAAGTACATGTTTATACACACATACACTGGTCTACCCTTGTGTGTCACGGTAGACACATTCTCTGTTCCTTCTCGTCTCGTGTTTATGTTGTGGTTTGAATGCACGTGGGTAGTGGGCGTGAATGTATGACATCACCTGATCCACTTCAGCTGATCCTCATTCACTTCACCAGCTGCAGTCAATCTCACCACTCTATTTATACTTACCGCTGTTCTATCATCCTTGTCAGATCGTTGTTTGATGTCGTTCGTGTTGGTGTTCCAGTGTCCAGTTCCTGCCTTGTGTTCCAGTTCCTGTTCTCCGTCTTCGTCTTTGGATTTCGTCTGCTGTTTCACCGTCACCGCACCATCGTCTCTTCACCACCGGATCCTGACCACCGAAGTCCCTGTGTCACCCGTTCTACATCTGCCTGTACTGCATCATCATCATCATCATCCTTATTAAATCTACTGTTTACTTGCATTTGCTTCTCGTCTATTATTACATGATGACAGAACGATCTGACCAGGAAAGAGAAGCAGCGAGTGCATCACAGAGATCGATGGAGGAATTCATTCACCATAGCATCAGGAGGATGGATTCGCAGCAGCGAGAGATCGGCGACACGGGACGCGCAGTACAGGCCTTGGTGACACAGGTGTCCGAGCTCACCCAGCAGATCCAACGCCTACAGGGTCCCACTGCGCCGCCCACACCGACCGTTCCTCCCATACCACCAGAAGGACCCTCCCAGCCAGAGCCCCGTCTTCCAGTGCCAGAGCATTATGCCGGTGAGACTACCTTTTGCAGAGCATTTTTGACCCGCTGTACGATGCATTTCGCTTTACAGCCCCGCACGTTCAACACGGAACAAGCGAAGGTGGCGTTCGTTCTCACTCTGCTGACGGGGAAGGCTGCGCTTTGGGGAACGGCGGTGTGGGAGAACCAACACCCATGCTGCGCCTCGTTCCAGACCCTCGCCGCCGAAATGAGGAAAGTTTTCGACAGGGCTGTCTCTGGGAGAGAGGCAGCCCGAAGACTGGCGGAACTACAGCAGGGAGAAAGGTCGGTTTCGGACTACTCTATTGAATTTCGGACCCTGGCGGCGGAGTGCGGCTGGAACGAGGAGGCGCAGTGGGATATGTTCCTGCATGGGTTGGCTGACCACGTCCAGAGGGAGATCTACGCCCTGGATCTACCCACCACTCTCAACGGGTTGGTCGACTTGGCTCTGCGGGTGGACGCTCGGCTGTCTAGGGTCGAGCGCCGAGCCCCGTCCACCCGTACCTTCGCAGGGACCGACCCTCCACGATCCAGCGGCAGGGACGTGGTCAGCCCCGTCTACGATCCCGAGCCCATGCAGGTGGGTCGAGCTCGGCTTTCCCGGGAGGAGAGGGAGAGGCGGAGATCCCAGGGCCTTTGCCTGTATTGTGGAGGAGCGGGACATTACGCATACAACTGTCCGGTAAAAGGCCAAGCCCGATAGTAAAACTGAGGCTACTATCGGGTGGGATCTCCGCTAGGAAGACCTCATCATCGATTACATCTACCTCCACACTCCTTCCGGTAAGACTAAGGTGGTCAGTCCAACAGCACGACTGCCATGCACTTCTGGACTCTGGGGCTGAAGGTAATTTTATGGACCACACTTTTGCACAGAAAATTCAGATTCCCCTCAGACCCCTCACTCACAGAATTGCCGTTCACGCACTCAATGGACAAGAACTCCCCACCATTTCCCTTTGCACTGAAGACATCACCCTCACCACTTCCGGCAACCATTCTGAGACTATTTCATTCTTCATCATGGACTCACCCCTTGCACCCGTCGTCCTCGGACACCCCTGGCTCATCCGTCACAACCCCCGAGTGGACTGGCACCATAGATCAGTACTGGAGTGGAGCAAGGAATGTCATAAGTCTTGTCTCGTGTCTGCCTGTTCGTCTGTGCCTGTTTCTGTGTTTCAGGAGGAAGCAGGGGATCTGTCTAACGTGCCCGCGGAGTACCTGGACCTGAAGGAGGTGTTCAGTAAGTCTCGTGCTGCTTCTCTCCCTCCGCATCGTCCCTATGACTGTGCTATAGATTTACTGCCAGGTAAGTCTCCGCCTAAAGGCAAGTTATATTCACTTTCTATTCCAGAAAGGGAGGCTATGGAGAAATATATTTCTGATTCTCTAGCAACCAAGTTCATTCGCCCTTCCTCTTCTCCAGCGGGGGCGGGGTTCTTTTTTGTGGGGAAGAAGGACGGTTCTCTGCGACCTTGTATTGATTACCGAGGGCTGAATAACATCACGGTAAAGAATACTTATCCTTTGCCGTTGATGTCTTCAGCCTTCGAGAGGTTGCAGGGAGCGTCCATCTTCACAAAACTGGATTTACGTAACGCTTATCATTTGGTTCGCATCAGGGAGGGGGATGAATGGAAAACTGCGTTTAACACCCCCAGGGGGCACTTTGAATATTTGGTCATGCCTTTCGGGCTGTCCAACTCCCCAGCAGTTTTCCAGGCACTGGTCAACGACGTGTTGCGAGATATGATCGATCAGTTCATATATGTCTACCTGGATGACATATTGATTTTTTCTTCTTCTCTCCAGGAACACGTGCAACACGTCAGACGAGTGCTTCAGAGGTTGCTAGAGAATGGGCTTTTTGTCAAGGCGGAGAAATGCGATTTCCATGCACAGTCGGTCCCGTTTTTAGGGTACATCGTCTCGTCTGAGGGAGTGCGGATGGACCCTGAGAAGATCAAGGCTGTGGTAGATTGGCCAAGCCCAGATTCCCGCAAGGCCCTGCAGAGGTTTCTGGGATTCGCCAATTTCTACCGGCGTTTTATTCGCAATTTTAGCCAACTAGTCGCACCTCTGACTGCCTTGACCTCCCCCAGAACTACGTTCAGGTGGTCAGACACAGCCGAAGCTGTGTTCTCCAAACTAAAGGGCCGCTTTGTTTCAGCCCCCATCCTTGTCGCCCCTGATTCTTCACGTCAGTTCGTGGTGGAGGTCGACGCATCAGAGGTGGGAGTAGGCGCAGTGTTGTCCCAACGCTCTTCCACAGACGACAGGATGCATCCCTGCGCGTTTTTGTCTCATCGTTTATCTCCAGCCGAACGCAATTACGACATTGGTAACAGAGAGTTGTTGGCAGTTAAGTTAGCGTTGGAGGAATGGCGCCACTGGTTAGAAGGGTCGGGGGTACCTTTTATTGTCTGGACTGATCACAAGAACCTAGAGTACATCAGAACCGCCAAAAGATTGAACTCCAGGCAGGCTCGATGGGCATTATTTTTCGGTCGCTTCGATTTTACTCTTTCATACCGCCCGGGTTCCAAGAACGTCAAACCCGATTCACTATCCCGTATATTTGATTTTTCCGAACGCCCGTCTACTCCCGAGTGTATTTTGCCCGAAACTCTATTCGTTTCCACACTCACATGGGAGGTCGAATCGAAGGTCAAGAAGGCCTTAGAAGGGGTAACGCCTCCGCCCGGTTGCCCACCGAACCGATTGTTTGTGCCGGAGGGATTACGGTCCGACGTTATTCAGTGGGGTCATAACTCCAACGTGGCTTGCCATCCAGGAGTTAATCGTACTAGCTTTTTGGTCAAGCAACGGTTCTGGTGGCCACTTATGGCTCGCGATATTCACGATTTTGTTTTGGCTTGCTCGGTTTGTGCCACTGGTAAGACTTCCAATCGACCTCCAGATGGGTTACTCCAACCGCTGTCGGTTCCTTCGAGACCCTGGTCCCACATCGCACTAGATTTTATTACCGCCCTCCCGCCCTCTCAGGGGAACACAGTCGTTTTGACTGTAGTGGACCGATTCTCGAAGGCAGCCCATTTTGTCCCCTTACCCAAATTACCCTCAGCTAAGGAGACAGCGGTTACAGTCGTAGATCACGTTTTTCGTTTACATGGCCTTCCGATTGACGTGGTGTCCGACAGGGGACCCCAGTTCGTGTCCAAATTTTGGCGAGAGTTTTGCAGATTACTGGGGGCGACGGTTAGTTTGTCCTCAGGGTTTCATCCCCAGAGCAATGGTCAAACCGAGAGAGCCAACCAGGATTTGGAGAGAGTGTTGCGATGTTTGGTTTCCAAGAATCCTTCCTCTTGGAGTCAACAACTCTCCATGGTGGAGTACGCCCACAACACGTTGCCAGTGTCGGCTACGGGCCTATCTCCGTTTGAGTGTAGTGTAGGTTACCAGCCACCAATTTTTCCCAGTCTGGAATCCGAGGTCGCGGTCCCCTCCGCTCACGCCTTTGTTCAGAGGTGTCACCGTACCTGGACTAGAGCCCGTGAGACTCTACTCCAGGTGGGGGCGCGCACTAAGGCTAAGGCCGATCGCCACAGGTCGAAGCCTCCCGTATACGTCGTTGGTCAAAAGGTGTGGCTTTCAACCAAGAACATTCCTCTTCGCTCCGTATCTAACAAACTTGCTCCCAAATTTATTGGCCCGTTTGCTGTCACCAAGATCATTAGCCCGGTGGCAGTCCGCCTCAAATTGCCTCCCGCGTACAGGAGGATCCATCCCGCCTTCCATGTATCTAAAATTAAACCCGTGTTTCATTCTCATATTAATCCGCCTGTCCCGGTTCCTCCCCCACCGCGACTCGTAGATGGGGAGACCACGTATTCGGTTAATCGTATACTGAACTCCAGGCGGAGAGGACGCGGATTCCAGTACTTGGTGGACTGGGAGGGTTACGGTCCGGAGGAGAGAAGTTGGGTGCCTGCTAGAGACATACTGGATCACTCCCTCATCGATGATTACAATCGACAGGGTAAGGAGTCTGGGAACGCCAGGAGGCGTTCTTAGGAGGAGGGGTACTGTCACGGTAGACACATTCTCTGTTCCTTCTCGTCTCGTGTTTATGTTGTGGTTTGAATGCACGTGGGTAGTGGGCGTGAATGTATGACATCACCTGATCCACTTCAGCTGATCCTCATTCACTTCACCAGCTGCAGTCAATCTCACCACTCTATTTATACTTACCGCTGTTCTATCATCCTTGTCAGATCGTTGTTTGATGTCGTTCGTGTTGGTGTTCCAGTGTCCAGTTCCTGCCTTGTGTTCCAGTTCCTGTTCTCCGTCTTCGTCTTTGGATTTCGTCTGCTGTTTCACCGTCACCGCACCATCGTCTCTTCACCACCGGATCCTGACCACCGAAGTCCCTGTGTCACCCGTTCTACATCTGCCTGTACTGCATCATCATCATCATCATCCTTATTAAATCTACTGTTTACTTGCATTTGCTTCTCGTCTATTATTACATGATGACATTGTGGGGTCCGAATATCAATATGGCTGATAAAAGTCTTCTAGATTTCTTATTTCCTATTCATTTTGTTGTTGTAACATGAAACAATCCTTTTCATTGGATTTGCTTTTGGTAATGACAGAGTTCGTCCATCACTTGATCATATGTTAGTGTATAAGTACATGTTTATACACACATACACTGGTCTACCCTTGTGGGGTCCGAATATCAATATGGCTGATAAAAGTCTTCTAGATTTCTTATTTCCTATTCATTTTGTTGTTGTAACATGAAACAATCCTTTTCATTGGATTTGCTTTTGGTAATGACAGAGTTCGTCCATCACTTGATCATATGTTAGTGTATGAGTACATGTTTATACACACATACACTGGTCTACCCTTGTGGGGTCCGAATATCAATATGGCTGATAAAAGTCTTCTAGATTGTTCAATGTTCTGTTAAAAATCAATGCATTGAATTGCATTGTCTTTTGATGATTAAACGCATCTGATTTTGCACATGAATTTGTCATGTGTGTTTTAATGAGTACAAACATATTGTTGTTCATGAGTTTATTGCTTTAGGGTTTGATTACACAATTATTTAATGTAATTCATGTTACAGGTTGATGGTGAGCATTTTACCAATGTGGCCTTTGAACACAGCGACCAGGAACTGATGGAAAGTTCCAACACAAGGGTCCAAGACATCAATGAGGTTTCCCCTACTTCAATTCTGAAGGTGAGTCTTGTTTGGTGAACACGCCAATACACTTTCACCATTCCAGAGGGAAGCAGCACTCATATTCTAGATTAATGTTACTTATCTTGTACAGGGGCACAAGTTAGTTTTTTGTATTTGCTTCAGTGTTTGTGTAGTTTAAAAAACACTTTCCTGGTTCACCCTTGTGGGAACCATGTATGACATTTGGGGTAAAAATCTTCTTTAAAATCTTTCATTCCTATTCATTGTTCTTGTAATGTGAAAAAAATCACTTTAATTGTTGTCTTTTTTAGTATTGCCCAAAACAGAGTTCGTCCATCACTTGGTCATATGTTAGTGTATAAGTACATGTTTATACACGCATACACTGGTCTACCCTTGTGGGGTCCGAATATCAATATGGCTGATAAAAGTCTTCTAGATTTCTTATTTCCTATCCATTTTGTCGTTGTAACATGAAACAATCCTTTTAATTGGATTTGCTTTTGGTAATGACAGAGTTCGTCCATCACTTGATCATATGTTAGTGTATGAGTACATGTTTATACACACATACACTGGTCTACCCTTGTGGGGTCCGAATATCAATATGGCTGATAAAAGTCTTCTAGATTGTTCAATGTTCTGTTAAAAATCAATGCATTGAATTGCATTGTCTTTTGATGATTAAACGCATCTGATTTTGCACATGAATTTGTCATGTGTGTTTTAATGAGTACAAACATATTGTTGTTCATGAGTTTATTGCTTTAGGGTTTGATTTCACAATTATTTAATGTAATTCATGTTACAGGTTGATGGTGAGCATTTTACCAATGTGGCCTTTGAACACAGCGACCAGGAACTGATGGAAAGTTCCAACACAAGGGTCCAAGACATCAATGAGGTTTCCCCTACTTCAATTCTGAAGGTGAGTCTTGTTTGGTGAACACGCCAATACACTTTCAACATTCAAGAGGGAAGCAGCACTCATTTTTCTAGATTAATGTTACTTATCTTGTACAGGGGCACAAGTTAGTTTTTTGTATTTGCTTCAGTGTTTGTGTAGTTTAAAAAACACTTTCCTGGTTCACCCTTGTGGGAACCATGTATGACATTTGGGGTAAAAATCTTCTTTAAAATCTTTCATTCCTATTCATTGTTCTTGTAATGTGAAAAAAATCACTTTAATTGTTGTCTTTTTTAGTATTGCCCAAAACAGAGTTCGTCCATCACTTGGTCATATGTTAGTGTATAAGTACATGTTTATACACACATACACTGGTCAACCCTTGTGGGGTCCGAATATCAATATGGCTGATAAAAGTCTTCTAGATTTCTTATTTCCTATTCATTTTGTCGTTGTAACATGACACAATCCTTTTAATTGGATTTGCTTTTGGTAATGACAGAGTTCGTCCATCACTTGATCATATGTTAGTGTATGAGTACATGTTTATACACACATACACTGGTCAACCCTTGTGGGGTCCGAATATCAATATGGCTGATAAAAGTCTTCTAGATTTCTTATTTCCTATTCATTTTGTTGTTGTAACATGAAACAATCCTTTTAATTGGATTTGCTTTTGGTAATGACAGAGTTCGTCCATCACTTGATCATATGTTAGTGTATGAGTACATGTTTATACACACATACACTGGTCTACCCTTGTGGGGTCCGAATATCAATATGGCTGATAAAAGTCTTCTAGATTTCTTATTTCCTATTCATTTTGTCGTTGTAACATGAAACAATCCTTTTAATTGGATTTGCTTTTGGTAATGACAGAGATCGTCCATCACTTGGTCATATATTAGTGTATAAGTACATGTTTATACACACATACACTGGTCAACCCTTGTGGGGTCCGAATATCAATATGGCTGATAAAAGTCTTCTAGATTTCTTATTTCCTATTCATTTTGTCGTTGTAACATGAAACAATCCTTTTAATTGGATTTGCTTTTGGTAATGACAGAGTTCGTCCATCACTTGATCATATGTTAGTGTATGAGTACATGTTTATACACACATACACTGGTCAACCCTTGTGGGGTCCGAATATCAATATGGCTGATAAAAGTCTTCTAGATTTCTTATTTCCTATCCATTTTGTCGTTGTAACATGAAACAATCCTTTTAATTGGATTTGCTTTTGGTAATGACAGAGATCGTCCATCACTTGGTCATATATTAGTGTATAAGTACATGTTTATACACACATACACTGGTCAACCCTTGTGGGGTCCGAATATCAATATGGCTGATAAAAGTCTTCTAGATTTCTTATTTCCTATCCATTTTGTCGTTGTAACATGAAACAATCCTTTTAATTGGATTTGCTTTTGGTAATGACAGAGTTCGTCCATCACTTGATCATATGTTAGTGTATGAGTACATGTTTATACACACATACACTGGTCTACCCTTGTGGGGTCCGAATATCAATATGGCTGATAAAAGTCTTCTAGATTGTTCAATGTTCTGTTAAAAATCAATGCATTGAATTGCATTGTCTTTTGATGATTAAACGCATCTGATTTTGCACATGAATTGGTCATGTGTGTTTTAATGAGTACAAAGATATTGTTGTTCATGAGTTTATTGCTTTAGGGTTTGATTTCACAATTATCTAATGTAATTCATGTTACAGGTTGATGGTGAGCATTCTACCAATGTGGCCTTTGAACACAGCGACCAGGAACTGATGGAAAGTTCCAACACAAGGGTCCAAGACATCAATGAGGTTTCCCCTACTTCAATTCTGAAGGTGAGTCTTGTTTGGTGAACACGCCAATACACTTTCACCATTCAAGAGGGAAGCAGCACTCATATTCTAGATTAATGTTACTTATCTTGTACAGGGGCACAAGTTAGTTTTTTGTATTTGCTTCAGTGTTTGTGTAGTTTGAAAAACACTTTCTCTTGTTCACCCTTGTGGGAACCATGTATGACATTTGGGGTAAAAATCTTCTTTAAAATGTTTAATTCCTATTCATTGTTCTTGTAATGTGAAAAAAATCACTTTAATTGTTGTCTTTTTTAGTATTGCCCAAAACAGAGTTCCTCCATCACTTGGTCATATGTTAGTGTATAAGTACATGTTTATACACACATACACTGGTCTACCCTTGTGGGGTCCGAATATCAATATGGCTGATAAAAGTCTTCTAGATTTCTTATTTCCTATTCATTTTGTCGTTGTAACATGAAACAATCCTTTTAATTGGATTTGCTTTTGGTAATGACAGAGTTCGTCCATCACTTGGTCATATGTTAGTGTATAAGTACATGTTTATACACACATACACTGGTCTACCCTTGTGGGGTCCGAATATCAATATGGCTGATAAAAGTCTTCTAGATTTCTTATTTCCTATTCATTTTGTTGTTGTAACATGAAACAATCCTTTTCATTGGATTTGCTTTTGGTAATGACAGAGTTCGTCCATCACTTGATCATATGTTAGTGTATAAGTACATGTTTATACACACATACACTGGTCTACCCTTGTGGGGTCCGAATATCAATATGGCTGATAAAAGTCTTCTAGATTTCTTATTTCCTATTCATTTTGTTGTTGTAACATGAAACAATCCTTTTCATTGGATTTGCTTTTGGTAATGACAGAGTTCGTCCATCACTTGATCATATGTTAGTGTATGAGTACATGTTTATACACACATACACTGGTCTACCCTTGTGGGGTCCGAATATCAATATGGCTGATAAAAGTCTTCTAGATTGTTCAATGTTCTGTTAAAAATCAATGCATTGAATTGCATTGTCTTTTGATGATTAAACGCATCTGATTTTGCACATGAATTTGTCATGTGTGTTTTAATGAGTACAAACATATTGTTGTTCATGAGTTTATTGCTTTAGGGTTTGATTACACAATTATTTAATGTAATTCATGTTACAGGTTGATGGTGAGCATTTTACCAATGTGGCCTTTGAACACAGCGACCAGGAACTGATGGAAAGTTCCAACACAAGGGTCCAAGACATCAATGAGGTTTCCCCTACTTCAATTCTGAAGGTGAGTCTTGTTTGGTGAACACGCCAATACACTTTCACCATTCCAGAGGGAAGCAGCACTCATATTCTAGATTAATGTTACTTATCTTGTACAGGGGCACAAGTTAGTTTTTTGTATTTGCTTCAGTGTTTGTGTAGTTTAAAAAACACTTTCCTGGTTCACCCTTGTGGGAACCATGTATGACATTTGGGGTAAAAATCTTCTTTAAAATCTTTCATTCCTATTCATTGTTCTTGTAATGTGAAAAAAATCACTTTAATTGTTGTCTTTTTTAGTATTGCCCAAAACAGAGTTCGTCCATCACTTGGTCATATGTTAGTGTATAAGTACATGTTTATACACGCATACACTGGTCTACCCTTGTGGGGTCCGAATATCAATATGGCTGATAAAAGTCTTCTAGATTTCTTATTTCCTATCCATTTTGTCGTTGTAACATGAAACAATCCTTTTAATTGGATTTGCTTTTGGTAATGACAGAGTTCGTCCATCACTTGATCATATGTTAGTGTATGAGTACATGTTTATACACACATACACTGGTCTACCCTTGTGGGGTCCGAATATCAATATGGCTGATAAAAGTCTTCTAGATTGTTCAATGTTCTGTTAAAAATCAATGCATTGAATTGCATTGTCTTTTGATGATTAAACGCATCTGATTTTGCACATGAATTTGTCATGTGTGTTTTAATGAGTACAAACATATTGTTGTTCATGAGTTTATTGCTTTAGGGTTTGATTTCACAATTATTTAATGTAATTCATGTTACAGGTTGATGGTGAGCATTTTACCAATGTGGCCTTTGAACACAGCGACCAGGAACTGATGGAAAGTTCCAACACAAGGGTCCAAGACATCAATGAGGTTTCCCCTACTTCAATTCTGAAGGTGAGTCTTGTTTGGTGAACACGCCAATACACTTTCAACATTCAAGAGGGAAGCAGCACTCATATTCTAGATTAATGTTACTTATCTTGTACAGGGGCACAAGTTAGTTTTTTGTATTTGCTTCAGTGTTTGTGTAGTTTAAAAAACACTTTCCTGGTTCACCCTTGTGGGAACCATGTATGACATTTGGGGTAAAAATCTTCTTTAAAATCTTTCATTCCTATTCATTGTTCTTGTAATGTGAAAAAAATCACTTTAATTGTTGTCTTTTTTAGTATTGCCCAAAACAGAGTTCGTCCATCACTTGGTCATATGTTAGTGTATAAGTACATGTTTATACACACATACACTGGTCAACCCTTGTGGGGTCCGAATATCAATATGGCTGATAAAAGTCTTCTAGATTTCTTATTTCCTATTCATTTTGTCGTTGTAACATGACACAATCCTTTTAATTGGATTTGCTTTTGGTAATGACAGAGTTCGTCCATCACTTGATCATATGTTAGTGTATGAGTACATGTTTATACACACATACACTGGTCTACCCTTGTGGGGTCCGAATATCAATATGGCTGATAAAAGTCTTCTAGATTTCTTATTTCCTATTCATTTTGTCGTTGTAACATGACACAATCCTTTTAATTGGATTTGCTTTTGGTAATGACAGAGTTCGTCCATCACTTGATCATATGTTAGTGTATGAGTACATGTTTATACACACATACACTGGTCTACCCTTGTGGGGTCCGAATATCAATATGGCTGATAAAAGTCTTCTAGATTGTTCAATGTTCTGTTAAAAATCAATGCATTGTATTGCATTGTCTTTTGATGATTAAACGCATCTGATTTTGCACATGAATTTGTCATGTGTGTTTTAATGAGTACAAACATATTGTTGTTCATTAGTTTATTGCTTTAGGGTTTGATTTCACAATTATTTAATGTAATTCATGTTACAGGTTGATGGTGAGCATTTTACCAATGTGGCCTTTGAACACAGCGACCAGAAACTGATGGAAAGTTCCAACACAAGGGTCCAAGACATCAATGAGGTTTCCCCTACTTCAATTCTGAAGGTGAGTCTTGTTTGGTGAACACGCCAATACACTTTCACCATTCAAGAGGGAAGCAGCACTCATATTCTAGATTAATGTTACTTATCTTGTACAGGGGCACAAGTTAGTTTTTTGTATTTGCTTCAGTGTTTGTGTAGTTTAAAAAACACTTTCCTGGTTCACCCTTGTGGGAACCATGTATGACATTTGGGGTAAAAATCTTCTTTAAACTGTTTAATTCCTATTCATTGTTCTTGTAATGTGAAAAAAATCACTTTAATTGTTGTCTTTTTTAGTATTGCCCAAAACAGAGTTCGTCCATCACTTGGTCATATGTTAGTGTATGAGTACATGTTTATACACACATACACTGGTCTACCCTTGTGGGGTCCGAATATCAATATGGCTGATAAAAGTCTTCTAGATTTCTTATTTCCTATCCATTTTGTCGTTGTAACATGACACAATCCTTTTAATTGGATTTGCTTTTGGTAATGACAGAGTTCGTCCATCACTTGGTCATATGTTAGTGTATAAGTACATGTTTATACACACATACACTGGTCTACCCTTGTGGGGTCCGAATATCAATATGGCTGATAAAAGTCTTCTAGATTTCTTATTTCCTATCCATTTTGTCGTTGTAACATGACACAATCCTTTTAATTGGATTTGCTTTTGGTAATGACAGAGTTCGTCCATCACTTGGTCATATATTAGTGTATAAGTACATGTTTATACACACATACACTGGTCTACCCTTGTGGGGTCCGAATATCAATATGGCTGATAAAAGTCTTCTAGATTTCTTATTTCCTATCCATTTTGTCGTTGTAACATGAAACAATCCTTTTAATTGGATTTGCTTTTGGTAATGACAGAGTTCGTCCATCACTTGATCATATGTTAGTGTATGAGTACATGTTTATACACACATACACTGGTCTACCCTTGTGGGGTCCGAATATCAATATGGCTGATAAAAGTCTTCTAGATTGTTCAATGTTCTGTTAAAAATCAATGCATTGAATTGCATTGTCTTTTGATGATTAAACGCATCTGATTTTGCACATGAATTTGTCATGTGTGTTTTAATGAGTACAAACATATTGTTGTTCATGAGTTTATTGCTTTAGGGTTTGATTTCACAATTATTTAATGTAATTCATGTTACAGGTTGATGGTGAGCATTTTACCAATGTGGCCTTTGAACACAGCGACCAGGAACTGATGGAAAGTTCCAACACAAGGGTCCAAGACATCAATGAGGTTTCCCCTACTTCAATTCTGAAGGTGAGTCTCAGGGCTCTACACTAACCTTTTCCACTGGTGTTACTTGAGCTACTAACTTTTTTAATTTCTGGCTCAAAAATATGATTTGGTGTCACAAATGTTTTCGCTGCGTGCCTATGACCTAAATCCCATGAATGTCATTGTTGGTTGTTACTGACAGCATAGGAGATTTTCTATTAGGACAGTTATGGTGATTATTATTATTTTACATATATAATTATGTCACTTTTTCAATCATAAGCACATCTTTATTTTTGAGCATTAGAATACCGTATAACTTCAAATAATAGCCGAGTCCCAAACAGACGCCTGTCTCTTTTACACGCCTCGTGTGGCTGCAGATTTGGATAAATAAAGGCCAGTCTCAAATAGAGGCCTGGTCTGTTTTTTAGTTTCGGGTTGTATTTAATCTTCTAAAACCCGTCAGATCGTCTGTTTTAGCCAGTTATATGGTGCAGATTGCGCATGCAAGAGAGCCCTTCGCATTAGGGAGGGAGCTGTTTGCGCAAGCGAGGATCGCGGTGATGAAGATGTTAGGGATGTGTCATTTGGGTCATTTTGTATCACATGATTGCAGTTGTTTTACAGGGTAGCCTTCTTTCTTTCTTGCTGATGTGTTTCGGGCAACAAGTTCATAGGCTCGATGAATATGTATAGGTGACACGCCACATCTATTACAACTCAAGGTATTATGAAATTCTCAATTAATTCTGTTAACGGACGGTCCGAGGTAAAGTGTTCAGACTGCGGACTTAGCAACGATTCTATTTAATTTTACAGTACAATCATAACATAGTACAGACATTATCTTAATTTCATAATGTCCTTAAACATAAAAATATTGCTGGGCATAAACTGAGAGTGTGCGTGTCCGGTGTGCGATACCTCGAGTTGTCCTAGACGCGGTGCTGCGCTTCTCGTCCGGTGTGCGACCACCTTAATTCTTACATTAACTGATTTGTTAAACACATTCGAATTATAAATAAAACGTGATATAATGTGGTAACCGCCTACGGTCATGCTTTCCGTCTATCAGCCCATGCTATTTGGATGGTTATCTCTAGGCCTACACTCAATGAACAACATCTCAACACAAAATTAAAGGCCTGCCTCATATAGACGCCTGTCTCAAATACAAGCCGGTGCATATCGGCGATTTGGGAAAATAGAAGCCTTGGCTATTATTTAAGTTATTATTAAAGGTATAGAGGAGGATTTTCCTTTTCCGGGTGGGTAGCCTATACTATTGGTCCACCTAAGTGTCAATCATTCTGGTGATATGTTTATGTAAGGCCGTCGTACGTGCTCGTCCCTATGTAGTTTTCGCTTTCTGCGCATGCACACTTTCAGGTGTATTATGTGTGATGAGTTACGGTTTCAGCCATTCCTTTGAAAATGGCTGAGGGTATGATAAGAAGAGAAAGGCCGCTGAATAGAGAAACAAGACCAGAGTTATTTTGGGTGAATATTTCACACGCTGGCGTGCGCTAAAAGCACAGGTTGGGCTTCACACTGATGACGCAGTCGCGAAGATTCTACTAGACAGGTAAAGTTTGTCATGCTATTTGGAGAAATCCATTTAAAATCACTGCTAGTAAAAGTTAATGTAAGCTATGATTAGCGATGCCAGACCTGGCACAAGTCATGCACCACGTAGACACGTTAAACATCTCAATTTGTCTAGCCTTAGCCTTATGACCAAATGGTAAATGGTATCACACTGAAATATTCTAAAACCTTGTGTGTTCATTTTCGATAATTCCAATGTGTTCTCCATAGTATTTATTACACAAATGCAACAAGCTACTTCTCCATTGCATATCATGTCTCTCTCGTGCACACGTTTAATAGGCGTTACCTCTCGGGAGCAAATAGTGTTGCGCATGTGCATTTTTAAAAAAATTGGAGAGGGCGGATCTTCTCTAATATTCGGAAAGATCCTCCGCTATACCTTTAAGTTTTACGGTAATCCTAAATGTATAGATTTATAACCATTTTACAAGTTCTCTTTTTTGTAAAACATTTGTTATTGCAATTCTATATTCATACAGGTTACAAAGAAACCAATGAATTCTTTAGTTGACTACACAGACTCTGATGAAGTCAGCTCTGGACCAGATTTTTCTTCAGATTTACCATCTAGCAGCATACAGGTTGGTTTTTTCCGATTTGCTTTAAATGTTTCATTTATCTATTGTTTTCATTACAAAACTGCACTTTTAGTAGATGTCATGCTGTTTATAATTTGTTTCTCCTTTGTAGCATCTCAGTAGTAAAAGTACTGTGGAAAGAGAAAATGTGCCACAGTTTAGGACTAAAAGCACTCTGGTAAGGCAGGCAGCATTTTTACAGATAGTTGTTCTATTTATAGGCATGCTTGATCCCGATTTAGAATTATTCTCCATTAGTCAAGTCCAATGTTTTTATGTGGTGAAATTGTGTGAACATGCCATTTTACAAAACACCTGCCTCTTTGACAGCTTTGCTTTGTCATGTACATTTTAAACATGTACATGCTCTAGCTCTATATTTTTATTTGTAAATTATTCATGATTTCACCAAACAGAATTATTCCTCAGAATCTGTGAAATTGTAACATTTCATTCATTGTTTTTAAGATGGAGGAGACTCTTAATTGGTCTGAAGAGCTTTTTGACAGTCCAGAAAGTTTTGACTCAAGTACAGATGAGGAGGAAGATAACATACGTAAAATTGTGCCAAGACTTAGGAAGTCAAGAAACATTTTGGTAAGCACCCATAGTGCAAGGCATGATTTGTAAGAATGTATGTTCCTTGATTAGTGTTGTTTATGAAAATCTACACTTACTATGAAAATGTTTTATAATATGCATTACCCATGATCAGTGCAACAAATTGCATCAATAGCCAAGTTTCCATCCACTTGTCAATCGAATTATCAAATTGATTTGAGACATTTTAAGGTAATTTTTTTTTACTCCTGTTGTATTGGACAAACTTAGTTGTGTGTTGTGTAGCTTATTTGTTATTATGTTTTAATAGGGTAATCAGAAGATTTCTGTTGGATCTGAAAAACTAAGTGAATCAAGCCAGGACAGTGGAGAAGAATATGTTCCATCCACAAGTGGGGATAGTACAGATAGTAACATGAGCCAAGAACTATCATTAAAAAGTCGAGCTGATCCAACAGTTGGTTCTTCACTTCCATGCAAGCTCAAATTCAAGACACCTCTCAAAACCTCCAGAATTGCTGCTATTACACAAAGCCAACATAATGCTCCTGACAGCACCACATCAGGTAAAACAACAGTTGGCGATGCATCAGTACTTGTTCCTGCTGTCGTCAGAAAGAGCAATGGATCTCGAATGTACAACAAGCGACAGTACTGCCTATATTGTAGCTCAGCGGTCCAAAAAATATCTAGACACTTGGAGCGTGTTCACTTAAATGAGATTGAGGTTTCAAGAGCATTGAGTTTTCCAAAGGGATCCCATCAAAGGAAATTGCAGCTTGAATTTCTGAGAAACAAAGGAAACTTTGCACATAATGCTGAAGTAATAAAAACAGGGTCTGGAATTCTTGTTCCCTTTAAACAACCAAAAAAAAAGTGTGAGGGTCAAGACTTCCTTCACTGTGTGTACTGTCAAGGGTTGTTTATGAAAAGAGTGCTTTGGAGACACATGCAAAGCTGTAAATTCCAACCTAGCTGTGTTAAATCTAAACCTGGAAAAACTACAGTCCAATCCCTCTGTGCTTTTGCTGAACCGGCACCCTCTGCGGTTAGTGAAAGTGTTTGGAAGATGGTGAACAACATGACACAAGATGATATCTCTCTTGAAGTAAAAAATGATCACTGCATCATGGAGTTTGGAAAACATCTATATAACAGGCTTGGAGCCGATGTCAGCAAGCATGAATATATTCGTCAAAAGTTGAGGGAGCTTGGTCGGCTGTGTTTACATGGTAGAGAGGTCACACCACTGCAAACTATCAAAGATTATGTCACACCAGAAAACTTCATGCTAGCAGTTACTGCAGTAAGACACACAGCGGGTTTCAACGAGGAAACTAGCAAATACAAAACCGCATCACTTGCTCTTAAGCTTGGACATGGACTGAAAAATGTGTCCATGCTCCTTGAAACCGATGCAATGATGAAAGGTGATAGTGATGGTGCAACAGCGGCTCGCTGCTTTCGTCAAGTGTATGATGCCAGGTGGAATGAGCTTATATCAGCCAAAGCCTTACAGGGCCTCACAGAGTCCAAGTGGAATTCCCCACAGCTGTTACCTTTTACAGAAGATGTAAAAACTCTGCATTGCTACCTGGATGACAAGCAGCGGCAGTTTTACAGTGACTTGAAATCAGAGTGCTCATCTTCCAACTGGGCTAACTTGACAAAAGTGACTCTGGCACAAGTCATTTTATTCAACAGGCGTAGAGAAGGGGAAGTCTCCAAAATGCTTGTTTCTACATTCATCCTAAGAGACCAATCAGAACCTCATGCAGATGTTAATGTAGCTCTCTCTGAGCTAGAGAAAAGTCTCTGCAAGCATTTTGTGAGACTTGAAATAAGAGGTAAGAGAGGGCGGAAGGTGCCTGTGCTCTTAACCCCTGCGATGGTGGATTCCCTTCATTTGCTTGTGGAGAAGAGAAGAGAATGTGGAGTGGCTGATAACAATTTGTACATGTTTGCAAGGCCATATGCAGTGTCCCACTACAGAGGGTCAGATTGCATTCGCTACTTTGTGAAAGCTTGTGGAGCCAAGAACCCTCTCTCACTCACCTCTACAAAGCTCAGGAAGCATGTTGCAACTCTCTCAAAGGTACTGAATCTCAATGACACCGAGCTTGACCAACTGGCAGATTTCCTTGGCCATGACATCAGGGTCCATCGCCAGTTCTATCGTTTACCTGAGGGCACTCTCCAGCTTGCGAAGATCAGCAAGATTCTCATGGCACTTGAGCAGGGGCGTTTATCAGAGTTTAAAGGAATGTCCCTAGATGATATCAACATCGCCCCAAATGGTACCAATGCCTTTTTATTAGACAAATATGAGAAAATGCAGATATTGTTTTTCCAGTACAGTCTGAATAGCGCTGGGATGGCTTTGTTACCTGCCTTCTTTTTATTTTAGAGACAATCCTGTGTGACAAAGAAATCCAAGAGGCCAGACAGGAGGAGAACATGCCAGGTATCTAATTCAATACTTGCTTTACTTGTAGATGCATGTCTGCTTCAGTTTTTCCTGTCTGAGGTATTTGCTTCCAGAAAGATATGATTTGAATTTGAATATGGTTGTTACTGCTCTTTTAACAGAATTTGGGTTATCAAAAAGGAATGTTCTCTTTCTTTATTAAAGTGTAAATTGCAGGTTAACCATCACAATCAATTAATGTGTAAATAAAGTGCTCAATATGTATATATTTAAACATTTCTGTCTTAAAATGCGTTAAAATGACATTTATTGGGGTTTCTTCAAAGGTAGCGTGTTTTTTACAGTAACTGTGACGTCATACCTAGGGGTGGGAATCTCTAGGCACCTCACGATTCGATTCGATTACGATTCAGAGGCCTGCGATTCGATTCTAAAGCGATTATCTGAATCTTCGTGTGTGTGTGAATATAAATACTTTGCTTTAAAAGTACAAAGTAATGCCCCATAAAGAATTAACGTACAATATATTTTATTAACATTGCAAAGAACCAACAGGAAAATAAATGTGTGCCTGAACTAGCAGCATACTTGTAGTAAATTAATAATATAACAACAACAGGTGTTCTGACGATTCATGCTACCCATCGAGATGTGCTACTTACTGGTTATGCGCATGTACAGACTCATTTTTCTTCTGCTTACCACGCCCACAAATCTATGCATCCTTGCTGTGGAGACTTGTAGGAAATTTTGACAGGTCAAAGATGAATATTTGATGATAATTTTTACTTTTCACACCGTTTTAAAAATAAAAACAGTACATTATACTGTACTCTTAACTTCGAATTTTATTATGATTTTATTTCATATAATAATATCATTTTTACTTGTTATATCAAATGTGATAATTGCTAGTTCATTTAAAATATCAAAATATGCCCCCCATACACTTACCCTGATTAAAATGAAAAAACGATGTCATAATATTGTGAGATTTACACCATTATGGAAACAATAGAGAATGAATCAACATTATCTGTGATCGATTTGCGTTTGGGTAGCATTTTTCGACAACGCAGCAGAAATCGTCTGAACACCGGTACAGCCCAGAGCCATAGAGAGACACGGCTCTGGTACAGCCGAGTGTTTTTCCTCCTCTGGGTGGAAACGTGTCATATGGCTTCTCATATTTGTCGTGTTGCCAAAATATTTTAGTTTTATTCTACAAAGCTTACAACTAGTGTGGCTCTTGTCCAGCTCCTTTCCCCCTTCAACTTCATAGAACCCAAAATATTTCCACACGTCAGCTTTTAACGAGGAGGGTGTTTGGATTTCGCGCTCAGCCATCGCGTCTCTGTTATGTGCGCACGCCACAGACAGACGGTCCGGGCACTGCACTTCCGCGCTTCAGAGTTCCGTCTTTTGCGTTCCGTCAATATTACGTCATTATAAATAGGCTACATATCTACAAAAAAATTTTTTTTTTTTTTTTGAAAACCGATTTTTGACATTTGTGAATCGATTCAGAATCGTCCACGTCCGCATCGCGATGCATCTAAGAATCGATTTTTTCCCCCACCCCTAGTCATACCAGGGAGTCGCAACCCATACTCTGCTAGAGTACCTCTGTTTTTGGCTTGACTATGGAGAACGAGGAGGTGGAAAACCATCAAATCTTTGATGGACCACAGCCTTATAATTTTGAACCAGTCAGGCGTGAGAGAGGGGAGGAAATTGCCAGAAACCATGGCCCTCAAAGAGTAATAAATGCTTGGTGTATGGAAAATGAGTGGAGGGTTGGTCAGGTGTCCTGGCGAGTAGCTAGAGCTAGCCTAGGTTAGCCCCTGGAGCTAACCCGGATAACATTAGGGAACAAGCCAAAGTCTTTTCAAAATCTTGCCGTCATGTAGAATAGCAAGGAGGGACAACGACTGAAGACATTATTTACTTACATGGTGTTAGTAACGTTAGTCCTAATCAGAGCTGTAGAGATGCACAGACACAATGGCGCTTTTGCTGGCATCTGCTGACAGAACGCGATATATTGCCTGTGCTAAAACGCTACTAATTAGCGATGCTCATTATCAGAAAGAAACAGAGACAGGTGTTTGTATGTGCTATGCCACCCAATGGAATCAGCAGTGGAGGTGTGCTGCCGTGAGGTGAACGCGTTTTGGAGTTTAGTGGAGAAGCTCGACCCGCGACCGGCAAATCTAACGTGCCTCACGCAGCATCCTGGTATTTTTTTACAGTCTATGGTTGGTTATGGCGCATGCCCGTTTGTTTTGCGAATAGCTTAATCTCATTTCCGGCAGGCCATGAAGCCAGCACACACGAGTATGTTTACAATTGAGTTATTTTATTCATAACTGCTGCTGAATCTAAAAAGAAAGCTTGCGTTAGACGCTTGCCGCTTGGAGTCCCTGATATGACGTCACGCCCAGCTTAGCGGAAGGGAGGGGGAGTGCTAAAAACCACTGTAAAAAGTACCAACTTTTCATATTATATTCAGCATTTTGGTATAAAAAACATACAAAACAATGGTGGGCGGTTCTTATCTTTAAGCACATTGCATTATCTCGTAAAAAAAATTAACCTGCAACTTACACTTTAAAGGATTAGTTCACTTTTTAAAAAACTTTTGCTGATAATTTACTCACCCCCATGTCATCCAAGATGTCCATGTCTTTCTTTCTTCAGTCGAAAAGAAATTAAGGTTTTTGATGAAAACATTCCAGGATTTTTCTCCTTATAATGGACTTCAGTGGGGACCAAACGGTTCAAGGTCCAAATGACAGTTTCAGTGCCGCTTCAAAGGGCTTTTTTTTAATAAAAATTTTAATATACATTTTCATTTCCAGGGTGTAATGTGACAAAAGATAAGG